>NC_064868.1:60096423-60696423 GCF_024139225.1 Suncus etruscus | reverse complement strand
TCATCTATCTTTGGCCCTTTTTAGATTATTGTTTTCATCATATGTGTAAAGGCTTTGTAATATAATATAGCTCAACTTCTTTATTGTTTTGGTTTTGTTGACTATGATATTTATTGCCATGGAGTTATTGCTGAGGTCATTGTTATGAAGCTCTTTCTCCAGGTTTTCATCTAATTTTAACAATTAAATATCTTCAAGCCAAGTTTTGGAAATAAGGGACAATTTCATTTATTTCTGTATTTTCAAAACAGGAAATGTGATGCTTCCAATTTGATCTTTCTTAGGGTTATAGTTTATCTATTATTTTTATATTTTATATATTCTAAAATTGTTTTCTATTTCTGTATATGTATGCCACTGGTTTAATTTATCATTTGTATTTTCTTTATTTCTGTATCATTAATTACTTGTATGATTTTTATTATTTCATTTCTTCTTGTTATTGTTATTACACAATAATACAAATAAAATAATTTTAAATGCCACTAAGAATTTGATAGAGATAACATCAAAAGTAGGTTACTTTAGGTTGTATGAACATTTAACAATTTTAAGTTGTCCTATCTAAGAACATGGGATCTCTTTCCATTTCTTTGTATTTCCCATAAATTCTTTCACGAAGGCCAGAGAAGTAGTGCAAGGTTTATGGTGCTTACTTGCATACAGTTGACCCCAATTCAATCCCAAGTACCACTTTATTGTCCTGCGCCACCAAGAGTAAGCCTGGAACATAGTCAGGAGTGAGACCTGAGAACTTTAAGGTGTGGTCCAGCCCCTCCCTAAATAACAAATAAGTAAATAAATTATTTAATCACTATTTAATAATTTTCCATATAATCTTTTCCTCTGCTTAGCTTTTTAATTCCAGGTATTAAATTTTTATCATACTGTTACAATTATATATAGCACATTAATTTTTAACAATTAACTTTTTATTTTATTAATTAATAATGTTTATGTATTAATGTTTTATTTATCAATTATTAATTAAAAGTGCTACTGATTTTGATGCTGGATTTTAACTTAAAATTTACTAATTTGTATCATCTGCAAACAGGAACAATTCATTTCCCTTTTGATCTGAATCCCTTTTCATTGGGGGGAGGCTACATCCAGCGATGATAAGGAGTTCCTCTTGGGACTGCACTCAAGAATTACACCTATCTGGGGCCGGAGAGATAGCATGGAGGTAAGGCGTTTGCCTTGCATGCAGAAGGATGGTGGTTCAAATCCCGGCATCCCATATGGTCCCTTGAGCCTGCCAGGAGCGATTTCTGAGCTTGGAGCCAGGGTGAACTCCTGAGTGCCACCGGGTGTGACCCAAAAAACTAAACAAAACAAAACAAAAAGAATTACACCTATCAGTATCCAAATCCACCAGTGGCACCAGCACCCACATTGCTCACAGAATGTATGTCAATGGAAGCAAGCTGGGCCTGCCCTGAAGGATAGAGCCAGAGGAGCCATTTCTCTTAGTCAATGAATCCCAGCACAACATGAAGAAAACCACACTACAAGCGTGACAATGGGGAAACAATACTTACATAGAGAATTAAGATGGAAGCTCTGATAATCAAAAAAAGTGCCAACCACCTATTTAGCTTCTCAGAATAAAGACTTTAGAGAAGAAATAAGGAGGGTCTCATAGAACTCAAAGAAAATATGGAAAACACTGAACTAAATGAGAATCAAGAGGATATAAAAGTAAAAATGAGAAAACTACAAACTGAAATAAAGAATGGAAAAACTTGGTAGGCAAAATGAAAACCTCATGGGAAAACCTCTCCAGCAAAGTACATGCTGAGGGCAGAATCAGTGGTCTGGAAGATGAGGACAGAATCAGTGATCTGGAAGATGAGATGCATAACAACTCCATCAATGGAAGAGAATGTAAAAGAGCCTTTCAAATGGTCAGACAATAGAAAAAATTCTTCATAGAATGTGAACAAATGGAAATAGAAGTCTTTGATAAACTCAAAAGAAATTATACCTGCCAAGGCTCTGAGGGCAAATGGGAGCTGGGGATAGATACTGGGTCAGCTGCATGCAATACAAATGCCCTACTCTCTGTAAAATTATTATTATTATTATTATTATTATTATTATTATTATTATTATTCCTCTTTCATTTTTTTCTTGTCCATTTACTATAGTTAGGGCTCCCTGTGTTGAATGGAACGAGTGAAGTAGGCCATTCTAGCCTGGCTCCTAAACTTAGATAAAAATATTCAGTTTTGAGGCTGGGCGGTGGCGCTAGAGGTAAGGTGCCTGCCTTGCCTGCGCTAGCCTTGGACAGACCACGGTTCGATCCCCAGCTTCCCATATGGTCCCCCAAGCCAGGAGCGACTTCTGAGCACATAGCCAGGAGAAACCCCTGAGCGTTACTGGGTGTGGCCCAAAAACCAAAAAAAAAAATAAATTCAGTTTTTTTACCATTGATTATATTGTAAATCAAGTCTTGAGGTATTTTTCTATTGTTTGTAGTTTGTTCAAAGATTATTATGAAATGATGTTGAATTTTGTCAAGTACTATTTCTTTATAAAGGTAATCATTTGATTTTAATCTTTTATTCTGTTATAAACGAACTTGACTGTTTCCATTGTATCTCAGGCATAAACCTTACTTGGCCATTGTGTATGATCATTTTATTGTGATTTTTAAAACCACCTTCCTAATATTTCTGAGGGTTTTTACATCGATTTTCACTTTGAACTTGGTTTGGAATTGTTTACTTTTAATATCTTGTCTAACTTTGGCTTTAGTTTCAGTTGGTCTCATAAAGTAAATCTGGATATGTTCCTCTTTAAATTTTTGGAGGAGATTAACAAAGGTTGGGGATATTTATTCTTAATATTTTATAAAACTAGCTGATGTTGAACTTCTCTTTATTGGTATGGTCTTGATTACTGATCCTATTTTCATGCTAGTTTTTAGTATTTTCAAACTTTCTAATTCTTTATAATTTAATCTTGGTAGTTTGCAATGTTCTAGAGACCTACTTATTTTTTCTAAGTTATCCAGTTTGTTGATGTAAATTTTTTCATAATAGTCTCATTCTTCTTACTTCTCTACCATTGGTTGTTTGTCCTTCACTTGTGATTTTTTTTCAATTAGTGTAGCTAAGTAAGAATTTGTCACATAGGTGACACTGTGAATTTTTATTGTATATTTTACTTCTACTATAATCTTTATTTCCCCAGAATTTTCAAAATCTGAGTGAGCTTGCTCCCTTCCCACTTCCTTAAAGTATAGTTAAGTTGCTTATTTGAAATCTCTTTTTTTGTTGTTGTTAAATGTACCCATTTATTGCTGTTAGCACCCCACCTTTTATTACTACTTTTTTTTCTTCTCTTTTTTTTAAAAAGAGGTCAGAATGAGGAGGCAGGATAGATCAGAGGGAAGAGAGTAAAGTCAGAGAGAGGGAGGAGACAGGAGAGGTCAGAGGAAAGAGACTAAAGTCAGAAGGAGGGAAGAGACAGGAGAGGTCAGAGGGAAGGGAGAGGAAACAGGTGAGGTCAGAATGGGGAGGCAGGAGAGGTCAGAGGGAAGAGATTCAAGTCAGAGGGAGGGAGGATGCAGGTGAGGTCAGAATGGGGAGGCAGGAGAGATCAGAGAGAAGAGACTAAAGTCAGAAGAAGGAAAGAGACAGGAGAGGTCAGAGGGAAGGGTTATTACTACTTCTACTATACACCATACACGTTGTTATCTTTTGCTGTTTTTGTAGCCTAATAAAATTTTCTAATTTCTTCTTTGATTCAAGTGTTATTAAATAACATGCTTTTTAATTTTTTAGAGTTCTGGATATTGTTAATATCATATTGTACTTTCATTCATTAGTTTCAGAAAAAAATGGCATGTTTTTATATTCTTAAATTGTAAAAATTTTGTCACCAAAACATTTTTTTAAAGAGGACTATTGTTGTGTCCTAAAAATTCTGCAACTAGTTCTTCCTTCAGTTCTGCCAATTTTCACTTTATGTATTTAGGATCACTGGTGTTGGTAAATATATATTTATAATTGTTTTATCTTTTAGTTGAACTGATACTTTTATCATTATATATTAATTTTGTTGAGTTATCTTATTTTATTATATTTTTTTACATTTTCTTTTGCTTTTTGGGCCACACATGGTGACACTCAGGAGTAAATCCTGGCTATGCGCTCAGAAATTGCTCCTGGCTTAGGGGACCATATGGGATGCTGAGGGATCAAACCGCCGTCCATCCTAGGTTAGCGCGTGTAAGGCAAATGCCCTACTACTTGGGCCAGCGCTCTGGCCCCTGTTGAGTTATTTTAATTGATATGCTTTAGTTCCTCTTCTTTTGTAAAACATGTATAGATATATTTTTATTTGAGTTGGGGATTACATAAAATATCTTATAACAGGCTACATTTTAGGTTTGGGAACACAAATGGCAGTAGTCAGGGCTACCTCCTGTACTCAAGGATCATATCTAGAGAGGCTCAAACATCCATAAAGAATATTGGGGATCAAATCCAGGTCAGCCAGGTAAAAGGCAAGAGCCCTACTGCCTGTACTGTCCCTCTGGCCCAATATAACAGTCCATTTTAAACTGGTAAAAACCCAGTTTTAATTGCATACAAAATCTCTATATTCTATGTTCCCTATAAACACTATGCCGTTTTTCTTCTTACCAGGGGTGCCAGACACCTATAGAAAAGTGAGAGGAAAAAGAAATGTATTATAATATAAGGCACTGGGTCAATATGTTCTCTATGTGGAAGGATATTGTTAGGCCCCTATATCATACCATAAGTAAAATAAATTCCATATATATGTGAAAGCAAAATACAAAGCTTCTAGACATAGCTTCTTAAACTGGAATTTCAATCATATATGAGGTTGCATGCTTTTTATAAAAATGATCTAAATGGGACTGGAGTATCTCAACAGTAGGGCATTTGTCTTGCACACGGCCAACACAGAATCAATGATGGATCAAATCCCAGTATCCCATATGGTCCCTTGAGCCTGCCAGGGATGATTTATGAGGGAAGAGTCAGGAGTAATCCCTGAGTATTGCTGGATGTGGACCCAAACCCCCCCAAAAGATATAAAATAATTGTATTTGTCTTTTACTGTACATGTTTGATTTGTATCTCTATGTTTCTACCAAATATCCACCTATATTCATTGCAGTGCTATTTCAATAGCCAGAATCTGGAAAGAACCAAGATGCCATTCCAAAGATGAATGGATAAAGAAACTGTGGTACTTATACACAATGGAAAATTATGCAGCCGTCAGGAGAGATGAAGTTATGAAATTTTCCTATACATGTATGGACATGGAAACTCTCATGCTGAGGGAATTAAACCAGAGGGAGAGAGATAGACACAGACTAGTCTCACTAATCTGTGGGTAATAATGCCCAGAGACAATAGAGATGAGGGCTGGAAGGACTGGCTCATGATATAAAGTTCACCACAAAGAGTAGTGAGTTCATTTTGAGAAATATGTACACTGACAACTATCATGAAAATGGTAGTGAGTGAGAGAAATAGAATGCCTGTCTCAAATATAGCTAGGGGGTGGAGGAGGAGGGAGATAAGGAGTATTGGTGGTGGGAATGTTGCACTGGTGAAGGGAGGTGTTATTTTTTATGACTGAAACCCAGCTACAAATATATTTGTAATTATGGTGCTTAAACAAAGATATTATTTAAAACATTGTTATATAGTTGAAAATATTAATTCTCTATTTCATTATTATGTATATATACAACAGAATATTCAATTACATGTAGCATAATACATATGCACTGTCATTATTTTCCATAACCACAAACAAGAAACAATAAAATATTTTATCAGTAGGTTAACAATGTTGTATTATTACAATATTACCAAATTATTATATATCTAAAATTTCATGGAACCTGATAGCTACAACTTTGTTGAGGACAAAAAAGAGATCCCACCCAAGAATATATGCCCTAATTTTATTTATATCCAATTAAATTGGGTAAAACTAATATATGTTGTTAGAAATCAGTATACTCCTTAACTTTCAAGATGGAGGATGCTACATTTATAAGGATTGATCTATAAGGAAAAACCTGTAAGGTGGCAATTATATTTCTTGAACTGAATGATGGTAATACATATTCATTTTGCAATTATTGAATAGCATATATCTTGTTGTGCCCCTTTCTATCTGTTATACTTCAACAAAATATTTTAAAAGGTGAAAAAGAAAAGAACTGAAAAGCTAAATGCAAAAAGTCTATAGAGAAGTCTGTTGGTCCTCTATGAAGTCCACTCTGCAGCGAGGTGAGTGGTTTGGTAATGTTCTTGAGGGTTACATGGCTTCAGAAGTTCTCTGGTATAAAAAAATCTCTTTAAAATAACTACCAATATAATACAAATATTTTCTGCAAGATATAAGAAAGGGGAGAGATAACCAAAATCAAATAAAGCAAAATATCAAGAGATATATTACTGAAAGCTTTTTTTTTTTTGCTATCTTACAGGTAATGTAAGATCATCTACATTTCACTTATAATAATTCTAGAAACCAGTGGAACATTGCCAGTGGAACTATTTACTCACCTAAGCATAGCCAACAATTCCCAGGCTTAGTAAAGCCAAGAAAATAGGCTTATTGTATAAAAGAAAATGCCTTTGTTTCACATAACATGTCTAACAGCCCAAAATAATATTCAACCCAATAAGCATTTAAGGATCATAACTACAACTTCAACTGCATTAGGCATTGTGGGAAAAGACAAAAATGGTAGGCTTCCAAGAAGCTTTAATGTAAATAGACAAGAGTTTTTAAACTCAACAATAACTATAAGAACTAAAGAATAATTTAAGGAAGAATACTGTTAAGTGAAACAGAAATGTAACAGGTGTAATGGAGCCATTTGATCAAAAACTATGAATGCCAACTTGAAAAGTCTCGATTTAAATATATAAAAACTAATTCTCGTGGATTCCTGTCATCTAAATATAAATTTGGTCTATGATTAATACACAATAACCAGCCTTGCTTAAGAAGTAATATAAATCATGGTATCTTAATAAATTATTAAAAATGAAGTAATGTCAATTTTCCATGTCAAATATTTTGTCTAGGTAAACCAAGAGTGTACAATTTATAAAAAATCAAAATTTACTCCTATGATATCACCTCAAAATAAGTAACAACATACTCCAAGTATACATAAAAATACTGAATGAAACCATATTAATCTATCTATATTTATATTTTTGGAAAACATCTTAAGTCTTAGGGTCTCAATATAGTTTATCTCTTGAGAAATCATTTGAATGAAATTTAATTGACTCTGCCCCAAAATATCCAAACATGCATTTAAAGGTATCTACTATATGTCCATAACAAACTGTCTATTTAAAAATTTAAATTGTATTATTGAATTTTTAATTTATTTTTATATATTATTTTTTTCTTTTTGGTTTTTGGGCCACACCCAGAGACACTCAGGGGTTACTCCTGGATATGAGCTCAGAAATCACTCCTGGCTTGGGGGACCATATGGGACACTGGGGATCGAACTGCAGTTCGTCCTAAGTCAGCCATGTACAAGGCAAACGCCCTACCGCTCGCTGCTCCACCACTCTAGCCCCAAGTGTTGAATTTTTAGAGCTACATTAGTTCACATAACTATATATATTTAGGGGAACTATGGCATGCTTTTACTTAGAATATTTACCATAATCCAGTCACCACCAGACCTATAATTTTGCTTCACTACAATCTATTGCTTAAACTTATCAATTAATTTTAATTTTTAATTATTGTATCTTAGGTAATAAGATTACAAAAACATTCAAGTTTCTGGTTTAGATGTTCAATGTTATTCATATCCCCACCACCAAAGAATTCATGACCCACTGTCCACTAATCCTTAGGTCACCTCTAGTCCAACTTTCTCCACAGTTAGCACCCCATTATTCTTAAATTTTTTAACTAAAGCACCTGGATTTGCAATTTCATTCACAGTTATTTTTAGACAAAATATTATAGTACCAATCCCATTACCAGTATTAGTTAATCTCTCTGCAACATTATTCCCAGGTTTTTCCTATACCTACCCCTCTCAGCCTGCCATCTTAACAGGTTCCTTATTAAGAGTGGTTGGTAAAATTTGGGTCTCAGGATTTCAGTGTTTTGGACTCTGTGATTTGGATATTTTCTACAGTCCTTCCTAAATTAGTCTAAATTACACCAATATTAGATTTGCTAGTCTCATGCTTTGATAGATTCTGATTATCACTCTCTGGCAACTTCTCTCTAGAAACTAAAAGGAAAGCAATTAGTACGTAAATCTCTGAAGTAATTTTTGATTGGGAGGCCACACCCAGCAGTGTTCAGGGATAGCTCCTGCCTCTGTGCTTAGGGATCACTCCTTAACACTTCCTCGGAAAGTATATAAAGTGCCAGGGATCAAAAGTAGTTCAGCTTGCAAGGCAAGCATCTTATCTATCCACTGTATTATCTCAACAGACCCCTATTTTCTGTTGTTTTGATCAATTTAATGTGGTTTCTGTGGACTCTAATGTTTTTCATATTTTCTTGAGGAAGAGCCACAACAATTTCCTATATGAATTGCACAAAATTTTACTTTTGATATTTTACATTGAAAAGTTTAAAATAAAAATTTCCTCTATGTTTTCCACAAACTTTCTCATGATGTCTAGCACATTTTTGGCTTTGAGGACCATAATCAGAGCTGAGTCAGTTTCTTCACAGGATAATAAACATTTTTAATTCTTACTATATTTTATATTATTTAACTCAGATATTATCGAGATATTACCAACTGAAATCTAGATAACTCTATAGGTACTTGACCACCTCAGCTGAGGAAAGTTAGGATTCCAGAAGTTGCAGTTTCTCTTTTTTATTACCAGTAACTGTTTCCCTGGGGGAAGGTTTTTCTAACATTACCCTTGTAGGACATTGTTGATATTTCTGCTCTATATCCTGAATATTATCCTAATTGTTTCTATATCTCATATTTACATGTTAAACTAGTGGGTTTTTGTTACCCCACCCCCATTCTTCCTGTAACATTACCTACAAGAAAGACCCTCCCATTTCTGGGAGGGTCTTGGGGAACTTACAAAAGGTTTTGCCGGAGGGTCAAAATAGAGATTTGCCTAGATGGAGAATGGATAAGTAGGAAGAGGAGGAGATGGCTGAGGAATAAGGTACAATGCAGGGCTGAATAGGAATCCAGCGTAAATGGTTATTATAGGCCACATATGTTGGCCATGGCAAATAAAGATGTTATCTCCTAAAGAAGCCTGACTACATGTGAGTTTTCTACTTGCCGCTCTTCTGAACCCAGATACCCACTGGCTGGAGAAGGTGGAACCACGTGGTCCTGGACTGGAAGAGAAAGGCCTCCATCACCATCCACCACCATCCAAGCCCATCCAAAGGGATTCTTTATTATTTTATTCTACAGGTTATATATACATACATACATACATGCATACATAATCTTCAATGATGGCTTAGATTCTTTTCTTGAGTGATAATTGACTCTGTCATGTCATAAGCACTGAGGTGTGCATGTATTGAAGTACCTTTAACTATTCTGCCCAATTGGTTTCAATAGAACTTCCTGCAACAAATTCACATCAGTTTGCCTTCAATTCTTGTAAATATATGGGTGAAAAACCTGACAATGCACTGCCATCTGAAGGATGTCCATTTTTATCTTTCTCCTTCTTCGTCTAAGAGTTGCTATAGCAGAAGGTGTTTGCTATTTAAAAAAATTTAAATATAAAAATAAAATCTACTTGGCGAAATCCCACAGGCTGTTTACTTTATTTGTGAATCAGAATCTGTCAGCACAACTTAAAATCTTGACTGTCAGTAGATACCATAATTAAATTCCTCTGTAAAGCCAGCAGAGGGAGCAAAAGAGCACTGAACATTTTACTCAAGAAATAGAACATTTGAATTCTAATAGTCAGTTTTTGTTTTATTTATATGGTGTGTGTTATACTAAAATCAATATCCCTGAGTTAATTTCACTTGAATTAAAATTTCTTCCCAATGTACCTCTATAATCTTGCAAATGCATTTCAGGAAGAATAAATAACACATCCCAAATATAAAATGTTATGAATTGAAGCCGTCTGGTTCATAAAACAATATCTATAGAACTTTATCCCCACAACTCCCCATGCTCCATCCCAAAGAAGACTCCAGAACTTAGTATTATATAGAAAATCAAGAGATCAACTCCTACTTGAATTGTAATTGGAGTTGTGTGAACTTAGAAAAGTCATTTATGTCTCAGGTTCAAGATGTTCCTGATATCTGTCCATCTTAGGATCTCTCTATCCTGCATGACCAAAGCCTTGGCTATAATTTGACTAAGGATGTCCAATCCCTTTATCTTTTCACAGACTGTAAACTGCTTAGCTGCTCTGTAGTTCTACTGAGAAATGGTAGTGGGAGGGGAGGAAGATAAAGGGAGCCAGACTCCTAGACATTTAGAAAGTAGTAGTAATTTAGTAAGTTTAACAAGTATGCTTAATGATGCTCTCCCTCAATGGACTATTAAATTGGAGTGTGTTAGCAAGACATCTCAAGACTCAAGACAGCTTCATCTGTCACATTATAGAAAATATTTTCGTCCTAACTTTACAGTATTATAACATGGCACCAAGTGGGTGGTAATCAAAGTAGAACAAGTAATTTTTACATACTTTGGACAATTATTCTAGGTATGTTTTATATATATAGGAGGCCTGGGTGTCTGCCTCATTGAACTTATATGCACAACTTGCCTTCCTCCCAAGAGGAAAAATATTAACTTTTTAATCTTTTAAAAGTTACATGTATAAAGAGCTATAAAAAAGTATAGAATAAACACCAAACTAGTTGTTTCCTAATGGAAACAAAATCATAAAACATACGCAAAACACTGCACTTTGAAGACAATTACCCCATTAGTAGATTCCTATTGTCAAGCAATCATTATTTGATATATTTAACATTTACCCTACCAACCCTCCAACCCCCCAAAAAACAGAAACACCATGCAAAGGGTGAGGTAAAATTTCATAGAGTTTAAATTGCTGTTCAGAAGTTGTCTAGCAAGATGGCATATTTCTACCAGAATTCTTCAAGGACGCTGATCATCACTAGAACATCAAAGACAATCAATTCCAAATTGCAGGTAAAAATGAACAAGTTTTCAAAAATGACACATTCTGGTCAAGAAAAACGACCCCGTACTGAAAGTACGGTTGAAAGTCCTTTCCATCTGTGTGGAGCCGTTATTACAGGTGTTTACAGCTCAAACTCCAAAGGAAAGCCGGCTGGTGCTGGCATCAACTCTGGACAGGAAAAAACAAGCACCACAGGCAGAATATCTCACCAGGAGCAGAAGGGCCAAACTGCCGCTGTTAGTACGCCAGAGGGGCAGCGCCTGCACCTCGCACCCTGCCAACATCACACCCTGTACCTCCGCACCCTGCCAACAGTTGCGAGTGCAGTCAACTTTTTCCAAGGCAGCCAGAGCTGGGGTGGTGGGAGCGAGCCAGAGTTCCCAGGTCCAGTAGTCCTAAGAGGAGTTGGGGGAAGCTGGGCCAAGGACCAAAAACAACCTGCTTCTGGACCATCTCGCCGCCAACATTCTTACCCCTTCTCTGGTGCTGCCCAGGACTTGGCTCGATGTGGCAGTCTTTTCCAGGGCCCCAAGGGAAAGGGGCCTCCACCGCTGGCCCTCCTAGGTGACTCACCTGGTGTCTGTCCTGGGGCTTCTGCTGCTGCTGAGTTGATGACTGCCTGAAGTGGCGGGTAATGGAACCGTCAGCGTCGAGGCCATCCGGACTGGTTATGGTGTCAGAGGTGCCAGAGGTGCCAGGGTTGCTGGGGCCACCCAGGCGGGACTCAGTTGCCCGTTCCCGCAGCAACTCAGAACGCAACTCTAGGTAACAGCACAGCGTCAGCAGGTGGAGGGCCAGAGAGAGGCCAAAGAAACCCAGGAAGAGCAGGCAGCTGTTCGCTTCACCAGCCCGGACAGGGGCCCCTCGACAGCCGCAGCCCTGACTTCCCCGCTCCCGCCTTGCAGCCGCGGGCAGGGGTTTCCTATGCTCCACCTCGGGGTAGCCCATGGCCTCCAGATACACCCACTTTCTTGGCACCGGGAGCTGCCGCGTCTGCCTCAGTTGTTCACGACCCCTGACAGGCAGCTACAGTCTTGCCATCGGCTGGAGACGGCAGGGACCCGTTCCTGCGCGACCGAGGCTGGGCGGAACGGAGCAGAGAGTGGCCGCATGTGCAGCTCCACTGCTAGGTCTGCAAAAGGGAGGAGGAGGGGCTGAAGTGATGGGCGTCTCGGCCCGCCTAGGGAATGAAGGAGGAGGCCCGGGTTCACCACTCCTCATTCCTCAAACGGTGGCCGGGCCGCCCAACCATCTGGCCTCCAAGCCTCGACGCCCCGCCCCCTGCCGTTACACCCGGGGCCTCCAGCCGTGGGGCGGGGTTTAGTTGGCATGTGGACTAGACTCTGGAAGGCGGCTCCACCCAGCCCTTCCCGCTTGCCTAGTTCCAGTTGGTGACTCCAGCTGTCATTCATTCCTGGCCTCCGCCCCAATTTAACTCTTTAGCGCCAGCTAGAAGCCAGCGAGAATTACGGAGACGGGGTACGAGGCGGGGAGGGGGAGGATTTCCAAGAAGAACCTTGGAAAGAAAATAGAGCATAGGAAAGGACTCGTATTAGAGACTCGTATTAGTAGAAATGTTTGCAATTAGCTGCAGTTGTTTCTTTCGAACTTCAAAGCATTTAACAGATGTTAAACTAATTAAAATATTTCTGGGTTTGGAATGAAACCATGCCTGCTGTGTTTGCAATTCAATAGCGCTCCAAAAATAAATAAATAAATAAATAAAGAGATCTAGAAGCCCGCAATCCGAAGGAAGTGAGATTGGAATGAGAATGACTTGGCTCCCATTCCTGGAGAAAGTTTGGGGCTTTGAACCTCAGTGACTAAGCAGCCCACCCATCTATGCCCAGAAGAACTGAAGGATAAAACTGTCCCCTAGGACTTCTTGAATTATTTATTTAAGAATTATTTATTCAATCCCCTTATAATGAAGAAAATGTTGTATGACCGATCCACAAAATACATAGCTATTCTGATTCTGCTGTAGCAGTTTTGAATAGAGAACGTGTGCCTTCAATTAGTTAAGTGGGGGAAGCCAAGGGCCAGAATGGGGTGATTTTACAAGGGTGATCCCAAGAAGAGCCAGACACTGTTGGTAGCTCTATTTGCTAGCAACTGTCTTTTCTCTCCACCCCTCCCTTCCTCTTCCTGGAGTAGTCCTTAGGGGAAATTCAAGTCAGCCAAACGTTTCAGATGTACAGTGCTGCAACTGCAGCATCTACAACAGCTGGACCAATCAGAAAAAAGTTCTAAACAAAAATACACACCAAAAAGTGGCAAATGTCAGAACAATAGAGCCTGAAGTGAAGGATATAAAGGATTAGTTAAAAGACACAGTTGGCAAGCGTTACTAGTATGAGATTAAAGAACACGAAGTGAGGAATGCGAGAGAAACATGTTTCTTATATGTCTAAGATATACTTCTTGTTCACTATACACTACATAGCCATATTATGAATACTAAATTATTTTATTGACTTGAACAAGGTGAGCTGGACAAAAGAAAAAAGT
Source organism: Suncus etruscus (assembly GCF_024139225.1). Taxonomy (NCBI): domain Eukaryota; kingdom Metazoa; phylum Chordata; class Mammalia; order Eulipotyphla; family Soricidae; genus Suncus; species Suncus etruscus. Next base: position 60,682,729 of record NC_064868.1, on the reverse strand, counting down.
AAAAGCAAATAGAAAGAAATCAAAAGAAGAAAATCAGCTAAACAAAGCATATGCCAGGAGGTCAATCTAAAGTGTATAGAGGTCATAAAAATATTCATAGCATGATTAGTCACAAGCAAACTTTTTTCTAGATACTTTGGTCTCAGTGCTTCAAAAGGAGCTCTGTGTCAGATTTACTATCCCTTATCCACACAATACTAATTTTGCACAGAAAATCATTATTATAGAGATTAAGAATAATAAAAAGAAGTTACTTTCACAGCAGATCTTGCTAGAGTGGTCTAAGAATTCTAGATGCTATGGAAACTGCCAGACACTTTTTTCTTAACTATACTGGTTCACAATTTTTTGGGGGGGCTACACCCGATGGCCCTCAGGCATTACTCCTGGCTCTGAGCTCAGAGCTCCTGGCAGGCTCAGGGGACCATATGGCAGGCTGGGAATCAAACCCAGGTCTGTCCTGGGTCATCCGTGTGCAGGGTAAATGCCCTACTACTGTGATATTACTCCAGCCTCTGGTTCATAATAATTAAAAAAAAGTGGTAAATTAGAATTTAGCAAACTTTTCATGATATCAGTTTATTGGATCTCTGGATCTCTCTAAGAAAGTCACTGTACATTTGTAACCTTGGTGTCTCCAACTGTAAAATGAGAAGTTGTCACATTGTTTTATCTGTGTTTCCATTATCTTTGCTGACCTGGTTGCCTTCACTGTTCATAAAATAGTCATTTTCTTCCCCTAAAGCAAAAAGGAAACAAAAGCCATCTAATGGTAGAATTCATAGGCAAGGGTAATACCTTATTAGTAACAGCTAACTACATACTATATAGATTATTTTTATCAGCCAATAAGTTATATTATAACTACATTTCCCTGAGATATAAAAGCTTTACTAAGAACCTAGGCTACAAGCTGTCTTCAGAAACTCTGTCAGTCACATTTGACATGAATCCTCATATTGGATTCATATAGGCAGTAGATATTGGGCAATCCAGTGAGAAATATATATATATATATGTATATACATATATGTGTGTATGTACATATATAGTGTTTCTTTGGCTTTTCGTTTGCTTGCTTGTTTTACTTCAATCATTCACTCATTTTTTTTTGTTTTTGGGTCACACCCTGCAGCACTCAGGGGTTACTCCTAGCTCTATGCTCAGAAATCACCCCGGGCAGGCTCGGGGGACCATATAGGATGCTGGGATTTGAACCACTGACTTTCTGCATGCAAGGCAAATGCCTTATCTCCATGCTATCTCTCTGGTCCCTACTCACCTTAACACCTTCTGTTTCATTTCCTGTGCTAGTAAGCAAAGACACAACTATACACTATGAATAATTTATACTATGCCACTCTGTGTATGGGGATACCATTGAATAGTTGATTTTTATATGGTCACAGTACTGTATCATGCAATAACTGCAAAATAAGTATAATTAATTTCCTAATATTTATAAGCAAGTATTACTTGTAAATTTTTTTAGAATATTCAGGGATATATGAAAGCACAGATCCTTACCTCAGAGACATGAAAGTGTTGAACTGTTATTTAAGCTAGCAGCTATTCTTCTGTAATATTCCAGAGACTGTTCAATACTAGTCTCAAAATGACAACCTTTAGGCAATAGTCAGCAAAGAGATAACATAGCTGGAAAATTAACATGGCTGTTGAGATCTTGCTCTGTGATACAAACATAATGATATAGCATTTAGGTTTACAAAAAATCTAAGTGTATACAAATATTTGAATAAAATAATCAAGGGTAGCCCACAAAGGGGATGAGGCAAGTTTCACAAAATGGCAATTTAAAACAAAGTTTCATAACCTTTGATTATGTTTGGTTAGGTTCAAACATTGTTATGTTTGGTTAGGTCCAGGTCTTATTATAGGGCTTTGTTCCTTTGTTCCTTTGCTTCTCCATCTTCTTGTTCTTCAATTTTTTTTTTGGTTTTTGGGCCATACATGGTGATGCTCAGGGGTTACTCCTGGCTATGTTCTCAATTGCTCCTGGCTTGGGGGACCATATGGGATGCTGGAGAATCAAACCACAGTCTGTCCTAGGTCAGCATGTGCAAGGCAAATGCCCTACCACTTACGCCACTGCTCCAGCCCATTTCTCCATCGTCTTAAAGTATGTTGGATACCAAAAGCCATTCACTGGTTTCCTGTCAGTCTTATATATAGGGGAGAGGACATAAATGACTGGGGTTTGCAAGAGATTAGTTTGGCCTTCTGCCTCATGACCTCTACCTAGTTAATACATCCAAGAAGCTGAAAGTAGAGAAAATTGCGTCCACAAAAGAAAAAGTGTTTTTCATACTAACTTTATCTATAACAAGGCACAATAAAATATATTAAAATGGGGCCAGAGAGATGCACAGAGGTGCTTGTCTTGCAAGCAGCAGATCCAGGACCAAAGGTAGTTGGTTTGAATCCCGGTATCCCGTATCGTCCCCCGTGCCTGCCAGGAACTATTTCTAAGCAGATAGCCAGGAGTAACCCCTGAGCACTGCCGGGTGTGCCCCCCCCAAAAAAACCAAAAACATTAAAATAATGACATAATAAAATGGTAAAAACACAAATACACCCACCCCCAAGTTACATCTATTCTAGAAAATTCCAGGATACTAGAATGTCACAATACTTTTCTCCCTGCTGAGATGGGTCAATGGACCAAACTCTAGAAAAGAATTCTCCCTCAGTTTAGAAAGGCCCATTATTGACCCAAGCAACTTTGGTTGGTACAAACCCTTGTTTAAGCAGGCAGACTGATGCTCCAATTTTGATTATCTTTGCATAAGGAATAAATTTATTTTTTGGTTTTTGGTCACACCTAGCAGTGCTCAGGGGTTACTCCTGGCTCTACACTCAGAAATCGCTCCTGGCAGGCTCACGGGACCATATAGGATGCCAGGATTCGAGCCACTGACCTTATGTATGCAAGGCAAATGCCCTACCTCCATGCTATCTCTCTGGCCCCAATGAATAAATTTTTGACAAATGAGGTAAGTGGCTCTTGTGAGCAGGTTAAGAAGGAACATGATTTCAGAGAATAGTTTTAGAGAATAAATATATCTGTTTATCCAAGATACATACAAGTATCTTTTAAAAGAACCTGGTTCACATATTCAAGTTTATTTATTCTGAGCTACCTTTTTCTTGACCTGGAATCTCAGATCATCTATTGGTTCCAGGTATAGCAGATTGACTTGTGCAGCTGCTGACCTTGGAAAATGAAGGGTTTAGCTCATGAACTTTAGATTGGGGGGGCATTTACATTAATGGCATTGCCTATGGTAAAGCTTACTAAATGGAAACCAGTTTATTTCTCAGCAAAATGATGCAGTTTCCTGATTTTCACCTTTTTATAAAATTGAGTTCTCAAGGCTTAGGTTGGTGATAGATTCTTATTAATTCAGACTTCCCTTACTTTCCTTTCATCTAAAATTTTCTTCCTTGCACCTACATAAAGTAATTTGTTTGACAACTCCAACATGCTTTCGACTGTACTTTAGGGGCACTTTGTGAGCTCTGGAGTAAGAGAAAAGTTAGGGCTGCTTCAAACATGCTAACTGCATACAAGACCATAGGTGCTCTGTGCTTAGGTTGTGTAGAGTAAAGGTGGAGAGAAAATAAAGGTAGATCTATACTAGAGCTATACAGATGCCTCTTTTAACTCAAGACTGATACTCCTCATATTTTATTGTCATAAGACTTCCTGAGCTTTATTGAGTTCTTTTCTATAGTTACCAAGTTGGAAGCAGTAGGTAAACCAAATCATTAATTACCAGGGTTAATCCAAAATTGACACAGTGGGAATTAGGGTCAAGAGCACACCAATATCTTCTAGATATCAAAACCAGGTATCAGAATTTATTTGATTTAATGTCCTCAGTTCAAACCTGTTTCCTGAAGAACCCAGGTACCGGGTTCTGAGAATCCAATATTCTATGAAAAAATAAGTATTCAAAGGAAGGTAGACTTAGAAAAACTGAACAAGATGGACACCTCTCCGTTTTTTTTTGTTTTGTTTTTTGTTTTTTGTTTTTTTTTTTTTTTTTTTTGCCTTTTCCCTCTTCAAACAGAACTACATTACTTGAATCATCTTGTTCAGCCTCATAAATTGAGGGGGGAAATGGATGATACCAAGACCAAACAGTCATATGAACATTGAGTAGAAATAAAAAAAATGATCAGACTTAAACATCAAATCCAAAGCCAACAACAACAGAATCGATACCCAATCTACAACAAGCTAGATACAGAGGGGACCATTTATACCAGCAGCCTGAGGGACAAAGGAGGGAAATATGGGATGCATGCCGGGAACAGGGGCAGAGGGAGGACAAACACTGATGGTGGGAATGCCCCTGATTCAATGTCACTATGTACCTAAAATATTACTGTGAAAGATTTGTAATTCACTTTGGTCACAATAAAAATTTTTTAAAAAATAACAAAGAAAAACTGAACAGAGAGATTGATAAACATATAAACTGTGTAATAGATGACAATGATGTCAGATCCCAAGAAGTTTGTCATCTTTCCCAGGTCAGGTAAGGATGTGGAGGGAAAACAGTGGAGGGGAATGAACTGAATCAAAGCTCCTGAAGAAACTTCACTGAGACAAATCTTTATTATCAGTGGAGAACGAATATGAAATAGTTACAGAGCTAACAGGATTTTCCCGCAAGTGAAGCATGAACAAAGGAAAGGGAATGTACTTACTGATCAGGTACAAATGCAGTGTATCAGGTCTGCAGACATGACATATGTGACTAGGGTAATGTGAAGTAGGTGACTCTGGAGAACATGATCTATGAGAATGGTAGAAGCACAGGAGGGGGGCTCCATTGTGACAGGCCAGGTGTTTGCTCTAACAAGTACTCTTCTCCCTCTACCCCAATGGAGGCCCTTGGCCTGTACAGGAATCTTTCTTTCAGGGACTCCATTTGTCAGGCATGAGAGTCTGCTCTGCTAGAGTGGCAAACTCAAATGGTCTCTGGAGGTCCCCTTCTTTTTACATATCCCCTTCTTATTTTATTCTGGTGAGGTCATAAAATGGCTAGGTGTTTGGGGAATGAGAGCCTCATATCTTGAGGCAGTAAATTGATGCCCTAATATACAAGTCATTTACCTTAATTGGATCTTGGAAAACAAATCAGAACAATTTGTGAAAGAAAAGAGTAAGCCCAGGCAGGTAACTCATTTGGGAACCATGGTAGGGGGTCCTGATTGGAAAGTCTAAGCTAGATTTGGATATTGATTAATGTGGTGATGCTATTTTCTATAACCCCAGACTCATTAACATAGTAGTAACATTGTTCTGTGAGTTAAAAATCCACGAATTGTGAGATCACCCCACACAAGGTGTTTCTAACACCTTAGGAGAACATGTCTGAAGAACCAGAGTAGCAGTGAAGAAATAATAAGCCAAGCCAGTAAGGAAAAGAGCCATGAAGGCAGTCTTTTTATTTGTTTATTTATGTATGTATTTATTTATCTACCTACCTACCTATCCTATCTATCTATCATCTATCTATCTATCTATCTATCTATCTATCTATCTATCTATCTATCTATCTATCATCTATCTATCTATCTATCTATCTATCTATCTATCTATCTATCTATCTATCTATCTATCTATCATCTATTTTTGCCTCAGTGTCTTTGCCTCAGCCAAAAGACAAAACTAACTTTGTTTATTATCCTAGAACAAAATCTACCAGAGCTGGGCAGGGTAGAGAGATCCAGGTGGACTTTCACATATCAAAGGAGAGATTTACGGGAAATAGAAAGGTGGGGGAAAGCTTTCGTTTTGGGTTAATGCTGGATGCCATGTTACCTAGTTCCTTCAAAACCCTCATCCAGTTGGTCAGAGGGTTGTGAGTTATTGTTAAGCTGTTTAATATTGTCTCCTCCTCACACCCAAATCTGATTATCTGGGACCTTTTTTGGGTCAGAGCGGTGACACGCAGCTGTAAGGCCTCTGCCTTGCCCATGCTAGCCTAGGTTCGATACCCGGACGTCCCATATGGTCCCCCAAGCCAGGAACAATTTCTGAGCACATAGCCAGGAGTAACTCCTGAGCGTCACCAGGTGTGCCCCCCAAAAAACAAAAAACAAACAAACAAACACATCCCCCACCCCACCCCCTTCTGCTGTTATCAGGTCCAGATTCGCCTGTTTTGCAGGATCACCTCAACCTAGGAGGTGATCTGTCTAGAGGGCAGCCAGTGAGGCAGTGGAGGTATCAATTATCTCTTCAGCAGCTAGGCAAAGTGTCGGGCATCAGTCCTTGGGCTAGTGCCCCAATAGAGAGTCCCACAAAGGTGGTCAATCCTGCTGCAAGAGATTCAGCAAGGAAGGCAGATGGCTTTCTTTGTCCTAGTCTGTGGCAGTGAACAAGATTAGGTCCCTAGTGGGTGAAACTGAGTACCACTGCCACTAGGCGGCTCTTCTCAGAGACTGGAGACGGAGCTGTAGAAAATAAAATTATACCAGACAGCTGGAGGGGATGGTGGTGGCCAGGGTGCAGATTTTATTTTTTGTGGAGGTCCTCCCATAGCTAGGACCCCTTAGAGTGGGGATTGCACTTGTGCTGGTATGGTGACTAGTAGAATCAGGTTATCTGTAAAATTGGTAGGAATAGCAAAAAGTAATGGCCAAAATAGAGAAGCACAGAGAAAGCAATCTTGAGTTTCTGAGATCTTTGCAGCCTTAATGAATTGAAAGGTGTCCCGCAAGTACTTCAGACAAAAAGGGAAGTGTAAGGGGTGGAAAGGGCATTTCCTCAGTCTATGCTCAGCCTCCTTAATAAGATAAGGCACTGTGTGTTATCTGTTTATATTGTCTTATTAATATGGGGCCTTCTGTCTTATAGACTATGTCCTATCTGGGGTGCCAGTAGTACCAATTTTTAACCCAAGCTTTTCACATATAAGAATTTGCAATCTCTGCTTCCTCCTGTGCATTGCTAATGGTAATGAGGCTTGAGAGGAAATCTGACCTGCAAATTGAAAATAATGCGGTCCTTTGGCTTTACTCATGGTAAAACCAAAAGTGTAAATAATTTGGGGTATATAATTTGAGGTACATTCATTTTATATGATTTTTCTGAGACTCTAGGATCCCATGTACTGGACATTTATACAGTCATATTAATGAATGCCATAGGTGGTATAGTCCACCATCTGCATTTGCTTGCTTGCATAACTTACCAACATGTTCAAAATGACAATCACAGCTATAAACATAGTGGATGGTGTTTTACCAGTATAAATTCAGAAAAAATACTTTTCTGAAACCTGAAAAAATTTCTTTATTCATTTCCTAGTGAACAGTGATACTGGATGGATCTTTACCATCACGTTTTTGGACATTAAGGATGTGGCTGGTCATCATTTTTCATATTAAATTACAAGCATACAATCTCTCCCAAACCTACACTCATCCTTTTTTCTATTTCCCCGTTTAAAAAATGGGTTGTTGATCCATCTGGATTTCATCACCAGCCTTTCCTGATATTTTTCAGTCATATACATTTAGATAAAATCATGATTGCTTGATTCCTTTAGTTTCATTGGAAAACTTAAATTCTTGTAATTTTCAAAGGTCCAATTTTAAGATCACTATGAGTCTAGTGTATCTAAGCTTCATTTTCATAGTCTTCTCTAAACAAAAATATTAGAACATTTCTGCATATATAATTTAAAGTTTTACTTATAGTTATCTGGTTTACAACCCACTGGTTTCACCATCTTGCATAGAACACACATCTACACTTCTTTCTCTAACTAATCCCTTCCTTTCCCAGGGCACTCCAGTTTCTCAATTCCCTGGCTAGAAACCAGCTCTGCAGCTCTTGGAAGGGATATTTGTAACTGCCCTCTGTAAATCTGAAAACAAGTTGCTAAGCATTCTTACACATGGTAGGACAAAATTGTACTCTATGTTACTTATTAAAGACCTTTAAGATATTCATGAATAAAAAATTAAATCAGATCTATAGATTTCAAAAGGCTTTTGAATATTCAAAACATTCACTAATATTACCATGAACCAATGAGACTCTCACACTGATAGATAAAGCTATCTTTTATTCTGCATTACGTTTAATACCTGATGACAAAACTGACATGGAATTAAGTTACCTTACACAATATCATGCATTTTCCTGAACTGGACAGACCAATTAACAATGTAGTCTAAAAAATCTAAACAATTTGCAACATTTTTTATCCAATTATTCATTCTTAGAAACCATTAGAGCTAAAGCTAGCTGTTCTCTTTGGGAGCTTTTAACTCACCAAGCTTGAGTTTTAAAATGCCCCATCCTTTTCATTCAGTCTATTAGCAGTAAGTGACTGATGGAATTCTCTGATAAATGTATTATCTGCCTTAAAGGGCAGATTTGGCTTCTTTTTAGTTGCCCTGACAACATGGAGAGAAAAACTTTCAGTGTTAGAAAAATCTTCTATAGTCATTGTGAAAGTCAGCAAAAGCAGGCCCCTTTAAGGGGATGTTATTACTCTTTCTAAGGTCATGTAACAGTTGCCATTATTGGAAGTAAGAGGCAATGCCAAAAAAGCAACATCTACAATGCCCTTTAATTCTGGTCCCAGCATGAGGTGGCAGGATGCAGGGATTTCCTCCTTTCTTAAGGGAGTAAAATTGCTTTCTATGTCTAGGAAGCATTTAAAGAGTGACCCTTTGATATTAACTGTGATGACAGAATGGGATTTTATGATAGGCTTTGTCCAGAATATGTGAAGGATAAAGGGATATGGTGAAGTGTCCCACAGTCTCTCTTGAGGTCCAGGTCTCGGAGATTCCCCACTATTAGTTTAATGGTGGTAGAAGGGATCTATCTTTATGGTATTGGAATTTACAGTCCCTTTTCCAGTGGAACTCTCTCTCTGACAGAAGGGGCATATGCTAGTAGCCCCCCCTACCCCTGCCTATCTCCCTTTTCCTTTTTTTGTATTTTTTGGGGGGTTGGCCACACCCGGTGGCACTCAGGGGATACTCCAGGATCTGTGCTTAGAAATTGCTCCTGGTAGGCTCCGGGACCATATGGGATGCCGGGAATTGAACCCAGGTCCGTCTGGGTCAGTTACGTGCAAGGCAAATGCCCAAACATTGTGCTATTGTTCCAGCCCTTTCTTTTTCTTTTTTAGAGCAGGAATTGTCTTCGGTGATCAGCACCTCCATACTTAAAAGACAGTGGAGAAGAATCCTTCCCAGTGTCACCCTGGTGGTCCCTGAGAAAGGTGGTAGCCTACTGTGAATCAGAGAGATAGGCTGAGTTACAGTAAGGTGGGGAAGGGTGCAGGGCCCCCTTGAGAGTCAGCAGGGGACCCCAGGAGGGTGGGGAAAAGTCAAGGGTTTTAGTCTAATGAGAGACATGATTGGGGATAGGTCAAGGCTGGCTCCTTTCCAGGAAAAATTGTCCAGATTGATTAAAGGGAAAGAAAAAAAGTCAGGAATTGCTGTAAAGGCCAGAAAAAAACAGAAAATACAGTATGTCACTGGTTCACCAAAATACAGATACTCACCACCCCATCGGGCAGTTGGGACAAGAGTGCTGAAGGCAACCCCTTATTTTTTACTGGAGAGTAGCCCTAACCAGAAAACTTTGGTTGGTCTTCCATCTTTGTTCAAGCCCTCGCCAGTTTCTTCATATGCAGAAAAGATACGTGGGGGAGAAATATAGGAGAGGAATTGAAACCCCAGTAGGACTGAACTGACAGTGACCATAAAGGAAACAGCTGCAGGGAGAGACTGCTCTGTTGAAAGCTGAAGACTACTAAAGAGAGTATTATGAGAGGGAACAGCTGTGGGGAGACTGTTCTAAGAAAAGATCAGTGGCACAGTTCTCCTCTAACAACTCAGGGAACTCTCTTGTTCAAAGTGCAGCTTTTTAGTCATTGTTGTTTGTTTTGAGGCTGCACCCTGTGGTGCTCAGGGATTATTCCTGGCTCTGCACTCAGAAATCACTCCTGGCAGCCTCAAAATACCATATGGGATGCTGGGGACTGAGCCTGGATGGGCGGCATGCATGGAAAATGCCCTACCTGATGTGTTATTTTTCTGGCCCCCAAGATTCTGCTTTTATTGAGCCCAAGTTGGGTGCCAGATGTAAAAATGCCAGTGATGTCAGATCTTAAGCAAATTTGCTATCTCACCAAGGTGGGCTTATATGGGAGGATTTCAGAGGGGTATGAATTGAATCAAACCTCCTGGAGCAACTGAAATGAGATACTATTATCAGGGGAGGAATGTTTACACAGTTACACAGCTAACAGGATTTACCTACGTGGGAACATTGAACAAAGAAAAGGGAAGGTGTACTTGTCAGGTGTATATGCAGTGTATCAGGTCTGTGGACATGACCAATATGACTAGTGGGAATATGACCTTTGTGACTAGGGAGAACATAACCTACATGACTGGGTAAAGCACAGGAGATGACATGCTTGGTTTTTGCTCTAACAGGTATTCATGTCCCTCTCTCCCAGTGAGATATGGGCCTTGGCCTACAGTGGTTCTGTTTGGTGGACATAAGAGTCTGCTCTGCTAGAGCAGCAATCTCAGTGGGGTCCTAACCTGTTTCTGGAGGATACTGGCTACAGACTGACTTGTTGCCTTAGAGAAAAATAAAATAATTTTATTAATCTGTCATCTGGTGAAGAAGTTCATACTCCAACTATTTCCAAAATAAAATTTATATCAGAAAAAATTCCATGGTTTCTGTGTGCTTTGTTCTATGATGTGAAAAAGATTCAACAAAGAGCCAAAGTTAAGAAAAGCATGTTAATTTCTTAAATTCACAGGGAACATAAAATTTCAAATAAGAGGATAATGGACAATCTGTAAAGGTTGAAAGACAGACTTCTCAAAATGACATTTCTGCTGTAGCTAGTATGATCTTTGCTATCTGGGAAGCTACAGGCATTTTTATTTTGCTTTTTTGGTCACACCCGGTGACTCTCAGGGATTACTCCTGGTTATTGTTAGGGGGGAAATTTATGAAAATAGATGTTATAATAACTCAGATAGGTGATAGATGCCTGTTAAGCCTTTCCCCACCTCCAACTTGTTCAGATATGGATGTCTGTTGGGCCTTTCTCCACCCCGACTTCTTGATCCCTCTTGATCTGGTATTTCACCTTGAGACATCAATGGCCTGTTGTCCTAGTAACCATCAGCCAACACCCCTCCTAAGAGGAACTTGACATATTTGGGTAAAAATATGGACTTCTACTCACCCCTCCTAAGGTTCTCACCTTATTTGAAAAGGGTAAGCTTACCATCTGATTGGACATTGTGTTTGAACCTGGACTAGGGATTGGTGCATTCTAGAAGCCCTACTTTCCATATTGACCCTCCTCCTTAGGTTCCTAAAAACTATTAAAGACATCTTCCTAGATTGTCTGGGGCTTCTGGTTTCAGTCTACATGACTGTCCTTGGTGCCCCAAAGCTCTGGATTAATAAACCCCACTCTGCTTTTTCATTTTCTGAAGGTATTTTTCGTGATCGTTATTGAGTGGGTGGGCTTTTAGGAACCCATTTACTGACACTTTAACACTATGCGCTCAGAAATTGCTCCTGGCTTGGGGGACCATATGGGACTCCAGAGATCTAACCCAGGTCAGACCTGGGTCAGCCATGTGCAAGGCAAACACCCTACTGCTGTGCTATCACTCTAGCCCCCAGGCATTGTTTTTGGACCTTGACTTGTACCATGTTGTGAGTGGCAAAAAAGCATTAAAATTAGAGGGTTCACAACTTAGACCCCAGGGAATTAGGCACCGCCCATTCAGCTTTGACTCCTGGATCCCAGACATAGAAACGACAGAGTTCTTCACAACAGCTTCAGGAACCAAATTCCCTCCAGGGCACTCATAATGCTGCTCTGACACCAACATGCTCCAGTTCTAAATTGATAACCTGACAATGAGGAAATGGGAACAACTTGATCCAAGAGCAAGTCGTCCTTCCTCACTAGCCAACGATAAGACAAAATCAGAAGACATGTCACCCTTTGATCTGTGCAAAAGCCAAGATTGCTATATACAGATGACTGGTTGTTACAACCAGGACTGGACAGTATGCGTCCCGGGACCAACAACAACAACAACAACAACAACAACAACAACAACAACTAAAAACTCTAGCCTAGCTTTTAATCTACGATCTGTTCAACAAACAAGATCTCCAATTCCAGAGGTCTGACTGAGACAATCGCAACTGAACTGGACTTCCAGAAGCATAATGAAAGACTATCCCAGGCTCTATCCTAAGACCAACATAATGACCAAGACCACCAACTACAGAAGATGGATTAAAACGACACTGAAGAAGCAGAACTGCTAGAGCCACAAAGAAAGACTTCATCATAAGCTCCATTCCTTGAGCTGTACAGACACCAAGATCTCTGGATACAGAGGTCTGACTTTACCATCCATAATGAAGCAGAAGTCTTCCATACACCACAAAAGCACTGAGGGGAGAGCAAATGATCATGCAACGAGTTTATAGTAAATCCCATGACAGTATACTTCAGGGGTAGAGAAACCCTGTATCTACTAGGCCAAGGGAATTCCCTCTATAATATCCCCAATAGTTACTATGCAGGGGAAAATTATTTTTCCACATATATATTTCTTGATTAATTGATTTTTATTGACGTCTTTATTTTGGTGTAGATATTGAAGTTGATGTCTCCAATTTTATTTCATTTTATCTTTCTCTTTCGTTTTGCACTCCGGCATGATTTGATTTCAGAACTGAGACTATTGTGTGGTGCTTGTCTTTATTGCTGTAGTGCTCACTGGATATTTAATTTGATATTTCTTTCGTATTGATGTGGTGTTTCAATTACCTTTTTCATGTCCTCTCTCAAACTGAGGTTGAAAGCCTCTAGAAGGACTCCACCCTTTTCAGCTTATTTGATTTTTATTTTTTCTTATTTTTTTACCCCATTCTATTACTTTTCTTTCTTTCAAACAAAACCACATAACTTGAATTATAGAGCTCCACCTATCACATAGAGGAAGAAATAAGGGAGGGTACCAGCACGAAACAGATATATGATCACTAATAGTAAGCTAGACAAAGAGGAGACCACCTACTCTAGCAGCCCGGTGGGTGATGATGGGGGATATGGGTTGCAGGAAGGGAACGGGGATGGGGGGAGGACAAATTTGGTGATGGGTATTCCCCTGATTCAATTTTAATATGTACCTAAAATACTACTGTGAAAGATATGTAAGCCAATATGATCAAAATAAAAATTAAAAATATATTTAAAAAATTCTTCTCTAAGATAAATAATCTCATAAATGCATTCCTTTATAAAATGTGTATGCATTACTTGAAGGAGTTCTAATTATAATTTAAACATAGAAATTTAAATAATAACAATTGATACATTCTCAAAGATTATTATAAGCAATGATTTAGTAATTAAGGTATTTTCTTAAAAATATAAATTGGACTTATTTTTTTTTATTTTGAAGGGAATTTCTCTGAGAAATAAAGTATCACAGTTTTCTCAATAAAGATGTAATCTCTCCACAGTCCCAGTTGGAAAATATTTAAGTGTATATAATTTAGAAAAATGTTAAAATTTAAAAATTTTCATATTAAAGTGTAGTTAATTAAATCCACAATTATATTAATAACTAAAAAATTAGAGGGTTCAGAGAGCATTCAAAGGACTAGTCTGCCTGTTTTCATGTGGGTAGCCTAGAATCTATTCCTGGCATTCCATTATTTCCCAAGTACTGCAGTTAAGTGAACTTCAAAAAAATGCACCAGGAATAGCTACTGAGCATCACCATGTATAGAAACAAACACCAACAACAAAACAAACTATTATAAAACCCATGGGCTGGAGCAGTGGCACAAGCGATAGGGTGTTTGCCTTGCATGTGCTGACCTGTGATGGACCATGGTTAGACCCCGGCATCCCATATGGTCTCCCAAGTCAGGAGCGATTTCTCAGCACATAGCCAGGAGTAACCCCTGAGCACCACCGGGTGTGGCCCCAAAAGAAAAAATAAAGAAACACACACTATAAGTCTCTGAGAATAATATTTTTGGTTTCACACTCTGAGTGTAGATGGGAGGGGAGAAATAGCCAAGGTTTAGTAAAGGCTATTGCTTGGATTCCTCCTCTATGTTCTCCAACTGTTAACAAAAACCAGAAGCTGAGGATAGCAGAAACCAAGCTCAAGACAAGAAGACAGACATTGGTACTGACACTCAATATATGACATGTCAAACAAACATATTAACATCTACAACATATTAAAACAATGTTAACAGATATGTCATGTTTCTACAGTATTAACTAAAACTTTAAATTAAAATAGATTTTTGGGGGGCGAGAACAACTACAGTAAGACACTTGTCTTGCATGTGACTGGCCCAGTATTGATCTCCAGCATGACATATTATCTGTTAAGCCCCACCAGAAGTGATCATAATGAAGAGCCAAGAGTAAACCTTGAGCATAGCTAGGTGTATCCTAAAAACAAACTAAAAAGCCCAATATTTACTGTTGGCACAGATAGATACCATAGTTAAAAAGTTTACCTTACATGTATCAAACCCAGTTTAATCCTAGTCACCACATATACTCCTCTCAGCACTACCACGAATGGTTACAGAACACTGAACCAAAAAATATCCTGAGTACTGCCAGCTGTAATTTAGAAAACATAAATAATTTAAAAATTATTTCTTCAATTATAAATCATGGAATTTGGGGCTATAATGATAGCACAGCTGTAGGGCATTGGCCTTGCTTGTGGCCAATCAGGGATGGACCCGCATTCCATCCTTGGCATCACATATTGTCCCAGAGCCTGCAATGAGCAATTTCTTTTTTTTCTTTCTTTCTTTTTTTTTTTTTTTGGAAGGAGCCATTTCTGAGCGCAGAGCCAGTAGTAACTCCTGAGCAAAGCTGGTTGTGGCCCCCAAACAAAAACATAAACAAAGAAATCATGAAATTTTACAAATAATCTAGACTTCATGATATCTAATAAAAATAAGAATCTTACTGGCCCTGAATCGACATTAACACATGGCTACAGTCAAGTTCAATTACCCCTCTGAGATAAACATGAGCAATCTCATTCAATAGTCATCCCCACTTCCTCCCTCTAATTTGCAATATTGTCGTGGTCATCATGATCTGTTTGGTCCTATATAATATAGAAGATAAGATATCAAATTCTTATCATGACCTCTATTTTGCTTCCTCAACCTCATCATCCACCATCTTAAAGTGGGCTATACTTTCAAATGCTGAATTCATAAGGGTTTACACTTTTAGACATACTGGTTTCTTCACAAGGACTAACCTGAAAAAGATCAAACAAACAGAAAGCATCCCTAGATGCAATAGCATCTACTATGACATTTCTGGATTTTCAGAGACTTCCCTATAGGTTATTACCCACTTTGGGAATCATTGAACTAAACAGATCTTTGTGCTTTCTTTGCACCATGAAGATAATTAAATCATATCACTTATCACATTGTACTTAATTTTTAACTATCACATCACCAAACTGTGAAATTTGTGAAGGACACACCCAGCAGTTCTCAGGGCTTACTCTTGGCGCTGTGCTCAGGAATCACTCTTGGTGAGTTTAAATGATCATAGGTTGTTCCAGGAATCAAACTCAGGTCAGCAGTCTACAAGGCAAACACCCTACCCATTGTGCTATTGCTCTGGCCCCATAAAAAGTGAGATTATTGATAGTAAGTGTTGCAAGTCAGCCTCTGAAGAGGTTGACTGATGGAGGGATGGAGGATGAGGCCTTTCTCCTCCATCTCGGACCACATGTGTGTTACCCTTTTCAGTCGGCGGTTCTGAGGTGAATGCTGCGGGAAGAAAGCCAACAGGCAGTCAGGCTTCCGAAGAAAACAACTCTTTATTCCGTGAAGAGGCCGAAGCCGAAAGTCCTAAGAATAGATCCAGGACAAAAAGCCTCTCGCCTTCCACAGACCCTTGTTTTTATGCCCCAGAATCAGGTACCACCCTAGGGTGGGAGCAGAATGCCAGGTCACACCCTAGGGTAGGGCACAATCACTGATCAGGGTAGGGTCAGTAATATAATAATCCCATTAAAATGTTTACATACACAACAGTAAGAAATATTTCCTTGTCCACTTTAGTAATTCCTGTACCTAGCATAGATCCTTCCATATGTACCTACTACAGTAGGCACCTGTATCATCAAATGACTGGGTCTTGAACTCAGTGACAGTAGCCTAGACTACTGACAGATTTATTAAAAATATAAAGCCAATATAAGGGATGATAGTAAATATCAAGTATGAAGTCCCTATTGTGTTTGCAAAGCATTCTAATACATTATGGAAAAATGTAATAGATAATATAAACAAAGACAATTTTGCAATTATCATCTTGTTTGTAATACTGTAAGAGCTGTAAAAATTCATAACTTTGGTGGCTGGAATGAGAGTACAGTGGTAGGGTGTACTATCTAGCAATACTATGTATTGCTTTGCATGCAGCAGACCCAGGATGGATGGTGGTTTGAATCCTGGCATTTCATATGGTCCCCCATGTCAGCCGGGAGTGGTTTCTGAGCAAAGAGCCAGGAATAAACCCTGAGAGCTGCCAGGGGTGACCCAAAAACTAAAACACAAGTCACAGTTTTAAATATATGTGATTTAAAGTATCTCACTGACTTTTTGCCTAATAATATTGTTGGGATGTGGGTTCTGAACAAGGAAGAATGCCATTTCTTAAAAGCCAAAAGGTGGGCTTCTTCTCAGGTTCTGAGCAGTGAGAGACACCATTTTGTAAGAACCACATGCTGTAATCCATATGCTATGTCTTCACAAACCTATTTTTATTAACACTGCCCCCAATACCATATAGCCTATCAGAGAAGACAAGGGAGCAATAGGAAGGCACCCCTACACAATAGCCAATAATTTTAAAGATAATCAGAAAACTGGAACCTCCCTATATCACTTCTCTATATAATCTTCCTTATGACCTTGTACAGGGTTCATTTCCTTTGTGAGGTAACCCTGGCCAGTCAGTTTAGTGTCTTTTTTGCTGACAGATTTAAGTATTAAACTTTATCCCAGTTGTGTTGTCTCATCCATCAAGCCTGGTCTCTAACAATACTTGATCTCTTAAGTTTAATTAGGTCTCCTGCACTCAATTTCTTTTCTTCTCAATGCTATCTGGTGTGTTAGCAACAACCCTTTTTAAACTATTGCATTACTTTATGCAGTAATTTAATACCAAATATAAGTGATATCATTCTGTACTTATTCTTCCTCTAGCTAACTTCATTAAGCATAATATCTTCTAGTTCTTTTCATGTTTCAGCAAATTGTTTGATTGCATTATTTTTTACAGCTGCATAGCATTTCATTTGTATATATGTACCACATCTTCATGATCTACTCTCTGCTTTTACACATCTAATTTGATTCCATCTTTTAGTTATTATAGTGAGTACTTCAATGAATAGTAGTGTGAATAGAATGAATAGCATACATCTTTTTGGATGAGTGTTTTTCTGTCTTGGGAATAGACACACAAAAGCGAGATTGCTGAATCCTAAGGCAGTTTGACACTGAGTTTACTTAGAACTCTCCATATTTTTTCATATATATTGGAACAGGCAAGCATTCTCCTCAGCAGTGGATGAGAGTTCCTTTTTTTTAAAACAACAACCTCACCAACATAAATTGTTCCCAAATTTTTTGATATGTGCAAAATGATATTTCAATGTTGCCTTGATTTGGATTTTCCTGATGATAAATGGTGACGAGCATTTACTTATCTACCTGTTGCACATCTGTTGAGCTTCCTCTAAGTCAAGGGTCTCAAACTCACGGCCTGCAGGCCATTTGCGGCCCTCTGTACTACATTTTGTGGCCCGCAGCTGGCTTTCAAATACCACAGTATTCGTGATTATTTGCTTACCAAATAATCGCAATAAAAATTGCATTAGTAAGGAAAAATCGCATTAAACACGTGCATGTCCTGAGCAGTTCTGTTAGAGGTATGTAAATGTTTAATGCAATTTTTTGCGATTTTTTCTTACTAATTAGATTTTTTATTGCAAATATTCGGTAAGTGAATAATCGCGAATACTTTGCGCCTAGAGCAGACGTCATTTCCACTGCTCCTGCCCGCTGTCCCTTGCATTATCGGAGGCCTAAGGGAGAGAAGTTTATTACAGAATTAGATTTTGTCATACCTTCATCATGACTTCATCAAAGCCTGCAGTGAAGAGAAAGATAGATAACGAGCACAGACAATTTCATAAAAAGTGGGAGACACAGTATTTCTTTGTTGAGCACAGGGGCATTCCCACATGTCTTATTTGCTCAGAGAAAGTTGCAGTGGACAAGGAATACAACTTGAAACGCCAAGATTCAACTAAACATGCTGAGGAATGTGCAAAATATCAAGGAAATGAGAGAGCCAAGCGGGTTGCCAGTCTTAAAGCATGTCTAATGAGGCAACAAGATTTCTTCAAGAAAGCAACCAAAGAGAATGTTGTATCAGTTGAAGCTAGTTACATGGTTAGTGAGATGATTGCTAAGGCAGGGAAACCATTCACAGAAGGAGAGCTTGTTAAAAGAAAATGCATGTTACAGACTGCAAGTATTACCTGTCCGGAAAAGAAAGGTCAGTTTAGCAAAATCAGTCTTTCTGCCACACTGTGGCAGAGTGCATTTCTGACATGTCAAGTGACATTTATCATCAACTATGTGAGAAAGCCAAATGTTTTGATGCATACTCAGTTGCTCTTGATGAGGGCACAAATATAACAGACACTGCAGCTCACAATTTATATCCATGGTGTTGACTGCAATTTTGAATTGACAGAGGAGCTGCTCACAATAATTCCAATGCATGGCCAGATCACCACTAATGAGATATTTTAGCATCTGTCTGATGCCATTGAGAATGCAGGTTTGCCATGGAAGAGGTTTGTTGGAATAATAACCAATGGAGCACCATCGATGACAGGGAGGAAAAATGGACTGGTTGCACTTGTTCAAAAAAACTTGAAGAGGAGGTTGTAGAGAAGACCATTGCTCTTCACTGCATTATCCATCAGCAGGCCCTTTGCAGTAAATCCCTGCTGTGTGACAATGGGATGTCTGTTGTTGTGGAATGCATCAACCAAATCAGATCCAGGGGCTATAAACCACAGGAGGTTCCGTGCTTTTTTAGAGGAAATGGAGTCAGAATAAAGGGATGTGGTCTATTTCACCGAGGTACTTTGGCTCAGCAGGGGAAATGTCCTGAAAAGATTTTTTGAGTTGAGAAAAGAAGTGAAAGCCTTCATGGAGAAGGATGGGAATGCTGTTTCTGAGTTGAGTGATCACAAATGGCTCATGGACTTAGCTTTTCTTGTTGACATCACACATAAGCTGAATGTACTAAACAAGATGTTACAAGGCCTGGGGCAGCTTATCAGTGCTGCCTATGACAGCGTGAGTGCACTCTCCACAAAACTTGTGTTATGGAAATCCCAGCTCTCTCAGACAAACCTTTGCCATTTCCCAGCATGCAAGGAACTTGTGGATGCAGGCATACCATTCAGTGGTGAGAAGTATGTTGATGCTGTTTTAAGCTAGAGAAGGAATTTGATTACAGATTTGCAGACTTCAAAAAGCACAGAGCCAGGGCCCGTAGAGATAGCACAGCGGCGTTTGCCTTGCAAGCAGCCAATCCAGGACCAAAGATGGTTGGTTCCAATCCCGGTGTCCCATATGGTCCCCCGAGCCTGCCAGGAGCTGTTTCTGAGCAGACAGCCAGGAGTAACCCCTGAGCACCGCCGGGTGTGGCTCAAAAAACAAAAAACAAAAACAAAACAAAACAAAACAAAAAGCACAGAGCCACTTTCCAAATTTTTGTGGACCCCTTTTCCTTTGTTGTGCAAGATGCCCCTCCTGTGCTTCAAATGGAGCTCATTGGCCTGCAATGCAACTCTGATCTCAAAGCCAAGTTCAGGGAGATTAGTGGAAAAGCAGGCATGCTTGAGCAGTTTTTGAGAGAATTGTCCCCCAGTTTCCCTGAGCTTTCCCGAATGTTCAAGCGTACCATGTGCCTTCTTGGGAGCACATATTTGTTTGAAAAGTTATTCTCCACATTGAACTTCAATAAGTCAAAGTACAGGTCTAGACTTAATGATGATCATCTTCAAGCCATACTGAGGGTCTGAACTGCATCCTCTCTAAAGCCAAATGTTGTTCAAATTTGTGAGAAGAAGCACTGTCAAGTCTCTTGTAGCAAGAAATAGGCAAAATCTGCCATGTTCAGAAGAACTGTTCATGATCTTCACTCAATGTTCTATTCATGTTTAGAAGAAATAATTAAAACTGTTAATAATGACGTTTGAGGACTTTTTTTGGTTTTTGGGCCACACCCGGGGTAATGCTCAGGGGTTACTCTTGGCTATGCGCTGAGAAATCACTCCTGGATTGGGGGACTATATGGGACACCGAGGGATCGAATGGTGGTACATTCTAGGCTAGCGCAGGCAAGGCAGGCACCTCTAGCGCCACCATGCCGGCCCCATGAGGACTTTTTATTTGTGAAATCCCTTATGCGGCCCTGCCTCACCCTGACTTTGCCTCCTGCGGCCCCTAGGTAAATTGAGTTTGTGACCCTGCTCTAAGTAGTGTCTGCTAATATTCTCTTTCCATTTCTAATAGGGCTTTAGGTTTTGTATGGTAAAGCATTGGAATATTTTGTATATCCTAGATATCAACTCTTTATATGGCATGTTAAGTGAAAATATTTTCTCTCATCAATTAGCTGTCTTTTAGTTTTAGCCTTCCTTCCTTTGGGCATATAAACACTTTTTTTGTTTGGTGTAGTCTCACTGATTCTTTAGCTTTTGCCATTGACATTCTATCATTAGAGTCTCCTTAGAGGTCTAAGTTTTGGACTCTTCTGCCTAAGTTTTTCTCAGTGTACTTTATTAATTCAATTTTATCTCAAGTTATTTGTTCAATTTTGAATAGATTTTTATGTAACATGTAAGATGTCTCCAGCTTTATTTATGTGGATGTGATTATCCTATTGTCCCAACAGTATTTGTTGACTTGTCTGTCTTTATTCCATTTCGTGTTCTTAGTTCCTTTCTTAAAGTTTAGTTGACCACATATTTGGAGAGTTTTCATTGGGTATACTTTTCTTACACATTGGTATATAATTCCGTCTTTGTTCTAATACTGTAATACTCACCACAATCCAACTTGGGGAGAACCAGTGTGGAGCAGGCTAAATGCAGAAATTAATAAACAAAGACTAGAGCCAGCAAGGTGGCGCTAGAGGTGAGGTGTCTGCCTTGCAATTGCTAGCCAAATTGCCAAATTGCCATCGTCCCATATGGTCCCCAAGCCAGGGGCAATTTCTGAGCGCTTAGCCAGGAGTAACCCCAGAGCATCAAATGGGTGTGGCCCGAAAAACCAAAAAAAAAAAAAAATAAGCAAAGACAATCATATGATAGAAAAGCATTAACATGGGATAGCTTCCAATATCATGATCGAGACCTCCAAACCGACCTCTCATTTTTAAACAATTTAGTCCATATCAGCATGGGGGTGGGTCTGGTCACAGATTTGAGCTAACCCAGTCTAGGTGAGCCTTTTACATAAAAAAGGGGCTGAATATATAAAGCTGGAGAAAGTCTTTGTTTTGATTAAGGCAGGATGCAGTCCCACATGATACCATACTATTTTGATCATTATGTAGCACAGCTTCAAGTTAGGTAATGATAAGCATTGCAATTTCTTGTTTTCCAGTATGATTTTAGTTATCCTGGATCTTTTATGGTTCCACACAAACTTTAAAAGTGACTTTTCAAAGCCCTTGAAGGATGTTGTATGAATCTGTATAGGGATTGCACTGAATCCATATAGTAGTTTAAGTAAAATGGTTACTTTGATAACATTGATTCTTTCCATTCATGATCATAGAATATTGAGTCTTCCTCCTTTACTTTATTAAGTATTTTGAAGGGTTTTTGGTATAGATTTTTTGATATAGGTCTCTAATCTCTTTTGTTAAGTTGATTCTTAGGTACTTCATGTTATTTAACATTATTTTAAATCAGATAGATACATTAATCTCTTTCTCCTCTGAGTCATTATTTGCATAAAGAAATGCAAGTAATTTTTGTATATTGACATTGTTGCCAGTCATTTTGCTTTACAGTGTATTGCTTCAAGGAGCTTTTATTTTTTTTAGTAGAATCTTTGGGTTCTGCAATATATGTCATAATGTCTTCTGCATATATAGTTTGACTTCTCTTTTACAATTTAAATTCCTTTGATATTTTTCTCTTGTCTAATTACTATTGCTAGAGCTTCTAATACTATGTTGAATAAGTATGGAGAAAATAAACAACCTTGTCTTGTGCCTGACCTCTGTGGGACTTTTTTCAGATTTTAACCATTAAGAATAATATTGGCTATAAACGCTTTATAGTTATGTTACTATATTTTATTCAGGTTTTGGGCCACACCTGATAGCAGAAATTACACCTGGCAGGCTCTTTAGACCATATGAGATGACAATAATTGGACTTGGGTTGGCAGCATGCAAGACAAATACTCCCTACATGGTATTCTATCACTCCATTCCCTGCTATGTTGAGGAAGATTACTTCCACACTATTTTTGGCTAACATCCTGCAGCGCTCAGGGGTTACTCCTGGCTCTGCTCTCAGAAATTGCTTTTGGAAGGCATGTAGGACCATTTGGGATGCCGGGATTTGAACTATCATCTGTCCTAGATTGGCTGCATGCAAGGCAAATGCCCTACCTCTGTGCTATCTCTCCGGCCTCACTTCTACACTATTTTGCTGAAGGTTTTAATAATGTATTGTTGGATCTTGTCAAATCCTTTCTCTGCATAAATAGACATAATCTTAAGAAGTTTAACTTTCCTTTAACTTATGTGGTGTATGACATTGATTCATTTGCATAGACTGAACAATCTTTGCATCCCTGGAATAAAATCCATTTGATAAGTGTATACATTTTTGATGTTCTGTTGGATTTTATTTACTCAGATTTTATTTAGGATTTTTGAATCAATGCTCATCAGTGAGATTGGTCTATTGTTTTGTTTCTTGGTAGTATCACTGCCAACTTTGAGAGCAACATAACTTTAGCTTCATAGAAGGTATTCTGGAGTTTTTCATATCTTTAATATTTTGGAAGAGTTTAAGAATCAGTGCAATAATTCTTCACCAAATGTTAGTCAAAATTTACCTGTAAACCCCACTGATCTTGGATTTCCTTTCTTGGGGATATTCTTAATTATGACTTTGTTTCAGTTTCCTTGCTTGCTATCTGCCTACTTAGTCTATCTATTTAGTTTTGGGTGATATATTTTCAGAAATGTGTTCATTTCTTTTTGCTCATTTGTTTTTTGGGCCACACCCAGTGGTGCTCAAAGTGTTCTCCTGTCTCTGTGTTCAGATGCCACTTTGGCAGGCTTGAGGACTATATGAGATGCTGGGGATTGAATCTGTGTTGACTGTATGCAAGGCAAATGCCCTACCTGCTGTTCTATCACTCCAGCCCCAGAAATGTGTCCATTTCTTTTAGGTTCTATAGTTTAAGAATGTATAGTTGTTCTTAATTATTTTTCAAAATATCTTGAATTTCTGGGGGTTCTGTTGTAATTTCTGTACTTTATTTCTGATCCCATTTATTTGAGCTCCTTTTCTTTTTATTCCTGTGAATCCTGCCAATGGTTTGTCTATCTTGTTTATTCTTTAAAAGAAAAAAGCTCCCTATTTCATTGATCCTTTCTATCATTTTCTTTGTTTCTATGTACTTGATTTTTGTTCATGTTTATATTATTTATTTTCTTCTACTTATTTTTTGTTTCCTTAGTTGTTCATTTTCTAGATATTTAATGTGTACTTTCTGTTATTAAATTTATTTTTTTAATTCTTTCCTTATGTCAGCTTGTATAGCTATGAATTCCCCCTAATTGCTATTTTTGTTGTGTCCCAAAGATTTTGGTAACTTGTTTTTCAATATCATTAGTCTCAAGGAATAGTTATATTTCTTCCTTGATTTCCTCTTTGCTCCGGCTATTAATATTAAACAGTCAATTTTTCAGTTTCCATTTGTAAGAGTTTCTCCACCTTTTCTCTATCTGTATGGAATTTCAGTTTAATGGGATGCTTAGCTTGACTCTTATGTTTGTGAATTTTCATAAGTTAGGCTTATTCCCTTAAATGTGATATATAAGAAGATATATTCAGATTTTTGAGGATGGAAACCCCTGTCTAAATCAATTAAACCCAGGTCTTTTTGTTTCACATTAATTCCTTTTACATTATGCCCTCTTCTGTCCTTACTGATATTGTGCCTAGTGGATATGTCCAGCGGTGAGAGTGGCCTTTTGAATCTTATACTACTCTCACAATCCCATTCATGTTTTTCTCAAAGCATGTAAGGCTTTGTTGACCAAAAATTTGGTACATATATGTTGATGAGAGTTAATACTTCTTGGTCAATTTTCCCCCTGATCAATAGGGTCTATCCATGTTCCCAATTATTTACTTAAGTTTGAATGCAATTTGATAAGATATAGGTATCACTATTCCACCCTTATTTTTCCCTGTGGCTTATATAAGTTTTCTCTATTCTTTTATTCACAGATGGCATGGGGGATATTGACATAGAGATTTACTCCAGATGTTTGATATAGCCCTTAGTATAAGGCACCTGGGATAAGCGAGCAGAGAAACATTAGCCGGTGAATATAGGGCTTGAACAGAATAGATCTCAGAAGTTTTGGGAAGTCCTATTTATGGAAACTCAGCTCCAGAAGTTAAAATCTGACCATAAGATGATGCACCTGAAATGAGAGACCAAAAAAAACATTAGATTGGGCAACAATGGGGGGGGTTATTGAAGCAGCACACATGGCATGGGAAATCTGTGGAATAGAGTTTCAGCTCCAGAGTCTAATTCTGCCATAGATGACACAACTGGGATGAGAGGGCTGTTGCATTCAAGACAGATGATTTTCCAAGATTAAAGTATAATAATGAAGAAGAAATTTGTTATGGGCTGTTTGGACATATTTAGTTCCAAAAGTCAGGTGTTGGCATAAAAATGATGTAAATGGGATTAGATGACTGACTTTTATACTTTGAGAGAAAAGCAATGCAGGTGTCATGGGAAGTTTGTGGCATCTAGAGATTCAGCACAGTAAGTCAGGCAATTCACCTAGGAAATTCCATCTGGGATAAGAGGTCTTTTCTTTTTTCGGTTTTTGGGTCACACCCGGTAGTGCTCAGGGGTTACTCCTGGCTATGTGCTCAGAAATGGCTCCTGGCAGGGATGCCAGGATTCAAATCACCATCTTTCTGCATGCAAGGCAAATGCCTTACCTCCATGCTATCTCTCTGGCCCATGGGATAAGAGGTCTTAAGAACATCATGCTGGGCAATTTTAAGCCATGAAATGATTGCATCTCAAGTGGCCTGGGGAATATGGGGCTAAATATTCAGCTCCAGTGTCTGAACCAAACATAGGATGAGAGGTCAGAGGGACATAAGTATGGATAACTTTAGGACCTAAAATATGAAATGGGAGCTGCACCATTGTCTAATAGAGACTGGACATAGATATTCAGTTCCAGACTTCAAGTCTGTCATTAGTTGAGGCACCTTAGATTAGATGTCGGATGGATGTCAGAGCAGGTAACATTTGAGCCTTGAAAGAGTGTGATGCAGATGTACTGGGGATCTGGGGTGTAGATTATCAGGTACACAATCAGGTCCTGACTCTAAGATGAAGTACTTTGTAGAAAGTGCAGATGGATGTCAGGAATGATAACTTTTGGGCCTTGAAAGAGCAGCAGCACAGGTGGCATAGGGAATATGGGACATAATATTTTAGCTCCAAAATCAAAAACTGCTCTTATAATGACACACTTAGAATGAAAAGGCAAAAGACATCGAGACAAGTAATATATAGGCTTTGAAAGTTCTATAAGGCTTTTGGTGTGGGGGGTCTGGGGCATAGCCTTTCAGCCCTAGAAGTTAGTTTGGCCTCTAGAATAACATATTTAGGAGGAGAAGGTAGAATGACTCAGGAGGACAACATTTATGCCTTTAAGTGGAAGAATGCACAAGTTTTGGGAGTCTGGGGCATAGAGATAAAGCTCTAGATGTCAGATTGTGCTAATAGGATGATGTACCTGGTAAAAGAGACATGGCACTTATCAGGACTGCAGACTTTTGAGTCTTGAAATGTGTGTGGTGCAGGTGGCTTGGGAATTCTAGGACATAGGTATTAGCGCCAGAGGTCAATTTTGCCCCTAGAATTAAGTACCTTGGATGAGAGGAAAGAGGAATATTAGCATGGCAGATTATTGGGTATTGAAAGGTGAGTGGGCCAGGTGGCATGAAGTTCCAGCTCCATAACTCTATAACTCAGATCCTTTCTTCAGGATGATGCATCATGGAAGAGAGGAAAAATATATGTCATGATGGGTGACTTTGGGTCTTGAAAAGGAGCAAGGAAGGTGGCGTGATTGCGGCATGGCTGTTTAGCTCCATAATTCAGATATCACCATGGGATGAGGTATTTGGATGCAAAAGTAATCAGGAAAGTGTGTGGACCAAGTGTCATGGGGAGTCTGGATCAGTTCCAGATGTCAGGACCCTCCCTTATTATGATACATCTGGAAGAGGAGGAAAGATGGGAATCAGAAAGGGAAACTTTCAGGTTTTGAAAAAGAGGAGTGGAACAGGAGGCATAAGGAATATTGCCCATAGAGATTTACCTTCAACAGCCAGGGACCGCCCATAGAATGATGCACATTGAATGAGAGATTAGAGCTACATCAGCATGGGAAATTATCAGGTCTTGGGCATGAGTGGCTCATTTATTACGGGGAGTCTGATACATAGAGACTCAGATGCAGATATCAGAGCCTGCCCATGGAATGATGCACCTGGAATGAGAAGGCATATGGCTATCAAGGTAGGTGAATTTTGGGCCTGTCAAGGTAGCAGCACAGTTGGTTTGGGCAGAATCGAGCAGAGTGATTCAGCTTAAGAAGAATCATAAAGCTCATGGATGGCACATCTGGTATAAGAGGGTAGATGAAAATCAAGATGGGAGAATTGGGGGTTTAGCATATGACAGAGGAGCTACACAGTTAGATTGTGCAATATGTGTCATAAGGAGTTAAGAATTCAAGTCCAGAAGTTAAGATCTGCTTCTTGGATGAAACTTCTGAGGTGTGAGGGAAAAAGCACATCAGGATGAGTGATATCCAGCCATTGAAAGGGGAATGGCACTGCTGAAAGGGGAAGTGTGGGACATAGATTTACCTATAGAAGTTAGTTGTGCTACTATTATGACACACCTGGGAGGAGAGAGCAGAGAAATATCAGGACAACATTCTGGCCAAGAAACAGGAGCAATGCTTATGGGAGTATGGGGCATAGGTAACCAGCTCTTTAAATTAAATTCCCACCACAGGATAATATATCTGATGGATGTCAGGGAAGTTATTTTGGGGACCTTAAAGAAATGATGCACAAGTGATTTGGGTAGTCTGAGACATTGAGATTCTGTGACAGACGTGTGGCTCCACACCTCAGATAACAAACACACTTGGGACAAGAGAGCTGACGGACATCAGGAAGAAAAATATTCAGGCATTGGGATTTCAGGGTCTCAAGTGGTATATGGTCTCACTATATGGGATGCTGGGAACTGAACTACAGTTGAAGACATGCAAGTCAGGAGTCCTCAGCTGACATCACAAACTGTGATTCCAAGATTCAACAGAAAAACCTTTATTCAGTCAGTTTACAGCAAGGGGTCTCAAACTCAATTTACCTGGGGGCCACAGGAGACAAAGTCTGGGTGATCCTTGAGTGCAAAGTCAGTAGTAAGCCTTGAACATTGGGGAGTGTGACCCACACACCTAAAACAAAACAAAACGAAAAGATTCCTCTAGGGAAGGGCCACAAAATATTGTACAGAGGGCCGCAAACTGCCCGCAGGCCACGAGTTTGAGACCCCTGATAGAGGAGGAATAGTATCCGAGGCAGTGACCCAAATATGTAGAACCGACATCTTAGGGACAACAGAGGTTGTGGCAGCAGAGACCCTGGCTTCAGGGACCCTGAAGCCACATTATTGGAAACCAGGCAAGGGACAGAATTCAAAAAAAAAAAAAAAAGCCAGTGCAGCATGGCCACTCCACTCCTCTTAATGGCTTCTCGCTCCTTCTAGACAAGTAATCATAGCATGGGAAATAGAAAACACCACAATACAACCTAGACAATGGGGGGAAACTGCAAGCCTTCACCATATTTGGAGAATGAAGATGTGTAGCACTAAATAATTAACGATGGTGGATCTGGATGGTTAAGGATGGAAGGTGAGATCTTTCTCTGCCACCCCAGTCCATGTGGCTCCGCAACCCCCATTCAGCTGGCGGGTCCCAGGTTTAGGTGAACGGCGGAATCAGACTGATCCAGAGACAGGCATCAGGAAACATCAGCTTTATTCATGCCCTATTCACCACATGTGTGTGGCCTATATCATAAACTTTCAAGCACAGCCATTCTTCGCTAGCCCTGCATCTTAACTCCTTTTAGCCATCTTCCCTTTCACCTCCATGCTGGCCAAAGATCAAAAGGGCAAAAGCCCAAAAAGCCGAATCCCCTGGGTCAAAGGCTTTATCTACCTTTGCCAAGACCCCTCCCAGGAATGGGCGGGGTCTTGCAGGTAAGGTCAAGTTACCTAGGGAGAAAGATTGGGGGATGAGGCTTCAAAGATGTAGCTTTTATGACCCAAAAAGTACCAACTGCCTCTCAGGTAAGGACTTTAGAGAAAGAATTTGGAAGATATTTATAGAAATTTATGAAAGCATAGAACGAAATTAATATGCCACAAATAAGAATTAAGAGGATCTGAAAGTAGAAATAATAAAACTTTAAACTAAAATAAAAGGGCTGTAAACTTGGTGGGTGAAATGAATTTCTCACTAGAAAGCTTCTCCAACAGAGTAACAGCAGCAGAAGACATAAACATGAGATACATACCAACTATTTACAACAAACTATCAGACAATGGGAAATGTCAAATAATGTGAACAGATGAAAATAGAAGTCTTTGATAAACTCAACAGAAATAATATAAGAATCATTGGAATCCAACAAACACAGGTAGAAAACCCTTATGAAGTGTCAACAATCAAGGACATCATTACTGAGAAACTCCCAGAGATAAAGAGTGCATGCAACCAAATTCTACATGCCCAAAGAGTACCAGCTAAAAGATACCCAACGAAAAGCACACCAAGACATACCCTAATCACAATTATTATCCCCATAGAGATAGAATCCTGAAAGCAGCAAGATCAAAAATAAAAATCACATTCAAAGGAGCATCCTAAAACTTACCTCAGATTTGCCACAACAATCAAGGCCCATAGACATTGATGGGATACAGTAGCAAAACTTAACTAAATAAATGCATTTCCAAGGATTCATCACTCAGCCAGACTTCCACTCTAGTTTGAAGGAAGGATGCCCAGCTTCATAGAAAACAACAGCTTAGAAATTACAGATTCAAAAACAGCCTTAAAGGGTGAACTGAAAATTCTACTTTAAGATAAGACAGACCATAATACACACCAAACTTCTACTAAAAGATGACACTAAATCTTGAGACAGTCATCTCTTCCAATGTCTATGAAGTCAATGCACCAGTTAAGAGAAACAGAGCTGCAAAATGGATCAAAGAGCTGAATCCAGCGTTTTGTTGCCTAAAGAAACAAAGCTGAATAGTCAGAACAAATACAAACTCAAACTCAAATGTTGGAGCAAACAACTCTCTTAAAAAGGCTGGAGTGACCATACTATTTCCAAATGATACAGACTTTAGATTTAAAATTTTTAGCTCAGGGGGTGATGGTTGGGGATATGGGTTGCAGAAAGGAAATAGGGAAGGGGGAGGACAAATTTTGTGGTGGGTATTCCCCTGATTCAATGTTAATATGTACCTAAAATACTAATGTGAAAGATATGTAAGCCACTATGATCAAAATAAAAATTTAAAAAATTATATTCAGATATAAACATTTCTTAATAATTAAGAGACATGTACAACAGGAAGAAATCACACTACTAAACATATACACACCCAATGAGGGACCAGCAAATATTTCAAACCACTGCTGACAACTTGAAGAAAAATATCAATGAAAAAACACTAATAGTTGAAACTTCATTACTGTCTTGTCACCACTGAATATGTCAACCAGGCTGAAACCTAAAAATATATACTACTATTCAATGGAGCAGTGGAAGAAATTGGCCTAGTAAATAGGGCTTTCCATCCCCAGAAAGCTGGGTACATATTCTTCTCCAATGCACACTAGTCATTCTCCAGTACAGACAACATACTAGCCAATAAAACATGCCTAAATGAAATAGAGGTTAGATATTGTTCATACAAACTTCTCAGATAATAGGTAACTGAAATTAGAAGTGAATAATAAGCAGACACAGAAGAAAAATTTAACACCTGGAAATAAAACAGTTCAGTACTGAACCAATGGGTCAGAAACAATATCAAAGAGGAAATAAAAAGTTTCCTGGGAACAAACAAGAACAAAGTCACAAATTATCAGAATTTATGTTACACAGCTATGGCAGCACTAAGAGAATAATTTATAGCTTTGCAAGCTTTCTTAAGAAATGAAGAAGGGTCCTACATAAAAATTAATGGCATAATTTATAAAATTGGAGTGTTGACAAAATAAGCCAAAATAGGAACATGTGATAAAATAATAAAATTTAGAACAGAAATCTAGTAATGGGAAATAAAAAATCAGAAAGAGCAATGAAAGTAATATTTGGTTCTTTAGGAAAAAACAAGATAGATAAATCATTAGCAAAACTCACAAAGAAAGAAAAGGAGAAAAACATAATAAACCAAAATAGAAATGAAAGGAGGAGATTACTACAGATAATAAAATAATTTAAAGGGTAATCAGAGATTACCTTGAGAAACTCTATGCCACAAAACATGAGACGCTGGAAGATAAGAATAAATTCTTGGATCTTTATAATCTCCAAACTTTAAACCAAGATGATCTGCCATATATGACACACCACTATTGAGGAAATTAAAATGGTGATTAAAAGTCTTCCCCAAAGCAGAAGCCCATGCCCTAATAGATTTAATAATGAATTATTTCATACCTTTTAAGAGGACATCCTGCCAATTCATTTCTGGCACTTCCAGAAAATAGAAGAAATAGAAACACTCCCATATAGTTTTTTATAAATATATTTAAGTAAGCATCATAATTCCAAGAATGTTTCTAGTTGGGTTTTAGTTATATATGAAAAAGACACCCCTTCTCACCAGTGCCCAACATTCCCACTACCTTCTCTCTCCTCCACAAACCTTTCTCTCCATCTCCGTCCTCCCCCATTCTGGCCTATATTTAAGATAGGCATTTTATTTCTCTCACTACCATTGTCATGGTAGTTGTCAGTGTAGTTATTCCTCTAACTGAACTCAACAGTCTTTGTGGAAGGCTGTACCTTCCAGATCTCATCTTTATTTTATCTGTGTATTATTACAATCATGTCTTTTATTTTTCTATATAGCCATAAATAAGTGAGACTATTCTGTGTGTATCTCCCTCCCCCTGACTTATTTCACTCAGCATAATAATTTCCATGTCCAGCCAGACTCACTTTCAGGTTTGAAGGAAGCATACATATCTTCACAGAATAACAACAGCTCAGAAACTTTACAAACTCAATACCAGCCTTAAAAGAAAAACGGAAAGGTCTACTTTAAGACAAGAAAGACCAACTGACACACAAAACTCCTATATAAAGATAATGCTAAATCCCATGACATTTTTCTCTCTTAATGTCCTTGGGCTAACTGCACCAGTTAAGAGACAAAGAGAGGCAAAATGGATCAAAAAAGCTGAACCCAACATTTTGCTGCCTATAAGAAACATATCTGAATAGTCAGAACAAATATAGACTCAAAATGAAAGGTTGGAAGAAAATCATCCCAGCAAACAACTCCATTAAAAAGCTGGAGGGCACATATTGGTATCTAATGACATAAACTTTAGACTCAGTAAACCTTTAAGGGACAAAGGTGGACATTTCTTAAAATCAAAAGATATGTAAAACTGGAAGAAATCACACTCCTGAACATATATGTACCCAATGAGGGGCCAACAACATATTTAATACAGTTGTTGACCTATCTGAAAGAAGACATCAATAGCAGCAAAATAATAGTGTGAGAACTCAACACTGCCCTGACACTTCTTGATAGGTCGACCAGGCTGAAACTCAACAAGAATATACTAGCTCTGAAAAGAGAAATGAAAGAAAGTGGACTAGTATATATACATAGGGCACTCCATGCCCAGAAAAAACATTCTTTTCCAATGCACATGTGTAATTTTCCAGGATAGATAACACTAGCCCATAAAAAATATCTCCACAAAATAAAGAGGATAGAAATTGTGCAGACTACCTTCTCAGATCACAGTTCACTGAAATTAGAAGTGAAATACAATGGGACACAGAAAAAAGTTCAACACCTGAAAACTAAACAGCTCACTACTGAACAACAATTAATTCAGGCATGAAATCAAAGAGGAAATCAGAACATTCCTGGAAACAAATGCGAATGAAGACACAAATATCAGAATTTATAAAACAAAGAAAAGGCGGTAATAAGAGGAAAACCTACATCAGGAAGAAAGAATGGACAAATCTAAAGAGCTTAATGACATTGCTTATAAATTTAGAAAAGAATCAACTAAATGAACCTAAAATGGGTAGGCAGAAGGAAATAACAAATCTTAGAGCAGAAATCAATGAAGTAGAAATCCAGAAAAATAAAAAATAAAAAACAATCCGAAGGATCAACGAATGCAAAACATTTTTAAGTAAACAGGATTGATAAACCATTAGAAGAACTCACAAAGAAAAGGAGAGACAGAAACATAATAATCTGGATTAGAAATGAGGAGGGGAGGGCACCTCAGATACTGCAAAGGATCAAAGTGTTACCAGAAACTTTTGAGAAACTCTATGCCACAAAACATGAGAACCTGGAAGAGATTGATAAATTTTTGGACTCCTATAATCTTCCATGGTTGAACCACGATGATCTAGCATTTATAACCAGACCCAACATTACCAAGGAAATTAAAATGGCAGTTTAAAGTCTTCCCAAAACAAAATCCCAGACCCAGATGGATTCACTAACAAACTAATTTTGTTGTTGCTGTTTTTATGTTTGTTTTTGGCCACTCCTGGTGACATTCAGGGGTTTCTGCTGGCTATGTGCTCAGAAATTGCTCCTGACTTGGGGAAACATATGGGATGCCCGGGATCGAAACCAGGTCAGTCCTGGGTCAGCTGCATGCAAGTCAAATGCTCCACCGCCATGCTATGTCTCCAGCCCATCACTAAAAAATTTATTCAAACCTTTGGTGAGAAATTATTGCCAATCCTTTTCAGGCTCTTTTATTAAATTGAAAAAAACAGGAACACTCCCAAATAGTTTTTATTAAGCTAGCATCACCCTGGTTCCAAAACTAGACAGATGCTACCAAAAAAGAATACTACAGAAAAATATCCCTGATGAACCCAGATGCAAAGATCCTCAACAAAATCCTGGCAAATAGGATTCAACATGTCATCAGGAAGGTCATATACCATGACGAAGTAGGTTTCATTCCAGGAATGCAAGGATGGTTTAATAGGTGAAAATCAATCAAAATAATACACCATATTAGCAAAAAATGAAAAGCATATGATCATATCAATAGATGTGAAGAAAGCATTCAATAAGGTCCAACACCAAATCTGAAAAAATTTCATCAAGATGGGAATGGAAGGAACAATTCTAAAATTAGTCAAGGTCATCTTCAAAAGCCAATGGTAAATATGATTCTCAATGGAGATAAACTAAAAGCCTTTCCTCTATATGGTACGAGACAAGGCTACCCTCTCTCACCACTCCTATTCAACATAATACTGGAAGTACTTGCCATAGTGATTAGGCAAGATAATATTGGCATACTGATAGGAAAGGAAGAAGTCAAGTTCTCCTGTTGGCATCTGCCATTATACTATATTTAGAAAACCCTAAAGAATATACCAAAAAGCTTCTAGAAACCATAGCAAATTTTATAGCAAACTGGTAGTCTACAATATTAACACTTAAAAAATGGCCTTCTTATACATCAATAATTATAGAGAAAAATATAGATATTAAAAAAATCAACCCCATTCACACTAGTGTCACACAAAGTCAAATATCTTGGATTCAGCTTAAAGAAGAGGTAGAGGACCTATACAAAGAAAACTACAAATCCCTACTTTAATAAATAAAAGACTACACAAGAAAATGGAAACACATACTGTGTGAATGTATTGGTAGCATTAACATGATTAAAATGGCAATAATCCCCAAAACATTGTACAGTTTTAATGCAATTGCTCTAAGCATACATATTACATTCTTGAAAAAAATGGATCAAGCACTCCTGTAGAATTTAAGTTCCAGAAATATAGTTCCTCAAGTAAGATGAAGAAACGAAATGAGAGGGCAGAAGAATATCAAGAAGTGCAAACTCTGGGCCTTAAAATAATAGTGTAAAAGGGAGTCTGGAACATTGAAATTTAGCTCCAAAAGTAATTGTCCACTCTTTAGATAGTCTTGGGATGAGAGAGCAAACATACATTAGGACAGGTGAGTTTGGGGCCCAAAGCCTAAAAGGGCATTGGTGCAATAGCGTGGGGCATTGGGGGCATAGAGATTCACCTCTAAATTTCAGATCCACCACTTGAATAAAAAACCTTGGAGTAGATATAAAAACCTTGGTGGAGAATAAAAAACCTTGGGCAGAGAGATGTCAGAAGAGTAGGGTATGAAAGAGGAGCAGAACAGGTGGCCTGGGGAATCTGTGGCATAAAGATTCAGCTCCAGATTTCAGGAATCAAGACTAGGATGACACACATGAAAGGAGAGAGCAGATGAATGTCAGGACTGGTGACTTCTTTTCCTACAGCCTGAAAGCTGAACTGTGAAGCTGGAATGAGGAGACTGGGACATAGAAATTCAGTTTCAGAAGTAAGTCCCTCGCCTAGAATAAGCCTGCTGAAATGAGAGAGGGCATGGACATCAAAACTACTACTTTTGTGTCTTGAAAGGGAAGCAGCACAATTGGTGTAGGGAGCTTAGTCATAGATTTTTTACTCCAGAAGTCAATCCAACTTTATGATGGAATATCTGGTTGAGTTTTGCAAAAAGGCAAAAAGAAAGATATCGTATGGCCCTTGAAATGTGAGCCATGCAAGTGCTCGGAGAATATGGGGATCTGAGATTCAATTTCAGAGTCACACCCCTAAGATGATGCAACTGAATGAGACAACAGAGGAACTTCAGAACTGGAGACATATGGTCTTAAAATGGAAGTGGCAGAGGTGGTGAGGGGAACATGGACATTTAGCCCATTGAATTTAGAAGAATGACGCTCCTGAGAGAAAAGGGTACAAAGGCATAAGAATGAACAAAATGTTGGCTTAAAACATATCAGTGCACGTAGCTTTGTGAGTCTGTGGAGTAGTGATTCATTTCCAGGAGTCAGTTGTCTTTCCTAGGATGATGACTCAGGGATGAAAGGTCATATGTACTAAAATAGTGAAATATTGTGGCCATTTTTTTGTTTTGGGGCCACACTCAGTGACGCTCAGGGGTTACTCCTGGCTGTGTGCTCAGAAATCGCTCCTGGCTTGGGGGACAATATGGAACTCTAGTGCAGGGGTCTCAAACTCATGGCCCACAGGCCGTTTGTGGCCCTCCGTGCAACATTTTGTGGCCCGCGGCCAGCCTTCAAATATCGCAGTATTTGCAATTATCCACTTACCAAATAATCTCAATAAAAATCACATTTGTAAGAAAAATCGCATTAAATATTCACATACCCCTAGCAGTTTCGTTTGGGGTATGCAAATGTTTAATGCGATTTTTTGCAATTTTTTTCTTACTAATGAAATTTTTTATTGTGAATATTCAGTAAGCGAAATCCCTTATGCGGCCCTGCCTCACCCCGACTTTGCCTCCTGGGGCCCCCAGGTAAATTGAGTTTGAGACCCCTGCTCTAGGGTATTGAACCATGGTTCGTCCTAGGCTAGTGTGGGCAAGGCAAACACCTTACAACTTGCGCCACCACACTGGCCCCTGAATATTGTGGCCTGGAATTAGAAGCAGCACAGGTGGCCTGGGATATAGAAATTTAACTGCAGGGCTGGAGAGATAGCATGGAGGTAAGGCATTTGCCTTGCATGCAGAAGGTCGATGGTTTGAATCCTGGCATCCCATATGTCCCCTGAGCCTTCCAGGAGCAATTTCTGAGCTAAGAGTCAGGAGTAACCCCTGAGCACTGCCGGGTGTGAACCAACAACCAAAAAAAAAGAAAGAAAGAAAAATAAATTTAACTGCAGAATCAGGTCCCACCATAGAATGTCGCACTAGGAATGTGTGAGCAGATGGTTATCAGTACAGGCATTCTTTGAACCTGATATTTGGAGCAGCACAGTTGGCATAGAGTCACAGGCATATATATTCAGCTCCAAATGTGAGGACCTGTCCTTACGATGACCTTCCTGGAATGAGAGGGCAGACTTATATATGGACAAGTTACTCTCATGCCTCAAAAACTAGTGGTACAAGAGGTATGGGGAGTCTGAGGCTCTACCAAAAAGCTCTACCAAAAAGCTTCTAGAAACAATAGTTTTATTTCCAGAAGTCAGATCCTACCCAAAGAATGACACACCTGGGACAAAAGTGTAAACAATCCATGACTATACTGTATATAGCCTCTGCTATATACTATCTCTCTTCTCCCCTTTTAGAAATCCTATTATGCCTTCACCGCCCCAATCCCAATTTGATATCCTGCATTGGTAATAATCTTTCACCTCATGTCTTTTTTTTTCAGATTTTGTGGGGTTTTATTCTTTTTTCCTTTTTTAATATTTTATTTATTTATTTATTTTAATAAAAGCACATGTTTATATTTTAAAATACACATCTTCCATCATATCTCATTACATCATTACATCAAAAAGTATAGATCAAAGTTTTTTCACTCATTTAAAATGCAGTAAAATATCTCCATACAGATTCATCACAATTGTTCATGTATCTATAATTCTTTGTCAATACATTTAGTATAGTTCAAATTATACTTATAACCTTCTATAACACATATTACATATATCATACAATACCATAACAGGAAAAACAAATAAAAGCTAGTATAGAATCATTAGAATAATTAATAGATGTGATATTTTCAAACAATATTTACTTTTTATTTTATTATTCCTATAAAATAATTTTTTATAATTATCTTTATTTAAATACCGTAATTACAAACATGATTATAGTTGTATGATTACAGTCATGTAAAGAACACCCCCCTTCACCAGTGCAGCATTCCCACCACCAATTTCCCAGATCTCCCTCCTCCCCACCCCCCCACACCTGTACTTGAGACAGGCTTTCTACTTCCTCATTCATTCACATTGTTATGATAGTTTTCAGTGTAGTCATCTCTCCAACTGCACTCATCACTCTATGTGATGAGCTTCATGTCATGAGCTGCACCTACCAGCCCTCATCTCTCTTGTCTATGAGATACTGTTAAAAATGTCTTTCATTTTTCTTAAAGCCCATAGATGAGTGAAACCACTCTGCATCTTTCTCTCTCCCTCTGACTTACTTCACTCAGCATAATAGATTCCATGTACATCCATGTATAGGAAAATTTCATGACTTCATCTCTCCTGACAGCTGCATAGTATTCCATTGTGTATATGTACCACGGTTTCTTTAGCCATTCATCTGTTGAAGGGCATCTTGGTTGTTTCCAGAGTCTGGCTATTGTAAATAGCGCTGCAATGAAGGTGTAAGGAAGGGATTTTTGTATTATATTTTTGTGTTCCTCGGGTATATTCCTAGGAGTGGTATAACTGGATTGTATGGTAGCTCAATTTCCAGTTTGTGAATGAATCTCCATATCGCTTTCCATAAAGGTTGTACTAGACGGCATACCCACCAGCAGTGAAAAAGAGTTCCTTTCTCTCCACATCCCCACCAAAACTGCTTGTTTTCCTTTTTTGTGATGTGTGCCAATCTCAGTGGCGTGAGGTGGTACCTCATAGTAGTTTTGATTTGCATCTCCCTGACGATTAGTGATGTTGAGCATCTTTTCATGTGCATTTTGGCCTTTTGCCTTTCTTCTTTTTCAAAGTGTCTGTTCATTTCTTCTCCCCATTTTTTGATGGGGTTAATTGTTTTTTTCTTGTATAGTTCTGTCAGTATCTTGTAAAATTTGGATATTAGCCCTTTATCTGATGAGTATTGGGTGAATAATTTCTCCCACTCAGTGGGTGGCCTTTCTATTCTGGGCACTATTTCCTTTGAGATGCAGAAGCTTCTCAGCTTAATATAGTCCCATCTGTTTATCTCTGCTTCCACTTGTTTGGAAAGTGCTGTCTCCTCCTTAAAGATGCCTTTAGTCTCAATGTCCTGGAGTGTTTCACCTACATGTTGTTCTATATACCTTATAGTTTCAGATCTGATATCAAGGTCTTTAATCCATTTGGATTTTACCTTTCTACATGGTGTTAGCTGGGAGTCTGAGTTCGCTTTTTTTGCAAGTGGCTAACCAGTTGTGCCA
Organism: Suncus etruscus; assembly: GCF_024139225.1. Taxonomy (NCBI): domain Eukaryota; kingdom Metazoa; phylum Chordata; class Mammalia; order Eulipotyphla; family Soricidae; genus Suncus; species Suncus etruscus. The sequence goes on along the minus strand of NC_064868.1, from coordinate 60,643,874 downwards.
ACACCACTTGTTGAATAGGCTTTCCTTGCTCCATTTAGGATTTCTTGCTCCTTTATCAAAAACTAGGTGGTTATATGTCTTAGAAACCTTCTCTGAGTACTCAAGCCTATTCCACTGATCTGAGGGTCTGTCTTTATTCCAATAACATGCTGTTTTTATAACCATTGCTTTGTAATACAGCTTAAAATTGGGGAAAGTAATGCCTCCCATATTCCTTTTCCCAAGGAGTACTTTAGCTATTCTAGATTGTTTATTGTTCCAGATGAATTTCAGAAGTACTTGATCCACTTCTTTGAAGAATGTTATGGTTATCTTCAGAGGAATCGCGTTAAATCTGTACAATGCTTTTGGAAGTATTGCCATTTTAATGATGTTGATCCTGCCAATCCATGAGCAAGGTATGTGTTTCCATTTCCCCGTGTCCTCTCTTATTTCTTGGAGCAGTGTTTGTAGTTTTCTTTGTATAGATCCTTCACATCTTTAGTCAGGTTGACTCCAAGATATTTGAGTTTGTGTGGAACTAATGTGAATGGGATTGTTCTCTTAATGTCCATTTCTTTCCTATCATTATTAGTGTATAAAAAGGCCATTGATTTTTGTGTGTTAATTTTGTAGCCTGCCACTTTGCTACGTGAATCTATTATTTCTAGAAGCTTTTTGGTAGAATCTTTAGGGTTTTCTAAGTAGAGTATCATGTCATCTGCAAACAGTGAGAGCTTGACTTCTTCCTTTTCTATCTGGATTTCCTTGATATCTTTTTCTTGCCTAATCGCTATAGCAAGTACTTCCAGTGCTATGTTGAATAGGAGTGGTGAGAGAGGACAGCCTTGTCTTGTACCAGAATTTAGAGGAAAGGATTTTAGTTTTTCTCCATTGAGGATAATATTTGCCATTGGCTTCTGGTAGATGGCTTTGACTATATTGAGAAAGGTTCCTTTTATTCCTATCTTGCTGAGAGTTTTCATCAAGAATGGGTGTTGAACCTTATCAAATGTTTTTTCTGCATCTATTGATATGACCATGTGATTTTTATTTTTTTTTTGTTGTTTATGTTGTGTATTATGTTGATAGATTTACGGATGTTAAATTAGCCTTGCATTCCTGGGATGAAACCTACTTGATCAAAGTGAATGATCTTCTTTATGAGGCACTGGATCCTGTTCGCCAAGATTTTGTTGAGGATCTTTGCATCTGTGTTCATCAGGGATATTGGTCTGTAATTTTCTTTTCTGGCAGCATCTCTATCAGGTTTTGGTATTAAGGTGATGTTGGCTTAATAAAAGCTATTTGAAAGTGTTCCTGTTTTTTTGATTTCATAAAAGAGCCTGGCCAGGATTGGTAGTAGTTTCTCTTGAAAGGTTTGAAAGAATTCATTCGTGAATCCTTCAGGGCCTGGGATTTTGTTTTTGGGCAGATTTTGTATTACAGTTTTAATTTTCTCAATAGTGATGGGGGTGTTTAGATATACTACATCTTTTTTAATTTTTTTAATTTTTTTAATTTTTTTATTTTTAATTATGAGAACAATGATGCAAAGAAAGAGGACAAGGTAAAGTTACAATGGAAGGACAATACATAACATAATTCTCAGAAGTCCCCTTGCTGATATCCCAACTTTGAAATTTCATGCAAAGAACATTAAGATTGTAACACACTGTAATATTTCTTAACAGCACACAAGGCAATCTAAAGCCATAAAACTTACATAACTCCTTAAACATTATAGGCATAGCATTTTTTTTACATTTCCATATTCATGCATATTAGCTTAAGTTAACCTCAAATCTTAAGTGGGTTCTTTTTAAAGATTAGAGTCAAAGGAGCACAGCAAAAATGGTGTTAGAGTGGCAATTGTTGTTTGCATAGGCCCACCAAAATATGAGGGACATGGAAAGAAATAACCTTGGTCTAAATACAAAAAGACCCGACCCCTGAAGGTTCCTGGCACAAGACCAACTCTAGGCTCCAGGCAAGCTAGATCGTCCAATCCAAGACATTGTCTGTAGTGCCAACACACTTTTATTTTTCACACAGTCACTGTTGTTGGTATCAAGCTTCTGTATTAAAGATCCTGGAATCTGTATATCCAACATTGAAGTCAGGATGTGGAGCGTGCTCTGGTTTCACCTCACAGTCAAAGTGCAACGCAGGGAGCCCTGTCCTGTAAGCAGGTCGTTGTTGTTGTTAAGTCTTCTCAGTGTTAATGGAAGTCTCTTTTGTGCAGGACAATGTCTGAGCAGTGTAGAGTCTTCCATGGTAGAGGATTGCTTCCAGGTGATGCTATAGTCCAGCCTGGATGTTTTGTGGATGGCTTCCCTGGTTCAGGGAAATGCCCTTTCTTCTGAGGTCTGTGCCAGGTCGTTATGTCAATGTTCAGGGTGTAAGGTCCCCTTGCACTATAAGATTTGTCTGTACCAATCTCTATTAGATAGGATCTTATTTATATGTATACTATTTTCCCATTTTAATGTGCCTATGCAAAAAAAGAGCAATGCCACGTGGTGTTCTTGGCGCATATGGGGGTGATAAGAACAATTATGGTTCAATCATAAGCATTAATCTGGGGGACTCTTTCTCTAAGATTCATTGTTAAACAGCTCAAAAAGAGAAGATGAAAAGTGGTTAGAATCATCACTATATAAGACAACATTTAGTAAGAATTATAGCTGTCAGAGAAAAAACACAAAATATTCTAAAGAAATACGTGTCCATTTTATGTATCTTGAAACAGTTTGGGGTTGTTACACACAATACACAGCTTTGGTCTCTGATAAGGCTTGTACACTACTGATTAAAAAGAGTAATGTAGATTAGAGATGTTTGGGGGGGATAGAGAGTAAAGGGATAAAAAAGAGCTTTGTAGGGATGTGGGAAAGGGCACAATACAAAATAAAGATTCTGGATACGAAAAACGTAACATAACAGTAAGGAATAACAGTAAGGAATACTCTTAATACATGAAGTACGCGCGGGGGCATGAGCCCCCCGCGCGATTCTGTAGTTTTTGGATGCATAGGGAGGGATTTCTCCTCCCTCCCCCCAGGGCCCGATTAACCAGGCGTGGCCCTGAAGACCCACCAGGTTTGGGGGGATCTTGGTCCCCTGGACTAGGAGTTCAGCCCAGGGGACCTGTGGCTAGATGTCCTGCCCAGAGCCCCCAACATACCAGTCAAAGACCCAGAAATCCTGGCATGCGGCTAGATATGCTACATCTTCTTTATTCAACCGTGGAAGGTTATATGAGTTCAAAAATTTATCCATTTCATCCAGTTTCTCATATTTCTTGGCAATGAGTTTCTCAAAGTATTCTCTGAATACTCTTTGAATCTCTGCAGTATCTGTAGTCATGTGGCCCCAACGTAGACTCCATGTGATTAGAGAGTGACCTCTAAACCCAAACCCTAGATCTCAGACATAGAACTGATACAGATCTCTGCAGTAGCTCCAAGAACCAAAATCCCTCTGAGACATTCTTAATACTGCTCTGACACCAACAGGTGCCACTTTTGATATGACATCTTGACAATGAGAAAGTGGCAACAATTTGATCTAAGAGTAGGTTGTCTTATCTCACCACCTAACAATAAGATGAAATCAGAAGACACATCATCCTTTGATCTGTGCAAAAGTTAAGATTGCTAACTACAGAGACTGACTTTGACAACACTATTTACAATAGCTAGACTCTGGAAACAACCAAGATGCCCTTCAACAGTTGAATGCCTAAAGAGTCTGTGGTACATATATACAATTGAATATTATGCAGCTGTTAGGAGAGGTGAAGATCACTTATGTGGGCATGAGTACACAGAGAGAGGACTCTTCTATGAGATCCAAACCTAAATTGTAAACAATCCATGCCTATACTGTATATAGCCCCTGATATATACTATCCCAACCATCACTGGGTAGAACTTACCCTGTGACCAATAAAAAAGACCCTAGTCTTGGTGTTGGCCTATGATCTGTACAAAAACAAACATCTCCAATTCCAGAGGTCTGACTGAGACAACTGCAACTGAGCAGAACTTCTGGAAACATAATGAAAGACTATCCTAGGCTTTGTTCTAGGATCGGTGAATAAACCAAAACCACCAACTACAGAAAACCGATTAAAACAACAGTGATGGAACAAAACTTCTAGAACCATAAGAAAAGACTCTATCCTAGTTTCTATCCTATGACCTGTGCAAATACCAAGATCTCTAGTTACAGAGGCCTGCTTTTTATCATCTACGACTGAATGTAAAGTTTCCAGACACCACAAAAGGACCTAGGAAAGAGTAAAAGCGCATGTACAGGGGCTGTAGTTTCCATGACAGTATATTTCAAGGGCAGAGAAACCCTTTATCTCTTATGCCAAGTGAATTCCCTTTCTAATCCCCACATTATTTACTGTGCCAAAAAATAGAAGCACAAATTAATAATTTTGTTATTGTTGTTTTAATTTTTTGCTTTTATTTAATTTCAGGACCATGGTTATTGTTTGGTTATTGTCTTTTTTTGTATTATTATGTTTTACTTTCTTTTTTCCTTTCTTCTCTTTTTTTTTTTTTTTTTTTTTTTTGGTTTTTGGGCCACACCCGGTGATGCTCAGGGGTTACTCCTGGCTGTCTGCTCAGAAATAACTCCTGGCAGGCACGGGGGACCATATGGGACACAGGTATTTGAACCAACCACCTTAGGTCCTGGATTGGCTGCTTGCAAGGCATACACCGCTGTGCTATCTCTCCGGGCCCTCCTTTCTTCTCTTAAATTGATATTTATAAACTTTAGAGAGACACCTCCCATTTTTGCTTGTTTGATATTCCTCCCCTTTTCCCTTCAAATAGAACCTCATAACTTGAACCATCTTGTTCTGCCTTATAAAATTAGGGGGAAATAATAGAGGGTACCAGGACCAAACAGCCGTATGAACATTGAGTAGAAATAAAAAAATTATCAGGCTTAAGCACCAAATCCAAGGCCAATGACAACAGTTGATACCCAATCTACAACAAGCTAGATACAAAGGGTACCACTTATAGTAGCAGCCAGGGGTGCAAAGGGGGATATGGGATGCATGCTCAAAACAGGGGTGGATGGAGGACAACATTGGTGGTGGGAATGCCCCTGATTTAATATCACCATGTACCTAAAATATTGCTGTAAAAGATTTGTATTCCATTTTGGTCAGAATAAAAATTATTTTTTAAAAAGAAGTCACTTCCCACTCCTATGTTAATGCACCCAAAATAAGAGAGCAGATAAAATTCATATTCACAATTCACTTTGGTCACAATAAAATTATTAAAAAAGAAGTCAGGTCCCTCACCTACTTTGACACACCTGGGATTAAAGAGTGGAGGGAAATCAGGATAGATGATTTTTGAGTCTTAAAAATGGAGCAGTTTAGATGTCATACAGAGCTGGGTTATAGAAACTCAATTAAAGATATTAGATGCTGCAATGAAAATATCACCCCTGTGGTGAGATGGCAATAGAATATCAGGAAGGGCAATTTTTAAACAATGAAAAGGGAGACATACAGGTTGCATAGGACTCTGTTATATAGAATTTTAACTTCAAAAGTCAGTTGTTTTAATAAATTAACTCTCCTGGTTTGAATGGGTTGAAGAAACATCAGAAGGGGGCAACTTTTGACCTTTGAAAGGGTCTAGAGCTTGAGTAGTGTGCTTGTTTGGGGCTTAAAAATACAGATCCAGAAGTCAGAACTCCCCCAGGATGACAAATGTGTGCTGAGAAGGCAGAGAGATGTCCAGATAGATAACTTTTGAATCTTGAAAGGGGAGAAACACAGCTGGTGCGCAGAACTAGGTCATGGAGATAGAAGTCACTTCCTGATGTGAGGATGTCATTCCTGGGATAAAAGGGCAGTGGGCATCAGGAAACTCGACTTTAAAATCTTGAAAGGGGAGCTGTACAGGTGGTTTTGGAGTATGGGGTATAAAGTCTCAGCTCCAAAAGTCAGTTCTGTTCCTAGGTAACTCTCCTGGTATGTAAGGGCTAAAAGAGATGAGAATACATGACATGTAGGCCTGAAAATTAGTGCAGAACAGGTGTCATGGAGAGTCTGAGACAGAGGTTATGCTCCAGATGTCATAGTCAGCATTTATCATAAAGAGACTGGGATGAGTGTAAAGAAATATTTCAAGCTTGAATGCAAATAGTGATGGTGTCATCAGGTATCTGTGGGCTTTAAAATTCATATCCAGGTGTCTGACCCTGCTTAAGAATGACACACCTTTGTTGAGGGGGCATATAGGGACATAATCATGAAAAACTTTCATGCCTACAGCTGAAAGTGTAGTTTCGCAGTTGTTGTGGGAACTGTGTGACATAAAGATTCAGCCACAGTTGTTAGATCCCACTTCAGGATGCTAAGACAGCAGAGTGATACGAGGATAGACTTTCAGGCATTGAGAAAAGAACTTTCCAGGTGGCGTGGGGATTCTAGTGCATAGAAATTTACATCCATAAAGCATAACCCAATCCTAGGATAACACACCTGAAATGAGAGGGCATAGTTAATAAAATCTGGCAATATGTGAGTATTTAAAGGGGAGCAGTAGAGGTGGCATGCTTAGCTGGGTCATAGAGATTCAGTTACAGAAGTCAGGTCCTCCCATATGGTGATACACCTGGAAGGACAGGGTAGACAGATGGCCAACCTTTAAATTATAGCAACATAGGTGGTGTTGGTACTGTGAGGCATAATGATTAATTTTCAGAAACCAGTTCCCTTCCCAAGGATGAAGTGTCTGGAATGAAAGGACAGAAGAACATTAGAAATTTCAAATCTTAAAAAAGAAGCATCATGGGTTGTGTGTTTGGGATACTTGGGTTATAAGATTCTATTACAGAAGTTAGGTTCTACCCTAGGATTATGCAGCTGGTATTAGAGAGTAAAGAAATGTCAGGGAAGGCAATTTATTGGGCTTGAATGAGTATTGGCTTAGCTGGCAAGTAGAGGCAGTGGTACAGAAATTTAGCTGCAGAAATCAGGTCCCATCGCTAGGACAATAAACCTGGGATGAGAGAGTAGACTGATGTCAAGACAGGCAATATGAAAGACAATAAATCAGAGTGGCTTAGTTGGAGTGAGTTATCTGGGGTATAGAAATTCAGCTGCCGGGACCGGTGAGATAGCATGGAGGTAAGGTGTTTGCCTTCCATGCAGAAGGATGGTGGTTCGAATCCCGGCATTCCATATGGTCCCCCGTGCCTGCCAGGGGGGATTTCTGAGCGTAGAGCCAGGAGTAACCCCTGAGCGTTGCTGGAAGTGACCCAAAAACGAAAAAAAAAATAAAGAAATTCAGCTGCCAACTTCAGGACACTAAATTTGGAAGACAAACTTGTGATGAGAGGGTGTTAATGTTAGGCCTGAGCAGTATAAGAGAGGGCAAAAAGTGGAAGGAGCAGTTTCCCTAGCAACCAGGCAGGGAACATCCAAGAGAATGGGTAGTTCCACTCCCAAGCTCTTTTGCCCAGGACTTTTATAACCCCCAGGACAGCTGTCATCCTGCAGCAGTTACAAGGGGGTGGGCTTTTGGTAACTGACATCTTTGCCTTTATTGGGACAGTAACACTCTAATGGCTCAGGAGGGGCCATAGATTTTCTGATTCCTCATATATTCTCCCTTTTCGTTAAAAATTGGAGGGCAGGATCTCTTCAAGCACCAGGACCAGACCAGGTGTGTCTGCACCCCCACCCTCAACCCATGACGGTGGTTACTCTCCTCCAGGCACAAGGACCAACCACAGGCCAGTAGCAGACCATTTTATTAAATAACCCAAAGCCACTAAATGTAAAGAAATATGGCTATACTAAGAAAGGCACTAGAAGCTGGGAAACTAGAGAGAAATTCTAGCATGTTTCCAAGCCCACCAAAACACAGGAGCCCAAGAGATGAGGACCTAAAAGTGACAATGAATGTCCTAGCAATAGAAATCAAGGAATCACTAGCCTTCAAAATCAAGGAATAACTAGCCTGTGAAATCAGGAAATCTATAGATGAACAACTCAACCAACTCAAAGAAGGACTTTTACAGAAGATGAGAGAATCCATTCAAAAGGAATTAAGGGAAATATAAACAAGGTAGTAGGCCATAATAGCAGAATTACACAGTTGGAATAGCACGTAGAGGAACTTGAAGAAAAACTACAAACCAACAATGACAAGGAAGTCAATAAGGAAACAAGAGACAAAACATTGGAGAAAATGTCAAGTACCTAATAAAAAAAGACAAAAAAAAATAACCTATGGATTGTAGGAGTATGAGAAGGGGAGGAAAAAGGGAAAGGAAAAGAACAAGTAGTGAAGGAAGTAATAGCAGAAAATGTTCCCACCCTCTGGAAAGAAACACTTGTACACATCCAGGAGACAAGAAGAGACCATAATAAAATAGATAATAACAGACCAACACCAAGACATGTAGTAATCCAAATGGCAAACAACAAAGAGAAAGATGAATTCCTTAAAGCAATAAGGGAGAAAAAACTCTCAAGTACAAAGGAAGGAACACAAGAATCAAACCACATTTCCCATTTGAAACAGTTCAAGCAAGAAGACAGTGGAATGACATATTTAAACTACTGAATAGAATTCACTCTATTTGAGCTAACTAAACCAATTCTCAATGAACTACTTACACATGAATTAAACAATCCAAATACCCAATTGTAACAACAACCAGTCTAGACAATACAATAATACAACAACCCTCTCTGTCAATAATCTCCTTAAATGTCATCAGACTAAATTCCCCCATTAAAAGACACAGAATAAAGGGTTGCATCAAAAAACAAATACCAGATATTTGCTGCCTTCAAGTAATACACCTAAAAGAACAGGATAGACAGATAGACACAGACTCAGAATAAAAGCATGGAATTAATTGATACAAGACAATGAAAAAAATATGGGACAGCCATTCTAATAGCAGACCAAATTGCATTCAACCTCAAGAAAGTACTCAGAGACAAAGAAGAGCACTACTTACTGATCAAGGGAACATTAGACCAAGAAGTACTAACCCTGATCAACATTTATGCACCAAATGTAAAGCTATGTAAGGCATTTGCTTAAAAACCTAGTAAAACATATGGAAGGAAATATGATAGAAGTAGGATATCAATACTCAATTATCACCACAAAAAAGATCCACCAGATAGAAAATATACGGAATTATTTAGGGACTGATTTATATAGGGACCTCCCCAGAAAACAGAATACACATTCTTTTCAAGTGCACATAGAACCTACTCTAGAATAAACCATGCCTTAGGATATAAATCTAACATGCACAAAATCAAAAATATAAGGATTACAAGGAGCACCCTATCAGATCACTATGCAACAGAGATCAAAATTGACTGTAAAACGGTCTGGAGAAAATCTAACACCTGGAGATTAAACAACATGCTGTTCAACAACAGCTGTATCAAGGAGGAAATCAAAGAAGAAATAAAAAATTCCTCGAGATGAATTATAATGAAGAAAAAAATTGTCTAAATTTGTGGGATACAGCAAAAACAGTAATTAGAAGGAAATTCATAGGAATACAAGCCTTCGTTAGGAAAGAGGAAAACAAAACCAACACTCTAAAGAAACTCCTTAAGGATCTGGAAAAACAGCATCAGAGAAACCCAAACACAGGTAAAAGTCAAAAATAATAAAAACCAGAGCAGAAATAAACAACAGAGAATCAAAGAAAACAATACAAAAAAATCAATAAAACCAGGAGTGGGTTTTTTTGAAAACAAACAAACAAACAAACAAATAAGATAATCAAACCACTGGCAAGACTCACCAAAAAAGGGGAAAAATACCCAAATAAATTGGAATACAAGTGAAAGGAGAGAAATTACAACAGAACCTCAAGAAATTGAAAACATCATAGTTATTATGATTGTCATAATTATTATTATGAGCAACTGTGCTCATTTAATTTAGACTCCAGAAAAAATTGACAGGTTTCTGGGAAAAAATGTCTTCAAACATGTATGAAGGAGGACATAGAATACCTAAACAGCCAAGGAAATTGAAACAGCAGTCAATAAACTCTCTAAGAACAAAAGTCCAGTACCAGATGGTTTTACAAGTGAAATCTCTCAAACATTCAGAGAATTACTATCATTGATCAATAGGCTCTTCCAAAACATTGACAAAACAGGAATCCTCCCAAACTCCTTTTATGAGGCTAATATTTCATTCATTCCCAAAGCTGGCAAAATACTGCCAAGAAAAAAAACTACAGACCAATCTCACTAATGAACATGGATGCAAAAATCCTCAATAGAATCATAGTAAACCGAACCCAACAATACATCAAAAAGATTATACACCATGATCAAGTGGGTTTTATCCCAGGATGCAATGATGGGTCAACATACGCAAATCAATCAACATCATACACCACATCAACAACAAGAAAGACAAAAACCACATGATCATATCAATCGATGCATAGAAAGCACTGGACAAAATCCAGTACCCATTAATGATGAAAACATTCAGCAAAATAAGGCTGAAAGAAACCTTCCTCAAGATAGTTACAGATATCTATAAAAAGTCCACAGGTAGCATTATCCTTAGTGGTGAAAAATTGAAAGGATTCCCACTAATGTCAGGAACAATGCAAGGCTGTCCACTCTCTCCACTCTTATTCAACATAGTTTTTGTTTGGTTTTTGGGTCACAACCGGCAGTGCTCAGGGCTTACTCCTGGCTCTATGCTCAGAAATCACTCCTGGCAGGCTCAGGGAAACATATGGGATGTCAGGATTCAAACCACCAACCTTCTGCATGAAAGGCAAATGCCTTACCTCCATGCTATTTCTCTGGCCCTATTCAATATAGTTTTAAAAAAGGGATCAAAGAAATCCAAATTGGGAAAGAGAAAGTCAACCTATATCTTTTTGCAGATGATATAATGATATACATAGAAAATCCTAAAGACTCTACAGTAAAACTTCTAGAAACAATAAACCAATAAAGCAAAGTGGCCAGCTACAAAGTAAATACACAAAAGACAGTGGCATTCCACAAATAATGAAGCAGAGGAAAAAGACAGTAAAAAATCGATCCCATTTAAAATAGTACCTAATAATTTCAAGTACCTAGGAATCAACCTGACAAGATAAGTGAAGATTTATACCATGAAGATTTCAAAACACTTCAGAAAGAAGTTGAAGGGGACCTAAGAAAATGAAAGAACATCACCTGCTCATGGGTAGGAAGAATCAACCTCTTCAAAATGAGTCTCTTACCTAAATTATTATGTAAATTCAATGCAATCTCTATTCAAATTCAGGCATCATTTTCAAGGACTTGCAACAATCAATTATACAGTTTGTATGAAACCACTAAAGACTTAGGTAAGCTAAGTACACATTGAAAATCAAGAAACTGAAGGCATTTCTTACCTAACCTGAAGCTCTACTATAAAGTCATAGTGATCAAAACAGCATGGTACTAGATCAAATGTAGAGTCTCAGACCAATGAGTCAGAGTAGAGTATCCAGTGACATATCCCCAAATATACTATCATCTAATATTTAACAAATGAGCAAATTGAACAAAGACAGTCTCTTCAAGAAATGGTGTTGGAACAATTGGATAACCACCAGTAAGAAACTAAAGGTTGATCCATACCTCACACCTTATACAAAAGTCAACTCAAATGGATTAAAGACCTGGAAATCAGACACAAGTCAATAAAGTTCATTGAGGAAAAATAGACAGAACACTTCAAGACTTAAATATCAAAAAAGGCTTTAATGATAGATTGCCAATGGCAAGAACTTAAGCATCAAACTTAAATAAATGGGACTGCATCAAACTAAAAAGTTTCTGTATGGTGAAACTGGTTGAAACTAGAAAATAGCTAATGGAATGGGAAAAATTTTTGCACTCAACACATCAGATAAAGGGTTAATATCTAGGGTATACAAAGTACTCAGAAAGAGAAGCCCCCAAAACCTAATAAAGCCATAGAAAATGGGGAGAAGAAATGGACAGACACTTCTCCAAGGAAGACTGAAAGATGTCCAATAGACACATGAAACATGCTCACTATTACTCATCAGGGAAATTCAAGTCAAGACAACAAGAGGTACCACCTGACACGACTGAGGATGGCTTATATCAAAAATAATGAGTCCAATCTCTATTGGAGGGATGTGGTAAGAAAGTAACTCTCATCTGTTGCTGGTGGGAATGCTGCCTGGTTAAACCTCTATGAGAAACAGTATGGAGAGTGCTCAGTAAACTCAGAATTGATCTGCCATATGACCTAGCAAATGCACTCCTGGGTATTTACCCCAAGGCGAAGAACATTCATCCTAAAGTATGTATAAACTCCACTATTTATTGCAGCACCCAGCACAATAGCCAAGATTTGGAACCTACCTCGGTGCCCAACAACAGATGAGTGGATCATGAAAATGTAGTACTTATGCACAATGGAATACTACATCACACTTAGAAATGAACAATAATGGATTTTGCAGCAACATGTATCTAGAAAATATTATGTTAAATGAAGTAAGCCTGAAGAATAAAGATAAAAACAGAATATCACATATCTGAGGTATTTGGAACATATACCATCTATACTCATGAGCAAATACAATGGTCTAATAGGGTGGAAACTCGAAGCACCATAGTTGTCAGCACATAGCAAGAAGTGTTCAAATCAAGATAAAGGGGGCCAACACAAAGCCTCGACTAGCCATTATACCATAAAGAAATGAACAATAATGGAAACAGCAGTTTAGAATGAATAGGTATGCAATCAAACTCTAATTACAAAGGCCTATAAAACAGAGTAGAGACAAGGCCCAATATGTCTGCCATGCTTCTGACACACACTAGCAGAAATTAGGTAGTTCCACTGTCTGTATGCAAGACAACTCATCTCTGAAGAAGACACACCCTCAGGGAAGAATGCCAAAGAGGATCAAGTCCCAGGCTGAAGCACACTGAACCACATGAATTGCAGGATTCTATTCCTCTCCTGAAAAACAACAATTATAGGAACCCTGAAAGAAATATATATGTTATATATTTATATATAATATATATTTTATAATTATATATAATATATATTTTATAATTATATATAATATATAATTATATATATAAAATTTACCTTAATCTGCAATGAATTTACTGCAGCTGTAAGCGTCCCCTTGTTTGGAAAGCATTCATGGGTTCTGAGAATGGCACGTTGGGTGCAATATGTAGGATTCTGGTGCTAGGCCCCTGATAAGCCTGATGCAAGGGTGGGTAAGGGTCTCTTCCAGCCCATGGCTTCAAGGCCGGACTATGGAAAGAGAGGGAATACTGTGAGCCACAGATCACTCACAGTGAAGTATTGTCAGGTTAGTATTGAAGGTTAGGACAAGGCTTTTAAGGGTAAACTTTAGGCGGGAAACAGAATGTGGGTAATACATTTTAGACATTACAGCAACAAAATAGTATGCAAAGACAACAGTCACAAGGTAAATGGCATCATTGATTTGGATGGCATGCAAAGATACGGTTACAATGTCCATGGCATCATTAAATCAGGAAGCATGTAAAGATAGCGGTTGCGATGCACTATCAGTCTAGACAGGTTGTTTGACCTGGATGACTTTCTCCTGCACTCACAGCAACAGGAACAGAAGTCTCTAAACAGAGACTTTCTTTTATATTCAAGGCCAGCTTGCAGAAATCTCTTTATGTCCCAGATTCTCTCCCCACACTTTATAACTTTATATTTCTTTTTTCCTCCTCTCCTTTCCTCCTCTCCTTTCTCCTCCTCCTCCTCCTCCTCCTCCTCCTCCTCCTTCTTCTTCTTCTTCTTCTTCTTCTTCTTCTTCTTCTTCTTCTTCTTCTTCTTCTTCTTCTTCTTCTTCTTCTTCTTCTTCTTCTTCTTCTTCTTCTTCTTCTTCTTCTTCTTCTTCTTCTTCTTCTTCCTGAATTTAATCTATGTTAAGTAAGCCCACACTGTAAGTTTCTCTTTAGGAAAGAAACCTCAATATATAAGATGTGGCGGATGATACTACATAGAGTAGCCACTTCTTATAGACTTCACTAACACATTGCTTAGTACTCTAGGTGCAAAAACTGTGCTTATCCTAAAATGATCCAGCCACTATCTAACCCTGAAACCTTTACTTAGCAAAGCCCACCCCAGTCACAGGTGAAATGCCTAGATATTAGAAAACCTCCTAACTCCAACACACCGGCCCCATTTTCTTTTTATTTTTAACTTATTTTTACTGTATTTACTTATCTTTTTTTCTCTTCTCTCTTGTTTCCCTTTCTTTCTCTCCTAATCTATATCTTACCTAATTATTTATCTTCTCTAAATGCAATTATTTCTTAAGAGCTCAGACCCAACCTATGAGGTTCAAGCCTCCAACAACATATTGAATAGATCTCTACTGTCTGTCTTTATGTGGGCATGAGTTTGTATACAGTGTTTTATTCTCTATTGACAAACCTAAACTGTAAACAATCCATGTCTATAGTGCATATAGCCCCTCTTATATATTATCCCTCCTCCCCCTTCAGAAACCCTTCTACCCTCTCATATTCCAATCCTGATCTGTTATCCTTCCTTATTTAACCCTCTTTACCCTCAGTTCTTAGCTCATTAGGCACTGAGACCGACCTCCTGCCTCAAGAAACCACCACTCAGCTCCCAAAGCAAAAGAACACCCTCTCAGTCCCACATCTAGTGCCCCGGCAAAACAACTACAACCAACACACCTGCTGACTCATTCTATATGGTCCTTCTTATCACCTCCCAAATGTGGACTGTTGCATAGTAATGGATTCAGATTCAGAAGGACCTCCAGATGAAGGACACCACCTGATCCCTTAATGCTGCAAATCATTTCTTAAACTCAACAAGACCACAGTGTGTGATAAAAAAGTGCCCTGTATTTCACCCCCACAAGAATATCTCAAGAGACTTAATGGAGATACCTATATTTTCTTTGTATATTTAATATCTCTATAATAATGTCTCCTAGGGTGTTTATTCACAAATATAAAAATAGCTTCCTCCATCACTTTTTCTTTAATTACTTTTTAAAATTAATTTTTATTTATCTCTTCTATTTTATATAGACATATATTTTCTTTAATTTCTCCTATTTTGGTTCTGTTTAGTATGAAAACTTAGAAGAAAAAGTTTTGCCTGGGATAATAGCTCAGGTCAAAACCAGGGCACAGAGATTTTGTACCTCCAAATGCACCAGCAATATAATATGACACCATTTACTTTTGTATAGGCACACTGAAAAAGGAAAAACCTTAGGCACAGAAACAAGATCTTATCTTCTTGGGATAAGAACCCATACATTTTATAATTCCTGGTACCATATACATAACTTGGGGTGTGATAATGTGCATGTATGGAGACAGTAGTTGTTCCCATGGCAGTATTCTTCAAGGGCAGAGAAATCCTGAATCTCTTAGAGAAAGGGAATTCCCTTTCTTATTTCCCCTATACTTACTGTACATATGCAGAAAAATAAAATAAAAAGGAAGCACAAAACTTTGCCACACCAGCACTCCTTTGTAACTCCACCCTGGATTTAGGTGTACCTATCTGAGACCCGCCCATTTCTGGGAGGGGTCTTGGGAACTGAATATTAGGTGTGACCTTACCTGCAAGACCCGCCCATTCCTGGGAGGGGTCTTGGAATAGGTAGATAAACCCTTTGGCCCTGCTGAGCTCTCTGGCTTCTGGGTCTCTGCCTCTTTTGGTCTTGGACCAGGATGGAGGCCAAAGGGAAGATGGCTGAAAGGAATTAAGATGCAGGGTAGCCTAGAATGGCTGAATGCTTGAAAGGTTATGAGATAGGCCACACACATGTGGTGAATAGGGCATGAATAAAGTTGATGCTTCCCGATGCCTGCCTGGATGAGTCTGATTACGCCGATCACCTGGGCCTGGGACTTGCCAGCTGGATGGGGGTTGCGAAGCCACGTGGCCTGGAATGGCATCCACTTCCATCCAGCCCCATCGTTAATTATTTAATACAACACTCCTTCATTTGTTTTCTTTTCTTTTTTTCTTTTTTCTTCTTTTTTCTCTTTTTATTTCTTCTTTTCTTTTTATTTTAGTTTTGGGGTCACACCTGGCAGCGCTCAGGGGTTACTCCTGGCTCTACACTCAGAAATCATCCCTGGCAGGCTAAGGGACCATATGGGATGCTGGGATTCAAACCACTATCCTTCTGCATGCAAGGCAAACTCCTTACCTCCATGCTACCTCTCCAGCCCCCTTTTCTGTTTTTTTTTTTTTTTTTTTTTTTTTTTTTTGGTTTTTGGGCCACACCCAGCGGTGCTCAGGGGTTACTCCTGGCTGTCTGCTCAGAAATAGCTCCTGGCAGGCACGGGGGACCATATGGGACACCGGGATTCGAACCAACCACCTTTGGTCCTGGATCGGCTGCTTGCAAGGCAAACGCCGCTGTGCTATCTCTCCGGGCCCCTTTTCTGTTTTTTTAACTCTTGTGGTTATTATTTGGTAATTTTTTTGTTGCTGGGTGCTTATTTTTGGTAATTACTGTCTTGTTTTTACTGTTGTTGGTTTTTTAGTTATATTTTTCTTCTCTTTTTTTTTTCTTTTTGTCTTCTTCCAACAGAACCACACATCATCTTGTTCTGCTTCATGAATTAAGGGGGGAAATAAAAATGAATGCTACCAGGACCAAACAGCCATATGAACATTGAGTGGAAATAAAAATGATCAGACTTAAACACCAAACCCAAAGTCAACAACAACAGAATTAATACCCTATCTACAACAAGCTATATACAAAGGGGAACAGTTACACTAGCACTCTGGAGGGCAAAGTAGGGAGATATGGGAAACATGCTGAGAAAAGTAGTGGAGGGAGGACAACTCTGGTGGTGGAAATGGCCCTGATTAATTGTCACTATGTACTTTAAATATTACTGTGAAATATTTGTTATTCACTTTTGTCACAATAAAAATTATTTTAAAAGTTTGGGTTGTTCAAAGCACTTTTCCTTCAACCATTTAAATATTCATTACAATGTGGAGAAGTGGGTGCATACACAGCACAGGGATTTTTGAAATGGACAAGTAAATTTATTTTCAGTCTTTAGTAAGATAGAAACTCAAGAGGCCTAAAACTCTTGGGTTCTGACTTTACTGTATGTAACAGGAGAGAATTTTCATACTCTCGGTATGTAGAGATATTAACCGGTCCATCATCTAAAGTGCTGGAATTTGTGTGATGTTTGGAAGATGCAGGCTGTCTCTCTAGGCTGTCATTGGTAATATTGGGAGATTTTTTTGCCCTTGTTTGGGTTTGAGATCAAGCCCAAGTTTCTACTGTAGATACCTCTCACCTCTGATGAACAACAAATTCCATTTGTTCAATAAATTTCTCCTGCACTGGGAGAGTGGGAGTAACACTTTCCATTGAATTTGATTTAGGTCCTGCAGGAACTCTTTTCTTTCAAGGCATATTCACAGAAGTGGATGAAAGGTAGCATTCGTAGTTAAATTTTGTCTTCCCTACTGGGGGGCTGGGCCTGGGAGGGTAATATTTTTAAAATATTTTGTGAGTACAGTATTGCTTTTTTATTGTTATTTGGAGCATGTCATATTCCCAACATGTAATCACCCCTAATAACATGAACAGCAGTATATCTTTGAAGGGCAGGAATCAGGTAAAAGATTTTCTTTAAAAATCTAGGAGACCAGAATAGATTTAATCCATTTTGGAATTAGTTCCTTGGTCCACGAAAATGTCATGACTTTGTTCTACAATATCACAATTCTGATTCCCCAGAGGATCATTACTCACTCTGCTTTGAGCACTATTTGTTAGTATAAGGCCTGAACCAGTAAGAGAGGTGGCAAAAGGTGTCATGAGCCTGGAGTCCAGCAAAGAGTTTCTCCAGCAATCAAGCAGGGAAAATCCAGCAGGAGCAGGAGAGTCTTCTTGCCCTCACCCAGCACTTTAGCCCATCTGGGGGCTTTTTATAACCCTGGGTCAATGCCATCCTGTGGCAGTTACATGAGTCAGACTTCTGGTAACTTCATTCTTAATGGGACAGTAACACTTTTATGGCTGAGCAGGTGCCATGGAGTCTGTTTCCTCATAAGAGGGCATAAGTATGTCAGGAAAGACTTGTTTCCTGAGAGGGTAGCAATGCAGGTAGTGTGCAGAGCTTGGTAATAGAGAGTCAATTCTAGAAAGCAGTTGTAGCCATGTGAATGTCAATTTTGGAGTGAGAGGGCAGTGGGACAATCTTGAAAGGAGAGCCATAACAGTGTTGGGAAATCTTGGTATAAAGTTTCAGCACCATACTTTAGGTATGTCCCCAAGATAAAAGCCATGGTATGAGATTACTAAAAGATATCAAAAGAGTCAAATTTTAGGCCTGTAAAGTGGTGTGGACCAAGTGTCATGGAGTGTCTAGGACATTAAAATTCAGCTCCAGATGTCAAGTCTCATCTCTAGGATAAAAATATGTGACAAGTGTGCAGACTGATGTTCAGCAGAGCTACTTCTGAGATTTGAAAGGGTCTAATGCAATAGTGATGGAGGTGCCTCGGGCTTAGAAATTGTTATCAAGGTGTCAGGGCCAAAGATGACACACCTGGTATTAAGGGGACAGAGGGGAATCATATTGAGTGACTTTTGTAACTACAACCTGAAATCCTAGCTGCATAGTTGACATGGGTACTGCGGGACGAGAGATTCAGCTCTAATGGTCAGATCCCGCTCTAGGATAACAAATCTACAATGAAAGTGCTGTGAAACATGAGGAAATGAGACTTTCAGGTATTTAAATAATAATTGTGCAGTCAGCATGGGGATTTTAATGCATAGAGATTCAATTCCAGAAGTCAGGTACTGCCCCTAGGATGAAGCAGCAGGATGTCAGGACTGTCATCTTTCAAGTCTTGAATGGGGAGCAGCTCAAGTGGAGTGGGATATTTGTCATAGGGGTTTAATAATAAAAATTAGGTCTAGCTCATTTGATGTCACACCTAAAATGAGAGGGCAAAGTAAATTCAGGACTGTTCACTCTCTGTCATTTAAAGCATCACAGCTCAGATGGCATGTGCAGTCTGGGGTATAGAGATGGGACCAGAAGTCAGGTCCCATCCCTAGAATAATGTGCCTTGGATGAGATGGCAGGCTTATGTCAGGATGGATGATTTTCAGGTAATGACATTGGAGTGGTTTATGTGTTGAGGGTTATTGGGTGCCTGGAGATTCTGCTCCAGAGGTGAGTTCACACACAGGCATGACACACCTGGACTGAAGAGGCAGAGTGACACCAAGATGGGTGACATTCAGTATTACTGCTTGCAAGTATATCTGCACAGTGGAGTAGGGAGACTTGGATATAAAAAATTAAACCTCAGAAGTTTGGTCTCACCCCTAAAATGGCACCTCAGGTAGAGTACAGGCACACGAGGATAGGTAAATTTAGGGCCTTGTAATGAGAGTTGTGTAGAGGGCATGGGGATTCTGAGCCATAGAGATTCAATTCAAGAAACCAGGTCCTGTTCAAGAATGACAACCTTGAAATGAAAGGGCAAAGGATATCAGAACTGGCAGCTTTTGAGTCTTGAATGGAGAGCAGCTCAAGTGATTGGTGAGCTTTGTTGCAGAAATTTAGTTCTAGAAGTCAGTTCCAGCCCCTGAAATATAGTACATATTATTGCAGATGTATGTTCAGCAGGCTGATTTTAAGGAATTGAAAGGGGATTGCACAGGAATCTTGCTTGTTTGCTGCATAGAAATTCATCTTCGAATGTAATGGCCCACCCATCAGACAAGTATAACATGCCTGAGATAAGTGGGCAGATATAAGTCAGGATGGTTTACATTTGTGCCTAAAGTTGAACGTGGAGCAGCACAGTAGATGTGTGGAGTCTGACACAAAGCGATTCAGCCACAGAAATCCGGTCCCACCCCTGGATGACACACCTGGGATGAAAGGGCAGAAGGGCATGAGGAAATGCAGCTTTCAGGTTTTGAAAGGAAGACAGTGCAGATGATAATGAGATTTTGGGCATATATAATCAGCTGCAAAAATCAGGTAGTGCCCCTTGGATGATGCACCTGAATTTAGAGGGCCCAGAAAGTCTGGAGACTTCCAAGCCTCTCAAGAGAGTGGCACTTGTGGTGTGAGATGATATGGCATAGATATCCTATTACAGCAGTCGTTTCCTCAGATAACAACTCTGATGAGATAGCAAAAGGACTTCAGAAGACACAACAACCATGCCTTGAAAGGTAGCAGAGCACATGGTGTTTGGAGTCTGGGGCAAAGAGCTTCAGTTTCCAGATCTTAAGCACCACATTTAAGATGATACATCTTGGATGAGAGAGCAGATGTGCTTCTACAATAAAAAATATCTTGACTTGAAAGGGAGTGGCAAGGTGGCATGGGGAGTCTGGTGCTTAGAAATTCAATTCCAGAAGTCAAGTCCCACAACTAAAATGATGAACCTGAAATAGAAGGTAGACTTACCTCAGTACTGGCAACATTTTGTCCTTTTTTTGTTTAAAGACCTTGAATACATACATGATTGTGTTTGGGTTTCAGTCATGTAAAGAACACCACCCATCACCAGTGCAACATTCCCATCACCAATGTCCCAAGTCTCCCTCCTCCCCACCCGACCCCCGCCTGTACTCTAAACAGGCTCTCCATTTCCCTCATACATTCTCATTATTAGGACAGTTCAAAATGTAGTTATTTCTCTAACTAAACTCATCACTCTTTGTGGTGAGCTTCCTGAGGTGAGCTGGAACTTCCAGCACTACTCTCTTTTGTATCTGAAAATTATTATTGCAAGAATGTCTTTCATTTTTCATAAAACCCATAGATGAGTGAGATCATTCTGAGTTTTTCTCTCTCTCTGACTTATTTCACTCAGCATAATAGATTCCGTGTACATCCATGTATAGGAAAATTTCATGACTTCATCTCTCCTGACAGCTGCATAATATTCCATTGTGTATATGTACCACGGTTTCTTTATCCATTCATCTGTTGAAGGGCATCTTGGCTGTTTCCAGAGTCTTGCTATGGTAAATAGTGTTGCAATAAATATAGGTGTAAGGAAGGGGTTTTTGTATTGTATTTTTGTGTTCCTAGGGTATATTCCTAGGAGAGGTATAGCTGGATCATATGGGAGCTCGATTTCCAGTTTTTGGAGGAATCTCCATATCGCTTTCCAAAAAGGTTGAACTAGACGGCATTCCCACCAGCAGTGGATAAGAGTTCTTTTCTATCCACATCCCCACCAACACTATTTAGTCTCATTCTTTGTGATGTGTGCCATTCTCTGTGGTGTGCGGTGGTATCTCATAGTTGTTTTGATTTGCCTCTCCCTGATGATTAGTGATGTGGAGCACTTTTTGATGTGTCTTTTGGCCATTTGTATTTCTTCTTTGTCAAAGTGTCTGTTCATTTCTTCTCCCCATTTTTTGATGGGATTAGATGTTTTTTTCTTGTAAAGTTCTGTCAGTGCCTTGTATATTTTGGAGATTAGCCCCTTATCTGATGGGTATTGGGTGAATACTTGGGTGAATAGGCTCTTGTATCCTGGGCACTATTTCCTTTGAGGTGCAGAAGCTTCTCAGCTTAATATATTCCCATCTGTTAATCTCTGCTTTCACTTGCTTGGAGAGTGCAGTTTCCTCCTTGAAGATGCCTGTAATGTCCTGGAGTGTTTTGCCTATGTGCTGTTTCTATATATCTTATGGTTTTGGGCTGATATCGAGGTCTTTAATCCATTTGGATTTTACCTTCGTACATGATGTTAGCTGGGGGTCTAAGTTCTATTTTTTGCAAGTGGCTATCCAATTGTGCCAACACCACTTGTTGAAGAGGCTTTCCCTGCTCCATTTAGGATTTCTTGCTCCATTATCAAAAATAAGGTGATTGTATGTCTGGGGAACATTTTCTGAGTATTCAAGCCTATTCCACTGATCTGAGGGCCTGTCCTTATTCCAATACCATGCTATTTTGATAACTATTGCTTTGTAGTACAGTTTAAAGTTGGGGAAAGTAATTCCTCCCATATTCTTTTTCCCAATGATTGCTTTAGCTATTCCAGGGATTTTTTTTGTTCCAAATGAATTTCAAAAGTGCCTGATCCACTTCTTTGAAGAATGTCATGGGAATCTTTAGAGGGATAGCATTAAATCTGTATAATGCCTTGGGGAGTATTGCCATTTTGATGATGTTAATCCTGCCAATCCATGAGCAGGGTATGTGTTTCCATTTCCGCGTGTCCTCTCTTATTTCTTGGAGCAGAGTTTTATAGTTTTCTTTGTATAGGTCCTTCACATTTTTAGTCAAGTTGATTCCAAGATATTTGAGTTTGTCTGCCACTATTATGAATGGGGTTGTTTTCTTAATGTCCATTTCATCCTTATTACTATTGGTGTATAGAAAGGCCATTGATTTTTGTGTTAATTTGGTAGCCTGCCACCTTGCTATATGAGTCTATTGTTTCTAGAAGCTTTTTGGTAGAGTCTTTAGGGTTTTCTAAGTAGAGTATCATGTCATCTGCAAACAGTGAGAGCTTGACTTCTTCCTTTCCTATCTGGATTCCCTTGATATCTTTTTCTTGCCTAATCGCTATAGCAAGTACTTCCAGTGCTATGTTGAATAGGAGTGGTGAGAGAGGACAGCCTTGTCTTGTGCCAGAATTTAGAGGGAAGGCTTTTAGTTTTTCTCCATTGAGGATAATATTTGCCTCTGGCTTGTGGTAGATGGCCTTAACTATATTGAGGAAGGTTCCTTCCATTCCCATCTTGCTGAGACTTTTGATCAAGATTGGGTGTTGGACCTTATCAAATGCTTTCTCTGCATCTATTGATATGATCATGTGTTTTTTGTTTTTCTTGTTATTGATGTTGTGTATTATGTTGATAAATTTACGGATGTTAAACCATCCTTGCATTCCTGGGATGAAATCTACTTGATCGTAGTGGATGATCTTTTTCTTTTATTTAATTACTTTTATTTAAGAAAGAGGACAGGGTAAACTTAAAGTGGAATCCCAATCACCCATAAGCAGAATTCTCGGTAGACCCATCGATGATATCCCAGCCTTGATCTTTCAACCAAAGAAAATTAAGAAAAACAAAACTGAACCCATGTACAATACAATTAATTTGTCCCTCAAATCCCCAGTTGTGTTACATACTATTTCTAAGCAGCAAACAATATAATCCAAAGAGATTAGACTTATGTAACTCCTTAAACATTGAGGGCAAAGTACATTTATCTAGATCCATGCACATGCTTACTAGTTTAAGTTAACGTCAAAAGTTTTAGTGGGTTGTTTTTCTTAAGGATTGGAGTCAAGGGAAAATAGTAAAAAATGGTGTTAGAGTGGCATTTGTTTGCATAAGCCCACCAAAATATAAGGGACATGGAAAGAAAAATTATGGTCTAAATACAAGGAGACCCTACTCCTGAAGTTTCCTGGCACAGGACTGACTCTAGGCTCCAGGCAAACTAGTTTGTCCAATTCAAGTCATCATCTGTAGTGGCAATACACCTCCATTCCTCACATAGTCTCTGTTGTTGGTATCATGTTTCTATATTAAAGGTCCTGGAGACTGCATATCCCATATTGCAGTTAGGATGGTGCAGAGCATCCTCTCGTTTCACCTCACACTTAAGGGGCACTAGAGAGAACCATGTCCTGTAGAGCAGGTCATTGATGTTGTCAAGTCTTCTCAGTGTAAACGGAAGTCTCTTTTTAGGAGGTCGATGTCAGACCCTTGGTAGTGTCTTTCCTGGTAGAGGACTGCTTCCAGCTGTTGCTATAAAAGACCTTGGATGTTTCGTAGACAGCTTGCCTGGTTCTAGCGTGAATGGAGGATGCCCATTCTTCTGAGGCCTGTGCCAGGTCATTATATCAATGTTCAGGGTGTAAGGTACATTGTACTGAGATTTATTAGATAAGAACTTATCTGTAGGTATAGTGTTTTCCTATTTTAATGTGTCTATGCAAAGAAGGATCAATGCCATGAAGCGTTATTCGTGCATCTGGAGGCAATAGGAACAAGACCAGCAATTTCCATGACATAGTTCAATCATAGGCATTAAACTGAGGGACAGTTCCACTAACAATCCTTCTTAAACAGCTTACAAAGAAAAGACAAGATGAAAAGTGGATAGAAACATCATGGTAGAAGAATATAGAGAGAGTTACAGCCGTTAAAGAAAATATACATAAAATATTCAAAAGATATATATGTTCAATTTATGTCCTTCTAAATAGTTCTGGGATTGTTAGATCCACTGTATGTCTTTGGTCTGAGATTAGAACTGTGTATTATTGAAGTTAAGAAGGGTAAATCGGGGGTACTGATGGTTGAGAGGAGTACGGTTTGCATCATGTAGACTAGTATGAAATTGCCAGTGACAGCCTGAGTATAACTGACCAGCTATCTGCCACCCCACAGATCAAACACCACCCCCCAGGCCAATCTCAGGAGCTCAAGATCCACCCTAGTCCAATCTCCGCAGCTGGCCTGGGAGTGGGGAAAAACCCAGGGTGCCCCATCAGGTCCTCCCAGAAACCCACCTGGAGATCCGGAGGAAAGGGGGAGAGGGGGGTCGGGTGACCCAGGTCCGGGCCCCCCTACCCTAGGCCGGGCCAAATGGCCCCTGGCACATACGGAGGTCTGCCAGGAGCCAGCCCGTGCCGGCTGAAAATTCTGCCCCAGGAAGGGAGGAAGGCCCTCCCAGGCCCAAAGGACCAGAGCTCAAGACCCACCCTAGGCCAATCTCCGCAGCTGGCCTGGGAGTGGGGAAAACCCAGGGTGCCCTATCAGGTCCTCCCAGAAACCCACCTGGAGATCCGGAGGAAAGGGGGAGAGGGGGGTCGGGTGACCAAGGTCTGGGCCCCCCTACCCTAGGTAGGGCCAAATTCAGTCTTGTCACAATATCCCACCACTGCTTTCTGGCATTGAGTGTTTCTGGTGTCAGGTCTGCTGTAAATCTCAAGGATGCTTGCTTGAACATGATTTCCCCTTTTGATCTTGCTGTTTTCAGAATTCTGTCTCTATCTGTGGGATTTGTCATTGTGACTAGGATGTGTCTTGGGGTGGTGTTTCTGGGGGCTCTTTTGGTTGGAACTCTTCGAGCATGCAGGATTTGATCACATATATTCTTTAGCTCTGGAAGTTTCTCTTTAATGATGTTCTTGACTGTTGATTCTTCCTGGAAATTTTCTTCCTGGGTATCTGGGACTCTAATGATTCTTAAGTTGTTTTTGTTGAACTTATCATAGACTTATATTTTCATCTGTTCCCATTCTCTGACTAATTTTTCCATTGTCTGCTCATTTGCTTTAATTTTTTTTCCAATCTCTCCTGCTGTATGGAATTGTTATGTATCTCATCTTCCACAGCACCAAGTCTATTCTCAGCTTCTGATACCCTGTCCCAGAGCTTATCCAATTTGTCATTCACTTCGTTTACTGACTTTTTCAGGCCTGTTAGTTGACATGTTATTTCAGTTTGGAGTTTTGTGATTTCTGTCTTCATATTTTCTTGGTTGTTATTCGTGTTCTGTTCAACTCTATCCATGATTTCTTTGAGTTCTTTGAGCATCTTCCATATTGCTAGTCTAAATTCCTTATCTGAGAGGTTGATTAGTTGGTTGGTCATTATCTGGTCCTCAGAATTGTCATCTTCATTCTCTATGTCTGATGCTGGCCTGCGTTGTTTCCCCATTGTCACACTTGTATTGTGGGTTTTTCTACGTGTTGTGGTGGTATTCATTGGCTATATGATGCAGGCAGCACTCTCCTCTGGCTCCACCCTTTCTGTATGGGCTGACTTGCCTCTAACGGAGGGGAGTCCTCCATGAATGAAGCCTCACACTGGATCAAATCTTAGGCCTGAGCATGCAACAGAGAAGACAGTCCGGAGAGAAATGCTTGCTTCTGTGATATAGCAAGTTCTTAGTGTGATTTTTTCTTCTTGTTGCGATGGTGTTCTTTTCTTAGAAAGAGTGCACGGCCGCGTAGCAAAGCGAAGCCAAAGTGCTCTGCTGGAGCCTCTTTTCGCCCCACTCCCAAGAGTTTCACGCAAGAGGACAGTAGACAGACATACACAGGTAGCACTCACAGTTTTTCACAGTTGGGCCCCACTGGGCAGGCGTAGTTTCGTGGATTTTCTCAGCCTGATGTCCCAAACAGGGGACTTGGCTTCTGCAAAAGCTAGCTGGTTTTTATGTTCTGGAGTACCGCCCTGAAAATGGCTTCTGGGAGAGCTAGTTTTCTGGAGCCTCTTTTTGCCCCACTCCCAAGAGTTTCACGCAAGAGGACAGTAGATAGACATACACAGGTAGCACTCACAGTTTTTCAGTTTGGCCCCACTGGGCAGGCGTAGTTTTGTGGATTTTCCCAGCCTGATGTCACAAACAGGGGACCCGGCTTCTGCCAACATTTTGTCCTTAAAAGCAGACCAGGTTAGGTTGCAAAAGCCTTCTTGGGAACAGAGTTTCAGCTACAGAGGCCAGATCTTTTGAATCAATGCTGAAAGATGGCTGTACAGCTAGCTGGGGGAATCTGGCATGAACAATTCTGCTCAGAATCTTGTATTGCTCCTAGGATAAGATATAAGTGATGAGAGGATAAACAGAAAATTAGAAGGGTATTTTTGGGTTTCAAATTGGAGCTGCATAGGTAGAGTGAGGTGATTGTGGCATAAACATTCAATTCCAGATGTCAGTGACCTTCTTTGTGTTGTAGCACCTGTGATAGAAGGCTGATTAAAGTCAGGATGAGTGACTTTTGCCTCAATAAAAGGGGAGTTGTATACATGTAATAGATTGTCATGCTTAGTGATCCAATTCTCTCAATACCCCTCAACTAGGATAATGCACTTGAAATGAGATGGCAAAAGGAAGTCAGAAATGGCAATGTTTGGACCTTGAAAGAAGAGAGTCCCAAGTATATTCTGCTCCTAAAGTCATCTTAGCAACAATAATGACAAACCTGGGATGAGAGGGCAGAATGTTGTCAGGATAGATTACTTTTGAGCCTTGAGAAGTGAGCAGTTGAGGCATGAATAGTCTAAGGCATATTTAGCTCCAGAACCAAGTCCAACTCATAGAATAAACCCATCTGTGATAAGTGGACTGATGTTTGTACAGGAAGGTGTGTTTCTGGCATTAAAACTGGATTGCCCAGTGAGTATAAGGTGTTTGGTGCATAAATATTCCACTCCAGAACTAAGGATAACACATTTGGGATGAGTTGGTAAAAATATGTTATGAAAATGACATACATGTTATAGTCTGAAAATAGAGCATAAAAATTGGTGTAGGGTTGTAGGACATAGATAAATAGCCACAGTGTTTGAAGTGGAAGCCTCATTGGGGAGAGGTGGATATGGAAGCAAATGCCAACACAGGAAAAATTCACACACAGTTCAGGATATAAAACGGTTCAGGAACTTCCACAATAAGCTTTCTGTTACTAGCCTAAGACTAGAAAGCAGATATCTCAGTAGTATAAAACTAAAACAGCCAGCAATTTCCCCCCGGGACCCAGGAGTCTTTATTGGGAACTCAAACAGCATACCCTGGGAGGAGTACAGGTAGTGTAAGTCACCAATCCAAAAGGTGCTTCAATTCAAAGGCATTTTCATCCAATGAGCAACAACCACCAGCAAAGAAAAGATATCATGAATAGATTGGAAACCAGTTAATCCAACATCTCCCCATTTTTAACTTTATAAAAAAATGCATAAATATGAGGTAAAACAAAAAAATTTGTAACCCAATGCTCTAAGAAAAAGATGGATGTCTTTATATAAAAGATAAATGGGAAGGCACTTTATTTGAATAGGCACAACGGAAGTTGGGGAAAATAGAAAGAATAAAACCTTTGGCCTAAAAACAAGGTGTCCCTACCCATGGAGCATCCTAATATAAGACCAACTACAGGCTTCAGATATACTAAGTTGTCTACCCCATGGTTTCAGGAAAAGTTGTCAATCACGGTTTCCACAGTCAAGTAATTAGATATCTTGGTGTTTGTACAGATCCTATGCCAAAGTCATGTGTCATAAAGAATCTCCTGGTATCATATCATAATCAGGTGGCAAGGCAGGAAAATCCTCTTTGAAACCAAGTCATTGCTGATTTCCAAGCTGTCAGGGTGGCATATGAGTTCAACTTGGGGCAAGTAGGTAGTAAGGCAGTTCTAGGGCCTGTCCTGTTAGAAGGTCAATTCTGGTGTTTGTACAGAAAACCATGCTAGTTCCAAAGTTAGGATCCAAGGTTTAGGGGTGATAGGTGAATGTTCAAGAGACTGAAGCTTAAGTCAAGTCACTATGACAAATGTTCAGGGTGATGGCCTCTCTTTAACAAAAATGGAGTGCACATCACAAATGGATAGAAACTCTTCTCTGTATCTAAAAATTTCCCAATTTAATGTTCCCATGCCAAAAGAACAGTGACACAGGATACTATTTGTGCCTATAGGAGAAATAATAACAAAATATTTCCTATAATGTAGTTCTATCAAAAAAGCAAAATTCAAAAGATACTACCTACTATATATTCTTACTAACAAATCCAAAAAGAAGGGGAAAACTATATGTACATAAGGAAATACATAATAAAGAATCATACATATCGAGGAAATACAAACAAAGAAATATACAAAGGTGAAGCTGGAGAGATAACACAGTGGTAGGGCATTTGCCTTGCATGCAGCATCCCAGGACAGACATAAGTTTAATCCTATAGAGTGCCCGAGCATGCCAGGCGTGATTTCTGAGTGAAGAGCCAGGAGTAACCCCCGAGCATTTCCAGGTGTGGCCCAATTTCCCACCAGAAGAAAAAAGGAATATACAAAGGAGGTATAAATATCCCCTTTAAGTCTTTTAAAATAGTCTGATTGGGGAATAAATTCCTCAACAGGTAACATAGTCTTGTGGAGTCTGAAAAAAAATGCTTGCAGCAGTCTTGAATTAGGAAATATCTGAGAGCTGATGGTTTCTCAAAAGCCAAAACCAGTAGCGGCAACTGTCTATCTGCTGATTGAATGTAGCAGAAAAGGGGCCGCTGAGAGAAAATCAGCAACAGTGATGGTAGCATCTTCCTTCAGGGACCAAGGCAGGAGTCAAGCTGGGGATGGGACGAACGTTGTGGTAACTTAGGAATTAAGAATTGAGAATAACAATTGACCGGGAGGCACGAGGGGTGGGGAAATAAAGAATTGAGAGTAAAAAGATATAACTAGAGAGACATGACAAATCAGGGATGAGAGAATGAAAGAAAACAATAGAAAAGGTTTTGGTTTCTTATTCTTTTCTTTTTGAAATTTTTCATTAATATTTTATTTAAATATCTTGATTAAAAATATGATTGTAGTTGAGTTTCAGTCATGTAAAGAACATCTGCCTTCACCAGTGCAACATTCCCATCACCAATATCCCTAATCTCCCTCCTCCCCCACTGACCCCTGCCTGTACTCTAGACAGGCTTTTACTTCCCTCATTCATTCACATTGTTATGATAGTTCTCAATGTAGTTATTTCATAATACTAAATTCTATAATACTAAGAAATATAGTAATAATGAACACTTTAAAAAGTGTCTACAAGATGGAGTATGATAGTATAGGTTTCAATCATACAGGTTTCTTCCTTGAAGAAAAACTAAGTACAAAGGTACATAATAAAGTAGAAAACTAAAATGAATTAAAAACAA
Organism: Suncus etruscus; assembly: GCF_024139225.1. Classification (NCBI taxonomy): domain Eukaryota; kingdom Metazoa; phylum Chordata; class Mammalia; order Eulipotyphla; family Soricidae; genus Suncus; species Suncus etruscus. The sequence continues at coordinate 60,614,107 of NC_064868.1, read as the reverse complement.
GTTCTAAAAACATACTAATTGATTGAGCAATGTAGTGAAAGTCCCTGGCTTCCAAAATTATTGCCCAGCTTTTTCTGTGGGTAAAAGCAGAATATTCTGAAATTTATTGATTATAAATTCTATTTTAATAATAGCTTTATTTAAGCATCGTGATTACAAACATGATTGTAGTTGGGTTTCAGTCATAAAAAGAACAGTCACCTTCACCAGTGCAACTTTCCCATCACCAGTGCCCCTATCTCCTCCCTCTCTCACACCCCACCTGTATTTGAGACCTGCTTTCTACATTCCTCATTCACTGACATAGTTATGATAGGTCTTAGCATATTAATTTATTTAACTACACTCACCATTGTTTGTGGTGAGCTTCATATTTTGACCAGGTCCTTCCAGCCCTCATGTGTGGGAATTATTTCAATGTTTCTTATTTTTCTTAAAACTCATTGGTGAGTGAGACTATTCAGTGTCTCTCTCTATATCTGACTTATTTCAATCATCAATAATAGATTCCCTGTACATCCATGTATAGGAAATTTTTATGAACTCATCTCTCCCTCCCAATGACTGCATAATATTCCATTGTGTATATGCACCACAGTTTCTTTAGTCATTCATCTGTTGAAGGGCACTTTGGTTGTTTCCAGAGTTTGGCCTTTGTAAGTAGTGCTGCAATGAATATAGGTGTGAGAAAGGGATTTTTGTATTGAGTTTTCGAGTTCTTAGGTATATTCCTAGGAGTGATATAGCTGGATCTTATGGGAGCATAATTTCCAGTTTGGGGAGGAATCTCCATATCGCTTTTCATAAAGGTTGAACTAGACGGCATTCCCAATGGCAGTGAATGAGTGTTCCTTTCTCTCCACATCCCACCAGCACTGCTTGTTCTCATGCTTTGTGATGTATACCAATCTCTGTGGTATGAGATGGTACCTCATAGTTGTTTTGATTTGCATCTCACTGATAATCAGTGATGTGGAGCATCTTTTCATGTGCCTTTTGGCCAATTGTATTTCTTCTTTGAGAAAGTGTCTGTTGATTTTTTTCTCCCAATTTTTTGATGGGGTTAGATTTTTTTCTTGTTAAGATCTGTCAGTACCTTATATATCTTAGATACTAGCCCCTTACCTGATAAGTATTGGGTAAATAGCTTTTCCCATTCCATGGGTGGCTTTTGTATACTAGGCATTATTTTCTTTGAAGTGCAGAAGCTTCTCAGCTTAATATATTCCCATCTATTTATCTCTGCTTCCACTTGTTTAGAGAGTGATGTTTCTTCCTTGAAGATGCCTTTAGTTTCAATGTCATGGAGTGTCATACCTACATGTTGTTCTATATACCTTAGAGTTTCAGGTCAGATATCAAGGTCTTTAATCCATTTGCATTTGTCTTGTCTGCAGGGAATTAGCGAGAGGTCTTGGTTCACTTTTTTGTCCCTTGCATTATCGGAGGCCTAAGGGAGAGAAGGGAGAGAAGTTTATTACAGAATTAGATTTTGTCATACCTTCATTATGACTTCATCAAAGCCTGTAGTGAAGAGAAAGATTGATGACAAGCACAGACAATTTCAGGAAAAGTGGGAGACGCAGTATATCTTTGTTGAGCACAGGGGCATTCCCACATGTCTTATTTGCTCAGAGAAAGTTGCAGTGCACAAGGAATACAACTTGAAACGCCATGATTCAACGAAACATGCTAAGAAATGTGCAAAATATCAAGGAAATGAGAGAGCAAATTGGGTTGCCAGTTTTAAAGCATGTCTAATGAGGCAACAAGATTTCTTCAAGAAAGCAACCAAAGAGAATGTTGTATTAGTCAAAGCTAGTTACATGGTTAGTGAGATGATTGCTAAGGCAGGGAAACCATTCACAAAAGGAGAATTTGTTTTAAAAAATGCATGTTACAGGCTGCAAGTATTATCTGTTCGGAAAAGAAAGGTCAGTTTAGCAAAATCAGCCTTTCTGCCAACACTATGGCAGAGTGCATTTCTGACATGTCAAGTGACATTTATCATCAACTGTGTGAGAAAGCCAAATGTTTTGATGCATACTCAATTGCTCTTGATGAGGGCACAGATATAACAAACACTGCGCAGCTCACAATTTATGTCTGTGGTGTTCATTGCAATTTTGAATTGACAGAGGAGCTGCTCACAATAATTCCAATGCATGGCCAGACCACCACTAATGAGCTATTTCGGCATCTGTGTGATAGCATTGAGAATGCAGGTTTGCCATGGAAGACGTTTGTTGGAATAGTAACCGATGGAGCGCCATCGATGACAGGAAGGAAAAATAGACTGGTGGCACTTGTTCAAAAAAAACTTGAAGAGAAGTGTGTTCAGAAGGCCATTGCTCTTCACTGTATTATCCATCAGCAGCCGTTTGCAGTAAATCCCTGCCATGTGACAATTTGATGTCTGTTCTTGTGGAATGTATCAACCAAATCAGATCCAGGGGCTTAAAGCATAGGAGGTTCCATGCTTTTTTTTTAGAGGAAATGGAGTCAGAATATGGAGATGTGCTCTATTTTGGCTCAGCAGGGGAAATGTCTTGAAAAGATTTTTTGAGTTGAGAGAAGAAGTGAAATCCTTTATGGAAAAGGATGGGAATGCTGTTTCCCAAATGGCTCATGGACTTAGCTTTTCTTGTTGACATCACACATAAGTTGAATGTAGTAAACAAGATGTTACAAGGCCTGGGGCAGCTTATCAGTGCTGCCTATAACAACGTGAGAGCATTCTCCACAAAACTTGTTTTATGGAAATACCAACTCTCTCAGACAAACCTTTGCCATTTCCCAGCATGCAAGGAACTTGTGGATGCAGGCATACTATTTAGTGGTGAGAAATATGTTGATGCTATTTTTAAGCTAGAGAAGGAATTTGATCACAGATTTGCAGACTTCAAAAAGCACAGAGCTACTTTCCAAATTTTTGTGGACCCCTTTTCCTTTGATGTGCAAGATGCCCCTCCTGTGCTTCAAATGGAGCTCATTGACCTGCAATGCAACTCTGATCTCAAAGCCATGTTCAGGGAGATTAGTGGAAAAGCAGGCATGCATGAGCAATTTTTGAGAGAATTGCCCTCCAGCTTCCCTGAGCTTTCCCGAATGTTCAAGCGCACCATGTGCCTTTTTGGGAGCACATATGTGTGTGAAAAGTTATTCTCCACATTGAACTTCAATAAGCCAAATTACAGGTCTAGACTTAATGATGATCATCTTCAAGCCATACTGAGGGTCTCAACTGCATCCTCTCTAAAGCCAAATATGGTTCAGATTTGTGAGAATTGCTGTCAAGTCTCTGGCAGCAAGGATTAGGCAAAAGATGCTATGTTCAGAAGAACTGTTCATGATCTTCACTCAATGTTCTTCATGTTCAAATGAAATAATTAAAACTGCTAATAATGACGTTTGAGAATTTTTTTTGTGAAATCTCCTATGCGGCCGTGCCTCACCCCGAGTTTGCCTCCTGTGGCCTCCAGGTAAATTGAGTTTGAGACCCCTGCTCTAGGTATTCTTTGGTGTTTATTGTTTCAAGTGAATTTCAGGCGTGTTTGATACACTTCCTTGAAGAATGTCATGGGTATTTTTAGAGGGAGTGCGTTAAGTCTGTACAGTGTCTTGGAAAGTATATACATTTTAATGATGCTAATCTTGCCAATCCATGAGCAGGGTATGTATTTCTATTTTCATGTGTCCCCTTTTATTTATTAAATCAGGGTTTAGTAGTTTTATTTGTAAAAGTCCTTTACATTTTAATTAAGTTGATTCCAAGTTATTTGAGTTTGTGGGGCACTAATATGAATGGGATTTTTATGTCCATTTCTTCTCTATCATTATTGGTGTATAAGAGGGCTATTAATTTTTGCCTGTTGATTTTCTAGCCTGCCACTTTGGTATATGATTCTATGTTTTCTAGAAGCTTTTTGATAGTGTCATTAAGGTTTTCTCAATATAACATTATGTCGTCTGCAAATACTGAGAGCTTGACTTCATCCTTTCCTCTTTAGATGCCATTGATATTATTTTATTGCCTAATCAAAATGGAAGAATTTCCAGCACTATGTTAAATAGGAATAGCGAGAGAGGGCTGCGTTGTCTTGTACTAGAGTTTAGAGTAAAGGCTTTTAGTTTATCTCCATTGAGAATAATACTTGCCAGTGGCTTGTGGTGATGACCTTGACTACAATGAGAAAACATTTTTCCATTCCCAACTTGATGAGAATTTTTATCAAGAATGGATGTTGGACCTTATTAAATGTTTTCTCTGCATATGATCATAAAGTTTTTTCTTTTTTGATATGGTGTATTATGTTGATTGATTTACATATGTTAAACTATCCTTACATTCCTGAAATGACACCTAGTTGGTTGTGGTGTATGTCATCCTTGATGAGTTATTGGATCCTATTTACCAGAATTTTGTTGAGGATCTTTGCATATGTATTCATCAGGAATATTTTTTAGTTTTTTAGTTTTACAGCATCTTTGTCTGGTTTGGGGACCAAGGTGATGTTAGCTTAATAAAAAACTATTTAGGATGTTCCTGATATTCAGTTTTATAAAAGAGCCTGAAGATGATTGGTAGAAATTCCTCTTGAAAAGTTTGAATTAGTGTTTGCATCTGGGCATTGCTCTTGTTTTCTGGAAGACTTTTGATGATCATCAATGCCTTTGGGCATTGATGTTTTCTTGTGACAAGTATGCTGTAAGTTTTAAGGATTCTCCTTTGAATATACTTTTCCTTTTTGATCCTTCTGCTTTACTTATTGTATCTTTATCTGTCAGATTAGTCATTGTGACTAGGATGTTTCTTGGGGTACTTTTCTTTGGACATCTTTTAGCTGGTACATTCCGGGCATGCAGGATTTGATTGCATGTAGTTTTTAGCTCTGGTAATTTCTCTGTAGTGATGTATTTGATAGTTAATTTTTTCCTTTGAAAAAATCCTGGGTTTTCTTCCTGGGTTTCTAGGACTACAATGATTCTTCTATTTTTTAACATAATTTTATTTTAATTGTAGTGGCTTACATATTGTTCACAGTAATATTCCAGGTACATATTTACATTGATTCAGGGGAATTCCCACCACCGAATTGTCCTCCCATGACTGCTCCCATCCTGCCTCTCATATCGTCCACTCTTCCCCCCCAAGGGCTGCTAGAATGCTTGGTCCCCTCTGTATCTAGTTAATTACTTAGTGGGCTTATAACTGTTTGGTCTTGGTGCCTCCATTATTGCCCCCTCTAGTTGGGAGGCGGGGCTAGAAAGGTCAAGTTATGTGGATTTGTTTGAGGAAGAGAAAGGTAATATAATGGGGGTAAAAATCGACTACACCGACTATGAGCAGAGTCATTCTAGAGGCTCTCGTCCTTGGTTTGAGAGACGAGGGGGAAAAGAAGAAGGTGAAACACCACAGCAGTTCAAAAAGAGGAATCAAATAAGATATTCAGTGAGCACTGCAGCCATAAAAATATGCACCATGTAGTTGTCATGGTCTTGAGATAGGAAATATGAGAAGGTGCAAGGAGGAAGAAGAGAAAAGAAGAAAGAAAAAGTAAATATATAATTAAAAATGGACAACTACTTCAATATTTACCCCCAAAAAAAGAATTCGATCAAAACTAGATAAAAAATAAAAAAATTAAAAATTTAAAAAAAGGGATTATTTAGTGCTTTTTGTCTCTCCCCCCGCCCCCGTGTAGGCACAGTAAATGTTGGGGTCATCCGAAACGGGAATTCCCTTGGCCTAAGAGATACAGTGTTTCCCTATCCTTGGAATATATTGTCATGGGATTATCTATAGACTCCTTTCACGTTCATTTACTCTCCCCTTGGTGTTTTTGTGCCATATGGAAGACTTCTGCTTTGATCTGGATGATAAAGACAGACCCCTTAATCTAGGGGTCTCAGTCTGTGCACAGGTCATGGAGTGGAACTTATGTTGATGACTTTCTTTATGATTTTAGAAGTTCTGTTTCCTCGATGTCATTTTAATCTGTCTTCTATGGTTAGTGGTCTTGGCCCTTGTGCTGAAGCTTGATTGGAGTCTGGGATATCGTCTTTCGTTATGATTCCAGAAGACCCGTTCAGTTGCAATTGCCTCAGTCAGGACTCTGGCATTGGAGGTCATGTTTGTTATGCAGGACATAGACCAAACCCTAGACTAGGGCTTTCTTGTTGGTCCCCAGAATACATACTGCCCCGTCATGGTTCTATCAGCCAGTCATCTGTAGATCACATTCTTGGCTTTTGCACAGCCCATAGTGTGGTAAGTCTTCCAATTTGGTTTATCATTAGTTGGTAAGGTAGGATAACCTGTTCTTATGTCCATTTGTTCCCAATTTCCTCGTTGTCAGGATCTCATATTAGAACTGGCACATGTTGGAGATCGAATAGTATTCAGAATGTCCCAGGTGGGCTTGGTTTCTGTGGCTGTTGTGAAGAACTGTGTCGATTCTATGTCTGGGGTTCAGGATTGAAGTCTGGATGGATGGTGTATAATCTTCTGACATCTAAGATGGATCCACATGACATATTTTCAAGGTGGGAGATTCCCCTGTATTGTAAATAAGTATGAGTTCTTATCTCTAGTAGATAAGAGCTTGTTTATATATGTGGGGTTTCTCCTTTTTTAGTGTGCCTTTGCAGGAAGAAATGGTGCTTCATTATATTGCCAGTGCATTTGGGGGTAAAAAGAACAGAGAAGTCACACACCCAAAAAACAAAAATAGAAATAAAAAATATATATTTGCTCACATATGTATAGTGAAAAATGATTGTAAGTAAAATGAAATAAAAAATAAAGAGCTAGTGTTATACATGTCTTATACTTATGATGGAAGTACATGTTTCCCCATTGCCTTTTGAGATTTTCTTGTGGGGTGTGGGTTCCCAGGCACCTTTTCATCGCACACCCTGCCCTTCCTGAGATTGGTAAAAGATTTGAGGGGGGTCTTGTGTAAAGTTCATGCAATGTGAGTCCTTTTAGGGCTAAGTCTGGTATCCAGCAAGAGTCCACGATAGGATAAGTTGGTAGGGAGAGTCACACAGCATGAGTCAGTTAGGGGTGTTGGTTGTCTTTTCCTGCCAGGGGTGAGGTGTGGGTTTGAGCAGATGTCCCTTCGCTTGGGTGCTGGGTACTGGTTCGTTGGGGTAGGAGGTCAGTCTTGATGCCTAATAGATTAAGAACTGAGGGTGAAGAGTTTTAATAAATTGGAAAATCTGGATGGGATTGAGGGGTGACGGGGTAGTCAGATTCCTGGAGAGGGTGTAGGGGAGAGTATTTGGAAGGGGCAGAAAGGAAGAAAAGGAAAAATAAGGTTAAATAGGGAATTAAAAAAAAGAAAGAGGGAGTAGTGAGAAGAGAGGTGAAAAGAGTGGGGGCATGACATTTTGCTTTAATATGTACGATGAGTGGGCCCCTTAGTATAAGTATGCAGGTCACCGTTGCTGCTTCGGTGGTCTGGCTGGTCATGTGCTTCAGGTCCTAAAATAAGGTATGCCCTAGAGATAAAGGGTGTGTTAAAAAGTTTTGTCCAGATAATTTTGTAACATAACCTGGGTATGGTATCTCGTGTGGCTTAGCTCTGAGATGCCATCTTAGGTTGTCCATCCTTTGTATCCAAGAACACCTGTGGACAGAAAAGCTGAGAGGTTATTTTGAATATATCAAGCTTAAGGCATTAACTGTTGCACCCCACTCAGGAAGGGCACACACATCAGAAAAGTGTTGCACTCCTGAAAAAGAATTATTTGCCAAAAAGGCCCGCTTAGAGCAGTCAAAATCAGTTGACCCTTTGTGTGGAGTGTTTGGCCATAATTCTAAAGTGGCTGTAACTATCTCTCTCTTTATTTTTGACCAATATTAGAAATCAGGCCTTAGTAATTCTTTCTAACAAAGGAGAACAGTACAAATCCCGCCAAAAGTCTCCCACAGACGAGCTCTTGTGATCTTTGCTACTTTGGCGCCAAGATCATGTTCTTTCCCAAAACTTAGCTCATAGTAAAGCAATTTTCAGTTTTCCCCCAAAACTCTAAAATATTTCTCTCTCTTCCCACTTCCCTGAAAATTACCTGGTTTCTTCTACTTACCCAAAACAAAGCTAACCCAAAACAAAACTTCTTTTCAACTTCAGTATTGGTTCTTTAATATGCAGATTTCAGCCACCTCTTTCATTCAGTTTCCCTAACCATCTCCCACTTTCTTTGATGTCCAAAATTACACCCTGCATTCCAAACTTCAACCTTTAAAAGCTACCCAGCTCAAAAAATAAATTTGTCTTCGTCTTTCTAGATGCAAGTCCCCATGCATTCTGTGTGGTTTCATTCATTTCATATTTCATAATTCATTATTTCATATTCACCTCTTTGCTCTCCCGCTTGACTTTCAGTGGGAAAATGAACTCACTAAAGTTATGCTTAGGAACTTTTTATCTCATCAGGATAAAACAGTCCGCAGCAATTAACACCTATTATTTTGAAATATTTCAGTTGTAGTCAGTGATTTTCCATGGTATTCTTTACCTGTAACCTTGTATAAGATCCCTAAGAGATAATTATGAGCCTTTGCAGTATCAGGCTGATTACATACCTGTTCACTCTATGCTGCTGTTTCTGCAGATGTTGGTTTCTTTATGGTTTAATGTGTGGTCGAGAGTTTATGATGTTCCTCTTTCATGTGTTTTGGGCACTTCTGCCCAGTATATGTGTGGTATTTCAGTGTTCGGAGTTTCTACCCTGTTAAATCCTGTTATTTGATCTTTGAATATTACTTGTATATATGGTGTAGTTTCTAGGCGATTCAGAATAGTGCTATCATTCTGTGTTTATCTTTCATCTTCTGATTTACTTCGTTTAACATAATATGTTCAAGGTCCATCCATGTTGCTGCAAAGTCATTGATTGAATCATTTCTTACTGCCATGTAGTATTCCATTGTATATAGATACCACATCTTAATGATCCACTCAGCTGTTGTTGGGCATCGAGGTTTGTTCCAAGACTTGGCTATTATACTGAGTGCTGCAATAAATAGTGGGGTGTACATATATTTGGGGATGAATGTCCTTCCGGCTTGGGGGTAGATACCCAGGAGAGCAATTGCTGGGTCAAATGGCAGCTCAATTCTGAGTTCCTTGAGCACTCTCCAGACTGTTCTCCATAGGGGTTGGACTAGGGGGCATTACCATCAGCAGTGAATGAGAGTGCCTTTTATACCACACCCCCGCCAACAGAGATTGTTTCCATTATTTTTTATGTGAGCCATCCTCACTAGTATAAGGTAGTACCTCATTGTTGTCTTGATTTGGATTTCCCTAATGATGAGTGAAGGTGAACATGTTTTCATGTGTTTGTTGGCCATCTTTCGATCTTCTTCGGTGAAGTGTCTTTTCAGTTCATCTTCCCATTTTTCTATGGCTTTATTTGGTTTTGTGGAGCTCATCTTTCTGAGTGCTTTGTATATTCTGGATATCAGCACTTTATCGAATATGTTGAGTGCAAAGATTTTTTCCCATTCAGTTGCCTGTCTTCTTGTGTTGAGTATGGTTTCTTTTGCCATGCAGAAGCTTTTTAGTTTGGTGTAGTCCCATTTGTTTATGTTTGATGCTAAAGTTCTTGCCATTGGCAATCTATCATCAAAGACTTTTTTGATATATAGGTCTTCGAGTGTTCCGCCTATTTTTTCTCAATAAACTTTATGGTTTTGGGTCTGATTTTGAGGTCTTTGATCCATTTTGAGTTGACTTTTGTATATGGGGTGAGGTATGGGTCAATTTTCAATTTCTTACAGGCGGTTTTCCAGTTGTACCAACACCATTTGTTGAAAAGACTTTCTTTGTCCCATTTCAAGTTCTTGGCTCTTTTGTCAAATATTAGTTGACTATATGTCTGGGAGCTTATGTCTGAAAATTCTGTTCTAACCCACTGGTCTGAGGCTCTGTCTTTGTACCAGTACCATGCTGTTTTGATCAATTTGGCTTTATAGTATAGCTTCAGGTTAGGTAGCGAGATGCCACCCAGCTTCTTGTTTTTTAGTATGTGTTTGGCTATCCTGGGTCTTTTGTGGTTCCAGATAAATTTTATGATTGATTGTTCAAAGTCTTTAAAGAATGATGTCTGAATTTGGATGTCTGAATTTGAATTTAATTGCATTAAATCTATATAAAAGTTTGGGTAGGATGGTCATTTTGACTATATTGATTCTACCTACCCATGAGCATGGGATGTTCTTCCATTTCCTTAGATCTTCTTCAATTTCTTACTGAAGTGTTTTGAAGTTTCCCTGGTATAAGTCCTTCACTTCCCTTGTAAGGTTGATCCCTAGGTATTAAATGTTTTTTGTTACTATTTTAAATGGAATTAAATTCTTTTTTTTCTTTATCTTTATTTAAACACCGTGATTACAAACATGATTATAGTTGTATGATTACAGTCATGCAAAGAGCACCCCCCTTCACCGGTGCTACATTCCCACCACCAATTTCCTAGATCTCCCTCCTCCCCACCCCCCTACACCTGTACTCGAGACAGGCTTTCCACTTCCCTCATTCATTCACATTGTTATGATAGTTTTCAGTGTAGTCATCTCTGCAACTGCACTCATCACTCTATGTGATGAGCTGCATGTCCTGTGCTGCACCTACCAGCCCTCATCTCTCTTGTCTCTGAGATACTGTTAAAAAGGTCCTTCATTTTTCTTAAAGCCCATAGATGAGTGAAACCATTCTGCGTCTTTCTCTCACCCTCTGACTTACTTCACTCAGCATAATAGATTCCATGTACATCCATGTATAGGAAATTTTCATGACTTCATCTCTCCTGATGGCTGCATAGTATTCCATTGTGTATATGTATCACAGTTTCTTCAGCCACTCATCTGTTGAAGGGCATCTTGGTTGTTTCCAGAGTCTGGCTATTGTAAATAGCGCTGCAATGAATATAGGAGTAAGGAAGTGATTTTTATATTGTATTTTTGTGTTTCTTGGGTATATTCCTAGGAGTGGTATAGCTGGATCATATGGAAGCTCAATTTCCAGTTTGTGAAGGAATCTCCATATCGCTTTCCATAAAGGTTGTACTAGACGGCATTCCCACCAGCAGTGAAAAAGAGTTCCTTTCTCTCCACATCCCCGCCAGCACTGCTTGTTTTCCTTTTTTGTGATGTGTGCCAATCTCAGTGGCGTGAGGTGGTACCTCATAGTAGTTTTGATTTGCATCTCCCTGACGATTAGTGATGTTGAACATCTTTTCATGTGCCTTTTGGCCATTTGCCTTTCTTCTTTTTCAAAGTGTCTGTTCATTTCTTTTCCCCATTTTTTGATGGGGTTAGTTGTTTTTTTCTTGTATAGTTCTGTCAGTACCTTGTAAATTTTGGATATTAGCCCTTTATCTGATGAGTATTGGGTGAATAATTTCTCCCACTCAGTGGGTGGCCTTTGTATTCTGGGCACTATTTTCTTTGAGATGCAGAAGCTTCTCAGCTTAATATAGTCCCATCTGTTTATCTCTGCTTCCACTTGCTTGGAAAGTGCTGTCTCCTCCTTAAAGATGCCTTTAGTCTCAATGTCCTGGAGTGTTTCACCTACATGTTGTTCTATATACCTTATAGTTTCAGTTCTGATATCAAGGTCTTTAATCCATTTGGATTTTACCTTTGTACATGGTGTTAGCTGTGGGTCTGAATTCACTTTTTTGCAAGTGGCTAACCAGTTGTGCCAACACCACTTGTTGAATAGGCTTTCCCTGCTCCATTTAGGATTTCTTGCTCCTTTATCAAAAACAAGGTGGTTATATGTCTGAGGAACCTTCTCTGAGTACTCAAGCCTATTCCACTGATCTGAGGGTCTGTCTTTATTCCAATAACATGCTGTTTTTATAACCATTGCTTTGTAATACAACTTAAAATTGGGGAAAGTAATGCCTCCCATATTCCTTTTCCCAAGGAGTGCTTTAGCTATTCGAGGTTGTTTGTTGTTCCAGATGAATTTCAGAAGTATTTGATCCACTTCTTTGAAGAATGTCATGGGTATCTTCAGAGGAATCGCGTTAAATCTGTACAATGATTTTGGAAGTATTGCCATTTTAATGATGTTGATCCTGCCAATCCATGAGCATGGTATGTGTTTCCATTTCCTCGTGTCCTCTCTTATTTCTTGGAGCAGTGTTTTGTAGTTTTCTTTGTATAGATCCTTCACATCTTTAGTCAGGTTGACTCCAAGATATTTGAGTCTGTGTGGAACTAATGTGAAATGGATTGTTCTCTTAATGTCCATTTCTTCCCTATCATTATTAGTATATAAAAAGGCCATTGATTTTTGTGTGTTAATTTTGTAGACTGCCACTTTGCTATATGAATCTATTATTTCTAGAAGCTTTTTGGTAGAGTCTTTAGGGTTTTCTAAGTAGAGTATCATGTCATCTGCAAACAGTGAGAGCTTGACTTCTTCCTTTCCTATCTGGATTCCCTTGATATCTTTTTCTTGCCTAATCGCTATAGCAAGTACTTCCAGTGCTATGTTGAATAGGAGTGGTGAGAGAGGACAGCCTTGTCTTGTACCAGAATTTAGAGGAAAGGATTTTAGTTTTTATCCATTGAGGATAATATTTGCCACTGGCTTCTGGTAGATGGCTTTGACTATATTGAGAAAGGTTCCTTTTATTCCTATCTTGCTGAGAGTTTTTATCAAGAATGGGTATTGAACCTTATCAAATGCTTTTTCTGCATCTATTGATATGACCATGTGATTTTTATTTTTTGTTGTTGTTTATGTTGTGTATTATATTGATAGATTTACGGATGTTAAACCAGCCTTGCATTCCTGGGATGAAACCTACTTGATCAAAGTGAATGATCTTCTTGATGAGGCACTGGATCCTGTTCGCCAGGATTTTGTTGAGGATCTTTGCATCTGTGTTCATCAGGGATATTGGTCTGTAATTTTCTTTTTTGGCAGCATCTCTTTCAGGTTTTGGTATTAAGGTGATGTTGGCTTCATAAAAGCTATTTGGAAGTATTCCTGTTTTTCGATTTCTTAAAAGAGCCTGGCCAGAATTGGTAGTAGTTCCTCTTAAAAGGTTTGAAAGAATTCATTCGTGAATCCATCAGGGCCTGGGCTTTTGTTTTTGGGTAAATTTTTGATTACAGTTTTAATTTCCTGAATAGTGATGGGGGTGTTTAGATATGCTACCTCTTCTTTATTCAACCGTGGAAGGTTATAAGAGTTCAGAAATTTATCCATTTCTTCAAGGTTCTCATATTTAGTGGCATAGAGTTTCTCAAAGTATTCTCGGAATACCCTTTGAATCTCTGCAGTATCTGTAGTGATCTCCCCCTTTTCATTTCTAATACGCGTTATCAAGTTTCTCTCTTTCTTTTGCTTTGTGAGTTTTGCCAATGGTCTATCAATCTTGTTTATTTTTTCAAAGAACCAACTTCTGCTTTCGTTGATCTTTCAGATTGTTTTTTGGGTTTCCACTTCGTTGATTTCTGCTCTCAGCTTTGTTATTTCCTTCTGTCTCCCTATTTTTGGGTCCTTTTGTTTAGCACTTTCTAGTTCTATTAGCTGTGTCATTAAGCTATTCAGGTAAGCTCCTTCTTCCTTCCTGATGTGTGCTTGCAAAGCTATAAGTTTTCCTCTCAGTACTGCTTTTCCTGTGTCCCATAAGTTCTGATAGTTGTGTCTTTATTGTCATTTGTTTCCAGGAACCTTTTGATTTCCTCCTTGATTTCATCTCGGACCCACTGGTTATTGAGTATGAGGCTGTTTAACTTCCAGGTGTTAAATTTTTTCTTCTGTGTCCCTTTGCAGTTCACATCTAACTTCAGAGCCTTGTGGTCAGCAAAGGCAGCCTGTAAAATGTCTATCTTTTTTATTTTATGGAGGTATGTTTTATGTGCCAGCACGTGATCTATCCTGGAGAATGATCCATGTACATTGGAAAAGAATGTGTATCCATGTTTCTGAGAATAGAGTGCCCTATATATATCTACTAGGCCTCTTTCATCCATTTCTCTTTTCAGGTCTAGTATATTTTTGTTGGGTTTCCATTTGGTTGACCTATCAAGTGTTGACAAGCCTGTGTTGAGGTCTCCCACAATTATTGTGTTATTATTGATATCCTTCTTCAGATTTGTCAACAATTGTATTAAATACTTTGCTGGACACTCATTTGGTGCGTATATGTTTAGCAGAGTGATTTCTTCTTGCTGTACAAATCCCTTGATTAGTACATAATATCCATTTTTGTCTCTTACAACTTTTCTGAGTATAAAGTTTGTGTCATCTGATATTAGTATGACCACCCCCGCTTTTTTAAGGGGGTTGTTTGCTTGAATGATTTTCCTCCAGCCTTTGATTTTGAGTCTATGTTTATTCTGACTATTCAGGTGTGTTTCTTGTAGACAGCAGAAGGTTGGCTTCAGTTTTTTGATCCATTTCGCCACTCTGTGCCTCTTAACTGGTGCATTTAGTCCATTGACATTGAGAGAAATAATTGTCATGGGATTTATTGCCATCTTTGTGTAGAAGTTTGGTGTGTTTTTTGTTCTGTCTTGTTTTTAGAGTAGATCTTTCAGTTTTTCTTTTAATGCTGGTTTTGAGTCTGCAAAGATTTTGAGCTGTTGTTTATCTGTGAAGCCGTGTATACATCCTTCAAACCTGAAACTTAGTTTTGCTGGGTGCAGTATTCTTGGCGAAGCCTTTATTTCATTGAGTTTTGCCACTACGTCCCACCACTGCCTTCTGGCCTTGAGTGTTTCTGGTGACAGGTCTGCTGTAAATTTCAAGGATGCTCCCTGGAATGTAATTTCCCTTTTCGATCTTGCTGCTTGCAGTATTCTATCTCTATTGGTGGGTTTCATCATGGTGACTAGGATGTGTCTTGGGGTGTTTCTACTGGGGTCTTTTTTAGCTGGTACTCTTCGGGCATGCAGGATTTGGTCACATGTTTTCTTTAGCTCAGGTAGTTTCTCTGTGATGATGTTCTTAACCATTGATTCTTCCTGAAGATTTTCTTCTTGGGTCTCTGGAACTCCAATGATTCTAAAGTTGTTTCTGTTGAGCTTATCAAAGACTTCTATTTTCACCTGCTCATATTCTTTGAGTAAATTTTCCATTTTCTGATCATTTGATTTAAGGCTTTTTTCCAATCTCTTCTGCTGTGTAAAGTTGTTATGCATCTCATCTTCTAAAGCACTAATTCTATCCTCAGCTGCTTTTAACCTGTTGGAAAGCTCATCCATTATGTTCTTCAATTCGTCTACTGAGTTTTTCAGACCTGTTATCTGATCTGATATTTCAGTTTGGAGTTTTCTGGTTTCTATCTTCATATTCTCTTTATTTTTATTAGTGTTCTGATTTATACTTTCTTTGATTTCTGTTAGCAACCTCCATATTTCTTCTCTAAACTCCATTTCTGAAAGACTGCTTAGGTAGTTGGCCATTGTTGGGTCATCAGATTTTCCATCTTCATTTTCTATGGTAGAAGTTGGTCTGCGTAGTCTCCCCATTGTCACGCTTACGCTGTGGGTTTTTCTACGTGTTGTGGTGGTACTCATTGGCTAGGTGGAGTGCGCGGCCATGAAGCGCAGCGGAGCGGCCTCGCTCCGGCCGCAAACACTCACCTCAGCCGAGGCAAGCCGTCAGGGGATGCCCGGGGAAGCCCCCAAATGTCTGCCAAGCTAAGGAAACCAGCACAAGTCTCTTGTCCACAACTCCAACAGAAAACACACACCTCAGCCGAGACACGCCTTGAAGGAATTAATCGGAATTAAATTCTTAATCTCTCTCTTCTACTTCATTATTTGTGTAGAGAAATGCTACTGTCTTTTGTGTATTTACTTTGTAGCCAGCCACTTTGCTGTATTGGTTAATTATTTCTAGGAGTTTTACTGTGGACTATTTAGGATTTTCTATGTATATCATCATATCATCTGCAAAGAGGGATAATTTGAGTTCCTCTTTCCTAATTTGGATTCCTTTGATTCCCTTCATTTGTTGGATTGCTATTGCTAGGACTTCTAATATTATATTGAATAAGAATGGAGAGAGTGGACAGCCTTGCCTAGTTCCTGATCTTAGTGGAAATGTTTTCAGTTTTTCGCCATTGAGGATAATGTTGGCTGTGGGATTTTCATAGATAGCTGTAAATATCTTGACAAAGGTTCCTTCTAAGCCTATTTTTCTGAATGTTTTCAACATAAATGCGTGCTGAATTTTGTCAAATGCCTTCTCTGCATTGATTTATATGATCATGTGATTTTTGTTTTTCTTGTTGTTGATGTGGTGTATAATGTTGATTGATTTATGTACGTTGAACCAACCTTGCATCCCTGGGATGAAACCCACTTGGTCATGGTGTATAATCTTTCTGATGTAGTGCTGGATTCGGTTTGGTAAAATTTTGTTGAGAATTTTTGCATCTATGTTCATTAGGGAGATTGGTCTATAGTTTTCTTTCTTGGTGCTGTCCTTGTCGCCTTTGGGGATGAGTGTGATATTAGCCTCATAAAAGGAGTTGGGGAGGGTTCCTGTTTTTTCTATGGTTTGGAAGAGCCTATCAAAAAGTGGTAGTAAGTCTTCTAGGAATGTTTGATAGAATTTACCTGTAAAACCACCTGGACCTGGACTTTTGTTCTTAGGGAGTTTCTTAATTAGATCTTCAATTTCCTCTGAAGTGATTGGCCTGTTTAGATTTTCTAGATCTTCAGATTTCAGTCTTGGTAGCTGGTATTTTTCCAAGAATCTGTCGATTTCTGTTGAGTTCTCTAGTCTAACTGAGTATAGTTGTTCATAATATGACCTCATGATATGTTGTATTTCTTGGGGTTCTGTTGTAATCTCTCCCCTTTCATTTGTGATCCTATTAATTTGGGTGATTTCCCTCCTTTTTTTTGGTGAGTCTTGCCAATGGTTTGTATATCTTGTTTATTTTTTCAAAAAACCAACTCCTGGACTCATTGATTATTTTTGTATTGTTTTCTTGGTTTCTATGTTGTTTATTTCTGCTCTGGTTTTTATTATTTCTTGACTTCTCGTTGTGGTTGGATTTCTTTGCTGCAGTTGTTCCAGTTCCTTAAGGTGGTCCTTTATTTTGTTGATTTTGCTATTTTTCTCTTTCCTGACATATGCCTATATTGCTATGAGTTTCCCCCTAATTACTGCTTTTGCTGTGTCCCACAAGTTTTGACAAGTTGTCTCTTCATTATCTTTTTTCTCAAGGAATCTTTTTATTTCTTCTTTGAGTTACTCTTTGATCCAACTATTGTTGAATAGCATGTTATTTAATCTCCAGGTGTTTGGTTTTCTCCATTGTTTCTTCTTCCAATCGATTTTGACATCTGTTGCATAGTAATCTTATAGGGTGCTTCTGATAATCCTTACACTTGTGGTTTTATATAAGGCATGGTCTATTCTGGAGAAGGTTCCATGTGGGCTTCAGAAGAATGTGTATTCTGCTTTTTGGGGGCAGAGGGCCCTATATAAGTCTACTAGTCCTAGATCTTCTAATTTTTCATTTAGGGCTCTTATTACTTTGCTATTTTTCTGCCTTGTGGATCTATCCAGTGGTGATAGAGGAGTATTGAGATCCCCTACTACTATCACATTTCCCTTCATGTGTTTCTCTAGGTTTGTAATTGCCTCACATATTTTGCTGAGTCTACATTAGGCGCATAAATATTGACCAGGGTTAGTACTTCTTGATCTATTGTTCCCCTGATCAGTATTTAGTGACCTTCCCTGTCTCTGATCACTTTCTTGAGGTTGAATGCAATTTGGTCTGATATTAGGATGGCTGTCTCTGCTCTTTTTTGTTTTTCATCGGCCTGAATAATTGATTTCCATCCTTTTATTCTAAGTCTGTGCCTGTCCTGCATTAGTAGATGTGTTTCTTGTAAGCAGCAGAAGTCCGCTTTATGTTTTCTAATCCAGTTCTCTAGTACATGTCTTTTAATGGGAGAGTTTAGGCCATTAACATTTAGGGAGATTATTGACAGAGAGGGCTGTTGTGTAGTTGTGTTTTGTAGGATTGTTGTTGCTGTTACAATTGGGGATTTGGATTGTGTAATTTGTCTCTGAGTAGGTCATTTAAGATTGGTTTGGTTTGCGCAAATATTGCTAGATTGATTTTATTTGAAAATGTTTTTAGTCTTTCTTCCCATATGAATGAGAGCTTTGCTGGGTATTGGACCCTATGTTGGAAATTTCTTTCATTCAGTCATTTAAATATGTCATTCCACTGTCTTCCTGCTTGAATTGTTTCAAATGGGAGATCTGGTTTGATTCTTATGTCCTTTCTTTTTATTTGAGGGTTTTTCTTTCTCCCTATGGCTTTTTTTTATTTAAACACCTTGATTACATACATGATTGTGTTTGGGTTTCAGTCATGTAAAGAACACCACCCATCACCAGTGCAACATTCCCATCACCCATGTCCGAAGTCTCATCCTCCCCAACCGACCCCCGTCTGTACTCTAAAAAGGCTCTCAATTTCCCTCATACATTCTCATTATTAGGACAGTTCAAAATGTAGTTATTTCTCTAACTAAACTCATCACTCTTTGTGGTGAGCTTCCTTCGGTGAGCTGGAACTTCCAGCTCTTTTCTCTTTTGTGTCTGAAAATAATTATTGCAAGAATGTCTTTCATATTTCTAAAAACCCATAGATGAGTGAGACCATTCTGCGTTTCTTCTCTCTCTCTCTGACTTATTTCACTCAGCATAATAGATTTCGTGTACATCCATGTATAGGAAAATTTCATGACTTTATCTCTCTGACAGCTGCATAATACTCAATTGTGTATATGTACAACAGTTTCTTTAGCCAATCGTCTGTTGAAGGGCATCTTGGTTATTTCCATAGTCTTCCTATGGTAAATAGTGCTGAAATGAATATAGGTGTAAGGAAGGGGTTTTTGTATTGTATTTTTGTGTTCCTAGGGTATATTCCTAGGAGTGCTATAGCTGGATCGTATGGGAGCTCGATTTCCAGTTTTTGGAGGAATCTCCATATCGCTTTCCATAAAGGTTGAACTAGACGGCATTCCCACCAGCAGTGGATAAGAGTTCCTTTCTCTCCACATCCCCGCCAACACTGTTTATTCTCATTCTTTGTGATGTGTGCCATTCTCTGTGGTGTGAAGTGGTATCTCATCATTGTTTT
Source organism: Suncus etruscus (assembly GCF_024139225.1). NCBI lineage: Eukaryota > Metazoa > Chordata > Mammalia > Eulipotyphla > Soricidae > Suncus > Suncus etruscus. Next base: position 60,594,943 of record NC_064868.1, on the reverse strand, counting down.
GATTTGCATCTCCCTGATGATTAGTGATGTGGAGCATTTTTTCATGTGTCTTTTGGGCATTTGTATTTCTTCTTTGTCAAAGTGTCTGTTCATTTCTTCTCCCCATTTTTTGATGGGATTAGATGTTTTTTTCTTGTAAATTTCTGTCAGTGCCTTGTATATTTTGGAGATTAGCCCCTTATCGGATGGGTATTGGGTGAATAGTTTCTCCCACTCAGTGGGTGGCTCTTGTATCTTAGGCACTATTTCCTTTGAGGTGCAGAAGCTTCTCAGCTTAATATATTCCCATCTGTTAATCTCTGCTTTCACTTGCTTGGAGAGTGCAGTTTCTTCCTTGAAGATGCCTTTAGTCTCAATGTCCTGGAGTGTTTTACCTACGTGTTGTTCTATATATCTTATGGTTTTGGGTATGATATCGAGGTTTTTAATCTAATTGGATTTTACCTTCGTACATGATGTTAGTTCGGGGTCTAAGTTGAATTTTTTGCAAGTGGCTACCCAGTTGTGCCAACACCACTTGTTGAAGAGGCTTTCTTTGTTCCATTTAGAATTTTTTGCTCCTTTATCAAAAATTAGGTGATTGTATGTCTGGGGAACATTCTCTGAGTATTCAAGCTTATTCCACTGATCTGAGGGCCTGTCCTTATTCCAATACCATGCTGTTTTGATAACTATTGCTTTGTAGTAAAGTTTAAATTTGGGGAAAGTAATTCCTCCCATATTCTTTTTCCCAATGATTGCTTTAGTTATTCGAGGGTGATTATTGTTCCAAATAAATTTTAACAGTACCTGATCCACTTCTTTGAAGAATGTCATGGGTATCTTTAGGGGGATCGCATTAAATCTGTACAGTGCTTTGGGGAGTATTTTCATTTTAATGATGTTAATCCTGCCAATCCATGAGCACAGTATGTGCTTCCATTTCCGCGAGTCCTCTCTTATTTCTTGGAGCAGAGTTTTAAAGTTTTCTTTGTATAGGTCCTTCACATTTTTGTCAAGATGATTCCAATATATTTGAGTTTGTGTGGTACTATTGTGAATGGGGTTGTTTTCTTACACTCAGGGGTTACTCCTGGCTATGTGCTCAGAAGTTGCTCCTGGCTTGGGGGACCATATGGGACACCGGGGGATCGAACCGCGGTCCGTCCAAGGCTAGCGCAGGCAAGGCAGGCACCTTACCTTTAGCGCCACCGCCCGGCCCGGGGTTGTTTTCTTAATGTCCATTTCATCCTTATTAGTATTGGTGTATAGAAAGGCCATTGATTTTTTGTGTTAATTTTGTAGCCTGCCACCTTGCTATATGAGTCTATTGTTTCTAGAAGGTTTTTGGTATAGTCTTTAGGGTTTTCTAAGTAGAGTATCATGTCATCTGCAAACAGTGAGAGCTTGACTTCTTCCTTTCGTATCTGGATTCCCTTGATATCTTTTTCTTGCCTAATCGCTATAGCAAGTACTTCCAGTGCTATGTTGAATAGGAGTCGTGAGAGAGGACAGCCTTGTCTTGTGCCAGAATTTAGAGGAAAGGCTTTTAGTTTTTCTCCATTGAGGACAATATTTGCCTCTGGCTTGTGGTAGATGGCCTTAAATATATTGAGGAAGGTTCCTTCCATTCCCATCTTGCTGAGAGTTTTGATCAAGAATGGGTGTTGGACCTTGTCAAATGCTTTCTCTGCATCGATTGATATGATCATGTGATTTTTATTTTACTTGCTCTTGATGTTGTGTATTATGTTGATAGATTTACGGATGTTAAACCAGCCTTGCTTTCCTGGGATGAAACCTACTTGATCGTAGTGGATGATCTTCTTAATGAGGCATTGTATCCTATTTGCCAGGATTTTGTTGAAGATCTTTGCATCTGCATTCATCAGCGATATTGGTCTGTAATTTTTTTTTTCATAGCATCTCTGTCTTTTTTAGGTATCAAGGTGATGTTGGCTTCATAAAAGCTATTTGGAAGTTCTCCTGTTTTTTCGATTTCATGAAAGAGTCTTGCCAGGATTGTTAGTAGTTCCTCTTGAAAGGTTTGAAAGAATTCATTAGTGAATCCATCTGGGCCTGGGCTTTTGTTTTTGGGCAGACATTTGATTACTGTCTTAATTTCCTCAATAGTAATGGGTGTGTTTAGATATGCTACATCCTCTTCATTCAATAGTGGAAGATGATAAGATTCCAAGAATTTATCCATTTCTTCCAGGTTTTCATTTTTAGTGGCATAGAGTTTCTCAAAGTAGTTTCTGATTACCCTTTGAATCTCTACATATCAGTAGTGATCACTCCTTTTTCATTCCTAATATGAGTTATCAAGTTTCTCTCTTTTTCTTTCTTTGTTAGTTTTGCCAGTGGTCTATAAATCTTGTTTATTTTTTCAAAGAACCAACTTCTGCTTTCGTTGATCTTTTGGATTGTTTTTCGGGTTTCCACTTCATTGATTTCTTCTCTCAGATTTGTTATTTCCTTCTGTCTCCCTATTTTTGGATCCTTTTGTTGAGCACTTTCTAATTCTATGAGTTGTGTCATTAAGCTATTCAGGTATGCCCCTTCTTCTTTCCTGATGTGTGCTTGCAAAGCTATAAATTTTCCTCTCTGTACTGCTTTTGCTGTGTCCCATAGGTTCTGATAGTTTGTGTCTCCATTGTCATTTGTTTTCAGGAAGGTTTTAATTTTCTCTTTGATTTCATCTCGGACCCACTGATTATTCAGTATGAGGCTGTTTAACTTCCAGGTGTTAAAGATTTTCTTCTGTGTCCATTTGTAGTTCACATATAATTTCAGGGCTTTGTGTTCAGCAAAGGCAGCCTGCAAAATTTCTATCCTCTTGATATTATGGAGGTATGTTTTGTGTGCTAACATGTAGTCTATCCTAGAGAATGTCCCATGTACATTAGAGAAAAATGTATATCCAGGCTTCTGGGTGTGGAGTGTCCTGTATATATCTACTAGGCCTCTTTCTTCCATTTCTCTTTTCAGGTCTAGTATATTCTTGTTGGGTTTCAGTCTGGTTGACCTGTCTAGTGTTGATAATGCCGTGTTGAGGTCTACCACAATTATTGTGTTGTTATTGATATTATTTTTTACATTTGTCAACAGTTGTATTAAATATTTTGCTGGCCCCTCATTCGGTGCATATATGTTTAGGAGGGTGATTTCTTCCTGCTGTAGATATCGCTTGGTTAATACAAATTGTCCATCTTTGTTCCTTACAACTTTCCTAAGTATAAAGTTTGCATCATCTGATATTAGTATGGCCACTCCTGCTATTTATGGGTGTTGTTTGCTTGGATGATTTTCTCCATCCTTTTATTTTGAGTCTATGTTTGTTCTGACTATTCAGGTGCGTTTCTTGTAGGCATTGGAAGGTTGGATTGAGTTTTTTGCTCCATTTAGCCACTCTGTGTCTCTTACCTGGTGCATTTAGTCCATTGAGATTGAGAGAAAGAATTGTCCTGGGAGTTAGTGCCATCTTTATATCAAAGTTTGGTGTGTCTGTTGGTAAGCCTTGTATTAAAGTATGCCGTTCAGTTTTTCTTTTAAGAATGGTTTTGAGTCTGTGAAGTTTTTGAGCTGTTGTTTGTCTGTGAAACTATGTATTTTCCTTGAAACCTGAAAGTGAGTTTTGCTGGGTGCAGTATTCTAGGCGTAGCATTTATTTCATTGAGTTTTTGTCACTATGTCCCACCACTGCCTTCAGGCCTTGAGTGTTTCTGGTGACAGGTCTGTAGTAAATCTCAAGGATGTTCCCCTCAATGTAATTTCTCTTTTCAATCTTGCTGCTTTCAGAATTCTGTCTCTATCTATGGGATTCGTCATTGTGACTAGGATGTGTCTTGGGGTGTTTTTTCTGGGGTCTCTTTTAGTTGGCACTCTTCGGGCATGCAGGATTTGATCGCATGTATTCATTAGCTCTGGCAGTTTCTCTTTAATGATGTTCTTGACTGTTGATTCTTCCTAGAGATATTCTTCCTGAGTCTCTGGGACTCCAATGATTCTTAAGTTGTTTCTCTTGATCTTGTCATAGACTTCTATTTTCGATTGTTCCCATTCTTTGAGTAATTTTTCCATTGTTTGATCATTTGCTTTGAGGCTTTTTTTCAATTTCTTCTGCTGTATTAAATTGTTATGCATCTCATCTTCCAGTGTACTGATTCTATCCTCAGCTGCTGTTAAACTGTGGGAAAGCTCAATCATGTTTTTCTTCAATTCATCTACTGAGTTTTTCAAACCTGTTATTTGATCTGAAATTTCAGTTTGGAGTTTTCTGATTTCTATCTTCATATTCTCTTGATTCTTATTAGTGTTCTCTTCTATACTTTGTTTGAGTTCTTTGAACATCTTCCATATTGCAACTCTAATCTCCTTATCTGAGAGACTGACTAGTTGGTTGGTCAGGCTCAAGTCATCAGAGTTGCCATCTTCATTCTCTATGTCTGGCACTGGCCCTCGTTTTTTCCCCATTGTCACACTTGTATTGTGGTATTTTCTACGTGTTGTGGTTGTATTCATCACCTAAATGATGTGCACCGTAGCTAAGGGGAGCGAAGCAACCGTGCTCCTTTGGCTCCTCCCTTTCTGGTCGTGTAGACTCACCTCCACGGAAGGCTCACGGGAAAGCAGGCTGGCAGATAAGCTGCACCCAGGGTGAAATCAGGCCGAAAATGCAGGACAGCAGAGAGGAGAGGCAGAAGGGTGCTGGCATCTAAGATCCAGCGGAGTTCAGTGGCTCCTCCCTTTCTGGGCATGTCGACTCAGCTCCTCGGAAGGCTAACGGGAAGGCAGGCTGCAGATGAGCCACACCCAGCATAAAATCAGGCCGAAAATGCAGGACAGCAGAGAAGAGAGGCAGAAGGGTGCTGGCATCTGAGATCCTCCCTATGGCTTTTAAGAGTTCATCTTTCTCTCTTTTTTTTTTTTTTTGCCATTTGGATTACTATATAAATTGGTGATGGCTTATGAGGGTCTATTTCATTAGGGACTCTTTTTACTTCCTGGAGTTGCATCGAGGTCTCTTTCCAGAGGGTTGGAAAATTTTCTGCTTTTATTTACCTGACCATTTGTTCTTCCCCTTTCCCTGTTTCCTCCCCTTCTGGTATACCTACAATTCTTAGATTATTTCTTTTGTCTTTGTTTATTAAGTACTGGACATTCTCTTCCACTGCTTTTCCTTTTATTTCCTTATTGGTTTCCTGAACATTTTTTGATTGCAGTTTTTCTTCGAGTTGTTCTATACACTTTTCCAGCTTTGAAATTCGACTCATATAGCTTTTTACATTATTTGTTGTTTCCTTAAATTCTATTTGTATGGAATTTATCATATTCTGTAGCAGTTCTTCTCTTTTTTTTCTTTTTTTTTTATTTAAACACCTTGATTACATACATGATTGTGTTTGGGTTTCAGTCATGTAAAGAACACCACCCATCACCAGTGCAACATTCCCATCACCAATGTCCCAAGTCTCCCTCCTCCCCACACAACCCCCGCCTGTACTCTAAACTGGCTCTCCATTTCCCTCATACATTCTCATTATTAGGAAAGTTCAAAATGTAGTTATTTCTCTAACTAAACTCATCACTCTTTGTGGTGAGCTTCCTGTGGTGAGCCGGAACTTCCAGCTCTTTTCTCTTTCGTGTCTGAAAATAATTATTGCAAGAATGTCTTTCATTTTTCTTAAAACCCATAGATGAGTGAGACCATTCTGCGTTTTTCTCTCTATCTCTGACTTATTTCACTCAGCATAATAGATTCCGTGTACATCCATGTATAGGAAAATTTCATGACTTCATCTCTCCTGACAGCTGCATAATATTCCATTGTGTATATGTACCACGGTTTCTTTAGCCATTTGTCTGTTGAAGGGCATCTTGTTTGTTTCCAGACTCTTGCTATGGTAAATAGTGCTGCAATGAATATAGGTGTAAGGAAGGGGTTTTTGTATTGTATTTTTGTGTTCCTAGGGTATATTCCTATGAGTGGTATGTCTGGATCATATGGGAGCTCGATTTCAAGTTTTTGGAGGAATCTCCATATTGCTTTCCATAAAGGTTGAACTAGACGGCATTCCCACCAGCAGTGGATAAGAGTTCCTTTCTCTCCACATCCCCGCCAACACTGTTTATTCTCATTCTTTGTGATGTGTGCCATTCTCTGGGGTGTGAGGTGGTACCTCATCGTTGTTTATATTTGCATCTCCCTGACGATTAGTGATGTGGAGCACTTTTTCATGTGTCTTTTGGCCATGTGTATTTCTTCTTTGTCAAAGTGTCTGTTCATTTCTTCTCCCCACTTTTTGATGGGATTAGATGTTTTTTTCTTGTAAATTTCTGTCAGTGCCTTGTATATTTTGGAGATTAGTCCCTTATTGGATGGGTATTGGGTGAATAGTTTCTCCCACTCAGTGGGTGGCTCTTGTATCTTAGGCACTATTTCCTTTGAGGTGCAGAAGCTTCTCAGCTTAATATATTCCCATCTGTTAATCTCTGCTTTCACTTGCTTGGAGAGTGCAGTTTCCTCCTTGAAGATGCCTGTAATATCCTGGAGTGTTTTGCCTATGTGCTGTTTCTATATATCTTATGGTTTTGGGCTGATATCGAGGTCTTTAATCCATTTGGATTTTACCTTCGTACATGATGTTAGCTCGGGGTCTAAGTTCTATTTTTTGCAGGCGGCTATCCAATTGTGCCAACACCACTTGTTGAAGAGGGTTTCCCTGCTCCATTTAGGGTTTCCTGCTCCTTTATCAAAAATTAGGTGATTGTATGTCTGGGGAATATTTTCTGAGTATTCAAGCCTATTCCACTGATCTGAGGGCCTGTCCTTATTCCAATACCATGCTGTTTTGATAACTATTGCTTTGTAGTAGAGTTTAAAGTTGGGGAACGTAATTCCTCCCATATTCTTTTTCCCAATGATTGCTTTAGCTGTTCGAGGGTGTTTATTGTTCCAAATGAATTTCAAAAGTGCCTGATCCACTTCTTTGAAGAATGTCAGGGGTATCTTTAGAGGGATAACATTAAATCTGTATAATGCCTTGGGGAGTATTGCCATTTTGATGATGTTACTCCTGCCAATCCATGAGCAGGGTATGCGTTTCCATTTCCACGTGTCCTCTCTTATTTCTTGGATCAGAGTTTTATAGTTTTCTTTGTATAGGTCCTTCACATATTTAGTCAAGGTGGTTCCAAGATATTTGAGTTTGTGTGGCACTATTGTGAATGGGGTTGTTTTCTTAATGTCCATTTCTTCCTTATTACTATTGGTGTATAGAAAGGCCATTGATTTTTGTGTTAATTTGGTAGCCTGCCACCTTGCTATATGAGTCTATTGTTTCTAGAAGCTTTTTGGTATAGTCTTTAGGGTTTTCTAAGTAGAGTATCATGTCATCTGCAAACAGTGAGAGCTTGACTTCTTCCTTTCCTATCTGGATTCCCTTGATATCTTTTTCTTGCCTAATCGCTATAGCAAGTACTTCCAGTGCTATGTTGAATAGGAGTGGTGAGAGAGGACAGCCTTGTCTTGTGCCAGAATTTAGAGGGAAGGCTTTTAATTTTTCTCCATTGAGGATAATATTTGCCACTGGCTTGTGGTAGATGGCCTTAACTATATTGAGAAAGGTTTCTTCCATTCCCATCTTTTTTTTCTTTTTCTTTGGTTGCACATAGCAGGAATAAAGAAGCCAGGCACAGCTGCCACTTTTTACAGTTTTCTTTAGCCCAAACACATGCCAAAATAAGCCCCCATCCTTGTGGGATGAGATAAGCCTATTTGTGAGCTGGGTGCATGAGAGAATTTTTTCTGGGGTCTTCTTTGGCTGTTGCACACTGGTAATCAGGAAGCTAAGTGCATGTACTGCTTTTTACAGAATCTACCTTAGCCTCAAAAACAGACAGGAATTAGCCCCCATTCTTGTGAGCAGAAACAAGCCTACCTTTGTGCTGGGTGTTTGAGAGCTTTAATGCTAGGGTCTTCTTTGGGTGCCACATAATGGGATTCAGAAAATCAGATTCAGGTGTCACTTTTTACAGAGTCCCATTTAGCCCAAAACACAGGCACGAATTAGCCTCCATCCTCAAGGGCAGAGACAAGCCTACCTGTGTTCTGGCAGTTGAGAGTTGATTTTTTTCTGAGGTCTTCTTTGGCTGCAGACACTAAGAACCAGTTATAAATTTTAAACCAATATTGTCTTGCTGCATTTTTACAATAGGCTGTATATTGTTTACCATAATGGTTTGAAACAGAGGATAAGTTGTATTCTTCAGGATTGTCCTTACACTCCATATTGTACTGTGAAAAGTCAAGGTTTTCTACAGGAAAGTTTCTGTAAGTATGTAGTTTTTTTTCATTAATTTGCTATCATAGGAAAAGCATTTCATATGTATTAAACGCACAGCTGGTAATTTCCAAATTTCTGTCCTTTTTAAAGAATCATCCTTTGTTACGAAATAACTTCAATATATCCTATTATTGTTTCTTAGAAAAAATAACTTAAGTCAATCTTGTAACGTGCATTTATCTGTAGAAGTCAAAGACAAGGATAAATGAAAAAGTTTCAAATGTCCAAGATTCTGAATGTCAGATGATGCATTGAACTGTGGAATTGCACTGTTCTTGGAAAAGTGTAGCCATAATAGAATCATTAAACTACTTGTTTCTCTTCCAAGCTTGTTTTATGACTTTTGAGTTAACAAGATGATCAATATTTTTCTCTTTATGTCTTTTCTGCCTATCAGCTTTGTTTAAATCTTGATGAAGACCATTCATCAGGAATAGAAGTAATTCATGTGGATCTTGTTGATTATGCTCTACAGACTGGTCATTTAGCTCTTCAATGTTCATCTAAAGTATGTTGGGTTGATATACCTGTGTTGTCCTGCCCACCAACAGCAATCAATTCTGAATAGAGGATAATATGTGATGTTGCTAGTGTAAAGAAACACATTTTAGAGGTCCAGACAGCTGCACAATAGTATCTGTAGGGGAATAGGGAATTGCAAAATTTAAAAGCTACACCTCCTCTCCAGGTGTGAACCTGGACAGATAGGACTCTTGGAGATGGTCATGAAAAAATATCTAATTCTTGTTGGGACATTTGAGTTAAACACCTGGGGATATTTAAATCTACATCTCCTTACAGTGTGCTGATTAAGTTTGATGAGTTCAGAGTTTAGAACTCAAGGGAGGAATGGTTCAAATTTATATCACCTAAGAGTTTTTAAAAATCATTAAGAGACTTTAGATTTTTATAATAGAGATCTATTGACTCTGTATTGAAATATGCTCCAATAAGAAACACAAGTATTTAAATGGAGAAAAGTTTGAATTTTTTTTTTGGTTTTTGGGCCACACCTGGCAGTGCTCAGGGGTTACTCCTGGCTGTCTGCTCAGAAGTAGCTCCTGGCAGGCACAGTGGACCATATGGGACACCGGGATTTGAACCAACCACCTTTGGTCCTGGATCAGCTGCTTGCAAGGCAAACACCGCTGTACTATCTCTCCGGGCCCAAAGTTTGAATTCTTTCTGAATATTTTAAGCCAGCAGCCTGCAGGAACATGATGACATACTTATTCAAACATTGGAATTATCTTAGTATAGTATATATGTATATTTTAGTATATAGTTCATGTAGTGAATAGCACTAGCATCAGAAAATTTTGCATGGGAAGGACATAGAACTGCATCAACAAAATGTTGACACTTTGTGGTTGAGTCTGCCATGCTGTAAGGCAAAAGAGCCCATTGAAAGTATCTTATGGGGGCTCTATTGTTGAAGTATGAACTAAAATTGCAAAGATACTTCCGTCTTTTGAGTAACTAAAAATCATATAAAAAGTATTTTAAGTCAGTTCCTATCAAGGGCCGGTATTTTGGAATGGGTATTGGTGAAGGCAAGCTGTTCTGTAATTTACCCATAGGTACCATGAATGAATTGATAGCTCTTTAATCAGATAAAAGTCTCCACCTTCCTGATTTCATTTGCATTAAAAATATAGGGAAATTCCATTCAAAAAATGAAGTTTCAATGTGTTCCGGTCTTAGTTGTTTGTAAACTAAGTTTTTAAGCACCCTTAAGTTTATGCTGTTTAAAAGCCACTATGAAATCCATATTGGAAAATTCAGTGTCTATTTGATTGAAATGGATGTCAGGCACTGTAATCCAGTGGTCCCAAATAAAAAGGCCAAACTTTTCTTTTTAATATAAAAATTTTAGTTATGTGTATTTTACAATATTTTAAAGCACACCAATAGGTCATTTATTATAAATAGAAAACTCGAGAGATAAGGAAAATATTTAAGTATTACCCAATTCAAATTTTCTATTGTAATGTCAGGTATGCAAGTCAAGATTGAAGCATTTATCTTAGCATATGTGAGGTACTGGGCTCAATCCCCAGCACTCACAAAAGAGTAACTAAAAGATGTAAATATGTATATTAAAAATGTAGAATATTTTCAGATGTGCCAATCTCCAATATGATCTATAACTTCCTGAAGCATGAAAAGCAGAGTGCTATAATGGAAAATATTCATTAATTCTTTTTAAAAATGAGTGAGAAAATGATAAAAAAAATCACAAAAGTAAATTTGTGTGAAACGGTCTCTGAAACATGTATACTGAAAAACAATGTTACCTCAAGAAAAGAACAACAAAATTAAAGCTCTTTATATCTAAAGAGTTTTCGGTCTTAAAGACAGAAATATGAACTACCTTGTAACCTTCTTTAATGTACATTCGTGTGGCTTCCAAGCTTATGTCTTTCCTATCCCCCTTTACAAACCAAAGTTCTGAGCAAGAATGATCATCTCAATGAGTGAGAGAAGTAGAATGCCTGCCTTGAATACAGGCAGTATTGGGGAAGGAGGGAGAGGGCATTGGGGTGGGAAGGTTGTCCTGTTTGTGAATAAAACCCAACTACAAACATGCTTGTAATCATGGTGCTTAAATATTGTTATAAAAAAGAATATAGAATTTTATAAATTTATAATTTAGAGTTAAGAATAGAATTAAAAAATTTAGAATTTAGAATTTTAGATTTTTAGAGAAGAATTTATAACTTTAAAAATTTAGAATATTAGAATAGAATTTAGAATTTTAGACTTTCAGAAATTTAGAATATTAGAATAGAAATTAAAATTTTAGAAACTTAGAATTTAATATTATAAAATTAGAATTTAAAGTTTTAGAATAGAATCTAAAATTTTAGAATTTCAGAAATTTAGAAATTTAGAATAGAATTTAGAATTTTAGAAATTTAGAATTTAGAAAGAATTTAAAATTTTATAATGTTAAAATAAAATTTAGAATATTAGAATTTAAAATAAAATTAGAATTTTAAAATTTTAGAGTGTTAAAATAAAATTTAGAATTTAGGAATTTCAGAAACTTAGAATTTTAGAATAGAATTTAGAATTTTAGAAATTTAAAATTTTAGAATTTAGAATAGAATTTAGAATTTTAGAATGTTAAAATAGAATTTAGAATTTCAGAATTTCAGAAATTTAGAATTTTAGAATAGAATTTAGAATTTTAGAAATTTAGAATATTACAATAGAATTTAGAATTTTAGAAAATTAGAATTTAAAATTTTAGAAAATTAGAGAGAAGGGCGGAGAAACCATCTTGAGCCATGCGATTTCTAGTTGCCTGCGAGTGGATTTCATCAGATTTCCTGCAGGTGATTCTGCCTGCTTCATAGGTGGGTCCAGACATACACACACTGATTCCTGCTGGTTTCTGCTGGGTGTCAGAAGGGGCACAGAAGCCATATTGGGCCATGGTGTTTCCTGCCGCCTGAGACTGGATTTTATCAGGGTTCCTGCCTGCTATCCTCCCTGCTACAGAGTGTTCTTAGCTGGCTCCGACCTCCTGCTGTGCCTTGGATGACCCTGAGGACTTGAAGGGAACTCTTTTCTTTGCTTGTCTGTCTTTCCTGAATACTTGAAGCTCTCCTCAGAGGCTTAGGAAGCACCCCCCAAAAAAAACTGTCATCTAGAGGCCTCAGAAGAGTGTGGCCACTCTGCTTCACTTCGCAGCCACTCACTCTTTCTGACCAATGAACCCCACCACAACACGCAGGAAAAAATTACACTACAAGTGTGACAATGGGGAAACCTCGCAGGCAAACACCATGCACAGAGAATGAAGACGATAGCTTGGATGACCCAAAAATTCCAACCATCTGGTTAACCTCTCAGATAAGGAGTTTAGAATAAAAATATGTTAGATGTTCGTAGAACTCAAAAAAAGCATAGATTGATCTGAACAGAACACAAAGACAGAAATAAAAAAACTCCAAACTGAATTAACAGATCTGAAAAACATGGTAGCTGAACTGAAAAACTCAGTGGATGGCCTCGCCAGCAGGGTAACAGCAGCTGAGAACAGAATCAATGTGCTGGAAGATGAGATACAATAAAACTCAACACAACAGAAGAAATTGGAAAAGAACCTTAAGACAAATGATCAGGCAATGGAAAAATTACTCAAGGAATGTGAACAGATGAAAATAGAAATCTTTGATAAACTCAACAGAAACAACATAAGAATCATTGGAGTTCCAGAGGCCCAGGTAGGAGATCCCCAGAAAGAATCAACTGTAAAAGACATCATCAAAGAGATACTCCCAGAGTTAAAGACTACATGCAATCAAATCCTGCATGTCTAAAGGGAACTAGCTAAAATAGACACAAAGAAAAACACCCCAAGACATATCCTAGTTACAATGACAAATTCCACAGATAGAGATAGAATACTGAAAGCAGCAAGATCAAAAAGGGAAATTACATTCAAAGGAGTATCCTTAAGACTTACAGCAGGCATGTCACAAGAAACTCTCAAGACAAGAAGACAGTGGTGAGATATTGTGACAAGACTGAATGAAATGAATGCCTCAACGAGAATACTGCACCCAGCCCAACTCACATTCAGGTTTGAAGGAAGGATATATAGCTTCATGGATAAACAACAGCTCAAAAACTTCACAGATGAAAAACCAGCCTTAAAGGAAAAACTGACAGGTCTACTTTAAGAGAAGAGAGACCAACAAACACAGCAAACTTATCTACAAAGATGACATTAAATCATATGACAATATCTCCCTCAATGCCAATGGACTAAATTCACCAACTAATATATACAGAGTAGCAAAATGGGTCAAAAAGATGAATCCAACCTTCTGCTGCCTACAAGAAACACACCTGAATAATCAGAACAAACATAGACTCAAAATCAAAGGCTGTAGTTAAATCATCCAAGCAAACAACAACCTCAAAAAAGCTGGGGTGGCCATATTAATATCTGGTGACACCAAATATATACTCAGAAAAGTGGTAAGGGACAATGATGGACATTTTGTACTAATCAAGGAATATATGCAAGAGGAAGAAATCAGACTATTGAACATATATGCACCCAATGAGAAACCAGCAAATTATCTAATACAATTATTGAAAAATCTCAAAGAAGACATCAATAATAACACAATAATTGTGGGAGAGCTCAACAAGGCCCTGTCAACACTTGATAGGTCAAACAGACTAAAACCCAACAAAAACATACTAGCGCTTAAAAGAGAAATGGAAGAAAAAGGGCTAGTAGACATATATAGGACATTCCACACCCCCAAAATCTGGATGCACATTCTTCTCCAATGTATATAGGTCATTCTCCAGGATAGACCACATGCTGACATATAAAACATACCTTCATAAAATCAAGAGGATAGAAATCTTGCAGGCTACCTTTGCTGACCACAAGGCTCAGAAATTAGATGTGAAATACAAAGGGTCACAGAAGAAAAACTTTAACAATTGGAAATTCAACAGCCTGCTACTGTACAACCAGTGGGACTGAAAGATTCGGACGTCCTAATCTAGCTGCCGGACGCAGAGAAATGAAGAGGCTGATGAGTCCCAGCAAATGCTTAAAAGTGCTTTAATACTGACCATTCGGAATGGCCAGGGTCTATGGATTCCCAGAATAGGACCAGAACCAAAGACTGTGTGGTTCCCTAGTCACCCCCTTATATAGGATGGGAAGTGGGAGGGGAAGGAGAGTTCTTGAGGGCTGGACTTCCGCTACGGTAACACGAATCATTGGTGAGGTAGAGGTAAAGGTGGGGCCGAGGCAGTGACGACTTCCTTAAAGGCGAGGCCAAAGCAGTGATGACTTCCTTAAGGGCGGGGCCAAAGCAGTGACGACTTCCTTAAGGGGCGGAACACCCGCCAAAGTTGGTGGGGGGGGGCTGATTTACCTTTTCAATCCCCACTTCTTGTACTTGAGGCTTCTAATCCTAGAAGCCAATGTGATTAGGGGCCTCCACTTCCTGATATTTTTGGCTAGAATTATCTGCATGAGCTAGTGAGGCAATTATGCATAGGCCAATGGCTACCAGAAGTAAAAGGCCCAGGAGGGACCCCAGTAGGGGTATTAGATAGGGGAGAATCCCACCCCATAAAGACCATAAGGGACCATCCAGTAGTTCCTTATCTTGGCCAGCTACTCTTGATGGTGCTTGATTTTGTTCCACACATTTGAAATTAACTCTTGTGAGAGTCTGTTATTTCTGTTTAGCCCTGCTAGCCCTGCTCCCCTAGTTACCAATTTACCTGAAACTTCTGAGCCTTACCAGTAGAGTGCTCACCTACAAGACCTAGGAGTGCCTCCTGAGAGATTTATGCTAGGCAGAGGGATGGGCTCTGTCCCCGGGATGATGTCAATGTTGGGGAGCACTAATGCTGAGATGTATAAGCCAAATTTTCACCACATACTTATACCCATTCCGGAGGTAAATACCCTGGGCTAGAGGGAGCAGGCAGGACTTCTGAGCACTGAGTACCTCCTACCTGACCCAGGTCTACAGATTTGGTGCTGTTATGCGAATTTGAGGATTCAAAGCTAAAAAGGGGCTACCTTTTGACATAATTACAGCTAGAAGAAGCAAAGGTTAGATTACCTAGTCAGACAGGGACAGCCAGAGGCCAATTCCACCCCCCTCCAAGAGGGAGGCAAAGGCTGAGGTTTTGCTTTACACACCCATTTCGGCTCCCCCCCAAACACACACATGGGAAGAAGTAGAGGACCGGAGGTAAGCAGTTCTAGTTTCGCAGAAGCCTACTGATGATGACCTCACCCTTCAGTCACAGGGGTTTTCATATAGTCTTTTTTTACCAGTTCATCTGGGTGTATGACCTGATTAAAGTCTCCCTCAGCAAGTGCCAGGGAGAGCATTGCCAGAGTCAGTGAGTGCATTAGGGCTGAAGTGTGCCCGCCGGACCCGTATCTTGAGGGGATCCTCAGTGTGCTCCACTTTCCACTCATTATGGTTGGGATCAGCAGGGGCAGGTTTTAGATGGAAGGCGTGAACCCAGGAAGCATGCTGTCCACCTTAACGGCAGTTGGGGTGGTCAGAAGGACGACATAAGGTTCTTTTCACATAGGCTTTAGTGTCTGCGAGCGGTACCATTTTACCAGGACCTGGTTTCTCGGCTTCTGGGGTTCATATGCCTGAGTTCCTTTCAAACTTGGCTTTGTAGGGGGCATCGATGGGCGGCCGGCCAAGCTGCTAGGAGAGTGGAAGGGGAAGAGAAAAACATTATAAGGCTCAGAAATCATTTGCGTTGGGGGGCCACCATATGGTTGCTGCTGAAGGAAGACTAGGACTTTTATTCTGGTTCTATGAGCTGACTCAACTGGGCTTTCAGGGTTTTCTTTTCATAGGCTGTGAATTTCACAACGAAGATAAGGAGGTTTCTGCTTCCTTTAATTCTGCAACTTAAACAGCTGTTGGGGTAGAGAGGACAGTAGAGCCCTAAACTCCAGTTGCCTTTCCTGCACTGGGTCAGACAGAGATGAAGAAATTTCATTTTTAGTAATGACTGTTCTACTTTTAACATTACCAAGAGAAGCATAATTTTGCTTCTTTCCTTTTACCACCCATGTATATTAAATGTTAGGGTTGGTTTATTTTTGCTACCTGCTTTAACCTCTAGGATAGATTGGCATAATGTTATTTTTAGTAGTTAACTTGGCTTATTGATTCCTGTGGCCTTTCTTTTCCCCTTATTTCTCCTATAGCTTTTTCTGATGACCATTTTGCTTTAGAGATTTCATCACCCTAGAAGTTATGAAAGGGAACGTGGTCGAAGATCAATCTTCTGTAGCTACTTCAGGCTGACAGGGGACTGCAGTTTCAATCTCTAGATAGGGTGAAATCTCATATTTCCCTAAAGGAGCAGTTAACTGGTTCACTTTTGCAGTTTTAACACCTGAATAGGATCAGATTAATTATACAGGGGAATATTACTTAACCCAATCAGGCCTTGGAGCAGTAAATAGCACAACTTGAATGGCACAGCTGTTCTTATTGTCTGTAATGATAGCACAAATTAATCAACAGAAAAAGCATTATAGCATTATGAATAAACACAGTTTTGAGTTACTTCAGTTAGACTAACATTTGCATTATAGTTTATGATTTGGTTTAATACAACTAGTAAGAGCATTTTTACATAAGTTACTTCAAGGAAGTGGGTTTTAAGTTAGGCCCACTAGAATTTTAATTAGCTACCAAAATGGTTTTTCTCTCCACCTTTTTCTTGTACCTTACCAGGTATTTCAATAACTTGGCTTTTTCCTTTGCACATATACAGCACTGTTGGAGAAATCTCCATCTGGGGCACCCCCATTACTTACAGAGCTTTTTTTGAGGATAGGTTGTAGACACTGCAGGTTTTTCATGTCACAGTCACTCAGGTTTGGCTGATGAGATGGTCAGTTCAGCATGAGGATTTTCTGGCTGGGCATCTCACCCTCTGTAAGAATTTTTAGAGGTGACTTGTCTGTTCCACTCCTCTCCAGGTTTGGAAGAGACTGACCTCGAATTCTCTTCTCCTGAGATTGAGGGTGAGAGCAGGGCCCACAGGCTGTGATGATCTTCTAGGAAAATCTTCAATTTCCTTACTCAGGCCATTTATCTCAGTCTCTCTCCGGTCTTCTCAGCCAAATGCTTAAGGATGCCTGCTTGTCACACCACCTTAACTCCAATTATTCCTCTGAAAGAGGGCTTTGGGGTCCCCTCACTAATTTTTGGATTTTCTGTCTGCATGGGGATTACTCCTCATGCAGAGAGGAAAGCCATCTGCTTGTATCTTGTGCAAAGCAACATGATGCCATGACATAAAATAGTACTAAAATGTTCTGGGAGAAGAGAAAAAGCAAATATTACTTAAATTACTTAGATAATTCTAGAATCTTTTTCTACAACGAAATATTTCATACATTTTTAAAACCATGACCAATTTTATAAAACCTCCTGTGATACAAATATTAATGTTCTTGGTAACATATAATGAAAAATTGCAAAATAATATTTTAATTATGCCTAATTCTACATATAGAAATTCATTTAGTCTTCTGACCTTGGTTTTGCAGGCAGAAAACACCAGCAATGAAAACACCAGCAATTTGCGTTACACAAATTAATTTTGAAAACCAGAAAGAATGAATGCTTACTACTTTTGGCAGAACATGCTTAAAAACATTTACACTTTTCTTTAACCTGGAGACATATTAGTAATTATTTAGTTTGATTATACAGATTTTATTACACATTTTTAATTTTTGTTGCACCACTTTCCTTTCTGCATGCAAGGCAAACGCCCTACCATCCGGCTACTTCTCTTTTCCTTCCTTTTTTTTAAACTTCTCCACTCTTCCTTTAGCAGTGGTTCCGCTGCTAAAAATCTTCACGTGCACAGAAAAACAAACAAACAAAAATAACAACAGTAATCTGCAACATCCTCTTATTTTTTTTAAGAAACCTTTAAGTTAGAAATTTAAACGCTCAAAATTTTTTCTGCCTTCCAAACCATTAGCTAGATTTTTCTTTGATATGTAAATGACCCACATCCCAGCCAGGTGAGTTTGGCAGAACTATAGTCTGCCCTGGGGCGTGATGAATTCCTTCAGGCTGGAGAGTTTAAAGAGCACATTTTTTTTTCTTCAGCTAGAAAAAAAGCGGCCAGTTGCTCTTTTTGGCCTGAACACATGGCAGAATAGTCGGGGATCGCAAAGTCCAGAAATTCTCCAGGGAAAATTTATCCCCGATGGCCATTGAGAAATCTGGGGTTTGCGATTTCCTACACCCTCCGCCACGTTCCTAGAGTTTCTTTCCATGGTCGACTGAAGAAAAACATAGAACACATAGACAAAAACAAACAAACAGACAGACAGTGGCGCCACACTGGAACAACCCAAACAAATGTGTTCAAGTAATCTTTTCCCAAAGTTCTAGTGTCAGAGTAAGTGGGGTGGATTGAATTTGTCTTATCAAACTTGTAGAATCGCCAGGAAGGCGGACAGGTAAAGGAGGCAGTCAGAGGGGAGTCAAACGAACATCCAGAGACACAATTGTAAAATTCACAGATTCCTAGACAGACGGCTATGCCAATAACAACCAAGTTTTTGAGCTCCACAAATCACAGGCAGACAACCTGTCCCAGCAGCCCGAGAACGTCTTCCCACTGCTCTTACTGAACCCCTGGGGTACCACCAGGGTTGTGACTTATAACAGTACTTAGAGCTCGTCAACCCATTCTGTCACCTGGAATACGCATCAGGTGGGGACCCCAATCCCGGAAACACATCAGGTGGAAGATCCCTAAGTCACACGGGGGACTCTAACCCTCCTATTATACAAAGTCTGCTATCACTCACTCGGTTTCCACATCGAGCAAAGAGCTCATAACATCAGCTAAGCCACCACAAAGTTAGCTTCCCGCTGGTCACAGAATACAACATAATTTTAGACTAAGACAGACACGAAGCAAAGCGCACTCACACACACATCAGAACTCACCAGGCCACCTGTTCATCCTGTTCATAACTCTGTTTCAGGCAGGATAAGGACTCCTGGTGGCTTGCCAAATGAAAGTTTCGGATGTCCTAATCTAGCTGCCGGACGCAGAGAAATGAAGAGGCTGATGAGTCCCAGCAAATGCTTAAAAGTGCTTTAATACTGACCATTCGGAATGGCCAGGGTCTATGGATTCCCAGAATAGGACCAGAACCAAAGACCGTGTGGTTCCCTAGTCACCCCCTTATATAGGATGGGAAGTGGGAGGGGAAGGAGAGTTCTTGAGGGCTGGACTTCCGCTACGGTAACACGAATCATTGGTGAGGTAGAGGTAAAGGTGGGGCCGAGGCAGTGACGACTTCCTTAAAGGCGAGGCCAAAGCAGTGATGACTTCCTTAAGGGCGGGGCCAAAGCAGTGATGACTTCCTTAAGGGGCGGGACACCCGCCAAAGTTGGTGGGGGGGGGGGCTGATTTCCCTTTTCAGGACCGAAATAAAATCAAAGAGAAAATCAAAACGTTCCTTGAAACAAATGATAATGAGGACACAAACTGCCAGAATCTATGGGACACAGCAAAAGCGGTCCTGAGAGAAAAATTTATAGCTTTACAAGCACACATCAGGAAGGAAGAAGGAGCTTACCTGAATAACTTAATGACGCAGCTCACAAATTTAGAAAAAGACCAACAAAGGGAACCAAAAATAGGGAGACAGAAGTAAATAACAAAGCTTACCTGAGGAAATAACAAAGCTGAAAGCAGAAATCAATGAAGTGGAAACCCAAAAAACAATCTGAAAGATCAACGAAAACAGAAGTTGGTTCTTTGAAAAAATAAACAAGATTGATAGACCATTGGAAAAATTCACAAAGAAAGAGAGAAAGAGAAACCAGATAACCCGTAATAAAGGGTTATAAATAAAAGGGTGAGATAACGACAGATACTGCAGAGATCCAAAGGGTAATCAGAGACTACTTTGAGAAACTTTATGCTACTAACCATGAGAACCTAGAAGAAATGCATATATTACTGGACACTTTTAACCTTCCATGATTAAGTAAGGAGGATGTAGCATATCTAAACACCCCCATCAATATGGAGGAAACTGAAACTGTAATCAAACAGCTGCCTAAAAAAGCCCAGGCCCAGATGGATTTACTAATGAATTCTTTCAAAATTTTCAAGAGGAGCTACAACCAATCCTCGCCAGGCTCTGCAATAAAATTGAAAAAACGGTAACACACCCAAACAGTTTTATAAAGCCAACATCACCTTGATACCAAAACCAGATGGAGATGATGCCAAAAAAGAAAATTACTGACCAATATCCCTGATGAATGCAGATGCAAAGATCTTCAACAAAATCCTGGCAAATAGGATCCAATGCATCATCAAGAAGATTATACACTATGACCAAGTAGGTTTCATACCAGGATGCAAGAATGGTTTAACATATGTAAATCTATCAACATAATACAAAACATCTACAACAAAAAAATTACATGATCATATCAAAAGACGCAGAGAAAACATTTGATAAGGTCCAACACCCATTCTTGATTAAAAAAAACTCTCAGCAAGATGGCAATGAAAGGAACCTTTCTCAATATAGTTGAAGCCAACTACCACAAGCCAATGACAAATATTATCCTCAATGGAGAAAAACTAAAAGCCTTTTCTCTAAATTCTGGTACAAGACAAGGCTGTCCGCTTTCACCACTCCTCTTTAACATAGTACTGGAAGTTCTTGCTATAGCAATTAGGAAAGAAAAAGATATCAAGGGCATTCAGATAGGAAAGGAAGAATTCAAGCTCTTACTGTTTGAGATGACATGATACTCTACTTTGAAAACCGTAAAGACTCTACCAAAAAGTTTCTAGAAACAATAGATGAATATAGCAAGGTGGCAGGCTACAAAATTAACACACAGAAATCAATGGCCTTTTTATACACCAATAATGATTGGGAAGAGATGGGAGTCAGGAAGGCAATCCCATTCACAATAGTGCCACACAAACTCAAATATCTTGGAGTCAACTTGACCAAAGATGTGAAGGACCTATACAAAGAAAACGATAAAGCCCTGCTCCAAGAAATAAGAGAGGACACGCAGAAATGGAAACATATACCCTGCTCATGGATTGGCAGGATTAACATAATCAAAATGGCAATACTACCCAAGGCATTATACAGATTTAATGCGATCCCTTTAAAGATACCCATGACATTTTTTTTTTTTTGGTTTTTGAGCCACACCCTGTGACGCTCAGGGGTTAATCCTGGCTATGCGCTCAGAAGTTGCTCCTGGCTTCTTGGGGGACCATATGGGATGCCGGGGGATCGAATCGCGGTCCGTCCTAGGCTAGCGCAGGCAGGCAAGGCAGGCACCTTACCTCCAGCGCCACCGCCCGGCTCCACCCATGACATTTTTCTAAGAAGTGGATCAGGCACTTTTGAAATTCATTTGGAACAATAAACACCCTCGAATAGCTAAAGCACTCCTAGGGAATGCTCCTAGAGGCATTACTCTCCCCAACTTTAAACTGTACTACAAAGCAATAGTTATCAAACAGCATGGTATTGGAATAAAGACAGACCCTCAGATCAGTGGAATAGGCTTGAGTTATCAGAGAACGTTCCCCAGACAAACACCTAATTTTTGACAAAGGAGCAAGAAATCCTAAGCAGAGCAGGGAAAACCTTTTCAACAATTGTGCTAGCAGAACTGGTTAGCCACTTGCAAAAAAGCGAATATAGACCCCCAGGTAACACCATGTACAAAGGTTAAATCTAAATAAATTAAATACCTTGATATCAGACCTGATACCATAAGGTATATAGAGCAACACGTAGGTAAAACACTCCATGACATTAAGACTAAGTGCATCTTCAAGGAGGAAACTGCACTTTCCAAACAAGTGGAAGCAGAGATTAACAGATGGAAATACATTAATCTGAGAAGCTCCTGTACCTCAAAAGAAATAGTGTCCAGGATACAAGAGCCACCCACTGTGTGGGAGAAACTATTCACCCAATACCCATCAGATAAGGGGGTAATCTTCAAAATATACTTGGCACTGACAGAACTTGACCAGAAAAAAACATCTAATCCCATCAAAAAATGGGGAAAAGAAATGAACAGACACTTTGATAAAAAGAAATACAAATGGCCAAAAGACACATGAAAAAATGCTCTTCATCACTAATCATCAGGGAGATGCAAATCAAAACAACGATGAGATACCATCTCACACCACAGAGATTGGCGCACATCACGAAGAACGAGAACAATCAGTGCTGGCGGGGATGTGGAGAGAAAGGAACTCTTATCCACTGTTGGTGGGAATATCGTCTAGTCCAACCTCTATGGAAAGCGAAATGGAGATTCCTCCAAAAACTAAAAATTGAGCTCGCATTTGACCCAGCTATTCCACTCCAATAATATACCCTAGGAACACAAGAATACAATACAAAAAACCCTTCCTCACACCTATATTTATTGCAGCACTACTCACAATAGCCAGTCTCTGGAAACAACCAAGATGCCCTTCAACAGAATGGCTAAAGAAACTGTGGTACATATAAACAATGGATTATTATGCAGCCGTCAGGAGAGATGAAGTCATGAAATTTTCCTATACATAAATGTACATGGAATCTATCATGCTGAGTGAAATAAGTCAAAGGGGGAGAGAGATGCAGAATTTTCTTGCTCATCTATGGGTTTTAAGAAAAATAAAACTCATTTTTGCAACAATCCTTAGAGACAATGAGAGGAGGGCTGGAACTTCCAGCTCACTTCATGAAGCTCACCACAAAGAATGGTGAGTGCAGTTATAGAAATAACTACAATGAGAACTACTCTAACCACGTGAATGAATGAGGAAACTGGAAAGCCTGTCTAGAGTACAGGTGGAGTGGCGTGGGATGGAGGGAGATTTAGGACATTGGTGGTGGGAATGTTGCACTGGTGAAGGGGGTGTTTTTTACATGACTGAAACCTAATCACAATCATATTTGTAATAAAGATGCTTAAATAAAGATATTATAAATTAAAAAAATAAAATTAGAATTTAGAATTTTATAGAATTTAGAATTTTAGAATTTCAGAAATTTAGAATTTGAGAATAAAATTTAGAATTATAGAAATTTAGAATTTTAAAATACAATTTAGAATTTTAGAAATATAGAAATTAGAATTTTAGAATAGAATTTAAAATTTAGGATTTCAAAAATTTAGAATTTTAGAATAGTATTCAAAATTTATAATTATAGAATAGAATTTAAAATTTAGGATTTCAAAAATTAAGAATTTTAGAATAGTATTCAAAATTTATAAATATAGAATAGAATTTAAAATTTTAGAAATTTCGAACTTAGAATTTTAGAATAGAATTTAAAATTTAGAATTTCAGAAATTTAGAATTTTAGTGTAGAATTTAGTAGTTAGAACTATAGAATAAAATTTAGTATATTAGAAATTTAGAACTTAGAAATTTAGAATAAAATTTAGAATTCAGAATTTCAGAAATTTAGAATTTTAGAGTAGAATTTAGAATTTTAGAAATTTGGAATTTTATAATAGAATTTAGGATATAAGAATTTCAGAAATTCAAAATTTAGAATTTTAGAAAAAAATAGAATTTTAAATTATAAAATAGAACTTAGAATTTTAAAAATTTAGAATAAAAATTATAGTTTTGGGTGAAACACTCCAGGACATTGAGACTAAAGGCATCTTTAAGGAGGAGACAGCACTTTCCAAGCAAGTGGAAGCAGAGATAAACAGATGGGACTATATTAAGCTGAAAAGCTTCTGCATCTCAAAGGAAATAGTGCCCAGAATACAAAGGCCACCCACTGAGTGGGAGAAATTATTCACCCAATACACATCAGATAAAGGGCTAATATCCAAAATTTACAAGGTACTGACAGAACTATACAAGAAAAAAACAACTAACCCCATCAAAAATGGGGAGAAGAAATGAACAGACACTTTGAAAAAGAAGAAAGGCAAATGGCCAAAAGGCACATGAAAAGATGTTCAACATCACTAATCGTCAGGGAGATGCAAATCAAAACTACTATGAGGTACCACCTCACGCCACTGAGATTGGCACACATCACAAAAAAGGAAAACAAGCAGTGCTGGCGGGGATGTGGAGAGAAAGGAACTCTTTTTCACTGCTGGTGGGAATGCCGTCTAGTACAACCTTTATGGAAAGCGATATGGAGATTCCTTCACAAACTGGAAATTGAGCTTCCATACGATCCAGCTATACCACTCCTAGGAATATACCCAAGAAACACAAAAATACAATACAAAAATCCATTCCTTACTCCTATATTCATTGCAGCGCTATTTACAATAGCCAGACTCTGGAAGCAACCAAGATGCCCTTCAACAGATGAGTGGCTGAAGAAACTGTGGTACATATACACAATGGAATACTATGCAGCCATCAGGAGAGATGAAGTCATGAAATTTTCCAATACATGGATGTACATGAATCTATTATGCTGAGTAAAGTAAGTCAGAGGGAGAGAGAAAGACGCAGAATGGTTTCACTCATCTATGGGCTTTAAGAAAAATGAAGGACATTTTTAACAGTATCTCAGAGACAAGAGAGATGAGGGCTGGTAGGTGCAGCTCAGGACATGCAGCTCATCACATAGAGTGATGAGTGCAGTTGCAGAGATGACTACACTGAAAACTATCATAAATTGTGAATGAATGAGGGAAGTAGAAAGCCTGTCTCGAGTACAGGTGTAGGGGGGTGGGGAGGAGGGAGATCTGGGAAATTGGTGGTGGGAATGTTGCACCGGTGAAGGGGGTGCTCTTTACATGACTGTAATCATACAACTATAATCATGTTTGTAATCACGGTGTTTAAATAAAGATAAAAAAATTATAGTTTTATAAATTTAGAATTTCAGAAATTTAGAATTCTAGAATGTAGAAATTTAGAATTTCAGAAATTTAGGATTTAAAATAAAATTTAAGTATTATAAAATAGAACTTAGAATTTTAGAATTTCAGAAACTTAGAATTTAGAATTTTAGAAATTTAAAATATTAGAATTTAGAATTTTAGAAATTTACAGTTTAAAATTTTATTTTTATTTTTTATTTTTATATATTTTATTTAATCATCTTGATTGCATATGTGATTGTGTTTGGGTTTCAGTAATGTAAAGAACACCACCCATCACCAGTGCAACATTCCCATCACTAATGTCCCAACTCTTACTCCTCCCTACCCAACTCCCGCCTATAATCTAGACAGGCTTTCTATAACCCTCATACGTTCTCATTATTAGGGTAGTTCAAAATGTAGATATTTCTCCAACTAAATACATCCCTGCTTGTGGTGAGCTTCATGACGTGAGCTGTAACTTCCAGCCCTTCTCTCTTTTGTGTCTGAAAATTATTATTGCAGGAATGTCTTTTATTTTTCTTAAAATCCAAGATTGTCTTTCATTTTTCTTAAAATCCATTGAAGAGTGAGACCATTCTGCGTTTCTCTCTCTCTCGGACTTATTTCACTCAGCATAATATATTCCATGTACATCCATGTATAGGAAAATTTCATGATTTCATCTCTCCTGACAGTTGCATAATATTCCATTGTGTATATGTACCACAGTTTCTTTAGCCATTCGTCTCTTGAAGGGCATCTTGGTTGTTTCCAGAGTCTTGCTATGGTAAATAGTGCTGCAATGAATATAGTTGTAAGGAACGGGTTTTTGTACTGTATGTTTGTGTTCCTAGGGTATATTCCTAGGAGTGGTATAGCTGGATTTTTTGGGAGCTCAATTTCCAGTTTTTGGAGGAATCTCCGTATCACTTTTCATAAAGGTTGAACTAGATGGCATTCCCACCAGCAGTGGATAAGAGTTCCTTTCTCTCCACATCCCCGGCAACACTGTTTGTTCTCATTCATTGTGATGTGTGCCAATCTCTGTGGTGTGAGGTGGTACCTCATAGATGTTTTGATTTGCATCTTCCTGATGATTAGTGATGTGGAGCATTTTTTCATGTGTCTTTTGGCAATTTGTATTTCTTCTTTGTCAAAGTGTCTGTCCATTTCTTCTCCCCATTTTTGATGGGATTAGATGTTTTTTCTTGTAAAGTTCTGTCATTGCCTTGTATATTTTGGAGACTAGTCCCTTATCTGATGGGTATTGGGTGAATAGTTTCTCCCACTAAGTGGGTGGCTCTTGTCTCCTGGGCGCTATTTCCTTTGAGGTGCAGAAGCTTCTCAGCTTAATATATTCCCATATGTTAATCTGTGCTTTCGCTTGCTTGTAGAGTGCAGTTTCCTCTTTGAATATGCCTGTAGTCTCAATGTCCTGGAGTGTTTTGCCTACGTGTTGTTCTATATACTTATGGTTTCAGATCTGATATCGAGGTCTTTAATCCATTTGGATTTTACCTTCATACATGATGTTAACTGGGAGTCTAAGTTTAATTTTTTGCATGTGGCTAGCCAGTTGTGCCAACACCACTTGGTGAAGAGGCTTTCTTTGCTCCACTTAGGATTTCTTGCACCTTTCCCAAAACTTAGGTGATTGTATGGCTGGGGAACATTCTCTGAGTACTCAAGTTTATTCCACTGATCTGAGGGCCTGTCTTTCTTCAGTACCATACTGTTTTGATAAATGTTGCTTTGTAGTACCTTTTGAAGTTGGGGAAAGTAATTTCACCCATATTCTTTTTTTCAATGATTGCTTTAGCTATTCTAGGGTGTGTATTATTGCAAATAAATTTCAAAAGTGCCTGATCCACTTCTTTGAAGAATTTCAAGTGTATTTTTAGAGGGATCAAATTAACTCTGTACAATGCTTTGGGTAGTAATGCCATTTTGATTATATTAATCCTGCCAATCCATGAGCAGGGTATGTGTTTCTATTTTTGTGTGTCCGCTCTTATTTCTTGGAGCAGAGTTTTATAACTTTCTTTGTATAGGTCCTTCACACATTATTTCTTGGAGCAGAGTTTTATAATTTTCTTTGTATAGGACCTTCACATTTATAGTCAAGTTGATTCGAAGATATTTGAGTTTCTGTGGCATTATCGTGAATAAGGTTGTTTTCTTAATGTCTATTTCTTCCTTATTACTATTGGTGTATAGAAAGGCCATTGCATTTTATGTGTTAATTTTGTAGCCTGACACCTTGCTATATGAGTCCATTGTTTCCAAAAGATTTTTGGTAGAGTCTTTATGGATTTCTAAGTAGAGTATCATGTAATCTGCAAACAGCGAGAGCTTGATTTCTTCCTTTCCTATCTGGATTTTCTTGATATTTTTTATTGCCTAATTGCTATAGCGAATATTCAAGTGGTATATTGAATATGAGTGGTGAGAGAGGAAGCCTTCTCTTGTGCCAGAATATAGAGGGAAGGCTTTTAGTTTTTCTCCATTGAGGATAATATTTGCCACTGGCTTGTGGTAGATGGCCTTTACTATATTGAGAAATGTTTCTTTCATTGCCATCTTGCTGAGAGTTTTGATCAAGAATGGGCGTTGAACCTTATCAAATGCTTTCTCTGCATCTATTGATATGATCATATGATTTTTTTGTTGATGTTGTGTATTATGTTGATAGATTTATGGATGTTAAACTATCCTTGCATTCCTGGGATGAAACCTATTTGATCGTAATGGATGATCTTCTTAATCTGGTATTGAATCCTATTTGCCAGGATTTTGTTGAGGATCTTTGCATCTGCATTCATCAGCGATATTGGTCTGTAATTTTCTTTTTTGGTAGCATCTCTGTCTGGTTTAAGTATCAAGGTGATGTTGGCTTCATAAAAGCTATTTGGAAGTGTTCCTGTTTTTTTTTTTTTTATTTCATGAGAGTGTTGCCAGGATTGGTAGTAGTTCCTCCTGGAAAGTTTGAAAGAATTCATTAGTGAATCCATCTGGGCCTGGGCTTTTGTTTTGGGGCAGATATTTGATTACCGTTTTAATTTCATCAATGGTGATGGGGGTGTTTAGATATGCTACATCCTCTTCATTCAACCGTGGAAGACTATAAGAATCCAAAAGTTTATTCATTTCTTCCAGGTTCTCATTTTTAGTGGCATAGAGTTTCTCAAAATATTTTCTGCTTAACATTTGAATCTCTGCCATATCAGTAGTGATATCTCCTTTTTAATTCCTAATACGAGTTACCAAGTTTCTCTCTCATTCTTTGTTAGTTTTTCCAGTGGTTTATCAATCTTGTTTATTTTTTCAAAGAACCTACTTCTGCTTTCATTGACCTTTTAGAATGATTTTTGTGTTTCCACTTTGTTGATTTCTGCACAGCTTTGTTATTTCCTTCTGTCTCTCTATTTTTGGTTCCTTTTGTTGAGCAATTTCTAATTCTATGAGTTGCGTTATTAAGCTATTCAGGTAGGCCCATTCTTCCTTCCTGATGTGTGCTTGCAAAGCTATAAATTTTCCTCTCAGTATTGCTTTTGCTGAGTCCCATAAGTTCTGATAGTTTGTGTCTTTATTATCATTTGTTTCCAGGAAAGTTTTGATTTCCTCTTTGATTTTATCTTGGATCCACTCATCATTCAGTATGAGGCTGTTTAACTTCCAGGTGATAAAGTTTTTCTTCTGTGTCCCTTTGTAATTCACACATAATTTGAGAGCGTTGTGGTCAGTGAAGGTAGCCTGCAAAATTTCTATTTTCTTGATATTATGGAGGTATGTTTTATGTGCCAGCATGTAGTCTATCCTGGAGATTGTACCATGTTCATTGGAGAAAAATGTATATCCAAGTTTCTGGGTATGAATGTTCTATATATGCCTTCTAGGCCTGTTTCTTCTAGTTCTCTTCTCAGGTCTAGTATATTCTTGTTGGGTTTCAGTCTGGTTGACCTATCCAGTGTTGAGAAAGCCGTGTTGAGGTCCCCTACAATTAATGCGTTGTTACTGATATTATTTTTCAGATTTGTCAACAATTGTATTAAATATTTTGCTGGCCCCTCATTCGGTGCATATATGTTCAGGAGAGTGATTTCTTCTTGCTGTACATATCCCTTGATTAATACGAAAGGCCGGTCTTTGTGCCTTACAACTTTCTGTGTATGAAGTTTGCATCATCTGATATTAGTCTGGCCACTCCAGCTTTTTTATGGGTGTTGTTTGCTTGGATAATTTTCCTCCAGCCTTTTATTTTGAGTCTATATTTGTTCTGACAATTTAGGTGCGTTTCTTGTAGGCAGCAGAAGGTTGGATTGAGTTTCTTGATCCATTTAGCCACTCTGTGTCTCTTAACTGGTGCATTTTGTCATTGACATTGAGAGAAAGAATTGTCCTGGTATTTAATGCCATCATTATATTGAAATTTGATGTGTCCTTTGGTCAGTCTTATCTTAAATTAGGTCTCTCAGTTATTCTCTTAAGACTGGTTTTGAGTCTGTAATGTTTCTGAGCTTTTGTTTTTCTGTAAAACTATGTATTTCCTATCAAACCTGAAAGTAATTTTTGCTGGGTACAGTATTCTAAGCGAAGTTTTATTTCATTAAGTTTTGTCCCAGGACATTGAGGCTAAAGGCATCTTCAAGGAAGAAACTGCACTCTCCAAGCAAGTGAAAGCAGAAATTAACAGATGGGAATATATTAAGCTGAGAAGCTTCTGCACCTCAAAGGAAATAGTGCCCAAGATACAAGAGCCACCCACTGAGTGGGAGAAACTATTCACCCAATACCCATCAGATAAGGGGCTAATCTCCAAAATATAAAGGCACTGACAGAACTTTACAAGAAAAAAACATCTAATCCCATCAAAAAATGGGGAGAAGAAATGAACAGACACTTTGACAAAGAAGAAATACAGATGGCCAAAAGACACATGAAAAAGTGCTCCACATCACTAATCATCAGGGAGATGCAAATCAAAACAACGATGAGATACCACCTCACACCACAGAGAATGGCACACATCACAAAGAATGAGAATAAACAGTGTTGGCGGGGATGTGGGGAGAAAGGAACTCTTATCCACTGCTGGTGGGAATGCCGTCTAGTTCAACCTTTATGGAAAGCGATATGGAGATTCCTCCAAAAACTGGAAATCGAGCTCCCATACGATCCAGCTATACCACTCCTAGGAATATACCCTAGGAACACAAAAATACAATACATACACCTATATTCATTGCAGCACTATTTACCATAGCAAGACTCTGGAAACAACCAAGATGCCCTTCAACAGACGAATGGCTAAAGAAACTGTGGTACATATACACAATGGAATATTATGCAGCTGTCAGGAGAGATGAAGTCATGAAATTTTCCTATACATGGATGTACACGGAATCTATTATGCTGAGTGAAATAAGTCAGAGAGAGAGAGAAAAACGCAGAATGGTCTCACACATTTATGGGTTTTAAGAAAAATGAAAGACATTCTTGCAATAATAACTTTCAGACACAAAAGAGAAAAGAGCTGGAAGTTCCAGCTCACCTCAGGAAGCTCATCACAAAGAGTGATGAGTTTAGTTGGATAAATAACTACATTTTTAACTGTCCTAATAATGAGAATGTATGAGGGAAATTGAGAACCTGTTTAGAGTACAGGCGGGGGTCGGGTGGGGAGGAGGGAGACTTGGGACATTGGTGATGGGAATGTTGCACTGGTGATGGTTGGTGTTAAGAAAAAAAAGTGTAACTTTAATTTAGTATAATTGTAGGATAACTATATACCTCTATGAAATATATAAAGTTAATCTTATCTCCAAAAAAAAAGAATAAATTCAGATAAAAATAGGGAACAATGATCAAAATAAGGAAACAAACAACTCACAGCCTCTTGTACAAAGATTAAGGCTGAGAAAAAAAAAAGTTTTGTCCCTATGTCCCACCACTGCTTTCTGGCCTTACGTGTTTCTGGTGACAGGTCTGCTGTAAATCTCAAGGATCTTCCCTTGAATGTAATTTCCCTTTTTGATCTTGCTGCTTTCCGAATTCTGTCTGTGATTCGTTTTTGTGACTAGTATGTGTCTTGGGGTATATTTTCTGGGGTGTCTTTTAGTTGGTACTTTTCGGGCATGCAGAATTTGATCGCATATATTATTTAGCTCTGGAAGTTTCTCTTTAATGATGTTCTTGACCATTGATTGTTCCTGGAAATTTTCTTCCTGGGTCTCTGGGACTTCAATGATTCTTAAGTTGTTTCTGTTGAGCTTATCATAGATTTCTATCTTCATCTGTTCCCTTTCTTTGACTAATTTTTCCATTGTTTGATCATGTGCTTTAATTTTTTTCTCTCCCACTGTATGGAGTTATTTATCTCATCTTTCACAGCACCAATTATATTCTCAGCTTCTCTTAGCCTGTTGGAGACCATTTCCATTTTGCCATTCAATTCGTTTACTGAGGTTTTCAGGTCTGTTATTTGACCTGTTATTTCAGTTTGTAGTTTTGTGATTTCAGTCTTCATATTTTCTTGTTCTTATTAGTTTTCTGTTCAACTTGATTCATGGTATTTTTTAGTTCTTTGAGCATCTTCCATATTTCTTGTCTAAATGCCTTATCTGAAAGATTGATTAGTTGGTTGGCTATTTTCTGGTTATCTGAATTGTCATCTTCATTCTCTATGTCTGATGGTGGCCTGCATTGTTTCCCCATTGTCACACTTGTATTGTTTCTTTTTCTACGTGTTGTGGTGGTATTCATTGGCTAAATGATGTGCGCGGCCACGCTCCTCTGGCTCCACCCTTTCTGGGTCGGGTCTACTTGCCTCCAGAAAAGGGGATCCCTCTGTGGATAAAGCCTCACAGAAGATCAAATCTTAGGTGTGAGCACACATCAGAGTAGACAGTCCGAGGATAGATGCTGGGCTTCAGTGATCCAGCTCAGTTCTTAGTGTGAATTTTTCTTCTTGTTGCATTGGCGTTATTTCCTTAGAAATTGCACATGCCACATAACGAAGTGGAGCTAATTGCTCTTCTGGAGCCTCTGGGAGAGCAAATTTTCTGGGCCCTTTTCAACCCTCTCCCAAGAGGTTTAGGAGACAGGACAGGAAACAAACACACACAGGCAGCACTCAGTTTCTCACAGTCAGGCCCCACTGGGCTAGCATAGATTTTCCCAGCTTGATGTCACAAACAGGAGACCTGCCTTCTGTGAAGTACTGCTTATAGCCGGTTTTCACTTTAGAAAGCAGTCCCTTGGTGTTCCGGCCACTTGAATGAGCCTCTGGGAGAGCGAATTTTCTGGGCCCTTTTTGGTCCACTCCCAAGAGGTTTAGGAGACAGGACATGAGACAAACACACACAGGCAGCACTCAGTTTCTCCTACAGTTTAGAATTTTAGATTAGAATTTAGAATTTTAGAATTTAGAATTTTAGATTTATAGAATATAATTTAGAATTTTAGAAATTTAGAATTTAGAATTTTAGAGCAGAATTTAGAATTTTAAAATTTCAGAAATTTAGAATTTTAGAATAGAAGTTAGAAATTTTGAATTTATTTACTTATTTAATTTCTTTTTTTAAATATAAAGTATTTGACCACCATGATTAAAAGCACAATTGTAGTTTAATTTTAGTCATAAACAGAACACTTCCCTTCACCAGTGCACCTTCCCATAACCAAGTCCAAACTTCTTAGCTGGTGTTTTGAGAGGTATAGGGATGTGACATGTTGTCTCCCATTGCTTATTCAAATCATGCCCCTAGATTTTCAAGAAAAGTAGACCTACATTTGGAATAAAAACAGCCTGTTAATTTTCTGGTCCCAAGCACTTCAAAAATCTAGTCCACCAGATGTTGGAGGTAAAACAACACCTATACCCTTTAGGCTATAAGGTATACCTTGGAAATTTCAATTGCAGGGCCAATGTTTTAAAGCAGTCACAGAAACTTCAGTGTCAGATGCAAACATTCATCGAAACTTCCTGCCCTGAATTTAAATGGTTAACATTGATTGTTTGGATTGTTTTTATTTAGCAGTGAAAACTATTAAGAGCTTAGCAGAAGCATCAAGGTGTGTACTTTCAATACCACCTTCCCTGTTACATACTGATTTTCTTTCTTTTTTTCTTCTTTTTAATAAACCTTTATTTAAGCACCACGATTACAAGCATGCACTGTAGTCTGGTTTCAATCATAAACAAAATATCCTCCTTCACCAGTACAACATTCCCATCACCAATGTGCCCCCACCTCCCTCACACCTCCCTGTATTCACGACAGGCATTCTACTTTTCTCATTCCTTAACATTGTTGTTAAAGAATTGTTGTTAGTGTAGTTATTTCCCTAATAGCATTCAACACTGTTTGTGGTAAGCTTTCAAATTGTGAGACGGTCTTTCTGGCTCTTCCAGGCCTTAACTTTATTGTCTCTGAGACTTAATAAAATAATGTCTTTAATTTTTCTTAATTCCCATAGATTACTGAGACTATTCTGTGTCTATCTCTCGCTCTCTTATTTCACTCAACATAACAGATTCCACTTATATACAGGTACAGGAAAATTTCTAGACTTCATCTCTCCTGATGGCAGCATAATATTCCATTGTGTATATGTACTACAGTTTCTTTAGCCATTCATCTGTTGAAGGGCATCTTGGTTGTTTCCAGAGTTTGGCTACTGTAAATAGTGCTGTAATGAATATAGGTGTGAAGACAGAATTTTTAATTGCGTTTTTAAATTCCTAGGGTATATCTCTAGGAGTGGTACAGATAAATAAAGTAGAAGCTCAATTTCAAGTTTTTTTTTTGAGGAATCTCCATAGTTTTCCTAAAGGCTGGACATTGACGGCATTCACACCAGCAGTAAATAAGAGTTACTTTCTCTACATATCCCCGCCACCACAGATTGTTCTTGTTCTTTTTTTATGTTTAATTTTTTTTTATTTAAACACCTTGATTACATACATGATTGTGTTTGGGTTTCAGTAATAAAAGGAACACCACCCATCACCAGTGCAATATTCCCATCATCCATGTCCCAAATCTCCCTCCTCCCCACCCGACCCCCGCCTGTACTCTAAACAGGCTCTGCATTTCTCTAATACATTCTCAATATTAGGACAGTTCAAAATGTAGTTATTTCTCTAACTAAACTCATCACTCTTTGTGGTGAGCTTCCTGAGGTGAGCTGGAACTTCCAGCTCTTTTCTCTTTTGTATCTGAAATTTATTATTGCAAGAATATCTTTCATTTTTTTAAAACCCATAGATGAGTGAGACCATTCTGCATTTTTCTCTCTCTCTCTCTGACTTATTTCACTCAGCATAGTAGATTCTGTGTACATCCCTGTATAGGAAAAGTTCATGACTTCATCTGTCCTGTCAGCTGCATAATATTTCATTGTGTATATGTACCACAGTTTCTTTAGCCATTTGTCTGTTGAAGGGCATCTTGGTTGTTTCCAGAGTCTTGCTATGGTAAATAGTGCTGCAATGAATATAGGTGTAAGGAAGGAGTTTTTGTATGGTATTTTTGTGTTCCTAGGGTATATTCCTAGGAGTGGTATAGCTGGATCGTATGGGAGCTCGATTTCCAGTTTTTGGAGGAATCTCCATATCGCTTTCCATAAAGGTTGAACTAGACGGCATTCCCACCAGCAGTGGATAAGGGTTCCTTTCTCTCCACATCCCCGCCAGCACTGTTTGTTCTCATTCTTTGTGATGTGTGCCATTCTCTGTGGTGTGAGTTGTATCTCATTGTTGTTTTGATTTGCATCTCCCTGATGATTAGTGATGTGGAGCATTTCTTCATGTGTCTTTTGGCCATTTGTATTTCTACTTGTCAAAGTGTCTGTTCATTTCTTCTCCCCATTTTTTGATGGGATTAGATGTTTTTTTTCTTGTAAATTTCTGTCAGTGTCTTGTATATTTTAGAGATTAGCCCCTTATTGGATGGGTATTGGGTGAATAGTTTCTCCCACTCAGTGGGTGGCTCTTGTATCCTGGGCACTATTTCCTTTGAAGTGCAGAAGCTTCTCAACTTAATATATTCCCATTTGTTAATCTCTGCTTTCACTTGCTTGGAGAGTGCAGTTTCCTCCTTAAAGATGCCTGTAGTCTCAATGACCTGGAGAGATTTGCCTATGTGTTGTTCTATATATCTTATGGTTTGGGGTCTGATATCGAGGTCTTTAATCCATTTGGATTTTACCTTCGTACATGATGTTAGCTGGGGCTCTAAGTTTAATTTTTTGCAAGTGGCTAGCCAGTTGTGCCATCACCACTTGCTGAAGAGGATTTCCTTGCTCAATTTAGGATTTCCTGCTCCTTTATCAAAAATAAGGTGATTGTATGTCTGGGGAACATTTTCTGAGTATTCAAGCCTATTCCACTGATCTGAGGGTCTGTCCTTATTCCAATACCATGCTGTTTTGATAACTATTGCTTTGTAGTAAAGTTTAAAGTTGGGGAAAGTAATTCCCATATTCTTTTTCCCAATGATTGCTTTAGCTATTCTAGGGTGTTTATTGTTCCAAAAACTTTCAAAAGTGCCTGATCCACTTCTTTGAAGAATGTCATGGGTATCCATAGAGGGATAGCGTTGAATCTGTATAATGCCTTGGGGAGTATTGCCATTTTGATGATGTTAATCCTGCCAATCCATGAGCAGAGTATGTGTTTCCATTTCCGCATGTCCTCTCTTATTTCTTGGAGCAGAGTTTTATAGTTTTCTTTGTATAGATCCTTCACATTTTTAGTCAAGTTGATTCCAAGATATTTGAGTTTGTGTGGCACTATTGTGAATGGGGTTGTTTTCGTAATGTCCATTTCTTCCTTATTACTATTGGTGTATAGAAAGGCCATTGATTTTTGTGTGTTAATTTTGTAGCCTGCCACCTTGCTATATGAGTCTATTGTTTCTAGAAGCTTTTTGGTAGAGTCTTTAGGGTTTTCTAAGTAGAGCACCATGTCATCTGCAAACAGTGAGAGCTTGACTTCTTCGTTTTGTATCTGGATTCCCTTGATATCTTTTTCTTGCCTAATCGCTATAGCAAGTACTTCCAGTGCTATGTTGAATAGGAGTGGTGAGAGAGGACAGCCTTGTTTTGTGCCAGAATTTAGAGGAAAGGCTTTTAGTTTTTCTCCATTGAGGATAATATTTGCCACTGGCTTTTGGTAGATGGCCTTAACTATATTGAGAAAGGTTCCTTCCATTCCCACCTTGCTGAGTGTTTTGATCAAGAATGGGTGTTGGAACTTATCAAATGCTTTCTGTGCATCTATTGATATGATCATGTGGTTTTTATTTTTTTGTTGTTGATGTTGTGTATTATGTTGATAGATTTACGGATGTTAAACCATCCTTGCATTCCTGGGATGAAACCTACTTGATCGTAGTAGATGATCTTCTTTTTTTTTTTTTTTTTTTTTTTTTTTTTTTTTTTTTTGGTTTTTGGGTCACACCTGGCAGTGCTCAGGGGTTATTCCTGGCTCCAGGCTCAGAAATTGCTCCTGGCAGGCACAGGGGACCATATGGGGCGCCGGGATTCGAACCGATGACCTCCTGCATGAAAGGCAAACGCCTTACCTCCATGCTATCTCTCCGGCCCCAGTGGATGATCTTCTTAATGAGGTATTGAATCCTATTTGCCAGGATTTTGTTGAGGATCTTTGCATCTGCATTCATCAGCGATATTGGTCTGTAATTTTCTTTTTTCGTAGCATCTCTGTCTGGTTTAGGGATCAGGGTGATGTTGGCTTCATAAAAGCTATTTGGGAGTGTTTCCGTTTGTTCAATTTCATGAGTCTTGCCAGGATTGGTAGTAGTTCCTCTTGGAAAGTTTGAAAGAATTCATTAGTGAATCCATCTGGGCCTGGGCTTTTGTTTTTGGGCAGACTTTTGATTACCATTTTTATTTCATCAATGGTGATGGGAGTGTTTAGATATGCTACATCCTCTTCCTTCAACCGTGGAAGATTATAAGAGTCCAAGAATTTATCCATTTCTCCAGGTTTTCATTTTTATTGGCATAGAGTTTTTCAAAGTAGTTTCTGATTACCCTTTGAATCTCTGTCATATCAGTAGTGATCTCTCATTTTTCATTCCTCATACGAGTTATCAAGTTTCTCTCTCTCTCTTTCTTTGTTAGGTTTGCCAGTGGTCTATCTTGTTTATTTTTTCAAAGAACCAACTTCTGCTTTTGTTAATCTTTCGGATTGTTTTTTGGGTTTCCACTTCGTTGATTTCTGCTCTCAGCTTTGTTATTTCCTTCTGTCTTCCTATTTTTGGGTCCTTTTGTTGAGTACTTTCTAGTTCTATTAGCTGTGTCATTAAGCACCTCAGGTTAGCTCCTTCTTCCTTCCTGATTTGTGCTTGCAAAGCTATAAATTTTCCTCTCAGTACTGCTTTTGCTGTGTCCCATAAGTTCTGATAGTTTGATTCTTTATTGTCATTTGTTACCAGGAACCTTTTGATTTCCTCCTTGATTTCATCTCGGACCCACTTGTTATTGAATATGAGGCTGTTTAACTTCCAGGTGTTAAAGTTTTTCTTCTGAGACCCTTTGGAATTCACAAATAATTTCAGAGCCTTGTGGTCAGCGAAGGTAGTCTGCAAAATTTCTATCCTCTTGATATTATGGAGGTATGTTTTATGTGCCAGCATCTAGTCTATCCTGGAGAATGTCCCATGTATATTGGAGAAGAATGTGTATCCAGGTTTCTGGGGATGGAGTGTCCTATATATATCCACTAGGCCTCTTTCCTCCATTTCTCTCCTCAGGTCTAGTATATTCTTGTTGGATTTCAGTCTGGTTCACCTATCCAGTGTTGACAAAGCAGTGTTGAGGTCCCCCACAATTATTGTGTTGTTATTGATATTGTTTTTCAGATTTGTCAACAGCTGCTATAAATATTTTGCTGGCCCCTCATTTAGTGCATATATATTTAGGAGAATTATTTCTTCCTGCTCTACATACCCCTTGATTAATATAAAATGTCCATCTTTGTCCCTTACAACCTTCCTGAGTATAAAGTTTGCATTATCTGATATTAGTATGGCCACTCCAGCTTTTTTATGGGTGTTGTTTGCTTGAATAATTTTTCTCCAGCCTTTTATTTTGAGTCTATGTTTGTTCTGACTATTCAGTGCCTTTCTTGTAGTCAGCAGAGGGTTGGATTGAGTTTTTTATCCATTTAGCCACTCTGTGTCTCTTAACTGGTGCATTTAGTCCATTGATGTTGAGAGAAAGAATTGTCCTGGGATTTACTGCCATCTTTATATCGAAATTTGTTGTGTCTTTTGGTTAGTCTTGTTTTGAATTAGGTCTTCCAGTTTTTCTTTTAAGACTGGTTTTGAGTCTATAAAGTTTCTGAGCTGTTTTTTGTATGTGAAACCATGTATTCTTCCGTCAAACTGGAAAGTGAGTTTTGCTGGGTACAGTATTCTAGGTGAAGCATTCATTTCATTCAGTCTTGTCACAATATCCCACCACTGCTTTCTGGCATTGAGTGTTTCTGGTGACAGGTCTGCTGTAAATCTCAAGGATGCTTGCTTGAATGTAATTTCCCCTTTTGATCTTGCTGTTTTCAGAATTCTGTCTCTATCTGTGAGATTTGTTATTGTGACTAGGATGTGTCTTGGGGTGGTTTTTCTGGGGGCTCTTTTGGTTGGTACACTTCGAGCATGCAGGATTTGATCACATATATTCTTTAGCTCTGGAAGTTTCTCTTTAATGATGTTCTTGACCATTGATTCTTCCTGGAAATTTTCTTCCTGGGTCTCTGGGACTCCAATGATTCTTAAGTTATTTCTGTTGATCTTATCATAGACTTCTATTTTCATCTGTTCCCATTCTTTGACTAATTTTTCCATTGTCTGCTCATTTGCTTTAAGTTTTTTTTCCAATCTCTCATGCTGTATGGAATTGTTATGTATCTCATCTTCCACAGCACCAAGTCTATTCTCAGCTTCTGATACCCTGTCCCAGAGTTTTTCCGTTTTGTCATTCACTTTGTTTACTGATTTTTTCAGGCCTGTTAGTTGACATGTTATTTCGGTTTGAAGTTTTGTGATTTCTGTCTTCATATTTTCTTGATTCTTATTCGTGTTCTGTTCAACTCTATAAATGGTATTTTTGAGTTCTTTGAGTATCTTCCATATTGCTTCTCTAAAGTCCTTATCTGAGAGGTTGATTAGTTGGTTGGTCATTAACTGGTCATCACAATTGTCATCTTCATTCTCTTTGTCTGATGCTGGCCTGCGTTGTTTCCCCATTTTCACACTTGTATTGTGGGTTTTTCTACGTGTTGTGGTGGTATTCATTGTCTATATGATGCAGGCAGCACACTCCTCTGGCTCCTCCCTTTCTGGATGGGCCGACTTGCCTCCAAGGTAGGGGAGTCCTCCGTGGATGAAGCCTCACACAAGATCAAATCTTAGGCCCAAGCACGCAGCAGAGAAGACAGTCTGGAGAGAAATTCTTGCTTCTGTGATCCAACACAGTTCTTTGTGTGCTTTTTTTCCTTCTTGTGATGGTGTTCTTTTTTAAGAAAGAGCGCACGGCTGCGTAGCGAAGTGGAGCTAAGTGCCTTCTGGAGCCTCTTTTTAGCCCACTCTCAAGAGGTTCACCTAACAGGATAGTAGAGAGACACACAGGCAGCACTCACAGTTTTTCACAGTCGGGCCCCACTGGACAGGTGTAGTTTTCACTCGCTCGCTGGGCAGCTTTAGAATGCTTTATTTTTGGGGTTCGCTTCCCAGGACTCTGAGGAGAGCTTCAAGAATTCAGAAAATACAAGACAGGGCTCCCTTCCGGTCCTCAGTTTCCTCAGAAAAAGCACAGCCGGGTGGAGACTCTGCAGGTAGAGCAATCAGCACTCTGCCTGGAAACCCCCACATCCAGCCATTTCTTACTCACTCACTTGCTGGGTAGCTTCAGTGTTTTTGGGGTTCGCTTCCCAGGGCTCTGAGGTGAGCTTCCAGAGTTCAGGAAAGACAGAGAAGAGTAGGACAGGGCTCCCTTCAGGTCCTCAGTTTCCTCAGAAGAAGCACAGCCGGGTGGAGACTCTGCAGGTAGAGCAATCAGCACTCTGCCTGGAAACCCCCACATCCAGCCATTTCTTACTCACTCACTGGCTCGCTGGGTAGCTTCTGAGTGTAGTTTCTTTGGGGTTCGCTTCCCAGGGCTCTGAGGAGAGCTTCCAGAGTTCAGGAAAGACAGAGAAGAGTAGGACAGGGCTCCCTTCAGGTCCTCAGTTTCCTCAGAAGAAGCACAGCCGGGTGGAGACTCTGCAGGTAGAGCAATCAGCACTCTGCCTGGAAACCCCCATATCCAGCCATTTCTTACTCACTCACTGGCTCGCTGGAGATTGTTCTTGTTCTTTGTGATGTGTACCAGTCTCTGTGGTGTGAGATCGTACCTCATTGTTGTTTTGATTTGCATTTCACTGATGATTAGTGATGTGGAAATTTTTTTCATGTATCTTTTTTTGCTATTTGAAACTCTTCTTTGAGAAGTGTTTGTTCATTTCTTCTCCACATTTTTTGATGAGAATATATATTATATTTGTTAAGTTCTGTCCGTATCTTGTATATTTTCGATATTAGCCACTTGTCTGATAGCTATTGGGTGAATAGTCTCTCCCATTCTTTAAGTGGCTTTTGAAACTTAGGCACTATTTCCTTTGAGGTGCGGAAGCTTCTCAGCTTGATATTTGTTTATCTCTGCTTCGACTTGTTTGTAGAGTGCTGTTTTCTCCTTCAAGCTGCCTTTAGTCTCAATGTCATACAGCATTTTACCTATATGTTAGTCTATAAATCTTATGGTTTCAGGCCTGATATCAAAGTCTTTAATCCATTTGTTTGTTTGTTTTTTGTTTTTTGGGCCATACCCGGTGGTGCTCAGGGGTTACTCCTGGCTATCTGCTCAGAAATAGCTCCTAGCAGGCACGGGGGAACCATATGAGACACCAGGATTCGAACCTTTAATCCATTTTGAATATATCTTTGTACGTGGTTTTAGATGGAGTTGTGAGTACTTTATTTTGCAAGTGGCTAACCAGTTGTGCCAACACCACTTGTTGAAAAGGCTTTCCTTGTTCCATTTTGGATCCCTTACCCTTTATCAAAGATTAGTTGATTGTATGTCTGGGTACATTCTCTAAATACTCAAGTCTATTACACTGACCTGAGAATCTGTCTTTATTCCAATTCCATGCTGTTTTGATAACTATTGCTTAGCAATACAGTTTAAAGTTGGGGAAAATAATACCTCCCATAATCCTTTTCCCAAGGATCACTTAAGCAATTCATGGGTGTTTATTGTTCCAAATGAATTTTAGGAGTGTTTGATTCACTTCTTTGAAGAATGTCATGGGTATCTTTAGAGGGATTGTATTAAATATGTACAATGCTTTGGGGAGTATTCTCATTTTATTAATATTAACACTGCCAATCCATGAGCAAGGTTTGTGTCTCCATTTCCTTGTGTCCTTTCTTATTTCTTGAAGCAGACTTTTGTAGTTTTCTTTGTATAGGTCCTTCACATCTTTAGTCAAGTTGACCTCAAGATATTATAATTTGTGAGGTACAAATGTGAATGGGATTTTTAATGTTCAGTTTTCTCCATCATTATTAGTGTATAAGAAGACATTTTACTTTTGCTTATTAATTTTGTAGCCTGCCAATTTGTTATATAAATTAATTTTTTTCTAGAAGCTTTTTGGCAAAGTCTTTAGGGTTTTCTAAATATAGTATCCTGTCATCTGCTATAAATAAGAGCTTGACTTCTTCCTTAGCTATCTGGATGCACTTGATATATTTTTCTTGCCTAATCTCTATGGCAAGTACTTCCAGTGCATGGAAGGTTATGAGTCCAAGAATGTATTCGTTTCTGGCAGGTTCTTATGTTTTGTGGCATAGTGTTTCTCAATTTAGTCTCTGATTACCCTTTGAATCTCTGCAACATCTATAGTGATCTCCCCTTTTCATTTCTAATCAGGTTTATCAAGTTTCTCTCTCTTTCTTTGTAAGTTTGTCAATGGTCTAATCAATGTTTATTTTTTAAAAGAACCAACTTCTGCTTTGGTTAATTTTTCTGATTGCTTTTTGGATTTCCACTTCATTAATTTCTGTTCTAAGCTTTGCTATTTCCTTCTGCCTACCTATATTTGATTAAATTTGTTGATCATTTTTTAATTTT
The DNA here is from genome assembly GCF_024139225.1 of Suncus etruscus. NCBI lineage: Eukaryota > Metazoa > Chordata > Mammalia > Eulipotyphla > Soricidae > Suncus > Suncus etruscus. The sequence goes on along the minus strand of NC_064868.1, from coordinate 60,552,978 downwards.
ATAAGCTGTGTCATTAAGCTATTAACATAGGTACCTTCTTCCTTCCTGATGAGTGCTTGCAAAGCTATACATTATTTCTCAGTACAGCTTTTTTCTGTGTCCCTAAATTCTGATAATTTGTGTTTTCATTGTCATTTGTTTCAAAGAATGTTTTATTTTTTATTTCATCTCTGAGCAATTAGTTGTTCAGTAGTAAGCTGTTTAATTTCCAGGTATTTATGTTTTTCTTCTGTGTCCCTTTGTAGTTCAGGTCTAATTTTAGTGCCTTGAGATCAGTGAAGGTAGTCTGCAAGATTTCTATTCTCTCTTTTTTTTGGTTTTTTGGGCCACACCCATTGACGCTCAGGGGTTACTCCTGGCAATGCGCTCAGAAGTCGCTCCTGGCTTAGGGGACCATATTGGATGCTGGGGGATTAAACCACGGTCCATCCTAGGCTAGCACAGGCAAGGCAGGCACCTTACCTCTAGCACCACCGCTCCAGCCCGGATTTCTATTCTCTTGATTTTCTGGAGATATGTTTTTATGGGCCAGCATGTGGTCTATCCTGGAGAATGTTCATTGGAGAAGAATGTGTATCCAGGTATCTGGAGATGAAGTTCTCTCTCTCTCTCTCTATATATATATCATCTATCTATCTATCTATCTATCTATCTATCTATCTATCTATCTATCTATCTATCTATCTATCTATCTATCTATCTATCTATGTCAGGTTCCACCCCTAGGATAGCACACCTACAATACAGGGCAATGGAAGGTCATGACAGGAGATTTTCGGTTCTATAGCCTGAAAGGAGAGCTGTCCAATTGGTATGGATAATCCTGTGAATAACCCGCCTTTCAGATTACACTCCTTGGAGAAGAGGGCAACATTTGGTCCTTAAAAGGGGAGTGCAGAGGTGATGCAGGGTTTCTGGGGCATAGGAATTCAATTTAAGTCATCATGTCTCACCCCTATGGTGACATGCCTACTATAACTGGAAGGGTAAATTTTGGGCTTATATTCTTATTGTGGAGCTGCAGAGGTGGCATGATGATTCTGGTACATAGAGATTCAGCTCCAGATATAAAATTCCTCCACTAGGTTCTCCACCTGTGAAAAAAGGCCAAATAAACTTCAAGATGCGGAACTTTAGGATCTTAAAATGAGAGCAGCTCAGGTTTTGTTTATGTCACAGAGAGACAGCTATTGTATCATGCCCTGCCCTTGCAATGACACATTTAAGATTAGAGGACAGAGGGCCATCAAGACAATCTACTTTGAAGCCATGAGTGAGTAACAACACAGGTACCAAATAAGGTGTCCGTGGCATAGAGTTTTTACTCCAGATTTTATGTCCTGCCACTAGGATATCTTCCTGGGATGAGAGGCCAGTAGAATTTCAGAATGGGTAACTTTTGGGTCAAGAAAGGGGTGTGTCAAGGAGGCATATGAATTCTGGAGCATAGAAATACAGTTTTTATAAATTTTGGTCCCAACCTTAGAATGGCACAGCTAAAATTAGAGGTTAGAAGAACATAGGATTGCCCAATCTGGGGCCTTAAAAGGATAATGATGTAGGTGACTTTGGGATTCTAGGTCTTAAAGATTCAATTACAGATGTCAAGGCCTTCACTTAGGATCAACTAGGATAAAAAAGCAAATGAATGCCCAGATGGGAAACTTTTGGGCCTGCAGCCTGAAAGGAGAGCTCCATAGGTGAGGGGGAACTCGAGTCATCTGAGTTCATCTTCAGAAGTCATGTCCTGCCCCTAGGATGACTCACCTGGCATATCTAGATGGGTGAATTTTGATCCAAAAGCCTAAAGGAGGTACAATTGGCATGGCGAGTTTACAGCATAAAGATTCAGCTCCAGAAGTCAGTTCTGCCCCTTATATAATACACCTTCTTGGATGAGAGGGCAGAGAGACATCAGAACTTCAAACTTTTAGGTCTACTGCCTTGAAAGGGGAGTGACACTAGTATTAAATAATATCTATAGATAAAAATAAAAGGACTCTCATGCAAATTTAAAATAATTATATCATTATTTTAATTTAATTAAATATTTACTGAAGAAATCAGTATTTAAAATAAATTTTAGGGAGAATGCAAAGCTAGTTATTCCCATAGGCAATTTTGAAAGCTAGAATGTAATTTTAAATAAATGAAAATTTGATCTATATCCATGAGAAAATAACTGATTGTAGATTCAGCTATTTATTTAATTATTCATGCAAAATTAATTTGCTTTTACATGGATAAGGATATTTTACGTTAGTCTAGATTTTCTAAAGTTCATAGATATTATAAGTAGCTCAAAGTTTATTAGAATAACTGAGAACCCCGAAGTGTGTACATATCAGGATATTATGTTATCTGTTTTCACCACTCATATTCTTCACAAGTATGCTTGACATTAGACAAAAATGTTGCAAAATACTCTCAGCAGTCTTTATAGCCATTGGGGCCCAGGTCAGAAGACAATATAGAGCATGGTAACCTAGTTCTTAAAACTGCTGGAAGTGAAATCTGACACTTAGCAGAGTATTCATAATCCCCATGATGAATTAAAGAAACCAAGGGTAGCTTTTTCAAAGCCTCAGAAGCTAGAAAAATTGGCATTTAGAGAGATTCATCCATGAAACTGAAGGCAACTGGTGATGGCCTCAGAAGTATTTTAAAAAGAAAAGCACATATCTCTCTTTGCTGCTTGCTCTCTCTTGCAAGCCCAACCCAGGGCATCAGGTTGAAATACAACATATTGATTCTTGCTTGGCAATAAATTACAAGAAAATACAATATTCAGGATCAGGCCTACTGCTACACTTCAGGAAATTAGGGTGGATTGGGGAGGATTGTGATGAATACTGCCAATACCTCTAGCACTCCACATATAACATAAATTATGTTTATTATATCTACAAATTTAGGTTATAGATATACTTAAATGTCAGTGAAGATTCAGAAAAAAATAAGCTGAAGTCAGAGTTTGTTTTCTTCATTAGTCCATGTACTCATCAGTTTATCTTTTCCTACCTAATTCCTTCATTAATTAGTTTGAATACACCTGGCATCCTACCTCTTCTATGTATTCTATAACAGAAACTTAGAGAAAGGTGGTTACATAAATACTTATGTAAATCCTTTTCCACTCCATCCTTAATTCTTCAGCAATAACCACACTACTGGGAACCTGGAAAAGGCATTAAAAGATAACTTTTACACACATAAAATTAGGGTGATGGAAGACTCAGAATCTCCAAATTCCAATTCTGATACGCTTTCTGGTTCTTAGGTGGCATAATTTAACCCATTAAACCACAATGATACTAAAAAGTAGCAGCTATTTATCATTTTATGTAGCAAATATATCAAATACAATATTTGTTCAGAGGGAGAGAATAGAAATGCAATACTCTAGGTCTTCCTCTGGGAAAATATCACTTGGAAGTGCTGCTATATTCAATGGAAGGAGGGCAAAAATGATGAAGTGTTTCCTATAAAATTGACAAGGTCAAAAATGAGCCCAAATTCTTAGAGTTTTGTAGTTCTGAAGAAAATAATTTGTCAGCAATATAATAACTATATTGATGGTTGTAGTGCAAATAGAGCAATTTTACAGCAATTGTACAATAACCTATGAAATTGTGCAGCAAAGGGCTGGGGGAGTAGCAAAGAAGCTGAAAGTGGGGGTGCAGTGCTGGCTGTGAAGGCTGAAGCTGATTTAGGTGGTACTATGAGAGCTGTAAAATCTGTGGGTTTCAAGTGTACTCATGATCTTTTCGTCCACATGCACAAAGTCTACATAGGAATCTGGTGTACTGCCGAATAGACTTTCAGGCAAGAAGAATGGGACACACATTTGCAGCCAAAGAACTAGAGAAGTGATTTGCACCTGCATTTTAGTAAGAACGTTCTTTCAACTGGGTGGAGCCACTCTCTAATTTCTATATCAGGACAGGCAAAAACTTAATTACAGAAATAATTAAGTAGGAGTAGGAGAGATTTGTGGATGCAGGACATCTGACAACCCAAATCCAAGTAACAAAGCCAAAAGGCCATAGTGAGTTACTGGATAATCTATATAAAATGAACAATATGAATTCATGTTGTCAAAGCTAAGCAGCAGCTGGATTTAACACAAACACAACATAATAGATGCGAGTGGAATTGGGAAGTATGAACCTTATATTTTCTTCCCAGTCATGCACAAAACAATATTATCATTTATATTCCTCAGAGTGCAGTAGACATAATAAAGAAGTAGAGTACTGAGTTTTGGCAGAAACAGCATGGTGCTCACCAGTGGGGGAGCTGTATCTCGATTTAATGAGAGATACTCAAAGTTTCAGTGCTGATGCATCGCTTTTCACTGGTGGCAACATGAGTGCAATTGATCAAAGAGAGGAGTAACATTTAGATAACGGTGGATGCAATATCAATACCATGCCTACACTGCAAGTGTGACAATGGGGAAGGAACACAGACCTCCATCATGCTAAAAGAATAAAGATGGTAGTTCTGATGACTTCAGAATTGCCAACCACCTATTTAGCCACTCAGATAAAAATTTATAGAAGAAATATGGAGGATGCTCATAGAACTCAAAGAAAATATGGAGCAAACTGAATGAAGCACACATAAGTATCAACATGAAATAAAAGTAGAAAAAAGCAAACTTCAAAGTGAAATAACAGCACTGAAAAACTTGATAGGCAAAATGAGAACCTCACTGGAAAGCCTCCCAACAGAATAATAGCAGCTAAGGTGAGAACCAATGAGCTGAAAGATGAGATGGCTATCAACTGCATATAGCTCCATATCAACTCCAATAGAAGAGGTGGGGGAAAAAGCTTTAAAATAAATGATCATGTCTGTAATCAAGGTGCTTAAATAAAGATATTTAAAAAGATAAATAAAAAGTAAATAAATAAATCATCAAACAATAAAAAATATCAAAGAATGTGAATACATGAAAATAGAAATATTTCATAAACTCAATAGAAAGAACATAATGGGGCCGGGAATGTGGCGCTAGAGGTAAGGTGTCTGCCTTGCAAGCGCTAGCATAGGACGGACCGTGGTTCGATCCCCCGGTGTCCCATATGGTCCCCCCAAGCCAGAGGCGATTTCTGAGCAGATAGCCAGGAGTAACCCCTGAGTGTCAAACGGGTGTGGCCCAAAAACCAAAAAAAAAAAAAAAAAGAGAGAACATAAGAATCATTGGAGTCCCAGAGAAACAAGAAGAAAATCCCCATGAAGAATCAACAACATAGACATCATTGCAGGAGCCAGAGAAATATCACTGTGTGTACGACACTTGCTTTGCATTCAGCTGACATATGTTTGACCCCAAAGATTCCACACATACTGCTTTCCTGACTACCAGGAGTAATTTTGAGCACAGTCAGGAGTAATCCCTGAGTATTACCAGGCATGCCCCGCAAAAATAAAATGGACATTATTGCAGAGAAACCCCAAATCTAAAGAGTGCATGCAACTAAATCCTGCATGCCTGAAAAGTACCAGCCATAAAAGACTCCAATAAAAAGCAACTTACGACTAATTCTAGTCACAATGATGAATCCTATAGATAGGAATAGAATATTGAAAGCAGCAATATCAAAAAGGGAAATTACTCAAAGGAGCATCCTTAAGATTAACAGAATTTTTTAAATAGTTTTATTGTGACCAAATTAAATTAATAATCTTTCACAGTAATATTTTAGGACCTTAGTGACAATGAATCAGGGCCATTTCCAATACAAATGCAGTCCTCCCTCCATCCCTGTTCCCTACATGCATCCTACATCTCCCTCATTTGACACCCCTAACTGCTAGTGTAACTGACTCCTTCTGTGTATAGCTTGCTGTAGATTGGCTATTTATTATTTGTCATTGATTTTGGTTTGGTGTTTAAGTCTGATCATTTTTTAATTTCCACTCAATGTTCATATGACTATTTGGTCCTATTATCCATAATTCCAGCTCAACTTATGAGGCATAACAAGATGATTCAAGGTATGTGTTTCTGTTGGGAAAAAAAAGATAAAAAAGTAAAAGGGCCAGAGAGATAGCATGAAGGTAGGCCATTTGCCTTGCATGCAAAAAGATGGTGGTTTGAATCCTGGCATCTCATACAGTCCCCTGAGCCTGTCAGGAGTGATTTCTGAGTGTAGAGCCAGAAGTAATCCCTTAGTGCTGCCAGGTGTGATCCAAAGAAACAAACAAACAAAAAAGACAAGGAACAAAACTGAGGGGAGTCCATCTAGATGTTATAAATATCAATTTAAAAGAAGAAAAACATAACAAAAAACAAACACAAAACAAAGAAGCAAAACCATCAACTACAAAAAAGCATTACAGCAACAAAAACAACAAAAATAAAATAACAGAGAAGAGAATGAGAAAAAAGAAGATAAAAACTAAAAAAGAAAAAATTATAAAAAATTAAAAAGAAAAAGACGAAGGAGGGCTGGTGTGGCAAGGTTTTTTTGGCATAGGCACAGTAAGTTTTGGGGAAATTAGAAAGGGAAATCCTTTGGTCTAGGAGATACAGGGTTTCTCCGCCCTTGAAGCATACTGTCATGGAAACAATCACAGGCTCTGTAATGCTCATTTTCACACCCCAAGGTCCTTTTATGGTGCCAGAAAACTTTCTGCTCAAAAGTGGATGATAAAATCAATCCTCTGTGGTTAGAGACCTTGGTATTTGTACAGATCATAGGACAAAGTCTAGTCTAGTCTTTCATTATGGTTCTAGAAGTTTTGTTTTATCACTGTTGTTGTAGTCAGTCTTATGTAATTAGTGGTCTTGGATTTTGCACAGAGTTTAGGACAAAGCTTAGAATAGAGTCTTTCATTGTGGTTCTAGAAGTTCTGCTCAGTCGCAGTTGTCGTAGAGATCTTGATTTTTGTACAAATCCTAGCCCAAAGATTTACAGAAGAATTTTTACAAGAAAACCTTAAAGCCTGAAGGCAGTGGTGGGATATAGTGCCAAAAATTAAAACAAGCACAATAACAAAAAAAACAAACAAAAACCAAATAAAATGAATGCTTATCCAAGAGTACTTATCCAGCAGAACATATTTAGGTTTGAATGAAAGATAAATAGCTTCATAGATAAACAACAATAGAGACTCAAAATCAGCCTTAAAAGAATAACTGAAAGATCTACTTTAAGACAAGATAGACTAACAGACACACCAAACAAAAAGATGACAGTAAACCCAGGACAATTAATTCTCAATGGTAATGGAAGAAATACAATATTATGGACACCTGAACAGATCTATCATATCAAGGAAAATGAAATAATAATCAAAAGGCTTCCCAAGAACAAAAGTTCAGGTCCAGATGGATTCACTAGTGAATTTTTTTAACCTTTTGCATAAAACCAACTTCCCATCCTTTTAGGCTCTTGAGAGACTGAAGAAACCAAAACACCCAAATTATTTCATTGTAGATAAACTTATCTGTTAACAAAGAAGACAGAGACACCTCAAAAAAAGAATTACAGCCAATATCCTTAATGAATATAAGAGCAAAGATCCTCAACAAAACATCACCAAATGGAATCCAATAATTGATTGAGAATGTTATACACCATGACCAACTACTTTTCATTACAGATGTGCACAGATGTTTAATATATACAAGTCAATCAATATACTAAAGCAGTAAAAATAAAAAATTATATGATTTTATATAGATACAGAAAATGCATTTGAAAAGGTCCAATACCCTCACCTTATAAATACTCAACAATATGGAAACTGCATGAACCTTCCTCAATATAGTAAAAGATATTTACCACAAGCCTGTGGCATATATACAAATATACAGGGAAAAAATAATATCATTTTCTTTAAAGTTTGGCACAAGAAAATTTAGTCCACTCTCATTACTTCTATTTATAACAGTATAGTAATTACTTGACAGCAATTTGGCAAGAAGAAGATACCAGATGTGGCTAGATAGGAAAGGAAGTAGCCAATCTCTCAACTTTTGCAGATGACTTATTACTATATTTTGAAAATTTTAAAAACACTATGAAAAAGTTTCTTGAAACAACACATTTTTGTAGTAAAGTAGAAGGCTAAAAACTTACAAGAAAATCGTTAATATCTATAATTTTATATAAAATATTGAGAAGAAATATGTTAAAATATCATTAACAACTGTGCCTCAGAAAATCAAGTACCATGTAACAAATTTATCAAGAGAGTTGAAAGAACTATACAAGAAAAATTACAAAATTCTGTCTAAGTTAATGTAAGAAGATACAAGGAAAAAAACATACATCCCCTGCTTATTTATTGGGAGGATTGCCATCATTAAAATGGAAATGTTCCTCAAATACTTGTACATATGCAGTGTAGTCCCTGGGAAGATATCTATGCCAATTTTCAACAAAATGTTCTAGTACTTCTAAAATTTATATGGAACAATTAACCTCAATTAATAGCTAAAGTAAAGGTAATCCTTGGGTAAAAGAAGATGGAAGGCATAATTTATCCCTAATTCAAATTGTACAGTAGTTACTAAAGAGTGTGGTATTGAAATTAAGACAGACCCTTAGGTCAATGGAATGAACTTGAATATTGTGAAACTGACCCTCATATATATGACCAATTGATCTTTCATAAAGGGGTAACAAATATGACGGAGAGCAATAAAATCCTCAAAATTAAGTTTTCTTAGAAAAAACAGCCAACTACATGTAAAAATAGTGAACTTAGTTCTTTTTAATGCCATCCATAAAAATCAAAGTAAAATGAATTAATGACACTGATACCTAACCTGTAACCATAGGCACATAGAGGAAAACAGGCAGAAACTCTGTGACATTAAAGCTAATGGCTTTTTCAAAGATGAAACACTTCTAATGGAAGCAAAAATAAACAAATGGAGCTACATTAAACTAAGAAGCTTCTGAACATCAAAGGAAACTGTGAGACTAGGATTCATAAACTGCTCATGGAATGGGAGAAACAATTTACCTAATACCTATCTGATAAGGGCTTGATATCTAAACTAAATAAAGCACTGGTAGACCTTAATAAAAAATACATCTAGCCTCATCCAAAAATGGGAAGAAAATATGAACAATTTCTCAAGGAATTACAGATGAACAAAGGCATATGAAAAATGCTTCCTATAATTATCAGGGAGATGCAAATCAAAAGAACAGTGAGACATCTCATGCCAGAGAACTGTCATACAACACATAGACACATACAGACACAAAACAAGAACAACTAGTTCTGGCATTAATGAAGGGAGAGTTTCATACTCCTGATGGAAATGCAAGACTGGTTCAGCATTTTTGGTAAACAATATATAAATTTTCCAAAAACTAAAATTGATATTCCATATCAATTTGTAGCATATTCCATGCTACAGCTCCTGAAAATATAGCATTGTGCCTAAAGGTATAAAGTAGAAATTAATCTGTATTCCTGTGTTGATTGCAGCATTGTTCACACTAGCCAGGATTTGGATACAACATAGGTATCTATGCATGGACAAGTGGATAAAGAAACTGGTATATCTAAATAATGGAAGATTATATGCAGCACTAGAAAATATTAAGTCATAAAATTTGCTTATACATGGATGGTTATGGAGAGTACTTTGCTGAATGAAATAAATCAGGGGGAGAGAGATTACCATAGAATGATCACACTCATTTGAGGGATATAAAAATAATCTGGTATTAATATCTAGAGATAATAGAGATGAGTGTGATAAGGACCAGTCCATGATAGAAAGCTTTATACAAATAGTAGGGGGTAAAGTTAGTGCAGAGAAGAGACTAATATGACAATGATTTTTGGAAATTATCATTCTGGACAAGAACTGGGTGCTAAGAGGTAATAAATTGATATGCATAATAATCCCTCAGTAGCAATATTTCAAACCACAGTGTCTAAAAGAAAAAGAGAGATAGAGAATAAAAAATTCTGCCCCATAGGTAATCAGGGAAGAGGGCAGGGTTAAGGGTAGGAGGAAAATTGGGTACATTGTTGGCAGAAAATATATAGTGTTTTATATATATATATATATACAATGTATAATATAAATCGCAAATATAAAGTGCATGACTGAAACTCAGTTATATAAAACTTTGTCATTTGTATCTCATGTGATTTTGATTAAAATTATATTTAAAGAGATATAACTTAACTCTCATTGAAATATTAAAATTAAAAATAACTTACCCCATTTTTAATTATTGGATTACTTTTATTAACTATATGCAAAAATTAGCTTTATTTGTTTTATTAACATCTATGAGATCTGTGCACAGGAAACTTAAGAAAAAGTGATTCACGTGGATTTTTTTTCCAAAGTAGATTGGATGGCATCCAGAAGCACCAACAGTTAGAATGCTACTTTAACCCCTGTTTTGAGGCTGAAACATGTCACAGACAACAGGACTGCATGTGGCAGAGTTAGAGGATTTAGGACCCAGAAGCCACATTGGCGACCACAGGAGAGAATCCAAGTCAAAGACCAAGAGCCAGTGGAGCAAGGCTATGAATCCAAGTCAACGAACACCGGCACTTAACAGTAAACATCACACTACAACTGCAACAATGGGCAAAAAGGGGGCCCACCATGCTTATAGAACAAAGATGGTAGCTATGTTGACCCAAAAAGTACCAACCACCTATTTACCCTTTCAGATTAGGACTTTAAAAAAGAAACATAAATTATGTTCATAGAACTCAATGAAAACATGTAACAAAATGGAATTGCCACAAAAAGAATCTAGAAGATCTGAAATTAGAAATAATAAAACTTTAAACTGAAATGATAGGGCTGAAAAACTTGGTAGGCAAAATGAAAACATCACTAGAAGGCCTTCCCAACAGAGTAACAGTGGCTGAAAACAGAATCACTCAGCTAGAACATGAGAGACACAACAACTCCATACAATAGAAGAGGTTGTAAAAGAGCCTCAAAACAAATTACCTGACAATGGGAAAAGTCCTCAAGAATGTGAACAGATGAAAATAGAAGTCTTTGATAAACTCAACATAAACAACATAAGAATCATTGGCATCCCAGAGACACATGAAGAAAACCCCCATGAAGTATCAACAATTAAGGACATCATTAAAGATAAACTCCCAAAGCTAAAGAGTGAATTTAACCAAATCCTACATGCCAAAAAAATGCCAGCCAAAAAGATTCAAAGAAAAGAACCCCAAGACACATTCCATTCACAATGATAAACCCTATAGATAGAGATGAAAAACTGAAAGCAGCAAAATTAAAAGGGTAATTACCTTCAAAAGAACATCCCTAAGATTCACTACAGACTTGTCACAAGAAACCCTCAAAGCTCAAAGGCAGTGGTTGGATATAGTGATAAAACTCAAGGTAACTGGTGATGTCAGGCTGGGAAAATCCACGAAACTACACCTGCCCAGTCGGGCCCAACTGTGAAAAATTGTGAGCGCTGCCTGTGTGTGTCTGTCTACTATCCTGTTGCGTGAACATCTTGGGAGTGGGCCAAAAAGAGGCTCCAGAAAACTCGCTCTCCCAGAGGCCAATTTCAAGGTAGGAACGCCAAGGAACTGCTCCAAAACATGAAAAATGGCTATGCTTTGCAGAAGCCAGGTCCCCTGTTTGTGACGTCAGGCTGGGAATATCCACGTAACTACGCCTGCCCAGTGGGGCCCAACTGTGAAAAATTGTGAGTGCTGCCTGTGTGTGTCTGTCTACTATCCTGTTGCATGAACGTTTTGGGAGTGGGCCAAAAAGAGGCTCCAGCAGAGCACGGCCAGTCCGCTTCACTACGCGGCCGTGTGCTCTTTCTAAGAAAAGAACACCATCGCAACAAGAAAAAAATCACACTAAGAACTGTGCTAGATCACTGAAGCCCAGCATTTCTCTCCTGACTGTCTTCTCTGCTGGGTGCTCAGGCCTAAGATTTGATCCTGTGTGAGGACAGGGCAACAGGAGTGTGCTGCCTGCATCATTTAGCGAATGAATACCAACACAACACGTAGAAAAACCCGTAATACAAGTGTGACAATGGAGAAAAAATGCAAGACAGCATCAGACACAGAGAATGAAGATGACAATTCTGATGACCAGATGATAACCAACCAACTAATCAACATTTCAGATAAGGACTTTAGACTAGCAATATGGAAGATGCTCAAGGAACTCAATGAAACCATGGATTGAGTTGAACAGAACACTAAAAAGAACCAAGAGTATATGAAGACAGAAATCACAAAACTCCAAACTGAAATAACATGTCAACTAACAGGCCTGAAAAAGTCAGTAAACGAAGTGAATGACAAAATGGATAAACTCTGGGACAGGGTATCAGAAGCTGAGAATAGACTTGGTGCTGTGGAAGATGAGATACATAACAATTTCATACAGCGGAGAGATTGGAAAAAAAAAAACTTAAAGCAAATAAACAGAAATTGAAAAAAATTAGTCAAAGAATGGAAACAGATGAAAATAGAAGTCTATGATAAGCTCAAAAGAAACAACTTAAGAATCATTGGAGTCCCAGAGACCCAGGAAGAAAATTTTCAGGAAGAATCAATGGTCAAGAACATCATTAAAGAGAAACTTTCAGAGCTAAAAAATATATGGGATCAAATCCTGCATGCTCGAAGAGTACCAACCAAAAGAGACATCAGAAAAAATACCCCAAGACACATCCTAGTCACAATGACGAATCTCACAGATAGAGACAAAATTCTGAAAACAGCAAGATCAAAAGGGGAAATTACGTTCAAGCGAGCATCCTTGAGATTTACAGTAGACCTGTCACCAGAAACACTCAAGGCCAGAAAGCAGTGGTCGGATATTGTGACAAGACTGAATGAAATGAATGCTTCACCTAGAATTCTGTATCCAGCAAAACTCACTTTCCAGTTTGAGGGAAGAATACATGGTTTCACAGACAAAAAACAGCTCAGAAAATTTACAGACTCAAAACCAGTCTTAAGAGAAAAATTGAAAGACCTAATTTAAGACAAGACTAACCAAAAGACACACCAAATTTTGATATAAAGATGGCAGTATATCCCAGGACAATTCTTTCTCTCAACGTTAATGGACTAAATGCACCAGTTAAGAGATACAGTAGTGGCTAAATGGATCAAAAAACTGAATCCAACCTTCTGCTGCCTACAAGAAACGCACCTGAATAGTGAGAACAAATATAGACTCTAAATAAAAGGCTGGAGAAAACGTATCCAAGCAAACAACACCCATAATAAAGCTGGAGTGGCCATACTAATATCAGATAATGCAAACTTTATACTCAGGAAGGTAGTAAGGGACAAATATGGACATTCTATATGAATCAAGGGGTATGTAGAGAAGGAAGAAACAACTCTCCTAAACATATATGCACCAAATGAGGGTCCAGCAAATTATTTAATATAACTGTTGACAAATCTGAAAAATAATATCAATAATAACACAATAATTGTAGGGGACCTCAACACGGCTTTCTCAACACTGGATAGGCCAACCAGACTGAAACCCAACAAGAATATACTAGACTTGAGGAGAGAAATGGAAGAAAGAGGCCTAGGGGATATATAAAGGACACTCCATCCCCAGAAACCTGGATAAACATTCTTCTCCAATGTACATGGGACATTCTCCAGGATAGACTACATGTTGGCACATAAAACATACCTCCATAATAGTAAGTAGATAGATATTTTGCAGACTACTTTCGCTGACCACAAGGCTCTGAAATTATTTGTGAATTTCAAAGGGACACAGAAGAAAAATTTAACACTTGGAAGTTAAACAGCCTCATACTGAATAACCAGTGGGTCCGAGATGAAATCAAGGAGGAAATCAAAAGGTTCCTGAAAACAAATGACAATAAAGACACAAACTATCAGAACTTATGGGACACAGCAAAAGCAGTACTGAGAGGAAAATTTATAGCTTTGCAAGAACACATCAGGAAGAAAAATGAGCTTACCTGAGTAGCTTAATGACACAGCTAGTAGAACTAGAAAGTGCTCAACAAAACGACCCAAAAATAGAAAGAGAGAAAGAAATAACAAAGCTGAGAGCAGAAAAAAAATGAAGTGGAAACCCAAAAAACAATGAAAGATCAACGGGAGCAGAAGATGGTTCTTTGAAAAAATAAACAACATTGATAGAAAACTGGCAAAACTAACAAAGAAAGAGAGAGAGAGAAACTTGATAACTTGTATTAGGAATGAAAAAGGAGAGATCATGACTGATATGGTATAGATTCAAAGGGTAATCAGAAACTACTTTGAGAAACTCTACGCCACTAAAAATGAGAACCAGGAAGTAATGGATAAATTCTTGGACTCTTATAATCTTCCACGGTTGAATGAAGAGGATGTAGCATATCTAAACACTCCCGTCACTATTGTTGAAATTAAAACGGTAAACAAATGTCTGCCCAAAAACAAAAACCCGGGCCCAGATGGATTCACTAATGAATTCTTTCAAACTTTCCAAGAGGAACTACTACCAATCCTGGCAAGACTCTTTCATAAAATTGAACAAATGGAAACACTTCCAAATAGCTTTTATGAAGCCAACATCACCTTGATACTAAACCAGACAGAGATGCTACAAAAAAAAGAAAATTACAGACCAATATCGCTGATGAATACAAATGCAAAGATCCTCAACAAATTCCTGGAAAATAGGATTCAATGCCTCATTAAGAAGATCATCCAATACGATCAAGTAGGTTTCATCCCAGGAATGCAAGGATGGTTTAACATCCGTAAATCTATCAACATAATACACAACATCAACAACAAGAAAAATAAAAACCACATGATCATATCAATAGATGCAGAAAAAGCATTTGATAAGGTCCAACACCCATTCTTGATCAAAACACTCAGCAAGATGGGAATGGAAGGAACCTTTCACAATATAGTTAAGGCCATCTACCACAAGCCAGTGGCATATATTATCCTCAATGGAGATAAAATGAAAGCCTTCCCTCTAAATTCTAGCACAAGAAAAGGCTATCCTCTCTCACTACTCCTATTCAACATAGCACTGGAAGTACTCGCTATAGCGATTAACAAGAAAAAGATATCAATGGAATCCAGATAGGAAAGGAAGAAGTCAAGCTCTCACTGTTTGCAGATGACATGATACTCTACTTAGAAAACCCTAAAGACTCTACCAAAAAGCTTCTAGAAACAACAGACTCATATAGCAAGGTGGCAGGCTACCAAATTAACACAAAAATCAATGACCTTTCTATACACCAATACTAATAAGGAAGAGATGGACATTAAGAAAACAACCCCATTCACAATAGTGCCACACAAACTCAAATATCTTGGAATCAACTTGACTAAAAATGTGAAGGACTTATACAAAGAAAACTATAAAACTCTGCTCCAAGAAATAAGAGAGGACACGCAGAAATGGAAACACATACCCTGCTCATGGATTTGCAGGACTAACATCAAAAAATGGCAACACTCCCCAAGGCATTGTACAGATTTAATGCTATCCCTCTAAAGATACACATGACATTTTTCTAAGAAGTGGATCAGGCACTTTTGAAATTCATTTGGAACAATAAATACCCTCGAATAGCTATAGCAATCATTGGGAAAAAGAATATGGGAGGAATTACTTTGCCCAACTTTAAACTTTACTACAAAGCAATAGTTATCAAAACAGCATGGAATTGGAATAAGAACAGAACCTCAGATCAGTGGAATAGGCTTAAATTCTCAGAAAATGTTCCCCAGATATACAGTCACCTAATTTTCGATAAAGGAGCAGGAAATCCTAAATGGAGCAGGGAAAGCCTCTTCAACAAGTGGTATTGGCACAACTGGCTAGCCACTTGCAACAAACTTGAACTTAGAACCCCAGCTAACATCATGTAAGAAGGTAAAATCTAAATGGATTAAAGACCTCGATATCAGACACAAAACCATAAGATATATAGAACAGCACATAGGCAAAACACTCCAGGATATTGAGACTGCGAGCATATTCAAGGAGGAAACTGCACTCTCCAAGCAAGTGAAAGCAGAGATTAACAGATGGGAATATGTTAAGCTGACAAGTTTCTGCACGTCAAAAGAAATAGCGCCCATGATACAAGAGCCCCCCACTGAGTGTGAGAAACTATACACCCAATACCCATTCAGATAAGGGGCTAATCTCCAAAATATACAAGGTACTGACAGAAATTTACAAGAAAAAAAACATCTAATCCCATCAAAAAATGGGGAAAAATATGGACAGACACTTTGACAAAGAAGAAATACAAATGGCCAAAAGACACATGAAAAAATGCTCCACATCACTAATCACCAGGGAGATGCAAATCAAAACAACTATGAGGTACCACCTCACACCACAGAGAATGGCATTCATCAAAAAGAATGAGAATAAACAGTGTTGGCGGGGATGTAGAGAGAAAGGATCTCTTATCCACTGCTGGTGGGAATGCCATCTAGTTCAACCTTTATGGAAAGTGATATGGAGATTTCTTCAAAAAATGGAAATCGAGCTCCCATATGATCCAGCTATACCACTCCTAGGAATCTACCCTAGGAACACAAAAATACAATACAAAAACCCCTTCCTTACACCTATATTCATTGTAACACTGTTTACCATAGCAAGACTCTGGAAACAACCAAGATGCCCTTCAACAGACGAATGGCTAAAGAAACTGTGGTACATATACACAATGGAATATTATGTAGCTGTCAGGAGAGATGATATCATGAACTTTTCCTATTCATGGATGTCCACGGAATCTAGTATGCTGAGTGAAATAAGTCAGGAGAGAAAGAGAGAGAAACGCAGAATGGTCTCACTCATCTATGGGTTTTAAGAAAAATGGAAGACATTCTTGCAATAATAATTTTCAGACACAAAAGAGAAAAGACCTGGAAGTTACAACTCACCTCAGGAAGCTCACCACAAAGAGTGATGAGTTTAGTTAGAGAAATAACTACATTTTGAACTGTCCTATTAATGGGAATGCATGAGGGAAATGGAAAGCCAGTCTAGAGTACAGGTGGGTGTTGGGTGGGGAGGAAGGAGATTTGAGACATTGGTGATGGGAACGTTGAACAGGTGATGGGTGGTATTCTTCACATGACTGATACCCAAACACAATCATGTATGTTATCAATTGTTTAAATAAAATATAAAAAAGAACACTACCCATCACCAGTGCAACATTCCCATAACGAATGTCCCAAATCTATCTCCTCCCCACCCAACCCCCGCCTGTACTCTAGACAGGCTTTCTATTTCCCTCGTACATTCTCTTTATTAGGATAGTTGAAAATGTAGTTATTTCTCTAATTAAACTCATTCCTGTTGTGGTGAGTTTCATGAGGTGAGCTGTAACTTCCAGCCCTTCTTTCTTTTTATATTTTTTATTTAAACACCTTGGTGACATACATGATTGTGTTTGGCTTTCAGTCATGTAAAGAACACCACACATCACCAGTGCAACATTCCTATCGCCAATGTCCCAAGTCTCCCTGCTCCCTACCCAACCCCTCCTGTAATCTAGACAGGCGTTCTATTTCCTTCATACATTCTCATTATTAGGATAGTTTGGAATGTAGTTATTTCTCTAAGTGAACTCACCCCTGTTTGTGGTGAGCTTCATGACATGAGCTGTAATTTCCAGCCCTTCTCTCTTTTGTGTCTGAAAATTATTATTGTAATAATGTCTTTCATTTTTCTTAAAACCCATAGATTAGTGAGACCATACAGCATTTCTCTCTCTCTCTCTCTTTCTCTCTCTCTCTCTCTCTCTCTCTCTTATTTCACTCAGCATAATAGATTCCATGTAAATCCATGTATAGGAAAATTTCATGACTTCATTTCTCCTGACAGCTACATAATATCCCATTGTGTATATGTACCACACTTTTTTTTAGCCAATCCTCTCTTAAAGGGCATCTTGGTTGTTTCCAGAGTCTTGCTATGGTAAATAGTGCTGCAATGAATATAGGTGTAAGGAAGGGGTTTTTGTATTGTATTTTTGGGTTCCTAGGGTATATTCCTAGGAGTGGTGTAGCTGGATTATATGGGAGCTCGATTTCCAGTTTTTGGAGGAATCTCCATATCGCTTTCCATAAAGGTTGAACTAGATGGCATTCCCACCAGCAGTGGATAAGTGTTCCTTTCTCTCCTCATCCCCACCAACACTGCTTGTTCTCATTCTTTTTGATGTGTGCCAATATCTGTGGTGTGAAGTGGTACCTCATAGTTGTTTTGATTTGCATCTCCCTGATGATTAGTGATGTGCAGCACTTTTTCACATGTCTTTTCTCCATTTGTATTTCTTCTTGTCAACGTGGCTGTCCATTTTTCTCCCCATTTTTTGATGGGATTAGATGTTTTTTTCTTATAAATTTCTGTCAGTACCTTGTAGATTTTGGAGATTAGCCCCTTGTCTGATGGGTATTGGGTGAATAGTTTCACCCAATCAGTAGGGGGCTCTTGTATCCTGGGCTCTATTTCCTTTGAGGTGCAGAAGCTTCTCAGCTTAATATATTTCTATCTGTTTATATCTGCTTTTACTAGCTTTGATAGTGCAGTTTTCTCCTTAAATATGACTGTACTCTCAATGTTCTGGAGTGTTTTCCCTATGTGTTGTTCTATATAACTTATGGTGTTGGGTTTGATATCAAGGTCCCTAATCCATTTGGATTTTGCCTTCATACATGATGTTAACTGGGGGTCTAAGTTTAATTTTTTGCAAGTGGCTAACCAGTTGTGCCAACACCACTTGTTGAAGAGGCTTTCTTTGCTCCATTTAGTATTTCTTGCTCCTTTATCAAAAATTAGGTGATTGTATGTCTGGGGAATATTCTATGAGTATTCCAATCTATTCCATTGATCTGAGGGCCTGTCTTATTTTCAGTACCATACTGTTTTGATAACTGTTGCTTTGTAGTAAAGTTTAAAGTTGGGGAAAGTAATTTCTCCCATATTCTTTTTTGCAATGATTGCTTTATTTTTTCTACAGTATTTATTAATGCAAATAAATTTTAAATGTGCCTGATCCACTTCTTTGAAGATTGTCACGGGTATCTTTAGAGGGATCGCATTAAATCTGTACAATGCTTTGGGTAGTAATGCCATTTGATTATATTAATCCTGCCAATCCATGAGCAGGGTATATGTTTCCATTTCTGCGTGTCCTCTCTTATTTCTTGGAGCAGAGTTTTATAGTTTTCTTTGTATACGTCCATCACTTTTTTAGTCAAGTTGATTCCAAGATATTTGAGTTTGTTGCACTATTGTGAATGGGGTTGTTTTCTTAATGTCCATTTCTTCCTTATTACTATTGGTGTATAGAAAGACAGTTGATTTTTGTGTGTTAATTTGGTAGCCTGCCACCTTGCTATATGTGTCTGTTTCTAGAAACTTTTTGGTAGAATCTTTAGGGTTTTCTAAGTAGAGTATCATGTCCTTTACAAACAGCGAGTGCTTGTGTTTTTTCTTTTGTATCTGAATTCCTTTGATATCTTTTCTTGCATAATCGCTATAGTGATTACATCCTTTGCTATGTTGAATAGGAGTGGTGAGAGAGGACAGCCTTGTTTTGTGACAGAATTTATATGGAGGGGTCTTTGTTTTTCTCCATTGAGAATAATATTTGCCACTGGCTTGTGGTGGATGGCCTTAACTATATTGAGAAATGTTCCTTTCATTCCCATCTTGCTGAGAGTTTTGATCAAAATGGGTGTTGGACCTTATCAAATGCTTATTCTGCATCTATTGGTATGATCATGTCATTTTTATTTTTCTTCTTGTTGATGTTGTGTATTATGTTGATAAATTTACGGATGTTAAACCATTCTTGCATTCCTGGGATAAAACCTACTTGATCGTAGTGGATGATCTTCTTAATGAGGCATTGATTCTTATTTGTCAGTATTTTGTTGAGGATCTTATCATCTGCATTCGTCAGAGATATTGGTCTGTAATTTTCTTTTTTCATAGCATCTCTTTCTGTTTTAGTTATCAAAATACTGTTGGCTTCATAAAAGCTATTTGGAAGTGTTCCTGTTTTTAGATTTCATAAAAGAGTCTTGCCAGAATAGGTAGTAGTTCCTCTTGGAAAGTTTGAAAGAATTCATTAGTGAATCCATCTGGTCCTGGGCTTTTGTTTTGGGGCAGATATTTGATTACAATTTTAATTTTATCAATAGTGACGGGGGTGCTTAGATATGCTACATTCTCTTCCTTCAACCATGGAAGACTGTAAGAGTCCAAGAATTTATCCATTTCTTCCAGGTTCTCATTTTTAGTGGCATAGAGTTTCTCAAAGTAGTTTCTGATTACTCTTTGAATCTCTGCCATATCAGTCGTGATCTCTCCTTTTTCATTTCTAATCAAGCTATCAAGTTTCTCTTTCTTTGTTAATTTTGCCAGTGGTCTATCAATCTTGTTTATTTTTTCAAAGAACCAACTTCTGCTTTCGTTGATCTTTCAGATTGTTTGGTTTCCACTTTGTTGATTTCTGCTCTTAGCTTTGTTATTTCCTTCTGTCTCCCTATTTTTGGGTCCTTTTGTTGAGCACTTTCTAATTCTTTGAGCTGTGTTATTAAGCTATTCAGGTAGGCCCCTTCTTCCTTCCTTCTGTGTGCTTGCAAAGCTATAAATTTTCCTCTCATTACTGCTTTTGCTGTGTCCCATATGTTCTGATAGTTTGTGTTTTTGTTATCATTTGTTTGCAGAAACGTTTTTATTTCCTCTTTGATTTCATCTTGGACCCACTCTTTATTCAGTATGAGGCTGTTTAACTTCCAGGTGTTAAAGTTTTTCTTCTGTGTCCCTTTGGAATTTACACATAATCTCAGAGCCTTGTGGTCAGCCATGGTAGCCTGCAAAATTTCTATCTGCTTTGCTTCAGAGATCAGATGAGATCAGGTATGGCCGTAGACTGTATTGAGTTTTTTTTTTTAATCCATTTAGCTACTCTGTGTCTCTTAACTGGTGCATTTGTCCATTGACATTGAGAGAAAGAATTGTCCTGGGATTTAATGCCATCTTTATATCGAAATTTGGTGTGTCTTTTGGTCAGTCTTTTCTTAA
This sequence comes from Suncus etruscus, assembly GCF_024139225.1. Taxonomy (NCBI): domain Eukaryota; kingdom Metazoa; phylum Chordata; class Mammalia; order Eulipotyphla; family Soricidae; genus Suncus; species Suncus etruscus. Next base: position 60,531,887 of record NC_064868.1, on the reverse strand, counting down.
ATTAGGTCTCTCAGTTTTTCTCTTAAAACTGGTTTTAAGTCTGTAAAGTTTCTAAAGTTCCTCTTGTTTGTCTGTGAAACCATGTATTTTTCCGTCAAAGATGAAAGTGAGTTTTGTTGGGTACAGTATTCTTGGTGAAGCATTTATTTCATTTATTTTTGTCACTATGTTTCACCACTGCTTTCTGGCCTTGAGTGTTCCTAGTGACAGGTCTGCTATAAATCTCAATGATGTTCCCTTGAATGTAATTTCCCTTTTTATCTTGCTGCTTTCAGAATTCTGTCTCTATCTCTGGTATTCGTCTTTGTGACTGGGATATGTATTGGGGTATTTTTTTCTATGATCTCTTTTGGTTGGTACTCTTCGGGCATGCAGGATTTGACCGCATATATTCTTTAGCTCTGGAAGTTTCTCTTTAATGATGTTCTTGACCATTGATCCTTTCTGGAATTTTTTTTCTGGGTCTCTGGAATCCCAGGATTATTAATTTGTTTCTGTTGAGCGTATCATAGACTTCTATTTCATCTGTTCCCATTCTTTGACTAATTTTCCATTATCTTTTCATTTGCTTTAAGTTTTTTATTCTCTCCTCCTATACAGTGTTGTTTTTATTTATTTATTTATTTATTTATTTTAATTATGAGAACAACGATGCAAAGAAAAAGGACAGGTTAAAGTTATTATGGAAGGACAATCACCAATAAACAGAGTTCTCAGAAGAAACCCCCTTGCTGTCACCTTAATTTTGAACATAAATTTAAGGAATATTAAGAAGAAATAAAACAGAACGCATGTACAATTACTTTGTCCCTCAAGGCTCCAGATATACATTATAACATTTCTTAGTGATATACAAAGCAATTTAAAGGCATGATATTTGAGTAACTCCTGAAATATTGAAGGCATAGTATTTTTTTACATTTCCATGCATATGCATATTAGTTTATGTTAACCTCTAAAGTTTAAGTAGTTTTTTTTAATTTAAGGTTTAGTGTCAAAGGAACAAATTAAAAACGGTGTTATAGTGGCAATTATTGTTTGCATAGGCCCACCAAAATATGGGTGACATGGAAAGGAAAAGCCTTGGCATAAATACAAGGAGACCTTACCCTTGAAATTTTCTGGCATAAGACCAGCTCTAGGTTCTGGAAGAATAGTTTGTCTAATCCACGTCCTTTTCTGTAGTGCCAATATAGTTTTAATTTTCGAACAGTCTCTTTTGTTTTGCAAAAGTTCCTGGAATCTGCATATCCTACATTGAAGTCAGGCTGGTTTTGAGCATCTCTAATTTCACTTCACAATTAAAGGGCAATGCAGAGAGCCCTGTCCAGTAAGCAGGACATTATTGTTGTTACGTCTTCTGAGTGTTAAGGGAAGTCTCTTTTGAGGCGGTCGATGTCAGAGCAGTGGTAGGGTCTTCCCTGGTAGAGGATTGCTTCCAGGTGATATTATAGACAATGTTGGATGTTTCGTAGGTGGCTTCCCTAGTTCAGGGGTGAATGGAGAATGCCCATTCTTCTGAGGCCTGTGCCAGGTCATTATGTCAATGTTCAGGTTGTAAGGTCCAATTGCACTACAAGTTTTGTGTGTTCCCATCTCTATTAGATAAGAACTTATTTGTATGTATAGAATTTCACCATTTTAATGTGTTTATACAAACAAGGAACAATGCTATGTGGCATTATTGGTACATATAGAGGCTGCAAGAACAAGTCCTACAATCCCCGTGATTTGGTTCATACATAAGCGATAAACTGATGGAATCTTTCACCAAATTCCTTATTGATCAGTTCACCAAATAGAAGAAAAGATTAAAAGTAGGGGAAATCGTCACTATATAAAAGAATATTAGGTAAGAGATATAGCTCTCAAAAATAGATATAAAAATTCAAAGGGCATATTTACTGTTTTATGCTTTTGAAATAGTTGAGTGGGTGTTAAATCCAGTGCAGCACGTTGGTCTGTGATTTTGGATGGTGCAGTGCTGAAGTTAAAAAAGGTAAATATGGAGTAATGATAGTTTGGGGTGAGAGAGTTAAAGAGTAAAAATGAGTTTTGTAGGGGTGTGATAAAGAGCAGAATACAAAATGGACATTTTTTATACATAAAAACATACCTAAGGATATGGAGTACTATTAATAAATTGTGCATGAAGGGGCGCTAGCCCCCATGCGGTTTGGAACATGTAGACTGGTATGAAATTAGCAGTGACTGCCTGATAACAGCGGAGCAACTATCTGCCATCCCCAGTTAAGCTCCTCTAAATGTTAAGCCCACCCATGCTGGCTGAGACTCCTGGCTCCCAGGAAGGAAGGAGATCTTTCCGGAGCCAGAAGGCTGGAAGTTCAAAGCCCGCACCCTAAGCCTCCCTCTGAAGCCAGGTTGCGAGTGTGGAAAGCCTAGGGTAACCCATTAGCTCCTCCCAGGAACCCACCTTGCTGGCTTTCCCAGGCTTGTGGCCCAGGGGAAGCCATGGAGCTCCGGAGGAAAGAGGTAGAGGGGTGCTCGGGTGACCCAAGTCCTGCACCCTGACCCTAGGCCAGGTTAAAAAGGCCTTTGGCACAACGGAGATCTGCCGAAACCCATGTTGGCCAAGACGCCGAGCTCCCTGGAAGGAAGGAGATCCTTCCCGAGCTGGAAGGCCAGAAGTTCAAAGCCCGCACCCTAAACCTCCCTCTGGAGCTGGATTGCTTAGCTCCTTCCAGGAACCCACCTTGCTGGCTTTCCCAGGCATGTGGCTCATGGGAAGCCCTGGATTTCCGGAGGAAAGTGGTATCAGGGTGCTGAGGTGACCCAAGTCCCGCACCCCTGCGCTAGGTCAGGTTAGAAGGCCTTTGGCACAACGGAGGTCTGTCGAAACCCATGCTGGCTGAGACTCCCATCACCCAGGAAGGAAGGAGCTGTAGTTATTACTTATCTCATCTTCCACAGCACCAATTCTCTTCTCAGTTTATGTTACTCTGTTGGAGAGTGTATCCATTTTGTCACTCAATTTGTTTACTGAGTTTTTTAGGCCTGTTATTTGACCTGTTATTTCAGTTTGGAGTTTTGTGATTTCTGTCTTCATATTTTCTTGGATCTTATTAGTGTTCTGTTCAACTCTATCATGGTTTTTTTTTAGTTCTTTGAGCATCTTCATATGTCTTGTCTAAACTCCTTATCTGAGTGATTGATTAGTTGATTGGCCATCTTCTGGTCATTAGAATTGTCATCTTCATTCTCTATGTCTGATGCTGGCCTGCGTTGTTTCCTCATTGTCACACTTGTATTGTGGGTTTTTCTATGTGTTGTGGTGGTAGTCATTGGCTAAATGATGTGCGCGGCCATGCTCCTCTGGCTCTGCTATTCCTGGGTGGGTCAATTTGCCTTTAAGGAAGGGGAGCCCTCCGTGGATGAAGCCTCACACAGAATGAAATCTTAGGCCCGAGCATGCCGCAGAGAAGACAGTCCGTGGAGAAATGCTTGGCTTCCGTGATCCAGCTCAGTTCTTAGTGTGATTTTTTTTCTTCTTGTTGCAGTGACGTTATTTCCTTAGAAATAGCGCATGGCTGTGTAGCGAAAGGGAGCAAAGTGCTCTTCTAGAGCCTTTGGGAGAGTGAATTTTCTGAGCCCTTTTCAGCCAACTCCAAAGAGGTTCAGAACACAGGACAGGAGACAAAAACACAAAGACAGTATTCACAGTTTCTCACAGTCGGGCCCCAATGGGCTGAAGTAGATTTTCCCAGCCTGATGTCACAAACAAGGGACCTGCCTTCTGTGAAGTATTGCTTATAGCCAGTTTTCACTTTAGGAAGCAGTTCCTTGGTGTTCCGGCCCCTTGAATGAGCCTCTGGGAGAGCAAATTTTCTGGGACATTTTTGGCCCACTCCCAAGTGGTTCAGGGAACAGGATGGAGACAAACACACACAGGCAGCACTTACAGTTTCTCAATTGGGCCCCACTGAAAACAGTTTTTTAAAACCTGCTTTTTTTTTTAAAACAACAACAAAATTAAAACAAAACAGAAAATGGTAGAGATATGACAGATGAGATGCCATATCCAAGGACTTTATAGTCAGAGGCTCCAGGGTGAAAACACACCGACTGGAGGCATATGTGACCTGCTTCTAAGTAAATTACTCCAGGTACAGCACTACTTTTTAGACACAAGGCTCAAAGGCAATAGATTTTGAAGTGTGACTGCTCAAGTATAAAACAAATAATTGTCTACTCACAATAAAGCTCAGATGAGACTTCCCTGCCAGTGAGGAATTCTCTGACAATGACCATGGAGAGACAAATATTGAGACTACAGAAGGAACCAAGACAAAACAGAACAAAACCCAGCAATGACTTGTGGGTTAATATGATAATTATTCAGACTCAATCAGTAATAACTCCCTATATAACCTGTCATAAATGCACTTCAAAGTAGACTTGCTTCTATATTCAAAGAACTCAAATAAATAACGTAGCATACTAAAAAGTAAGAGGATAGGAGAGCAGAAGTGAGAAATATACAAAACAAAACTGTCAGAAATGACTAACATTGTATGTGAAATAAAAAATTTATTGAAAGGCCTCACTAGCCGAGAAAGAGCTGCTGAGACAAGAATCCATGAGGTCCAATTGAAGAAAACCTAAAAAAAAAGAAAATATATATTAAAAATCTCTAAATATGTAAAGCGATCGTTGAGATAAATTTAGGAAAAGCTGCATAAGAATCTTTAGCATCCCTGAAAGTAAACACTAGTAAAAAGATGTTTGCTGAGAATTCCCCAGACATGGGGCAAACAAGCACCCACAACCTGAGTGAGCAAAAGATACTAAATAAAAGAGACCCAAATAAATACATCACAAGACATATTCTAATCAGAATGATGAAAATCATATATAGACATAGAATGATGAAAGTAGCAAAATCAAAGGTAAAATACATACAAAGGAACAACCTTAAGATTGAAGCAAATTTGGCAGAACCTCAGCAACCAGGGACCACCGTTCCTTATTGCAATTGTTAACTGGGATGCCTCTGAGGGGGTGGGGTAGGGTCAGGAGAGGTAGCCAACAGCCCCCTGAAATAAACCCTACAGCAGGGAAAAGTGACAGATAATACTTGCAGCCTGTAACATGCATTTTTAACAAACTCTCCTTCTGTGAATGATTTCCCTGCCTTAGTAATCATCTCACTAACCATGTAACTAGCTTTGACTAATACAACATTCTCTTTGGTTGCTTTCTTGAAGAAATCTTGTTGCCTCATTAGACATGCTTTAAGACTGGCAACCCCCTTGGCTCTCTCATTTCCTTGATATTTTGCACATTCCTTAGCATGTTTAGTTGAATCATGGCATTTCAAGTTGTATTCCTTGTGCACTGCAACTTTCTCTGAGCAAATAAGACATGTGGGGAAGCCACTGTGCTCAACAAAGAAATACTGCGTCTCCCACTTTTCCTGAAATTGCCTGTGCTCGTCATCAATCTTTCTCTTCACTGCAGGCTTTGATGAAGTCATGATGAAGGTAGGACAAAATCTAATTCTGTAATAAAATTCTCTCCCTTAGGCCTCCAATAATGCAAGGGACAGTAGGCAGGAGCAGCGGAAATGACGTCTGCACTAGGCACAAAGTATTCATGATTATTCGCTTACCAAATATTCACAATAAAAATTGCATTAGTAGGGCCCGGCGAGATAGCACAGCGGTGTTTGCCTTGCAAGCAGCCAATCCAGGACCAAAGGTGGTTGGTTCGAATCCCGGTGTCCCATATGGTCCCCCGTGCCTGCCAGAAGCTATTTCTGAGCAGACAGCCAGGAGTAACCCCTGAGCACCGCCGGGTGTGACCCAAAAAAAAAACAAACAAAATTGCATTAGTAAGAAAAAATCGCAAAAGAATCACATTAAATATTTACATACCCTGAACGGAACTGCTCAGGGTATGCGAATGTTTAATGCGATTTTTTCTTACTAATGCGATTATTCGGTAAGTGAATAATTGTGAATAGTGAGATATTTGAAGGCCGGCCACAGGCCACAAAATGTTGTACGGAGGGCCGAAAACGACCCGTGGGCTGTGAGTTTGAGACCCCTGAAGTAAACCCTACAGAGGGGAAATGAGACCGCCAGTCTAGGCCTTAACAACATGGCCAGAGAGCTGGTTCCTGGGGGGTGTGGGGAAGGCAGGTGACTGTTCTCACAGACCTCCAGCAATCAAGGACCACCGTTTCTTGTTGCAACTTGTAACTAAGATTCCCTCTGTCAGTTGGGGGGCGCTATATGACAGGCCCCTGCTCCTCCAGGCCAGGCCTTCACAGCCTTGGCCGAGCAGCTGGGTGCCAGAGGGTGTGGAGTAAGGGAACACTTAACTCCTCCCACCAAGCAGAAACTGCTGTAAAGGTGACCTTTCCTGCAGACCCCCAGCAACCAGGGACCACTGTTCCTTCTTGTAACTGGTAACTGGGATGTCTCTGTATGAGGGTAGGTAGCTGACGGGCTGCTTGAAGTAAACCCTATTCAAGCAGGAAAATCAGACAACCAGGCTAGACCTTCACAGCATTGCCAGGCAGCTGGGTCCTGGTGGGTGTAGGGGAAGGGAACATGCAACTCCTTTCACTGGGCAGAAACCATGCTGTGCAAGTGATCTTTATACACTGGTCTCCTTTCTCATTAGTCCTCATTACCCAAAATGTGGGGGCACTAGTTTGCTCATGTGACAACTATACTCAGTTTATTATGATATCATAATGCTCATAATCTCAAATTACTTCTAGGAAAGGAAACAGAATGCCCAAGACCTTCTGGGTAATACTCCATGTTCTTAAATCCACACAAAGCATAACACTCTCCCCACACCATCCAGATGTCAACTAGCTCCCAAATGAGAAGATAGGTTATCTACATGATAAGAAATTGACACTCAGCTGCTATTGATTCACTCTCGGTGGCCCCTGTTTCTTCACCTCCCGCTACAGTGTATTTTTATTGCTAAAATATTGTTGCTGAGTAGTTCCCTGTTTGAGGATACTCCCTGATATGTGACTGCTGGGAGCCATCTTCCCTAGACTCCAGAAACTCACAGGTTGAAGCTGGGTCTGAATCTTACCCCTTCCCAGCCTATTTCAAAAGACTTAAAAAGGAAATATAAATCTTCTTTTAATATCACTTTATTTACACTTCTTTAATAAGCATTACCTTCATCAAATATATTCTCATGTAGTGGCATTTTCCCCATCCTCGGGTTCTGTTTAATATGGAATTCTAGTAGACAAGTCTTTTTTTAGAGGCCATATAGGAAAAAGATTATGGGGATTGTTGGTCTTGATACCTCGACCCCCAAACCAGTGGGTTAAAACAAAATATTCAGAGATAAGCCCCCAAATATACAGTCAACTATTTGGCTATTTGACTTTAGTCAAATATTTGACTAAAGATTCAAGAATTTAAAATGGAACAAAGACAGTCTCTTAAACAAATGATGTTGGAACTACTAGATAATCAGCTCTAAGAAATTAAAAGTTGATCCATACCTCACATCTTACACAAAGGTCAACTCAAAATAGATTAAAGACCTTAAAATAGGACCTGAATATACAAATTTTATTGAATAAAAATAGGCAAACACTCCAAGATCTATATATCAAAAAGTGTTTGAAGATAGAATGCTAATGGCATTCTTTAGAATTAAACTTTAGAATCAAACCCAAATAAATAGGGCTACATCAAACCAAAGAGTTTCTGCATGGAAAAAGAAACCCTAGTTAATACTAGAAGACATTTACCAAAATGGGGAAAATTTGGCACTCAACACATCAGATAAAGGGCTTCTATCTAGGATATACAAAGCATTCAGAAAGGTGAGCTCTAAAAAAGCTAATAAAGTCATAGAAAATGGGAGAAGAAATGAATAGACACTTCTCCAAGGAAGACCAAAAGATGACCAACAGACACATGCAAACATGCTCACCTTCACTCATCATTAGGGAAATTCAAATCAAGACAACAATGAGGTACACCTTACACCAGTGAGGATGGCTCACATCTAAAATAACGGGGACAATCTTGGTTGGTGGGGATGTGGTAAGAAAGAAACTCTCATCAACTGCTGGTGGGAAAGCATTCTAACTCCAATGGAAAACAGTGTGAAGAGTGCTCAGAAAATTTAGAATTGAGCTGCTATGTGGCCCAGCAATTGCTCTCCTGGGTATCTATCCCCAAGTCGGAAGGACATTCATCTCAAAGTATGTGTGCACTCCAGTATTTATCGCAGTACACAGTATAATAGCCAAGATTTGGAAGCAACTCAATGCCCAACAACAGATGAGTGGATCATGAAGATGTGGCATTTATACACAATGGAATACTACATAGCAGTTAAAAATGATACAATCATGGATTTTGTAGCAACATGCGTAGATCTACAAAATATGGTGCTAAATGAAGTAAGCCAGAAGAAGAAGGATAAATACAGAATGATAGTGTTTTTCTAAGGTACTTAGATTATATACCATATATACATACAATACTCTAAGAACAAATACAACAGTCTAATAGAGTAGAAACTCCAAGGACTATAGTTGTCAGCATTTATTGGAGAGAAAAGTTCAAAACAAATGGAAGAAAAACAACACAAAGTCTTGACTATCCATTATACCATAAAGAAACCAGCAACAATAGAAACAACGGTTTAGTGTGAACGGGTTTGTAATCAGCCTTTTACGACAAAGGCCTTTAATTATCTCTTAGGAAGCTTATACACAGATAAAGGTGAAGAATATAATTGGAAGCCACAGACTCCAGCAGCAGCATTTTCTAACAATACGTTTTAACTCCTTAATCTTACTAGGTATAATATAACCTCTCAGCTTCTCTGTCCACAAGGATTCTTGGATACAAAGGGTAAACACCCTAATTTTACACCTCGGTGCTTAGTCATACTAGATAACATACTCTGTTTGCATTGCAAAAAATGTCTTGATACAACTCTGCAATATACCCTTTTCCTCTGGTTTATATCTTTTTGAGGACCTGAAGCATATGATCATTCAGACCACTGAAAGAGTCAACTACGAGCCACAAACTTATGTTACAGGATCTACTCATTGAACATGTTTTGGAAAATTAACATTTCTTTCTCTCTCTTTCTCTCTTCTCACTACTCACCTTCTTGCCTTTCTTCTTCCTCTTCTTCCTCCTCCTCTTCAATTCAATCTATGTAAAATAAAACCCACACTGTTAGTTTCTCTTTAGAAAAGGAACTTCAATACATAAGTTGCAGTGGAAAATACTATATAGGGTAGCCACCTACATAGGTAGGCCTCATTAACACATTGTTCAGTACTCGAGAAGTGAAACCTATCTATAATTAAACTGCTCCAGCCACTATAAAGCTCTGAAACATTCATTTAGCAAGGCCCTACCCCATCACTGATTAAATGCCCAGAAACTGGGAAAACCTCCCAACTCCAACACAGCTACCCAATCTATTTTATTTGATTTATTTAATTTTTAAATTTATTTTTTACTACATTTATCTATTTTTCTGTTCTCCTCTCTCTTATCTTATTCTCTCCCTTCCTCTCTTTCTTAAGCTATACCTAAGCCAATTATTTATCTTATTTCAACCAGTCCTTAAGAGCTCAGACCCATCCTATTAGGGTCAGTCCTCTAACAACAGCTTAAGAATAGATCACTGATGTATATCTTTATGTGGGCATTAGTACATAGAGAGGAAAGCTCTATGAGAGCCATGCCCCTCCTATATGCTATCCCTGCTCCTTCCTTCAGAAATCCTACTATCCCTTCACTCTTCAATCCCAATCTGATCTCCTGCCTTATTAATAATCTATACTCTCAGTTCATAATCCATTAGGTATCAAGACCGACCTCCTACCCCAATAAGCCATCACTCAGCTACCAAGCGAAAGGACACCCACTCAGCCCCACATCTCGTCCCTGGCAAGAAACTACAACCAACACTTCTGCTGAATCATGTTCTCTGGTCCCCCTTCTCACAACTCCCAAATGTGGACTGTTGCTTGATACTAGATTCAGCCCCAGAAGGACCACTGTGCAAGAACTCCACCCGAGCTCTTTGTGCTGAAAATTACTTCTCAAACTCAACAAGACCAGGGTGTGTGATGAAAATGTGCCCTGGATTCCACCCCACACAATTATATCTCAAAAGACAATGAGAAAAGTCTATATTTCCTTTATAAGTTTAAGACCTCTATAATACTATCTTAACCTGTTTATCCCCAAATGTAAGGTAGTCTTTTGCATCACGTTATTCACTTAATTACTTTTTAACTCATTTAAAAAAATTTTTTCTTTATATACATGTGAGTATAATATATATATATATATATATATATATATATATATATATATATATATATATAATGTATTCGTATAGTTTCTGTTTTCTTCTCTTCCTTAACTTTACCTGTTTTGGTTCTGCTTCATACAAAAACCTACAAGAAAAAGTCTTGCCTGGGATAAAATCTCAGGTCAAAAGCAGGGCACAGATATGATGGAGCCTGACACTCTCACCCCCAAATGCACCAGCAATATAATGAAGCACCATTTTCTTTTGCAAAGGCATACTAAAAGAGGGAAAATTTTACATATAGAAACAAGCTCTAATCTACTAGAGATAAGAACTCATACATTGGGCCTGAGAAAGCATGGAGGTAGGGCTTTTGCCTTGCATACAGAAGGATGGTAATTTGAAGCCCACCATTCCACATGGTTGTCCATACTCGCCAAGAGCGATTTCTGAACATAGGCCAGGAGTAACCCCTGAGCACCACTGTGACCCAAAAACCAAAACAAAAAAGATAAAGAACTCATACATTTTATAATACAACGGCACCTCCCACCTTGAACATATGCCATGTGGCCCCAAATTAGACTCTATGTGATAAGAAAGTGAGCATCCAACCTCGAACCCTAGCTCTCAGACACAGAAGCAACACAGTTATCTGCATCAGCTCCAGGAACCAAACTCCCTCTGGGACATTCTTAATACTGCTCTGACACCAATATGCACTAGTTTTGATATGACATCCTGACAATGAGGAAATGGTAGCAACTTGATCTAAGAATAGTTTGTCTTATCTTACCACCTAACAATAAAATGGAATATGAAGACACGTCATCCTTTGACCTGCCCAAAAGCCAAGACTGCTAACTACAAAAGACTGTGACAACCATGATTAGGCAGAACTTATCCTAGGACCAAAAAAGTACCCTAGTCTAGGATTTGCCTACAATCTGTAAAACAACCAAGACCTCTAATTCCAGATTTCTGACTGAGACAACTTCAACTGAGCAGAACTTCTGGAAATATAATGAAAGACTATCCTAGGCTTTGTCCTAGGATCATTAAAAAAAAAAGACTGCCAACTAAGAAGACTTCTTAAAATAATAGTGATGGAACAGACCTTCTAGAACTGTGAAGAAAGACTCCATCCTAGGCTCTATCTTATGACCTGTGCAAATACCAATATCTCTAGTTACAGAGGCCTGATTTTATCATCCATGACTGTGTGGAAAGTTTTCAGACATGAAAAAAGGATCTAAGGGAGAGTAAAAGAGCATGTACGGAGCCTGTAGTTATTCCTATGACAGTATACTTCAAGGTTGGAGAAACCCTGTATCTCAATGGCCAAAGCAATTTCCTTTCTAATCTCCCCAATATTTACTGTGCCTATGCAAAAAAATAAAAGAGAAAAGCACAAATTAATTTTTTATTGCTGTTGTTTGTTTTTTAAAATTTATTTATTTTCTTTTGTTTTTATTGATTGGGTGCGTTCTTTATTGCTGTGGTGCTTTTGCCTTTTATTTCTTTGTATTGTTCTTATATTTTCTTCCTTTTTACCTTTTTTCTCTTAAATTCATATTTATAGCTTCTATAAGGACTCTTCTAGTTTTTTGCTTGTTTGATTTTTGCCTCCCCCTTTTTCTTTTTTTAACATAACCACATAACTTGAACCATATTGTTCTGCTTCATAAATTGAGAGGGAAATAATTGAAGGTACCAAGACCAAACAGCTGTATGAACATTGAGTAAAAATAAAAAATGATCAGAATTAATCAACAAATCTAAAGCCAATGACAATAGAATTGATACCCAATCTACAATAAGCCATCACAGAGGAGACTACTTATACTTGCAGTCCGGGGTGGTGGTGGTGGATATGGGATACATGCCGGGAACAGAGGTGGAGGGAGGACAATGCCCTGATTCAATGTCACTATGTACTAAAATATTACTGTGAAAGATTTGTAATTCACTTTGATCAAAATAAAAAATTATTTAAAAAAACTCGCTCTACTTGCCCTAACCAAACTAACTCTAAATGAACTACTCAAAGATGAATTAGAGAATCCAAATACTAAATTATAATAACAACCACTCTGTAAATACAATAATAAAACAACAGTCTCTGTCAATAATCTACTTAAATGTCAATAGAGTAAATTCCCCCATTAAAAGACACAGAGTAGTAGGTTGGATCAGAAAAAAAAAACAGATATCTGCTGCTTTCAAGAAACACACCTAAAATAATAGGATAAACACAGACTTCAAATAAAAGGATAAAATTCAATTATTCAAGCCAATGGATAACAATTTAAAAAGCTAGGACAGCCATTCTTATAGCAGACCAAATTGTATTCAACCTAAAGAAAGTGCTCAGAGACAGAGAAGGTTACTACTTACTGATCAGGAGAACATTAGACCAAGAAGTACTAACTCTGATCAACATTTATGCACCAAATGTATTTGCTTAAAATCCAAGAGAAACATATAAAAGAAAATGTGATAATAGTAGGAGATATCAATAATTCATTGTCAACACTAGATAGATTCACCAGAGAGAAAACTAGCAAAGACATAACAGCCCTAAATGAGAAACTACAACTAGGATTAACAGACTTATATAGGGCCCCCCAGAGAACAGAATACACATTATTTTAGAGTGCACATAGAACCTTCTCTAGAATAAACCATGCCTTAGGACATAAATCTAACTTGCACAAAGTCATAAATATAAGAATTATAAAAAGCACCTTATCAGATCAATATGTAACAGAGATAAAGATTGATTAAAAAAAGAAGATCTAGAGAAAATCCAACACGTGGAGACTAAACAACATACTGCTAACAACAGCCGGATTAAGGAGGAAATCAAGGAAGAAATAAAAAAATTACTTGGAAAAATGATAATTAAGAAAGCTATTTTCAAAATTTGTGGGGCACAGCAAAAGCAGTAATTAGGGGGAAATTCTTAGGAATACAGGCCTCGTTAGAACAGAGGAGAAGAACAAAATTAACTGTTTAATGGAACTCATTAAGGATCTGGAAAAACAGCAGCAGAGAAACCCAAACACAGGGCAGAGGGCAAGAAATAATAAAAACCAGAGTAGAAATAAACATCATAAAATCAAAGAAAACAATACAAAAATGAATGAGACCAGGAGCTTCTTTTTTTGGAAAAGTAATAAATAAATAAACAAGATAGACAAACCAATGGCAAGACTCACCAAAAAAGGTGGAATACCCTAAATAAAATGGATCACAAATGAAAGTAGAAAAATTACAACAGAACCTAAGAAATACAAGACACAGTATGACTTATTATAAACAACTGTACTCAGTTAAGTTAGAAAATTTAGAAGAAATTGACAGATTTCTGGGAAAATATCATCTTACAAGACTTATAAAAGAGGATGTAGAATGCACAAACAGGCCAAGCACAGCCAAGGAATTGAAAGAGCAATCAAGAAACACCCAAGAACAAAAGCCCATGACCAGGTGGTTTCACAGGTGAATTCTCTCAAACATTCAGAAAAGAATTACTGCCATTGATCCATAAGCTCAAAACATTGATAAGACAGGAATCCTCCCAAACTCCTCTTATGAGGCTAATATCACACTCATTTACAATGCTGGCAAAGACACTGCCAAGAAAGAAAACTACAAACCAATCTCACTAATGAACATGAAATCAAAAATCCTCAACAAAATCTTAGCAAACCCAATCAAACACTACATCAAAAAGATTGTACACCATTGACCAAGTGAGTTTCAATCCCAGGGATGCAAGGCTAGTTCAACATATGCAAATCAATCAACACCACACATCATATCAATAAGAAGAAAGACAAAAATCACATGATTGCATCAATCTATGCAGAGAAGTCATTTGACAAAATCCAACACCCATTTATGATGAAAATGCTCAGCACAATAGGGTTGGAAGGAACCTTATTAAAGATAGTTACAACTGTCTATAAAAAGCCCACTGCTAGCATTATCCTTAATGGCTAAAAATTTAAAGCATTCCCTATAATGTCATGAACTATACAAGACTGTCCACTCTTATTCAACATAGTTTTAGAAATCCTAGCAAGTCCTAGCAATAGCAGTCAGACAAGAAAAGGGAATCCAAGGAATCAAAATACGTAAAGATGATGCCAAACTATCTCTTTTTTGCAGATGATATGATGGTATATAGAAAACCCTAAAGACTCCACAGTAAAACTCCTAGAAACAGTAAACCAATACAGCAAATTGGCCAGCTACAATGTCAATACACAAAATTCAGTAAGTAGCATTCCTCTATTCAAATAATGAGGCAGAGAAGAAAGACAGTAGGGAATTGATCCCATTTAAAATAGTAAGTAAAATATCAAGTATATAGAAATCAACCTGACAAGAGAAGTGAAAGACCTATACCATGAAAATTTCAAAACACTTCAGAAAGAAATTGAAGAGGAACTAAGGAAATGGAAGAACATCCCTGCTCATGGGTAGGAAGAATCAACATCATCAAAATGACTATGTGACTTAAATTACTATATAGAATCAATGCAATTCCTATCCACATTCAGATGCCATTTTTAAGGAACTAGAACAGTCAATTATAAAGTTCATATGGTACCACATATCCATACTGAAAAACAAGAAACCGGAGGCATTTCTTTACCTAATCTGAAGCTCATCTATAAAGCCTCAGTGATCAAAACAACATGGTACTGGAACAAAAATAGAGTCTCAGTTCAAGGGGTCAGAGTAAAATATTCAGTGACATCCCCCAAAATATACAGTCACCTAATATTTGACAAAGGAGCCAAGAATCTGAAATGGAACAAAGACAGTCTCTTTAACAAATGCTGCTGGAACAACTAGATAACAACTTGTAAGAAATTAAAGATTCGAAGCTGCTGAACTCTTCAGGAACTCAGATGCCAGCACCCCTGTCTGCCTGTCTTCTGTGCTGTGCTCCATTTTCAGCCTGATTTCTACATGTGTGTGGCTCATCTGCGGATGGCTCACCTTCCCTGGAGCTGAGCTTACACGCCCAGAAAGGGGAAACCACTGTACTCTGCTGGAACTCAGATGCCAGCACCCATATCTGCCTGTCTTCTGTGCTGTGCTCCATTTTCCGCCTGATTTCATCCTGTGTGGGACTCATCTGAGGACAGCTCGCCTTCCCTGGAGCCTTCCCTGGAGGTGAGTTTACAAGCCCAGAAAGGGTGGAGCCAGAGGAGCATGGCTGCTCTGCTTCCCTTCTCAGCCAAGCACATCATTTAGCCAATTAATACAACCACAACACGTAGAAAAACCCACAATACAAGTGTGACAATGGGGAAACAACACAGGCCAGCGCCAGACATAGAAAATGACGATGACAACTCTGATGACTTTAACATGACCAACAAACTAGTCAGTCTCTCAAATAAGGAGTTTAGAGTCAAAATATGGAAGATGTTCAAAGAACTCAAAGAAAGTATAGAAGAGAACACTAATAAGAATCAAGAGAATATGAAGATAGAAATCAGAAAACTCCAAACTGAAATTTCAGGTCAAATAACAGGTCTGAAAAACTCAGTAGATGAATTGAAGAAAATCATGGTTGAACTTTACCACGGGTAAACAGCAGCTGAGCATAGAATTAGTACACTGGAATATGAGATGAATAACAATTCCATACAGCAGAAGAAATTGGAAAAAAGCCTTAAAGCAAATGATCAGACAATGAAAAAATTACTCAAAGAATGGGAACAGATGAAAATAGAAGTCTAAGTTAAGCTCAACAGAAACAACTTAAGAATCATTGGAGTCCCAGAGACTCAGGAAGAAAATCTCCAGGAAGAATCAACGGTCAAGAACATCATTAAAGTAAAACTTCCAGAGCTAATGAACACATGCGATCATATCCTGCATGCCCAAAGAGTACCAACTAAAAGAGACCCCAGAAAAAACACCCCAAGACAGAGCCTAGTCACAATGATGATTTCCACAGATAGAGACAGCATTCTGAAAGCAGCAAGATCGAAAAGAGAAATTACATTCAAAGGAACATCCTTGAGATTTACTGTCACTGGACAGGTCTGTCAAGGACATAAATCAGTGGTGGGACATAGTCACAAAACTCATTGAAATAAATGCTTCGCCTAGAAAACTGCACCCAGCAAAACTCACTTTGAGGTTTGAAGGAACAATATATGGTTTCACAGACAAACAACAGCTCACAAACTTTACAGACTCAAACCCATTCTTAAAATAAAAACTGAACGGCCTACTTTAAGACAAGACTGACCAACAGACGCACCAAACTTCAATATAAAGATGGCACTAACTCACAGGACAATTCTTTCTCTCAATGTCAATGGACTAAATGCACCAGTTAAGAGACAGAGTGGCTAAATGGATCAAAAAACTCAATTCAACATTCTGCTGCCTACAAGAAACGCACCTGAATAGTCAGAACAAACATAGACTCAAAATAAAAGGCTGGAGAAAAATAATCCAAGCAAACAACACCCATAAAAAAGGTGGAGTGGCCATACTAATATCAGATGATGCAAACTTTATACTCAGGAAATTTGTAAGGGACAAAGATGGACATTATGTATTCATCAAGGAATATGTACAGAAGGAAGAAATCATTCTCCTGAACATGTATGCACCGAATGAGGGGCCAGCAAAATATTTAATACACTTGTTGACAAATCTGAAAAATAATATCAATAACAACACAATAATTGTGAGAGACCTCAACATGGCATTGTCAACACTTGACAGGTCAACCAGACTGAAACCCAACAAGAATATACTAGAATATACTAGACCTGAACAGAGAAATGGAAGAAAGAGGACTAGTAGATATATACAGGACACTCCACCCCAGAAGCCCAGATACACATTCTTCTCTAATGTACATGGGACATTCTCCAGGATAGACTACATGCTAGCACATAAAATATACCTTCATAATATCAAGAGGATAGAAACTTTGCAGGCTACCTTTGCTGACCACAAGGCCCTGAAATTATATGTGAACTACAAAGGGACACAAAAGAAAAACTTTATTACCTGGAAGTGGGTCCAAGGTTAATCAAGGAGGAAATCAAAACCTTCCTAGAAAAATGGAGACACAAAATATCAGAACCTATGGGACATAGCAAAAGCAGTACTGAGATGAAAATTTATATCTTTGCAAGCACACATCAGGAAAGAAGAAGGGGCACACCTGAATAGCTTAATGACGCAGCTCTAGAATTAGAAAGTACTCAACAAAAGGACCCAAAAATAGGGAGACAGAAGAAAATAATAAAGCTGAGAGCAGAAATCAATGAAGTGGAAACCCAAAAAACAATCTGAAAGATCAACAAAAGCAGAAGTTGATTTTTTGAAAAAAAAATAAACAAGATTGATAGAAAACTGGCAAAACTAACAAAGAAAGAGAGAGAAACTTGATAACTCGTATTAGGAATGCAAAAGGAGAGATCACTACTGATATGGTAGAGATCCAAAGGGTAATCAGAAACTACTTTGAGAAACTCCATTCCACTAAAAATGAAAACCTGGAAGAAATGGAAAAATTTTTAGACTCTTATAATCTTCCACGTTTGAATGAAAAGGATGTAGAATATCTAAACACACCCAGCACTATTGAAGAAATTAATACAGTAATCAAATGTCTGCCCCAAAACAAAAATCCTAGCCCAGATGGATTTACTAATGAATTTTTTCAAACTTTTCAAGGGGAAATTCTACCAATCCTGGCAAGGATCTTTCACGAAATTGAAAAAACAGGAACACTTCCAAATAGCTTTTATGAAGCCAACATCACCTTGATACCTAAACCAGACTGAGGTGCTACGAAAAAAAGAAAATTACAGACCGGGCCCGGAGAGATAGCACCGCGGCGTTTGCCTATAAACAGTCGATCCAGGACCAAAGGTTCGAATGCTGGTGTCCCATATCATCCCCCGTGCCTGCCAGGAGCTATTTCTGAGCAGACAGCCAGAAGTAACCCCTGAGCACCGCCAAGTGTGACCCAAAAAATAAAACAAAAAAAAATTACAGACCAATATCACTGAAGAATACAGATGCAAAGATTCTCAACAAAATCCTGGCAAATAGGATTCAATGCCTGATTAATAAGATCATCCACTACAATCAAGTAGGTTTCATCCCAGGTATGTAAGTCTGGTTTAACATCTGTAAATCTATCAACATAATACACAACATCAACAACAAGTATAATAGAAATCACATGATCATATCAATAGACTCAGAAAAAGCATGTGGTAAGGTCCAACACCCATTCTTGATCAAAACTCTCAGCAAGATGGGAATGGAAGGAACCTTTCTCAATATAGTTAAGGCCATCTACCACAAGCCATAGGCAAATATTATCCTCAATGGAGAAGAACTGAAAGCCTTTCCTCTAAATTCTGGCACAAGGCAACGCTGTCCTATCTCACCACTCCTATTTAACATAGCACTGGAAGTACTTGCTATAGCGATTAGGCAAGAAAAAGATATCAAGGGAATCCAGATAGGAAAGGAAGAAGTCAAGCTCTTGCTGTTTGCAGATGACATGATACTCTACCTAGAAAACCCTGAGTCTCTACGAAAAAGCTTCTACAAACAATAGACACATATAGCAAGGTGGCAGGTTACAAAATTAACACACAAAAATCAATGGCCTTTCTATACACCAATAGTAATAAGGAAGATATGGACATTAAGAAAACAACCCCATTCACAATAGTGCCACACAAACTCAAATATCTTGGAATCAACTTGACTAAAAATGTGAGGGACCTATACAAATAAAACTATAAAACTCTGCTCCAAGAAATAAGAAAGGACACGTGGAAATGAAAGCACATATCCTGCTCATGTATTGGCAGGATTAACATCATTAAAATTGCAATACTCTTCAAAGCATTGTACAGACTTAATGCGATCCCTCTAAAGATACCCATGACATTATGCAAAGAAGTGGATCAGGCAGTTTTGAAATTCATATGAAACAACAAACACCCTAGAATAGCTAAAGGAATCATTGGGGAAAAGAATATGGGAGGAATTACTTTCCCCAACTTTAAACTTTACTACAAAGCAATAGTTATCAAAACAGCATGGTATTGGAATAAAGACAGGCCCTCAGATCAGTGGAATAGGCTTGCATACTCAGAGAACATTCCCCAGGCATAAAATCACCTAATTTTTGATAAAGGAGCAATAAATCGTAAATGGAGCAAAGAAAGCCTCTTCAACAAGTGGTGTTGGCAGAACTGGCTAGCCACTTGTAAAAAATTGAACTTAGAGCCTCAGCTAATGTCATGTATGAAGGTTAAGTCCAAATGGATAAAAGACCTCGATATCAGACCCAAAAACATAAGAACTATAGAACAGCACGTTGGTAAAACACTCCAGGACATTGAGACTAAAGGCATCTTCAAAGAGGAAACTGCACTCTCCAAGCAAGTGAAAGCAGAGATAAACAGATGGGAATATATTAAACTGAGAAGCTTCTGCACCTCAAAGGAAATAGCGCCCAGGATACAAGAGCCCCCCACTGAGTGGGAGAAACTATTCACCCAATACCCATCAGACAAGGGGCTAGTCTCCAAAATATACAAGGCACTGACAGAACTTTACAAGAAAAAAAAAAAAACATCTAATCCCATCGAAAAATGGGGAGAAGAAATGGACAGACACTTTGAGAAAGAAATACAAATGGCCAAAAGACACATGAAAAATCCGCCACATCACTAATCATCAGGGAGATGCAAATCAAAACAACTATGAGGTACCATCTCACACCACAGAGATTGGCACACATCACAAAATGAATGGGTACAAGTAGTGTTGGCGGGGATGTGGACAGAAAGGAACTCTTATCCACTGGTGATGGGAATGCCGTCTATTTCAATCTTTATAGAAAGCAATATGGAAATTCCTCCAAAAACTGGACATTGAGCTCCCATACGACCCAGCTATACAATTCCTAGGAATATACCCTAGGAGCACAAAAATACAATACAAGAATCCCTTACTTACACCTATATTCATTGCAGCACTATTTACCATAGCAAGACTCTGGAAACAGCCAAGATACCCTTCAACAGATGAATGGCTAAATATAATACATATACACAATGAAATATTATGCAGCTGTCAGGAGAGATAAAGTCATGAAAGAAATTTTCTTATACATGGATGTACATGGAATCTATTATGCTGAGTGAAATAAGTCAGAGAGAGAGAAAGATGCAGAATGGTCTCACTCATCTATGGGTTTTAAGAAAAATGAAAAACATTCTTGCAATAATAACTTTCAGACATGAAAGAGAAAAGGGCTGGAAGTTACAGCTAACCTCATGAAGCTCACCACAAACAGGGATGAGTTTAGTTAGAGAAATAACTAAGTTTTGAACTATCCTAATAATGAGAATGTAGGAGGGATATAGAAAGCTTGTCTAGAGTACAGGAGGTAGTTGGGTAGGGAGGAGGGAGATTTGGGATATTGGTGATGGGAATATTGCACTGGTGATGGGTGTTGTTTTTTACATGACTGAAACCTAAGCACAATGATGTATGTAATAAAGTTGTTTAAATAAAAAATTAAAAAAAATCACATGAGAAAAAATAGAAATTAAAGATTGATCCATACCTCATATCTTATACAAAGTCAACTCAAAATGGATTAAAAACCTTAACATCAGACCCTAATCTATAAAATTCTTTGAGGAAAATATAGGCAGAACTCTTCAAGACTTATATAACAAAAAAAGGCTTTGATGATAGAATGCCAATGGGAATAACTTTAGCATCAAACCTAAATAATTGGACTACACCAAACTAAAATGTTTCTATTTGGTGAAAGAAACCCTAGTTAATACTAGAAGACAGAGGCTAGAGTGGAAAGCTGACCGGGTTAGTGCCCCACTCCCCACGTGGGCGCCCGCTGCCACACTGAGTGCCCCGCCCCAGGGACCCCTGGCCCAAGCAGAGAGTGGACCGGTGAGTGCCCCACTCCCCATGTGGGCGCCTGAGACCCACACCTGCATCCACCTCAAGTGCCACGCCCAGGGACCCCAGGCCCAAGCGGAGAGCAGATCAGGTGATTGCCGCACTCCCCAAGTGGCCACCCGAGACTCACATTTCGCCACCACCCTGCGCGCCCCTCTCCAGAGTCCCCAAGCCCAAGCAAATTGTAGGAGGGGTGAGGAGAACCCTGCACCTAAGTCACTCTGCACCGCAGGGATAGGCTAGAACCATTAGACTGGGTGAGATTGGGCCTACCACCTGGACCTTTCAGTGATCTAGAGCAGCCTACGCCTCTGTGCCCCGGAATTGACCTGGGACTCCCAGGGGCTGAGGGCAGTGGCCAGGTGGGTTTGGCTGAGGGAATTTCTTCGACTGGGGCCCAGAGGGGGCGGAAATCCATTGACTTCCAGAAAGGGGAGGAAGGACAAAGGACTAAGCCCAACAGCGCCCTCAACCATTGTGGCCAGGAGCGGAACTGCACTGGCTGGCAAGAATAGGGAGAGGGAATAGACCAGATCCACTGAAGGAAGTGGCAGAGCTGACTCCCAGGTGGGGGGGGGGGAAAGGACCCCTCTAGAACCACGCTCAGGGAGGGGACCCATCCCCACGCCACAGGGGGCCAAAGCAGGCTGAATTCGGAAGGCACTGCACTACAAGCCACAACAATAAATGCAAACAAATATGGGTAAATATGGAGACATGGAGACAAACCCTAGCAAGTTTCCAAGTCCACCAAAGACTAAAGATCCATTGGAAGAAGACCTAAAAGCAGCCATGAGAAAGGAAATGCAAGAATTGATCAAAGAAATTAAGGAAACGCTAGCCACTGAATACTAGAAATCCATGAAGGAACAAATAAGCCTAATTGAAGAACTGTCAAATAATATGAGAGATTCCATACAAAGGGAAATAAAGAAGATAAAAGACACCATAACAAGTCAAATGAGCATGATCACACAGATGGAGAAGCATATTGAAGCACTCGAACGAAAACTGCAAACAAAGAATGACCAAGAAACCAGCAAGGAAATAAAAGGCAAAGCACTATAATGAAAAGTCCACTATCTAATAAACAAGGACAAAAGAAATAACCTAAGAATCGTGGGTATACCAGAAGGGGAAGAAATAGGAAAAGGGGAAGAAGAAGTAATCAGAGAAATAATAACAGAAAACTTTCCCACCCTCTGGAAAGAATATTCAGTGCAAATCCAAAAGTAAAGAGAGTCCCTAACAAAATAGCCACTAATAAACCACCACCAAGACATATAGTAATCCAAATGGCAAAAAACAAACAAACAAAAAAAAAACAAAGAGAAAGATGATCTCCTTAAAGCAATAAGGGAGAAAAATCTCAAATACAAAAGAAGGGACATGAGAATTAAACCAGATCTCCCATTTGAAATAATTCAAGCAAGAAGACAGTAGAATGACATATTTAAATGCTTGAATGAAAGAAATTTCCAACCTAGTGTCCAATATCCAGCAAAACTCTCATTCATATGGGAGGACAAACTAAAAAACATTCTCAAACAAAAACGATCTTGCATTATTTGCACAAACAAAACCGATCCTAAACCTACTCAGAGACGAATTACACAATCCAAACACCCGATTGTAACAACAACCACCCTACTCAACACAACTGAACAACAGTCTTCTCTGTCAATATCCTCCCTAAATGATAACTGACTAAACTCCCCCATTAAGAGACATATAATCTACATTACTCTTTTTAACTTCAGTACTGTATAATCCTAATCACAGACCAAAGCCGTGCATCGTGTGCAACAACCCCAAACTGTTTCAAGATACATAAAATGGACACATATTTCTGTAGAATATTTTTATTTCTCTGACAGCTATATTTCTTACTAAGTGTTGTCTTATACAGTGACGATTCGAACCACATTTTATCTTCTCTATATGAGCTGTTCAACAAGAAATTTTGGTGAAAGAGTCCCCCAGTTTAAAGCTTATGATTGAACCATATCATGGGAATCAGTAGGACTTGTTCTTATGGCCCCCATATGCGCCAATAACACCATGTGGCATTGCTCCTTTTTTGCATAGGCACATTAAAATGGGAAAATACTATACATACAAATAAGATCCTATCTAATAGAGATTGGAACACACAAATGTTGTAGTGCAAAGGGACCTAACACCCTGAACATTGACATAACGACCTGGCACAGACCTCAGAAGAAAGGGCATTTTCCATTCACCCCTGAACCAGGGAAGTCATCCATGAAACATCCAGGCTTGTCTATGACATCACTTGGAAGTAATCCTCTACCACTGAAGACCCTACACTACTCAGACTTCGACCTGCTCAAAAAAGACTTCCCTTAACACAGAGAAGACTTAACAACAACGACCTGCTTACAGGACAGGGCTCCCTGTGTTGCCTTTTGATTGTGAGGTGAAAGGAGAGGACGCTCCACATCCTGACTTCAATGTAGGATATGCAGAATCCAGGATCTTTAATACAGAAACATGATACCAACAACAGAGACTTGTGACTACAGACAATGTCTTGGATTGGATGATCTAGCTTGCCTGGAGCCTAGAGTTGGTCTTGTGCCAGGAAAATTCAGGGGTCGGGTCTCTTTGTATTTAGGCCAAGATTATTCCTTTCCATGCCCCTCAAATTTTGGTGGGCCTATGCAAACAACAATTGCCATTCTAACACCATTTTTACTGTGCTCCTTTGACTCTAATCCTTAAAAAGAATCCACTTAAAGTTTGAGGTTAACTTAAGCTAATATGCATGTACATGGAAATGTAAAAAATACTATGCCTCTAATGTTTAAGGAGTTATGTAAGTTTTATGGCTTTAGATTGCCTTGTGTGCTTAAGAAATATTATAATGTGTTACAATCTGGGGACTTGAGGGACAAAGTAATTGTACATGGATTCTGTCTTATTTATCTTAATGTTCTTTGGCTGAAATTTCAAAGTTAAGATATCACCAAGAGGACTTCTGAGAATTATGTTATGGGTGATTGTCCTTCCATTGTAACTTTAACTTGTCCTCTTTCTTTGCATCTTTGTTCTCATAATTAAAAATAAAAAAGAGACACATAGTCGAGAACTGGATTAGAAAACATAAACCGGACTTCTGCTGCCTGCAAGAAACACACCTACAACTACAGGAAAAACACAGGCTTAGAATAAAAGGATGGAAATTAATTATTCAGGCTAATAGAAAACAAAAAGGAGCAGGGACAGCCATTTTATTTCAGACCAAATTCTATTCAACCTCAATAAAGTGATCAGGGACAAAGAGGGACATTATGTACTCATCAGGGGAACACTAGACCAAGAAATATTAACCCAAGTCAATAACCAAACAGAAAAACAGCAGAGAAATAAGAGCCCTAGATGAAAAGTTAGAATATCTAGGGCTAATAGACTTATATAGGACCCTCCATCCCCAGAAAGCAGAATACACATTCTTCTCAAGACTGTATGGAACCTTCTCCAGAATAGACCATGTCCTAGGATACAAATCTAACCTACATAAGACCACAAATGTAAGGATCATTAGAAGCACCCTATCAGATCACTATGCAACAGAGCTCAAAATTGCCTACAATAAGAAGCAATGGAGATTAAACAACATGCTGCTCAACAACAGTTGGATCAAAGAGCAAATCAAGGAAGAAATAAAAAGATTCCTTGAAACAAATGATAATGAAGAGACAACATGTCAAAATATGTGGGAAGCAGCAAAAGCAGTAATTAGGGGGAAACTCATAGCAATACAGGCCTATGTCAAGAAACAGGAAAATGACAAAACCAGCAGTTTAAAGGATAACCTCAAGGAATTGAAACAACAACAGCAAAGAAATCTAGCCACAGCCAGAAGGCAAGAAATAATAAAAAACCAGAGCAGAAATAAAAAAACATAGAAACCAAGAAAACAATACAAAAAATCAATGAGACCTGGAGTTGGTTTTTTGACAAAATAAATAAGATAGACAAACCACTGGCAAAACTCACCAAAAAAGAGGGAAAACACCCAAATCACTAGGATCACAAATGAAAGGGGAGAGATTACAACAGAACCCCAAGAAATACAACATATCATGAGATCATATTATGAACAACTATACTCAGCTAGGCTAGAGAACCAGTAGAAATTGACAGATTCCTGGAAAAAATACCACCTTCTGAGACTAGATACGGAAGACCTAGAAATCCTAAACAGACCAATCACTTCAGAGGAAATTGAAGATGTAATTAAGAAACTCCCGAGAACACTCCACATGCCAGGATTTCGTGGGCTTTTGACTGGTATGATGGGGGCTCTGGGCAGGACAGCTAGCCATAGGACCCCTGGGCTGACCACTTAGTCCAGGGGAACAAGATTCCCCCCACACCAGGTGGGTCTTCAGGGCCACGCCTGGTTACTCGGGCCCTGGGGGGAGGGGGTGAGAAATTCCTCCCTAGGCATCCAAAAACTACAGAGGCTCGGCTGGGCTCAGAACACTCCGCATGCCAGGATTTCTTGGTGTGTTTGCCTGGTATGTTGGGGGCTCTGGGCAGGACAGCTAGCCATAGGACCCCTGGGATGACCACTTAGTCCAGGGGAACAAGATTCCCCCCCACACCAGGCGGGTCTTCAGGGCCACGCCTGGTTAATCGGGCCCTGGGGGGAGGGGTGAGAAATTCCTCCCTAGGCATCCGAAAACTACAGAGGCTCAGCTGGGCTCAGAACACTCCACATGCCAGGATTTCATGGGCTTTTGACTGGTATGATGGGGGCTCTGGGCAGGACAGCGAGCCATAGGACCCCTGGGCTGACCACTTAGTCCAGGGGAACAAGATTCCCCCCACACCAGGCGGGTCTTCAGGATATCCAAAAACTACAGAACCGAGCCCCTGCGCATAATTCATGTATTTCATGTATTCAGAATATTCCTTATTCTTATGTTATGTTTTCCGTATACAGAATGTTCATTTTGTATTCTGCCCTTTCCCACACCCCTACAAAGCTTTTTTTTACTCCTTAACTCTCTAACCCCCTCTCAAACATCACTAACCTACTTTACTCTTTTTAACTTCAGTAGTGTACAATCCTAATCACAGTCCAAAGCTGTGCATTATGTGTGACAACCCCAAACTGTTTCAAGATACATAAAATGGACACGTATTTCTTTAGAATATTTTGTGTTTTTTCTCTGACAGCTATAATTCTTACTAAATGTTGTCTTATACAGTGATGATTCTAACCACTTTTTATCTTCTCTTTTTGAGCTGTTTAACAAGGAATTTTGGTGGAAGAGTCCCCCAGTTTAATGCTTATGATTGAACCATATCATGAGAATCATTGTAATTGTTCTTATGGCCCCCATATGCGCCAATAACACCATGTGGCATTGCTTCTTATTTGCATAGGCACATTAAAATGGGAAAATACTATACATACAAATAAGATCCTATCTAATAGAGATTGGAACACACAAATGTTGTAGTGCAAAGGGACCTTACACCCTGAACATTGACATAACGACCTGGCACAGACCTCAGAAGAAAGGGCATAATCCATTCTCCCCTGAACCAGGGAAGCCATACACGAAACATCCAGGCTGGTCTATAACATCACCTGGAAGCAATCCTCTACCACGGAAGATCTACACTGCTCAGACTTCGACCTGCTAAAAAGAGACTTCCCTTAACACTGAGAAGACTTAACAACAACAACGACCTGCTTACAGGACAGGGCTCCCTGCATTGACCTTTGATTGTGAGTCGAAAGGAGAGGACGCTCCACATCCTGACTTCAATGTAAGATATGCAGATTCCAGGATATTTAATACAGAAACATGATACCAACAACAGAGACTGTGTGAAAAATAAAAGTGTATTGGCACTACAGACAATGTATTGGATTGGACGATCTAGCTTGCCTGGAGCCTAGACTTGGTCTTGTGCCAGGAAACTTCAGGGGTCTGGTCTCTTTGTACTTAGGCCAAGGTTATTTCTTTCCATGTCCCTCATATTTTGGTGGGCCTATGCAAACAATTGCCACTCTAACACCATTTTTACTGTGCTCCTTTGACTCTAATCCTTAAAAAGAACTCACTTAAAATTTGAGGTTAACTTAAGCTAATATGCATGAATATGGAAATGTAAGAAAATACTATGCCTGTAATGTTTAAGGAGTTACGTAATTTTTATGGCTTTAGATTGCCTTGTGTACTGTTAAATATTATAATGTGTTACAATCTGGGGACTTGAGGGACAAAGTAATTGTACATGGATTCTGTCTTATTTATCTTAATGTTCTTTGGCTGAAATTTCAAAGTTAAGATATCAGCAAGGGGACTTCTGAGAATTATGTTATGGGTGATTGTCCTTCCACTGTAACTTTACCTTGTCCTCTTTCTTTGCACCCTTGTTCTCATAATTAAAAATAAAAATTAAAAAAAAAGAAAAGAAACTCCCTAAGAACAAAAGTCTAGGTACAGATGGATATAAAGGCAATTTCTATCAAACATTCCAAGAAGACTTAGTACCATTTTTTCACAGGCTCTTCTAAACCATCGAAGAAACAGGAATCCTTCCCAACTCCTTTTATGAGGCTAATATCACAGTCATTCCCAAGATGGCAAGGACACCACCAAGAAAGAAAACTACAGACCAATCTCACTAATGAACATAGATGCAAAGATTCTCAACAAAATTTTAGCAAACAAAATCCAGCACTTCATCAAAAAGATCATATATCATGACAGAGTGGGCTTCATCCCAGGAATGCGAGGTTGGTTCAACATACAAAAATCAATGATCATCATACATCACATCAACAACAAGAAAGACAGAAACCACATGATCATATCAGTCGATGCAGAGAAGGCGTTTGACAAAATCCAAAACCCTTTCATGTTGAAAACAATCATCAAAATAGGGTTAGAGGGAACCTTCCTCAAGATAGTTACAGCTATCTGTGAAAAGCCCACAGCCAACATTATCCTTAATGGAAAAGAACTAGAAGCATTTCCACTAAAGTCAGGAATTAGGCAAGGATGCCCTCTCTCTCCACTCTTATTCAACATAATACTAGAAGTCCTCGCAATAGCAATCCGACAAGAGACAGCAATAAAAGGAATCCAAATTGGGAAAGAGGAACTCAAACTATCTCTTTATGCAGACAATATGATGATATACATCGAAAACCCTAAAGAGTCCATAGTAAAACTCCTAGAAACAATTAACTAATACAGCAAAGTGGCTGGATACAACGTCAATACACAAAAGGCAGTAGTGTTTCTCTATACAAATAACGAAGTTGTGGAGAGAGATAAAAAATACAACTTTGGTTTCGCCCACCCATGCCGACTTCGCAAACGGCCGCGCCTCGCCCCTGCTGGGTTTGTCTTGCCCCGGGAAGGTAGGGAAGCTCAGCCCACCCACGCTGACCATGGGAACGGCCGCACCCTGCCCCTGGTGGGTTTCTCTTGCCCCAGAGGATAGGGAAGATTCGCCCACCAACACCGACCGCACGAATGGCCGTGCCCCGCCCCTGCTAGGTTTCTCTTTTCCCCAGAGGATAGGGAAGCTCTGCCCACCCACACCAACCACGCGAACGGCCGCGCCCCGCCCCTGCTGGGTTTCTCTTGCCCCAGGAAGGTAGGGAAGCTCCGCCTACCCACACCAACCGCGCGAACGGCCGCGCCCCACCCCTGCTGGGTTTCCCTTGCCCCGGGAAGATAGGGAAGCTCCACCCACTCATGCCGACTGCGGCGAACGGCTGTGCCCCGCCCCTGCAGGGTTTCTCTTGCCACGGGAAGGTAGGGAAGCTCTGCCCACCCACGTCAACCACGCGAACTGCCGCGCCCCGCCCCCCGCCAGGTTTCTCCTGCCTCGCAGCACTAGCTGACAACAATAGGGCAAAGCAACGAATCAGGCCACAGAAAGAGCACAGGAGGAGCCAAACATCAGCAAGCTCTCCCAACAGTACCTCTAGATCCACCCTCAGGGAGGGGACCCATTCCAACACCACAGGGGATCAAAACAGGCTGAAATTGGAAGGAACAGCACTCCAAAGCACACCAATAAACACAAAGAAATATGGGTTAATCAAAGAGAAACCTAAGTTCTGAAGATCCGGAGACAAACCCTAACAAATTTCCAAGTCCACCAAAATGCACAGATCTGTGGGAAGGCGACCTAAAAGCAGCCATGAGGAAGAAAATGCAATAATTAATAAAAGAAATGAGAGAAACCTTAGCTACCGAGTATAAGATATCTATGGATGAACAAATCAGCCAAATTAAAGAAGAAATGTTAAAGAGTATGAGAGTCCATACAAAAAGAAGTGAAGGAATTAACAGACAAAGTAACAAGCCTTACTAGCAGAAACACAGAGTTGGAGAAACACATTGAAGAACTCGAAGGAAAACTGCAAACAAAAAATGACCAAGAAACCAACAAAGAAATAAAAGGCAAAGCACTGGAAGGAAAAGTCCAGTACCTAATGAACAAGGACAAAAGAAACAATCTAAGAATCGTGGGTATACCAGAAGGGGAGGAAATAGGGAAAGGGGAAGAACAAGCAGTCAGAGAGATAATAGCAGAAAAATTCCCCACCCTCTGGAATGAAACTTCAGGGCAAAACCAGGAAATCAAGAGAGTCCCTAATAAAATAGACCCTAATAAAGCAACACCAAGACATATAGTAATCCAAATGGCAAAAAAAGGAGAAAGAGGAACTTCTTAAAGCAATAAGAGAGAAAAAAACCTCAAGTACAAAGGTAGGGACATAAGAATCAAACCAGATTTTCCAGTCGAAATAATTCAAGCAAGAAGACAGTGGAATGACATATTTAAACGACTGAATGAAAGAAACTTCCAACCTAGAGTCCAATACCAAGCAAAACTATAATTCATATGGGAGGACAGACTAAAAACATTCTCAAACAAGACCGAACTAGAGCTATTTGTGCAAAAAAAACCCGATCCTAAACGACCTACTCAGAGATGAATTACACAATCCAAACCCCCTATTGTAACAAAAACCACCCTACACAACACAACTGCACAACAGTCCTCTCTCTCAATAATCTCCCTAAATGTTAATGGCCTAAACTATCCAATTAAAAGATGCATAGTAGAGAACTGGATTAGGAAAAATAAACCGGACTTCTGCTGTCTGCAAGAAACACGCCTACAGCTACAGGATAAGCATAGGCTTAGAATAAAAGGATGGAAAGTAATTATTCACGCCAATGGAAAACAAAAAAGAGCAGGGACAGCTATTCTTATATCAGACCAAATTACATTCAATCTCAAGAGAGTGATCAGAGACAAAGAGGGTCACTACATACTGATCAGGGGAACATTAGATCAAGAAACACTAACCCTTGTCAATATCTATGCACCTAATGTAGAGTCAGCAAAATATGTGAGGCAACTGCTCGTAAACCTGGAGAAACACATGAAGGGAAATGTGATAATAGTAGGGGACCTCAAAACTCCACTATAACCACTGGACAGATCCACCAAACAGAAAAATAGCAAAGAAATAAGAGCTATGAATGAAAAATTAGAAGATTTAGGGCTAATAGACTTATATAGAGCCCTCCATCCTCAGAATGCAGAATACACATTTTTCTCAAGCCCACATGGAACCTTCTCCAGAATAGATCATGTCTTAGGATACAAAGCCAACCTATATAAGACCACGAAGGTAAGGATCATTAGAAGTACCCTTTCAGATCACTATGCAACAGAGCTCAAAATTGGGGTCAAGAAGAAGCAATGGAGAATAACTAATACCTGGAGATTAAACAACATGCTGCTCAACAACAGCTGGATCAAAGATCAACTCAAGGAAGAAATAAAAAGATTCCTTGAGACAAATGATAATGAAGAGACAACATGTCAAAATTTATGGGACATAGCAAAAGCAGTAATTAGGGGGAAACTTATAGCAATACAGGCCTATGTCAAGAAAGAGGAAAATAACAAAACCAACAGTTTAAAAGATCACCTCAAAGAATTGGAACAAGAGAAACAGAGAAATCCAACCACAACCAGAAGGCAAGAAATAATAAAAACCAGAGCAGAAATAAACAACATAGAAACTAAGAAAACAATACAAAAAATCAATGAGACCAGGAGTTGGTTTTTAGAAAAAATAAACAAGATAGAAAAACCACTGGCAAAACTCACCAAAAAAAAGAGGGAAAACACCCAAATCACTAGGATCACGAATGAAAGGAGTGAGATTACAACAGAACCCCAAGAAATACAACATATCATGAGATCATATTATGAACAACTATACTCAGCTAGGATAGAGAACCCAGTAGAAATCGACAGATTCTTGGAGAAAAACCCTCTTCCAAGACTGGACAAGGAAGAACTAGAAAGCCTAAACAGACCAGTCACCTCAGAGGAAATTGAAATGTAATTAAAAAACTCCCTAAGAACTAAAGCCCAGGCCCAGATGAATTTACAGGTGAATTCTATCAAGCATTCCAGGAAGACTTACTACCACTTTTCCATAGGCTCTTCCAAACCATAGAAAAAAACAGGAATCCTCCCTAACTCCTTCTATGAGGCAAATATCACACTCATTCTCAAAGATGGTAAAGACACTACCAAGAAAGAAAACTACAGACCAATCTCACTAATGAACATAGATGCAAAGATACTCAACAAAATCTTAGCAAACCGAATCCAGCACTTCATCAAAAATATCATATATCATGACCAAGTGGGATTTATACCAGGAATGCAAGGTTGGTTCAACATATGCAAATCAATCAACATTATACATCACATCAACAACAAGAAAAACAAAAACCACATGATCATATCAATCGATGCAGAGAAGGCGTTTGACAAAATCCAACACCCTTTCATGTTAGACACTCAGCAAAATAGGGTTAGAAGGAACATTCCTCAAGATAGTTACAGATATCTATAAAATGCCTACAGCCAACATTATACTTAATGGCTAGAAGCTAGAAGCATTCTCACTAAGGTGAGGAACTAGGCAAGGCTGTCCACTCTCTCCACTCTTATTCAATATAACCTTAGAAGTCCTAGCAATAGCTATCCGACAAGAGAAGGGAATCAAAGGAATCCAAATTGGAAATGAGGAACACAAACTATCTCTATTTGCAGATGATATGATGATATACATCGAAAATCCTGAAGAGTCCACAGTAAAACTCCTAGAAACAATTAACCAATACAGCAAAGTGGCTGGATACAAAGTCAATACACAAAAGACAGTAGCGTTTCTATATACAAACAACAAAGTCGAGGAGAGAGAGATTAAAAATACAATACCATTTAAAATAGTATCAAAAATATTAGGTACCTAGGAATCAACCTTACAAAGGAAGTGAAAGACCTTTACCAGGAAAACTTCAAAACACTTCAAAAAAATTGAAGACGATCTAAAGGAATGGAAGAACATCCCATGCTCATGGATAGGTAGAATTAACATAGTCAAAATGACTATCCTACTCAAACTACTATATATATTTAATGCAATCGCTATCCAAATCCAGACACCATTCTTTAAAGAAATAGAACAATCAATCACAAAATTTATCTGGAACCATAAAAGACCCAGGATAGCCAAACACATACTGAAAAACAAAGAGCTGGGAGGCATCTCCTTACCTAACTTGAAATTATACTATAAAGCCATAGTAATCAAAACAGCATGGTACTGGAACAGAGACAGGACCTCAGACCAGTGGGTCAGAACAGAATTCCCAGACATAAACCCCAGCATATACAGCCAACTAATATTTGATAAAAGAGGCAAGAACCTGAAATGGAACAAAGGAAATCTATTCAACAAATGGTGTTGGTACAACTGGAAAACCAAATGTACGAAAGTGAAGATTGACCCATACCTCACCCCTTATACAAAAGTTAACTCAAAATGGATCAACGACATTGAAATCAGACCCAAATCTATAAAGTTTATCGAGAATAAAATAGGCAGAACACTCAAAGACCTATATATCAAAAAGGTCTTTGAGAATGGAGCCCCAATGGCAAGAACGTTAGCATCAAATATAAACAAATGGGTCTACATCAAACTAAAAAGCTTCTGCATGGCAAAAGAAACCCTACTTAACGCAAGAAGACAGTTAACAGAATGGGAAAAAATCTTTTCACTCGACATATCAGATAAAGGGCTGATATCTAGAACATACAACGCACTCAGAAAGCTGAGCCCCCCAAAACCAAATAAAGCCATAAAAAATGGGGAGATGAAATGAATAGACACTTCTCTGAGGAAGACAGAAGGATGGCCAACAAACACATGAAAACATGCTCTCCTTCACTCAGCATCAGAGACATCCAAATCAAGACAACAATGAGATACCACCTTACACCAGTAAGGATGGCTCACATCAAAAATAATGGAAACAACCTTTGTTGGCGGGGATGTGGTATGAAAGGCACTCTCATCCACTGCTGGTGGGAATGCCCCCTAGTTCAACACCTATGGAGAAAAGTCTGGAGAGTGCTCAAAGAACTCAGAATTGAGCTGCCATTTGACCCAGCAATTGCTCTCCTAGGTATATAACCCCAAGTTGGAAGGACATTCATTCCAAAATACTTGTGCACCCCACTATTTATTGCAGCACTCAGTATAATAGCCAAATCTTGGAACCAACCTCGATGTCCAACAACAGATGAATGGATCATTAAGATGTGTTACATATACACAATGGAATACTACATGGCAGTCAGAAATGATACAATCACAGACTTTGCAGCAACGTGCATGGACCTAGATCATGTTATGTTAAAAAAAGTAAGTCAGAAGACAAAAGATAAACACAGAATGGTAGCACTATTCTGAAGCACCTAGAACATATATTTTATACACAACTGATACCTAACAATAAAATAACAGGGTTTAACAGGGTAGAAACTCCAAACACTGTAATAGTCAACATATACTTGGGAGCAGTGTCCAAAATACATGAAAAAGGAACAACACAAACTCTTGACTACACATTATACGACAAAGAAAACAGCAACAACAGAAACAGCAGCATAGAGAGAACAGGTATGTAATCAGACTTCTACAACAAAGGCCCACAATAATCCCTTAGAGATCGTATACAGATACACAAGTATAGAACACCACGGGAAATAACTGACTGCAATGGAAACATACCATAACACTATGTTTTAATGCCTTTATCTTACTATATTTAAAATAACCTCTCAGCTTTTCTGTCCACAGGCGCCCTTGGATACAAAGGGCGGACAAACTAAGATGGCAACTCGGGATACCACATGAGATACCATACCTTGCTTGCACTAAGAGATGGCCACGAGAAAACTCTTTAACATACACTTTATCTCTAGGATATACCTTCTTTTAGGAATTGAAGCACGTGGTCAGTCAGACCACCGAAGCAGTAACTGCGACGTACAGACTTAAACTACAGCCTCTATTCATCAAACACATTCAACCAAACCAGCATTCCCTTGCTATTCTCTCCTCTCTTCTCACTACTTTCTTTCTTTCTTTCTTTTTTTTATCATTTTGCTCTTTTCTATTGTTCTCTTTACTTTTGTCCCTTTCTCTTCTCCCTGTCTTTCTAAGGTATTTTCTCTTTTCTCTCCCTTCATACCCCTCCCATATACCTTCCACTTTCTCCCCTCTGGAAATCCAACTATCCCTTCACCCCTCAATCCCATCTAGATCTCCCACCATATTAAAACTCTTCACCCTCAGTCCTTAATCTATTAGGCATCAAGATCGACCTCCTACCCAACGAACCAGTACCCAGCACCCAGGCGAGGGGACACTCAGTCAAACCCACACCTCGTCTCCTGCAAGAAAAGACAGCCAATTCCTCTGAGGACTCATGCTTCGAGGCCCTCCCTACCAACTCCCCCTAACGTGGACTGTGTCTTGAAACCGGACTTAGGTCCAAACTTATCCCCAATGCAAGAACTCTTCCAAGACCTCCCTGCCGCAAATTTATACCAATCTGAAGAAGGTCAGGGGGTGTGATAGAAAGATGCCTGGGAACCCACACACCACAAGAAAAACCCAAAAGACAATGGGAAAAACTGTACTTCCAACATAGGCATAAGACCTGTAATACACCACCTCTTTACCTGCTTTCCCCCAAATGTAAGGTAGTCTTTTGCACCACTTTGGTCCTTTAAAAACTTCGCTAACTCATTTTATTTTTTATTTTTATAATTAATTTATTTTTTTAAATGTCTGTCCTACATATACATCTGTGAGCACATACATTTTTATTCCCTTTTTTTAAATTAATTAATTTTTTTAAATGTCTGTCCTACATATACATCTGTGAGCACATACATTTTTATTCCCCCCCCCTTTTTTATCGTTTTTGGGTATGTGACCTGTTTCTGTTATCCCCTCTGTCCACCCCGAAATACACCGACAATATAATGTAGCACCATTTCTCCCTGCAAAGGCACACTAAATAAAGGGGAAATCTTACATATAAAAAAAGAGCTCTTATCTACTAGAGATAGGAACTCATAGCTGTTTACAATACAGGGATATCTCCTACCTTGAAAATATGTCATGTGGAATCAACTTAGACCTCAGGTGATTAGATACCATTCATCCAGCCTTGAATCCTGGATCCCAGACATAGAAATGGCACAGTTATTCACAACAGCTGCAGGAAACAAATTCCATCCGGGACAGCCTTAATACTGCGGGGTCAACAACAAGGGCCAGCTCTAACATGATATCCTGACAATGAGGAAAATGTGAACAACTTGACCTTAGAGCAGATTAGCCTACCTAACCAGCTAATGACAAGACAAAACCAGAAGACTTGGCACCCTTTGGTAGGTCCAAAAGCCAAGATCGCGATTTACAGATGACTGGCTGCTAGAACCACGACCAGACTGTATACATCTTGGGACCAATAAAAAAGCCCTCGTTTAGGGTTTGAACTATGACCTGCACAATAATCATGATCCCCAGTCCCAGAGGTCCGGCAGAGACAATTGTAACGGAATGGGGCTTCTGGAAGCACAAAGAAAGACGCTATCTTAGGTGCCATCCTAGGTTCAGTGCAAAGACCAAGATCACCAACCACAGAAGATGGATTAAAATGACACTGAGGGAACAGAACCTCTAGAACCACAAAGACTGACTTCATCATAAATCCCACCTCAGGATCTGTGCAGATACTGAGACCTCTAAACACAGAGCTCTGATTGTATCACCCTGGACAGAGCAGAAGTCTTCCACACACCACAAAAGCACCACCGGGAGAGTAAATAATCCTGAGGAAAGTCTAGAGTTGATCCCATGACAGTATACTCCAAGGATGGAGAAACCCCATATTTCTTAGGCCAAGTGAATTCCTTTTCGAATGACCCCAATATTTACTATACCAGGGCAGGAGGGAAAAAATACAAAAAGCACAAAACCCTGGTTATTTTATATATATATATTTTTTTACCTTCATTTATTATTATTATTATTATTATTATTATTATTATTTTTATTTACCTATCTATTTTGGTCGATTTCTCTGTTTGGGTGTGATTATTGAAATTGTTGTCCCCAGTTATACTTATTTTTTTCTCTTCCTTTCTCTTCTTTCGTTATGTGCTATGCCATGTTTCTTATTTCAAGACCATGGCGTATTTTTTGTTTGTTTGTTTTTGTCTGTTTTTTTGTTTGTTTTGTTTTGTTTTTTTTTGTTTGTTTTTTTGTGGTGCTTATTGATATAGCTGGAGTCCTCACTGGTTATTTGACACTTCTTTTGGTACTGGTGGAGTGTTTCACCTTCTTTTTCTCCTTCACCTCCCAAATCGATGATGAGAACCTCTAGAAGGATTCCGCCCATTTTCGGGGTATTAGACTCTTACTCCATTTTATTACTTTTTTCTTTTTCAGGCAAAACCACGCAACTTGAACTAGCTAGTCCTGCCTCCAGTTGGAGGGGGAA
Organism: Suncus etruscus; assembly: GCF_024139225.1. Lineage (NCBI taxonomy): Eukaryota > Metazoa > Chordata > Mammalia > Eulipotyphla > Soricidae > Suncus > Suncus etruscus. Next base: position 60,494,592 of record NC_064868.1, on the reverse strand, counting down.
ATAAGGGAGGCATCAAGACCAAACAGGTGCAAGACTACCAAGTAGTAGGTTAGATACAGAGGGGACCACATATTCTAGCCGCCTTGGGGGTGAGGGAAGAGGAAATGGGAGGTAAGACAAAAACGGAGGTGTAGGGAGGACAATTTGGTGATGGGAATCCCCCCTGATTTTATGTAAATATGTACCTAAAATATTATTGTCAACAATATGTAAGCCACTATGATCAAAATAAAAATTATATTAAAAATACAACTTCATTTAAAATAGTATAAAAATATAAAGTACCTAGGAATCAATCTTACAAGGGAAGTAAAGGACCTATACCAGGAAAACTTCAAAACACTCCAGAAAGAAATTAAAGAGGATCTAAGTAAATGGAAGAACATTCCATGCTCATGGGTAGGTAGAATCAACATAGTCAAAATGACTAACCTGCCCAAACTACTATATAGATTTAATGCAATACCAATCCAAATTCAGACAACATTCTTTAAAGAATTAGAATAATCAATCATAAAATTTATCTGTACCACAAAAGACCCAGGATAGCCAAACACATACTGAAAAACAAGAAGCTGGGTGGCATCTCTTTACCTAACTTGAAACTATATTATAAATTCATAGTGATCAAAACAGCATGGTACTGGTACAGAGACAGGACCTCAGACCAGTGGATTAGAACAAAATTTCCAGAAATACACTCCCAGATATACAGTCAAATAATATTTGACCAAGGAGTCAAGGACTTGAAATGAAAAAAGAAAGTCTCTTCAACAAATGGTGTTGGTACAACTGGAAAACCACATGTAAGAAACTGAAAATTGACACATACCTCACTCCTTATACAAAAGTCAACTCAAATGAATCAAAGACCTTGAAATCATACCCGAATCTATACAATTTATTGAGAATAAAATAGGCAGAACACTCGAAGACCTATATATCAAAAAGGTCTTTGAAGATGGATCACCAATGGCAAGAACTTTAGCGTCAAACCTAAACAAATGGGACTACATCAAACTAAAAAGCTTCTGCATGACAAAAGAAACCCTTCTTAACACAAGAAGACATTTAACTGACTGGGAAAAAATTTTTTCACTCAACATATCAGATAAAGGGCTGATATCCAGAATATACAAAGCACTCAGAGAGCTGAGCCCCCCCAAAACCAAATAAAGTCATAAAATTTGGAAGACGAAATGAATAGACACTTCTCTGAAGAGGACAGAAATATGGTCAACAAACATATAAAAACATGCTCACCTTCACTTATCATCAGAGAAATCCAAATCAAAACAACAATGAGGTACCACCTCACACCAATGATAATGGATCACATCAAAAATAATGGGAACAGTTTCTGTTGGCCGGGCTGCGGTATGAAAGGCACTCTCATCCGCTGCTGGTGCGAATGCCCATAGTCCAACACCTATGGAGAACAGTCTGGAGAGTGCTCAAGGAACTGAAAATTGAGCTGCCATTTGAGCCAACAATCGCTCTCTTAGGTATCTACCCCCAAGTCGGAAGGACATTGATCCCAAAATATGTGTGCGCCCCACTATTTATAGCAACACTCAGTATAATAGCCAAGTCTTGGAACCAACCTTGATGTCCAACAACAGATGAATGGATCATTAAGATGTGGTATCTATACACAATGGAATACTACATGGCAGTCAGAAATGATACAATCACAGACTTTGCAGCAACGTGTATGTATCTAGAACATATTATGTTAAACGAAGTAAGTCAGAAGATGAAAAATAAATACAAAATAATAGCACTATTCTGAAGCACCTAGAACATACACCTTATATACAACTAATACTCAACAATCAAATAACAGGGTTTAACAGGGTAGAAACTCTAAACACTGTAACAGTCAACAAATACCGGGAAGTAGTGCCCAAAACTTATGAAAGAAGAACAACACAAACTCTTGACTACACATTATACCACAAAGACCCAGCAACAGCAGAAACAGCAGCATAGAGAGAACAGATATGTAATCAGCCTTCTACTACAAAGGCCCACAATAATCCTTAGGGATCTTATACAGGATTACAGGTAAAGAATACCATGGGAAATCACTGATTCCAATGGAAGCATTTCATAACAATATGTTTTAGTGCCTTAATCTTATTAAATTTAAAATAACCTCTCAGCTTTTCTGTCCACATGCATTCTTGGATACAAAGGGTGGATAAAATAAGATGGCATCTCGGAGCCCAGTCACATGAGATACCATACCCAGCTTGCACTATGAGAATGTCCAGAGAAAATTCTTTAACATACACTTTATCTCTAGGTTATACCTTCTTTTAGGACTTGAAGCACATGACGAGTCAGACCACCAAAGCAGCAACAGTAACCTACAGACTTATACTACAGGCCCTACTCATTGAACACATTCAAGAAAACTAGAATTCCCTTGCTCTTTTCTCTTCTCTTCTCACTATTTTCTTCTTTTTGCTTCTTTCCTCTTCTCCTTTTCTTTTCTTTCTTTTTTTTTTTTTTTTTGGTTTTGTGATCACACCGGCAGTGCTCAGGGGTTACTCCTGGCTCCACGCTCAGAAATCGCTCCTGGCAGGCACGGGGGACCATATGGATACGGGGATTTGAACCAATGACCTTCTTTTTTTTTGTTTGTTTGTTTTTGTTTTTGGGTCACACCCGGAAATGCTCAGGGGTTACTCCTGGCTGTCTGCTCAGAATTAGCTCCTGGCAGGCACGGGGGACCATATGGGACACCGGGATTCAAACCAACCACCTTTGGTCCTGATCTTGCAAGGCAAACGCTGCTGTGCTATCTCTCTGGGCCCCTCCTTTTCTTTTTAATGTATTTTCTCTTTTCTTCTTTCCTGCCCCTTCTATATACTTTCCCCTTTCCCCCTTTTGGATATCTGACTATCCCTGAACCCCAACCCTATCCAGACTTCCCACCTTTATAAAACTATTCACCCTCGGTTCTTAATATATTAGGCATCAAGACTCACCTTCTACCCCAACGAACCAGTACCCAGCATCCAAGTGAATGGACACCCAGTCAAACCCACACCTCATCCCCAGCAAGAAGAGCCAAATAATTCTGCTGCTGAGTCATGCTGCGCATATCTCCTTACCAACTCTTCCTAATATGGTCTGTTACTTGAAAACAGACTTAGCTCTAAAAGTTCCCCCAAAGCAAGAACTCTTCCCAATACCTTCCTGCCGCGATTCTCTTTCCAACCTGAAGAAGGTCAGGGTGCGTGATGAAAAGGCACTTGGGAAACCACACACCACAAGAAAATCCCAAAAGACAATGGGGAAACCTATACTTCCATCATAAGTGTAAGACCTGTACACAATACCTCTTTACCTGCTTTTCCCCCAAATATAAGATAGTCTATTGCATCATTTTGTTTTTTTAATTGCCTTGTTATTTCATTTTTATATATTTATGTGAGCACATACAGTTTTATTTCTATGTTTTATATTTTTGGGGAGTGTGGCCTATTCTGTTTTTTTCTCTTTCCAACCTCAAATGCACTGGCAATATAATGTAGCACCATTTTCCCCTGCAAAGACACACTAAAAAAGGGGGAATCTTACTTACCAAAATGAGCTCTTATCTACTAGGGATAAGAACTCATACTTGTTTACAATACAGGGACATCTCCTACCCTGAAAATATGTCATGTGGACCCAACTTAGACCCCAGGTGATTAGACATCATTCGTCCATCCTTGAACCCTGGATCCCAGACATAGAAATGACACAGTTCTTCACAACAGCTACAGGAAACAAATTCCATCTGGGTCATCCTTAATACTGCTGGGACACCATCAAGTGCCAGCTCTAATATGATATCCTGACAAGGAGGAAAGTGGGAACAAATTGACCTAAAAGCAAGTTATCCTACCCTACCAGCTAACGATAAGACAAAATCAGAAGACTTGTCACCAAAATCCACTTGTCTGTCCAAAATCCAAGATTGTGTTCTACAGATGACTGGCTGATAGAATCCTGACCGGACTTTATGTATCCTGGGACCAATAAAAAGCCTTAGTCTAGAGTTTGAGCTATGGCCTGCACAACAACCATGATCTCCAGTTCCAAATGTCTGTCTGAGACAATTGCAATGGAATGGGTCTTCTGGAAACATCCTAGGATCAATGCAAAGACCAAGACCACCAACCACAGAAGATGGATTAAAATGACACTGAGGGAGCAGAACTTCTAGAACCACAAAGAAAGAATTCATCATAAGTTCCACCCCTTGACTTGTGTAGATACCAAGATCTTTAGATACAGAGGTCTGACTTTATCACACAGGACGGAGCAGAAGTCTTCCAAACAACACGAAAGCACCAAGGGGAGAGTATATGAACCTGTACAGAGTCTATAGTTAATCCCATGACAATATACTACAAGGGTGGAGAAACTCTGTAACTCTTAGGCCAAGGGAATTCCTTTCTGAATGACCCCAATATTTACTGTGCCTGTGCAGGAGGGGAAAAAACACAAAACAATTTTTCTCCTTTTTTATTTATCTATCTAGTTTTTGTCAATTTCATTGTTTTGATGTGGTTATTGAAGTTGTTATCTTCATTTATATTTATATATTTATTTTCTTCTTTTCTTTCCTTTCTTTATGTGCTCTGCCATGTTTTTATCTCAAGATCATGGCTTTTATGTGGTGCTTACCTTTATTGTTGGAGTGCTCACTGGATATTTTATTTGACACTTCTTTTTGTACTGTTGGTGTGATTCACCTTTTCCCCTTCGTCTCTCAAACCAATAATGTGAGCCTCTAGAAAGACTCCATTCATTTTCGGCATATTTGATTTTTACCCCAGTTTATTACTTTTTTCTTCTTCAAACAAAACCATGTAACTTTATCTATCTTGTCCCATTTCCCAGTTACAGGAGGAAATAAGGGAGCTACCAAGACCAAACAGGTGTAAGACCACTAAGTAGCAAGTTAGGCATAGAGGAGACCATTTATTCTTGCAGCCCTGGCGGTGAGGGAAGATATGGGAGTTAGGATGGGAACGGAGGTATAGGGAGAACAATTCGGTGATGGGAATCCCCCTGATATTAAGTTAACATGTACCTAAATATTGTTGTAAACAATATGTAAGCCACTATGATCAAAATAAAAATTATATTATTAAATAAAAAACTAGAAGACAGCTAATGGAATGAAAAAAATTTTTCACTCAACACATCAAATAAAGGGTTAATATCTAGGATATACAAAGCGCTAAAAAAGGGAAGTCATAGAAAATGGCCATAGTAATGGAAAGAAGAAATGAATAGACACTTCTCTGAGGAAGACCGGAAGATGGCCAATAGACACATGAAAACATGTTGACCATCACTCATAGGAAAATCCAAATCAAGACAACAGTGAGGCACCAACTTACACCAGTGATGATGGCACACATCAAAAATAACAGGACCAATCTCTGTTGGTGGGTATGTGGTAAGAAATGAACTCTCATCCACTACTGGTGGAAATTTTGCCTGGTCCAACCCCTATGGAAAATTGTGGACAGTGCTCAGTAAACTCAGAATTGAGCTGCCAAATGACCCAGCAATTATAGTTCTGGGCATCTATCCCCAAGAAGGGAGGACATTCATCCCAAAGTATGTTTGCACCCCATAATTTATAACAGCACTCAAAATAGCCAAGATTTGAAACCAACCTCGATGCCTAAAAAAAATGAGTGTATCATGAAGATGTAGTACTTATACACAATGGAATACTACATAGCAGTTAAAATGATACAATAATGAATTTTGCAGCAACATAGATAGATCTAGAAAATAATATGTTAAATGAAGTAAGCCAGAATAATAAGGATAAAACAGAATGATAACACTTATCTGATGTATTTGGAACATATACCATATATACATATAATACTTCAAAAACAAATACCATGTTCTAATAGGGAAGAAACTCCAAGTACCATAGGAGTCAGCATATAGCACAGAGAAGTGTTCAAATCAAGTGGACGATGGGCAACACAAAGCCTCCTCTAGCCATTATACCATAAAAAACTGCTATAACGGAAACAGCAATTTAGAGTGAACAGGTATGCTATCAACCTCAAAATTCAAAGGCCTATAAAAATAACATATGGTATTTGTACACAGAACTAGGTGCAGAATATAATTGGAAGCAGGAAATACCTCTGTAGTGATTAATAACAAAATTTCTTAATGTCTTAATTTTATTCAGGTATAAAATAACCCTTTAACTTCTTTGTCCATTGTGGTTCCTGGAAACATAGGGTTGACATCCTATTTCTACACCTCAGTGCTCAATCACACTAGATACCATATAAAATGCTCATTATGATAATGCCTTGATAAAATTTCCAATTTACTCATGTCCTTTTGTTTATATATTCTATTAAGACCTAAACAATATAATTATTAAGACCACGGAAACAGTCAATGGAGCACCACAGGTTTATGTTACAGGCCCTACTCATCGAATAAGTTTCTGCAAATCTTCTTCTTCTTCTTCTTCTTCTTCTTCTTCTTCTTCTTCTTCTTCTTCTTCTTCTTCTTCTTCTTCTTCTTCTTCTTCTTCTTCTTCTTCTTCTTCTTCTTCTTCTTCTTCTTCATAAATTTAATCTATGTTAAATAAGCCCACACTCTCAGTTTCTCTTTAGGAAATAAACCTTGATACATAAGATGCAGCAGATGATACTACATAGTGTATTCACCTCTTATAGACCTATTATATTGTTTAGTACTCTAGATGCAAAACTATGCATATCCTACAATTCTCCAACCATTATCTAACCCTGAAACCTTCATCTAGCAAAACCCATCCCAGTCAATGATGAAATGTTTAGATGTAGAAAAACCTTCCAACTCTGATGCACCAGTCCCATTTTCTTTTTTAACTTATTTTCATTATATTTACTTATTTTTGTTTTCTCATCTCTTTTGTTTTTTCTTTCTTTCTTTCTTTCCTAATCTATATTTTAGCTAATTATTTTCTCTTAATGCAATTATTTCTTAAGAGCTCAGAGCCAACCTATGAGGGTCAGGTCTCCAACAACAATTTGAATAAATTTCTAATATCTGTCTATATGTGGACATGAGGTTCTATACAGTGGTTTTCTGTCTGATTGTCAAGCCTAAACTGTAAACAATGTCTATAGTGGATATAGCCCCTCTTATCTATTATCTATATCTATTTCCCCTTCAGAAAGTCTTCTGTCCTCTCATTCCCCAATCCTAATCCATTATCCCTTCTTATTTAATCCTCATTACCCTCTGTTCTTAACTTATTAGGTACCAAAACCGACGTCCTGCCCCCAATAAACCACCACCCAGCTCTCATAGCTCAAGGACACCCTCTCATTCCCACATCTTTTGCCCCTGCAAGAAACTACAACCAACACACCTGCTGACTCATGCTATGTAGTCCTTTTTCTCATCCCCCAAATGTGAATTGTTGCATGGCACTGTATTCAGCTTCAAAAGAACACCCAGCTTAAGGACATTACCTGATCCCTTAATGAGCAAATCATGTCTCAAACTCAACAAGACCATGGTGTGTGATGAAAAAGTACCCCGGATTTCACCCACACACAAGAATATCTCAAAAGACTTAATGGGGATAACCATATTTACTTTGTATGTTTAATATATCTATAATAATGCATCTTAGGGTGTTTATTCCCAAGCATAAAAGTAGCCTCCTCCACTTTTTCATAACTTTTTTAAAATTCATTTTTATTTATTTCCAATTGAGTGGAAAGTTTCCTGGCACCATAAACAAAATGTCGGGGTGTGATAATTAGCATGTGCAGAGCCATTAGTTGTTACCATGACAGTAGGCTTCAACGTAGAGAAGCCCTGAACCTAGTAGGCCAAGAGAATTCCCATTCTTATTTCCCCAATACATACTGTGCCTACGCAAAACAAAACAAAAAAGGAAACACAAAACCTTGCCACAACAGCACTCCTTCCTTTGTTTATTTTTATTTATTTTTTCTTTTTCTTTTTTCTCTTTCTTTTCTTTATTTTTCACTGTTGTGGTAATTATTTGATGATTTTTTGTTGCTGGGTTTTATTTTTTGGTAGTTACTGTCTTTTTTAAATTTTTTGTTGTTTGTTGTTTTTTCGTTATGTTTTTACTTCTTTGTCTTTTTTTGTCTTCATCCAACAGAACAACACAACTTTTATAATCTTGTTCTGCCTCATATATTGAGGAGGAAAATAAAAATGAATGGTACAGGACCAATAGCTGTATGAATATTGAGTGGAAATAAAAATGATCAGACTTAAACATGAAACCCAAAGTCAACAACAACGGAATCGATAGCCTCTCTACAACAAACTATACACAGAGGATAAAAGTTACACTAGCACTCTGGGGGCAAAGTAGGGAGATATGAGACACATACTGGGAAAGTGGTGGAAGGAGGACAACCCTGATGGTGGGAATGGCCCTGGTTTTTTGTCACTATGTAACTTAAATATTACTATGAAAGATTTGTTATTGACATTGGTCACAATAAAAATTATTTTTAAAAAAGAGAACTAAAGGGGCTACAGTGTTGACCCTGTCAATAAAGATCAATTTCCATTTTCTTGATGCATTCAGAATCAAGAGTATTCTTCTCAGCTAATTACCAGGGGAAAAGGTTCTATGATGATGACCTAATTCACTTTACTCCATTCCAATAGTGATGATATAGGACAAGAAGAACTGGGATTCATGGAGAAAGGCAGGACATAGCAGAAGCACAACCAGGGATAGTGAGGTACCAGGGAGAGAATAATATAATATAAATATAAGTATTGGGATATAGGACATTGTACATTGGAAACCATACAGTGTTAATAGGTTATATATCCTTTCACTGAAGCTTCTCTGTGAGAGAGGAAAGATTGTCTGGAATCAATCCTAATTAATAACCGCAAAATCATAGAGGAGATAGCATTCTGCTTCATTGTATCCTTCTCTATCTTTTGGATTGTGTCTCTGAATCTTTTGCCTTTTTTTTGCTTTTTGGGAAACATCTGATGATGCTCAGGGGTTACTCCTGGCTATACTCTCAGAAATCGCTCTTGGCTTAGGGGACCATATGGGATGCTGGAGGATCAAACTGTGGTCCATCCTAGGTTAGCACGTGCCACCGCTCCAGCCCCCTGAATTTTTTGCTTCTATTAGAATGCCTGGAACAATTTGCATCCAGGGCACCACAAAAATTGCTTTTGAGGGGGTTCTGTCTGCCAAGAGGTTACAGTGAGGATCCAATACCTCTCCTTTTCTGTTAGCAAAATGCAAGAAAGTTAGATAGGCTTGGTGGACCATAATATCCGCATGAACTAGTCTCAGGAAGCAGGTTTCCAGAATCATTAAACTAAACATGATAAGTAGTACTATAACAGTGCTGCCAACAGTGAAGGTGAGGCTTTGTCACCATGAACTCAGGTCAAAGTCCAGTAACGTATCTAAGATCCCCTGGACTAAATTCTCATAATGAATACCTGGGAGTTCATCTCTAAACACTCCAGCATTCTCATTATAAAGGGTATGAGTATCTAGAAACATATTTTCATTCAAGTCCTGCAGGTGCTATCTGATGTGCTCCCATGTTTAACAGGGGTGGCAACACTAAAGGAGGGACTATTTCAGTCATAAAAATAAAAAGCCCAAGTTTAATTCTAAGATATAGACAAATTTCTGCATTCAAAGCAGTGCTTGTTGAAGTGTCCAATCGTTGTTCACAGTTGTTATTAACAGTGGCTTGGACTGTCCAGATGTGGTTTGATTATTCTACCATGTTTTGACAAAATTATGCATCTGAACATAGGTTTTAAGAGCCATGCCTGTGACAGCAGCTATAGTGATGACAGTGATAACACAAACCTTGTCGCTATCAGTTTAATGGATCTCAGGATACATTGAAGTAGGACTGTCATGTCCTCTCTCTTGAACCCATTAGCAGTAAAATGCCTCCACTGTCAGGTTGACTGACAACCATATGTGACCTAGCTGTTAGTAAAATTATATTGTGGTTTGAATTGAGAGGAAAAATTTAGGACTGTTAAACAAGGAACAATTGTGGAGCCTAGACCAGAAAAGACTCCATTTTGTCACCCAATATTAAGGGTTTTATTTTCTTCTTATAGGATACTTTCATTTGCAAAAATCTCAGGGCTCTCTCAGTACTCTTCTATTAGATTAAAAGTCAGCAAGACGAAATTTCTCTTGCATATACCCTATATAAACTTGAGGGGTATAGCCTCTTTGGGAGGTGATCCTGGCCAGTCAGCTTGGTTTAAGCTGGTTGATGGCATAAAGATTTGCCTTGCTTTATTTAAATTGTGTTGTCTCATTCTTCTACTATAGACCCTAACACAGTTATTAAAGTTAACCTTTATTAGGGTGGGGGAATAAGAAAAAATGCACAGGCAAGCACATAGGGATGTTCAACACATTTTTATGTAAAATATAGAGTTAAACTGGTAGATAAATTGAAATAAATTTAGTAAGTAAGTAAATTAAACTGCTTTGAGCCAAGAAGTTATCCATTTCAATGGTGGCTGGGCATAAGGCTGCAGCAAAATTAAACAAGTCAGTGTGTTGAGGGTTAATTGTTGCATTATTCATTGCTCAAGGGTGAGTGGGACAAATGCCCCATCATGCCATTCCATCAGTTTCTGGTCTTGGATACAAAAGAAGCTGGTAGAAGTGTAAGAAAAATGGGATTTAACATAATCTGGATCATCAAAACAACCAGGAACAAATTTGCCTCTCCAGTCTATTAAAGCATAAACATCAGGAAAGCCTCTTCAGTAAGTGTTGTTGGTCAATTGGTCAGCTGCTCTGGGAAATTGGTGGTGGGAATGTTGCACTGGTGAAGGGGGGTGTTCTTTACATGACTGTAATCATACAACTATAATCATGTGTGTAATCACGGTGTTTAAATAAAGATAAAAAAAGAAAGAAAGCAAACTCAGACTTCCATCTAACACCATGCACAAAGATCAAATCCAAATGGATTAATGACCTGGATATCAGACCTGAAACCATAATGAACAACACATAGGTAAAACACTCCATGACATCAATACCACAGGCAACATCAAGGTAAAAATGGCACTCTCCATACAAGTGGAAACAGAGATAAATAGATGGGACTATTTAAGCTGTGAAGCTTCTGAACCTCAAAGGAAATAGTGCCTAGGATATAAAAGCCACACAGAGAATGGGAAAAACTATTCACCCAATACCGGTCAGACAAAGGGCTAATATCTAAAATATATAAATTACTGATAGAATTTAACCAGAAAAAAATCTAACCCCATCAAAATTGAGAAGAAATAAACAATTTCTCAAAGAAAAAGTACAAATGGCCAAAAGACACATGAAAAAATGGGCCACATCACTAATTGTTAGGGAGATGCAAGTCAAAACAACAACAAGAAACCATCTCACGCCACAGTGACTGGCACAAATCACAAAGAACAAGAACAATCAGTTCTGGCGGGGATGTGGGGAGAAAGGAACTCTCATTTACTGCTGGTGGGAATGCCGTCTAGTCCAGCCCTTATGGAAAACTATATAGAGATTCCTCATAAAAATGAAAACTGAGCTACCATATGATCCAGCTATACTAATTCTAGGGATATACCCTAGAAGCACAAAATTCCAAAAGAAAAATGCATTCCTCAAACCTATATTCATCACATTATTTTTTACAATAGCTAGACTCTGGAAACAACCAAGATGCCTTTCAACAGATGAATGTCTAAAGAAACTGCGGTACATATACACAATGGAATATTATGCAGCCATCAGGAGAGATGAAGTCATGAAATTTTTCTATATGTGGATGGACATTAAAACTATTGTGATGAGTGAAATAAGTCAGAGGGAGAGAGACATACAAAATAGTCCCGCTTATCTATGAGTCATAAGAAAAATTAAAGACATTGTGATAATGCCTGGAGATGAGGGCTGGAAGGACCAGCTCACAATATGAAACTCACCTCAAAGAGGGGTGAGTGCAGTTAGAGAAATAATGCACTAACAACAATCATGGCAATGTTAAAGAATGAGAGTAGTAGAATGCCTGTTTCAAATACAGGCAGGGAGTGTTGGAGGAGGGAAATGGGGACATTGTTGGTGGGAATATTGCACAGATGAAGGGCATGTTCTTTTGGTGACTGAAGCCCAACTACAGTCCTGTTTGTAATCATGGTGTTTAAATAATAAAAAAATATAACCACCAAAATGAGATAAATTTCCTTCGGGGGGACTGACATTTATTATATCCAGTTCTTGGATAATTATTTACAGTTTTTTGTAGAGATGTAATCACAAACAGGCTTAGTATGGGTCTATGTCTGGGGATGAAGAAAAAGACAAGGAACAGTGATAATGCAAATGAGATCAAGAGAGTAACTTAATGCTCACTTTGGCAGCACATCTACTAAAATTGTAATGATACAGAGAAGATTAGCATGGCCCCTGAGCAAGGATGACACACAAATTCGTGAAGCATTTCATATTTAAAAAAATAGAGTAACTTAAAAAAAGTTGAAAATTTTTTCTTCCTCATCTGGAGTCTTATGGAGTAAAAGAAAGAGAAATCCTTAGTCCAGCACTTGGTTCTGGCATTGTCCAATTAGTTACCTGTAAACAAGAGGGGGTAATCTTTTAATCAAAAGCAATTATAGTTTATTAAAATTTTAATTAAGAAACTTTGAACAGAACCTAAATTCTTAGTGGGAAACTTATTTTGTGCTTTAAAATTGTATGGCTGATTTTATACAGGATTCCAAAATTGGAGGCTATATAATCCTGCTATGGGTCCAGAAAATGGTTTTTACCCCAAAACAATGCCCTTGAATTGATACCTTTACAATTAATACCATTACAATTTATACACTTACAAATAAATGCAATAAAGTTTGTCTTTAGTGAACTTGGTTGTTATTTTGCATAGTTGCAGTATGAACTGGGATAGTAACTTTTAACCTTAGATTTAGTTAAATTAGTGCAAGGTGTTTTTTCCAGGAAGCATTTTTTTTATATTTTTCAACTGCAAGTCTTCTGGCAGTCTTTTAGTTTGCTTAAGCTCAGAGGGTCTTTTTTTTCCCCGATGTCTTTGTGGAGATAAAGGCTTCATTTCCCACATTTTCTTCTGATTAGAGACTGTCAACTTAAGATATCACCCTTGTAACTAAAGCACTTGAGCATTTGGGTTTTCCCTATTCATAGCCATGGTGGCAAAAAGCCTGCCATAGGGTCCATCTGAGGCCCTTGATGGGACACACATTTTTAGGTGTTAGGATTTAAGTTTTATCTCAAAGCAATTGAATCTTAAACCAAGGTAGCATGAAAAATATCGAGAGTTCTGTAAAACTCACCTTCAACATTTAAATTTTGGCTTTCATAGGTTTAAAATAAGTGGCTACTTTGTTATTCTATTACTAGATGGGAATCCATATTCCCATATTTTAGCAAGATATCTTATTTTACTTGATTTATGTAAACGAGTATATTGCCATGACATATTAAGGATGTAAAATGTGTTGAAAAAAATCTCTCTTCATTCTGACCATATAAGCAGTTTACCTGTTTGTCATGGGCCATAGAGCAAAAAACGTTCTGTTAAAATCTGTGGAGATAAAACTGAAAATTTAATCAACAATATTATGTTTTTCTTCTTACCTCCATGAGGAAACCTTTGAATTCCTATAATTTTTAATATCCAATTTTCTAAGCACACTGTGACATGAGTCTGGAACATCTAAAATCCTTTTCATTAAAACTTGCCAAAAAGTATCAGAACAACTCTTTAGATATAATATAAATCTATCCTTATAACAATTTAGTTTGACCAATTTCTTTCCTTAGAACACAACATTCAAAACTTCTCATATTCCATTACTTTATTCTGTCCTTTGACTTTCCTTCATTCCAATTTAAAATAAGCTGAGTTTATTTTAACATAATTTTCTAATTTTTCCAACAAGTATATATCTATCCATCTCCTTTCTTGCTTAAAATACACATCTACACACATACTGCCACTTATTATAGATTTATATTTTTCCTCTGGATTAATGGAGGTATGTTTTATGGGTCAGCATATAGTCTATCCTGGAGAATGACCCATGTGCATTGGAGAAGAATGTGTATCTAGTTTTCTGGGGATGGCGTGCACTATATATCTACTAGTTCACTTTCTTCCATATCTCTTTTCAAAGTTAGTACATTCTTGTGGTGTTTTAGCCTGATTGAGCTATCAAGGGGGTGCCGACAGTGTTGAGCTCTTCTCTGATTACTCTGTTGCTATTGATGTCTTCTTTCAGATTTGTCAACAATTGTGTTAAATATTTTCTGGTACGTCACTGGGTGTGTATCTGTTTACTAGTGTAATTTCTTTCAGTTGTACATATCCTTGACTATTAGAAAAGATCCAATTTTGCCGTTATAAATTTTGTGAGTCTTAAGTTTATGTCATTTGATATTAGCATAGCCACTCCAGCTTTTTTAAGGCAGTTTTTTGCTTGGATGTTTGTCCTCAAATATTTGCTTTTGAGTTTGTTTGTTCTGACTATTCAGATATGTTTCTTGTAGGCAGCAGAATGTTGAATTCAGCTTTTTGATCCATTTCCCAATATCAGTCTATTACTCTATTCATTTTTGGGGGGGGTTTGGATCACACCCAGCAGCGTTCAGGGATTACTTTTGGCTCTATGCTCAGAAGTCGCTCTTGGCAGGCTCAGGGATGCTGGGATTTGAACCACCAACCTTCTGCATGCAAGGCAAACTCCTTACCTCCGTGCTATCTCTCTCTGGCCTCTAACCTGTGCATTTAACCCATTGATGTTGAGAGAGATAATTGTCACAGGATTTAGTGCCATCTTTGTTTAAAAGTTTGGTGTGTATTTTGGTCAGTGTTGTTTTAATGTAGATCTTTCAGTTTATCTTTTACTGCTTGTTTTGAATCTGTAAAGTTTCTGAGCAGCTGTTTAGCCGTGAAGCTAACTATACTTCCTTTAAACCTGAAAGTGAGTCTGGCCCTGTGCAGTATTCTAGGCGATCCATTCGTTTCATTGAATTTTGTCACTAAAACCCACACTGCCTTCTGGCCTTCAGGGTTTCTTGTGAGAGTTCTGCTATAAATCTTAAGGATGCTCCTTTGAAAGTAATATAAGATTTTGGTCTTGATGCTTTCAGTATTCTATCTCTATTCTGGGATTCATCATTGTGATTAGCATGGGTCTTGAGGTGCTTTTCTTTTGGACTCTTTTAGTTAGTACTCTTCCAGGATGCAGTATTTGGTTGCATGCTGTAATTAGCCCTGTGAGTTTCTCTGTTATGATGTCCTTAACTGTTTGTTTTTCTTGGAAATTTTCTTCCTGTGTCTCTGAGATTCCAACAATATTTGTTGTTTCTGTTGAGTTTATCAAAGACTTCAATTGTCATCTGTTCACATTATTTGAGTATTTTTTCATTGTCTGATCATTTGCTTTGAGGTTCTTTTCCAATCTCTTCTGCTCTACGGAGTTGTTCAGCATCTCATCTTCCAGCTCACTGATTCTGTTTTTAGCCACTGTTATTTTGTTGGAGAGTCTTTCCATTGAGGTTTTTTATTTCATCTACTAGGATTTTCAGTCTTGTTGTTTCCGTTTGGAGTTTTATGATTTTCATCATTGTGGTCTGTTCAGCTCAATTTATCGTTTGAGTTCTAGGAACATTTTTTTTCTATTTCTACTCTAAATTCCTTATCTGTGAGGCTAACTAGGTGGCTGGTAATTTTTGAGTCATCAGAGATGCCATCTTTATTCTCTATGCATGGTGTTGTCCTACATTGTTTCCCCATTGGGACACTTGTAGTGTGGTTTTTACTATGTGTTATTGTGAGGTTCATGAGCTAGAAGATGCATGCAGCTGTGGAGCGAAGCAGAGGAATTTGGGGCTAGCCTGGGCAATTGATGATCAATTATTTAGAAATTTGAAGGTACCATGAGGGAAAAGGATTTTTGATAGGTGAGGAGAGAAAAACACTTGAATGAAGGGAGCTTAAAAATGAAACATAAGACAAAGATACTCTCCACATGGGAGCCTGAGACAGGCTTCTCGCTGCCTCACCCCGCGCCCTTCCTAGAGACCCCAAGCCAAGCGAAGAGCACACGGGTGAGTGCTTTTCTCTGGCACCTCCATACTCTCCACATGGGAACCTGAGACAGGCTTCTCACTGCCACACCTCGCGCCCCTCCTAGGGACCCCAAGCCTGAACAAAGAGCACACGAGTGAGTGCTTTTCTCTGGCACTTCCATACTCTCCACGTGGGAGCCTGAGACAGGCTTCTCACCGCCTCACCCCGTGCCCCACCTAGGAACCTCAAGCCTGAGCGAAGAGCAGAAGGGTGAGTGCTTTTCCCTGGCACCTTCACACTCTCCATGTGGGAGCCTGAAACAGGCTTTTCAACGACTCACCCCGCGCCCCTCTTAGGGGCCCCAAGCCCGAGCGAAGAGCACACGGGTGAGTGCTTTTCCCTGGCACCTCCACACTCTCCACGTGGGAGCCTGAGACAGGCTTCTCACTGATGCACCCCACGCCCCTGAGCCTGAGCTGAGTGCAGACTGGGTGAGGAGAATCCCGCACCTGACCCACTCTGCGCTGCTGGGACAGGCTAAGACCAATAGACTGGGTGAGCTTGGGCCTGCCACCTGGACCATTGGCTAACCTAGAGCAGCCTACCACCCTGAGCCCCGGAGTGGACCTGAGACTCCCCAAGGGCTGAGGGCAGTTACTGGGTGGGTTTGACTATGGGAATTTCTTCTGCTGAGGCTCGGAGGGGGAGGAGCTCCATTGACTTCCAGAGAGGGGAGGAAGGATAGAGACCTAGGCTCAATAGTGCTCTCAACCATTGTGGCCAGGAGCAGAACTGCACCAGCTGGCAGGAATAAGGAGAAGGAAATTGACCAGACCCACTGAAGGAGGGCTGATTTCCAGATAGAGGAAGACAGAGGGAGAACAAAGGAGCTAGGCTCAACAGCGCCCTCCACCATTGTGCCCAGGAGAGGACCTGCGCTAGCTGACAACAAAAGGGAAAAGCAATGGATCAGGCCACATAAAGAGCACAGGAGGAGCCAAACCTCAGTGAGCTCACCCAACAACCCCCTCTAGAACCACGCTCAGGAAGGGGACCCATCCCCATGCCACAGGGGACCAAAGCAGGCTAAATTTAGAAGAAAGAGCACTCCAAACCACACCAATAAAAGCAAAGAAATATGGGTAAATCAAGGAAAACCCTAATATCTAGAGATACGGAGACAAATCCTAGTAAGTTTCCAAGTCCACCAAAACGCACAGATCCATGGGAAGGAGATATAAAACCAGCCATGAAGAAGTAAATGCGGGGCCGGGTAGGTGGCGCTGGAGGTAAGGTGTCTGCCTTGCAAGCGCTAGCCAAGGAAGGACCGTGGTTCGATCCCCCGGTGTCCCATATGGTCCCCCCAAGCCAGGGGCGATTTCTGAGCACATAGCCAGGAGTAACCCCTGAGTGTCAAACGGGTGTGGCCCCCCAAAAAAAAAAAAGAAGTAAATGCAAGAATTGATAAAAAGAAATGAAAGAAATGCGAGCTACCGAGTATAAGAAATCTATGGATGAACAAAACAGCCAAATTAAAGAAGAAATGTTAAAGAACATGAGAGATACCATACAAAAAGAACTGAAGGAATTAAAAGACAAAGTAACAAGCATTGCAATCAGAAACACAGAGTTGGAGAAGCACATTGAAGAACTCAAAGGAAAACTGTAAACAAAAAATGACCAAGAAACCAACAAAGAAATAAAAGGCAAAGCACTGGAAGGACGTCCAGTATCTAATGAACAAGGACAAAAGAAACAATCTAAGAATTTTGGGTATACCAGAAGAGGAGAAAATAGGGAAAGGGGACGAACAAGTAGTCAAGGATATAATAGCAGAGAACTTTCCCACCTTCTGAAAAGAAACTTCAGGGCACATCCAGGAAGTGAAGAGAGTCCCTAATAAAATAAACCCTAATAAACCAACATGAAAAACATATGGTAATCCAAATGGCAAAAAAAAAGAGAAAGATAAACTCCTTAAAGCAATAAGAGAGAAAAAACCCTCAAGTACAAAAGAACGGACATAAGAATCAAACCAAATCTCCCATTTGAAATAATTCAAGCAAGAAGACAGTGGAATGACATATTCAAACAACTGAATGAAAGAAATTTCCAATCTAGGGTCCAATACCCAGCAAAACTATATGGGAGGGCAGGCTAAAAACATTCTCAAACAAGAACGAACTTGAACTATTTGTGCAAACAAAGCCGATTATAAACGACTTACTCAGAGACAAATTACATATTTCAAACCCCCAATTGTAACAAAAACCACCTTGCACAACACAACTACACAACAGTCATCTCTGTCAATAATCACCATAAATGTTAACGGACTAAACTCTCCAATTAAAAGACACATAGTAGAGAACTGGATTAGGAAATATAAAACAGACTTCTGCTGTCTACAAGAAACACACCTACAACTACAGAATAAACACAGGCTTAGAATAAAAGGATGGAAAGTAATTATTCAGGCCAATGGAAAATAAAAAAGAGCAGGGACAGCCATTCTTATATCAGACCAAATTGCATTCAACCTCAAGAAAGTGATCAGAGACAAAGAGGGTCACTACTTACTGATCAGGGGAACATTAGATCAAGAAGTACTAACCCTGGTTAATATCTATGCACCTAATGTAGAGCCAGCAAAATATGTGAGACAACTGCTCACAAACCTGGAGAAACACATGAAGGGAAATGTGATAATAGTTGGGGACCTCAATATTCCATTATCACCACTGGACAGATCCACCAAAGAGAAAAATAGCAAAAAAAAAGAGCTCTAAATAAAAAATTAGAAGACCTAGGGCTAATAGACTTATATAGGGCCCTTCATCCCCAGAAAGCAGAATACACATTCTTCTCAAGCCCAGATGGAACCATCTCCAGAATAGACCATGTCTTAGGACACAAAGCCAACCTATAAAAGACCACAAATGTAAGGATCATTGGAAGCACCCTATCAGATCACTATGAAACAGAGGTCAAAATTGACTTCAAGAAGCAATGGAGAATAACTAATACCTGGAGATTAAACAACATGCTGCTCAACAACAGCTGGATCAAAGAGCAAATCAAGGAAGAAACAAAAAGATTCCTTCAGACAAATGATAATGAAGAGACAACATGTCAAAATTTGTGGGACACAGCAAAAGCAGTAATTAGGGGGAAACTCATAGCAATACAGGCCTATGTCAAAAAACAGGAAAATGGCGAAATCAACAGTTTAAATAATCACCTCAAGGAATTGGAACAACAGCATCAGAGAAATCCAAACACAACCAGAAGGCAAGAAATAATAAAAAGCAGAGAAGAAGTAAACAACATACAAACTAAGAAAACAATACAAAAAAATGAGACAAGGAATTGGTTTTTAAAAAAATAAAACAAGATAGACAAACCACTGGCAAAACTCACCAAAAAAGAGAGAAATACAACCAAATCAGTAGGATCACAAATGAAAGGGGAGAGATTACAACAGAACCCCAAGAAATACAACATTTCATGAGATCATACTATGAACAACTATACTCAGCTAGGCTAGAGAACCCAGTAGGAATGAACAGATTATTGGAAAAATACCATCTGCCAAGACTGGAAAAGGAAGAACTAGAAAGCCTAAACAGACCAATCACTTCAGAGGAAATTGAAAGTGTAATTAAGAAACTCCCTAAGAACAAATGTCCAGGCCCAGATGGATTTACAGGTGAATTCTATAATACATTCCGAGAAGACTTATTACCACTTTTTCATAGGCTTTTCCAAGCCATCAAAAATACAGGAATCCTCCCCAATTTCTTTTATGAGGGTAATATCACACTCACCACCAAAAATGGCAAAGACACCACCAAGAAAGAAAACTATAGACCAATCTCACTAATGAACATAGATGCAAATATACTCAACAAAATCTTAGCAAACCGAATCTAGCACTTCATCAAAAAGATCATACATCATGACCAAGTAGGTTTTATACCAGGAATGCAAGTTTGGTTCAACATACGCAAATCAATCAACATTATACATCACATAAACAACAAGAAAGACAAAAACTACATGAACATATCAATCGATGCAGAGAAGGCATTTGACAAAATCCAACACCCTTTCATGTTAAAGACACTCAGCAAAATAGGATTAGAAGGAACCTTCCTCAAGATAGTTACATCTATCTAGGAAAAGCCTACAGTCAACATTATACTTAATGGCGAGAAATTAGGAGCATTCCCACTATGGTCAGGAACTAGGCAAGGCTGTCCACTCTCCCCACTCTTATTCAATATAAACCTAGAAGTCCTAGCAATAGCTATCCGACAAGAGAAGAAAATCTAAGTAATCCAAATTGGGAAAGAGGAACTCAAATGATCTCTATTTGCAGACGATATGATGATATACATTGAAAACCCTAAAGAGTCCACAGTAAAACTCCTGGAAACAAGTAACCAATACAGCAAAGTGGCTGGATACAAAATCAATACACAAAAGACAGTAGCGTTTCTATATACAAACAAAGAAGTCGAGGAGAGAGATTAAAAATACAATTCCATTTAAAATAGTATCAAAAAATATCAGGTACCTAGGAGTCAGCCTTACAAGGGAAGTGAAAGACCTATACCAGGGAAACTTCAAAACACTTCAGAAAGAAATTGAAGGGGATCTAAAGAAATGGAAGAACATGCCGTCCTCATGGATAGGTAGAATTAACATAGCCAAAATGACTATCCCACCCAACCTACTGTATAGATTTAATGCAATCCCTATCCAAATTCAGACACCGTTCTTTAAAGAATTAGAACAATCAATCACAAAATTCATCTGGAACCACAAAAGACCCAGGATAGCCAAACACATACTGAAAAACAAGAAGCTGGGTGGCGTCTTTTTACCTAACTTGAAACTATTCTATAAAGTCATAGTAATCAAAACTGCATGGTACTGGAACAGAGACAGGACCTCAGACCAGTGTGTCAGAACTGAATTCCCAGACATAAACACTCAGATATACAGCCAATTAATATTTGATAAAAGAGGCAAGAACTGGAAATGGAACAAAGAAAGTCTATTCAACAAATGGTCTTGGTAGAACTGGAAAACCACATGCACCAAAGTGAAAATTGACCCATACCTCACTCCTTATACAAAATTTAACTCAAAATGGATAAAAAAAAACCTTGAAATCAGACCCGAATCGATAAAGTTTATCAAAAATAAATAGGCAGAACACTCGAAGACCTAGATATCAAAAATGTCTTTGAGGATGGAGCACCAATGGCAAGAACTTTAGCATCAAACATAAACAAATGGGACTACATCAAAATAAAACTTCTGCATAACGAAAGAAACCTTACTTAACATAAAAAGACAGTTAACAGAATGGGAAAAAATCTTTTCACTCGACATATCAGATAAAGGCCTGATATCTAGAACATACAAAGCACTCAGAAAGCAGAGCCCCCAAAACCAAATAAAGCCATAAAAATGGGGAGATAAAATGAATAGACACTTCTCTGAGGAAGACAGAAGTATGGCCAGCAAACATATTAAAACATGCTCACCTTCACTCATCATCAGGGAGATACAAATCAAGAAAACAATGAGGTACCACCTTACACCAGTGAGGGTCGCTCACATCAAAAATAATGAGAACAATCTGTGTTGGCGGGATGCGGTATGAAAGGCACTCTCATCCACTGCTGGTGGGAATGCCACCTAGTCCAACACCTATGAAGAACAGTCTGGAGAGTGCTCAAAGAACTCAAAATTGATTTGCCATTTGACCCAGCAATTGTTCTCCTAGGTATCTACCCCTAAGTTGAAAGGACATTCATTCCAAAGTATGTGTGCACCCCATTATTTATTGCAGCACTCAGTATAATAGCAAAGTCCTGGAACCAACCTCAATGTCCAACAACATATCAATGGATCATTGAGATGCGGTATCTATACACAATGGAATACTACATGGCAGTCAGAAATGATACAATCACAGACTTTGCAGCAATGTGGATGGACTTAGAACAGATTATGTTAAACACAATAAATCAGAAGACGAAAGATAAACACAGAATGATAGCGCTATTCTGAAGAACCTAGAACATACACCTTATAGACAACTAATATTCAACAACCAAATAACACGGTTTAACAGATTAGAAACTCCAAACACGGTAATAGTCAACATATAATCGGGAGTAGGTTCCAAAATACAAGAAAAGGGAGCAACAAAAACTCTTGACAACACATTATACCACAAAGAAACCAGCAACAGCAGAAACAGCAGCATTGAGAGAACAGGTATGTAATCAGCCTTCTAATACAAAGGCCCATAATAATCCCAAAGGGATCTTATACAGGATCACAGGTAAAGAACACCACGGGAAATCACTGACTCAAATGGAAACATCTCACAACACTCTGTTTTAATGCCTTAATCTTACTATATTTAAAATAACCTCTCAGCTTTTCTATCCACAGGCGTTCTTGGATACAAAGGGTGGACAAACTAAGGTGGCATCTCGGGGCTCAGTCACACGAGATACCATACCCAGCTTGCACTAGGAGAATGTCCCAAGAAAACTCTTTAACATACACTTTTTCTCTAGGTTATACCTTCTTTTAGGATTTGAAGCACGTGACCAGTCAGACCACCGAAGCAGCAACGGTGACGTACAGACTTATACTACAGGCCCTACTCATCAAACACATTCAAGCAAACTAGCATACCCTTGCTATTTTGTCCTCTTTTCTCACTACTTTCTTTTTTATTTTTTCTTTTCTTTACTTTTCTTCTCTTTTCCTTTTTTCCTCGTCTCCCTTTCGTTCTAATGTATTTTCTCATTTCTTCTTTCCTACACCTTCCATATACTTTCCCCTCTCTCTCTTTGGAAATCCAACTATCCCTTCACCCCTCAATCCCATTCAGACCTCCCATCGTATTAAAACTCTTCACCCTCAGTTCTTAATCCATTAGGCATCAAGACTGACCTCCTACCCCAACGATCCAGTACCCAGCACCCAAGCGAAGGGACACCCTGTCAAACCCACACCTCATCCCCTGCAAGAAAAGGCAACCAACTCCCCTGTGGACTCATGCTGCATGGCCCTCCCTACCAACTTCCCCTAACGTGGACTGTTACTTGAAACCGGACTTAGCTCTAAAAGTATCCCCAATGCAAGAGTTCTTCCAAGACCTCCCTGGCACAAATCTTTACCGATCTCAAGAAGGTCAGGGGCTGTGATGGAAAGGTTCCTGGGAACCCACACACCACAAGAAAATCCCAAAAGACAATGGGGAAACCTAAACTTTCAACATAAGTATAAGACCTGTATTATACCACCTCCTTACCTGCTTTTCCCCAAAAGTAAAGTAGTCTCTTGCATCACTTTGTTCCTTTAATTACTTTGTCAATTCATTTTTTAAAATGTTCACTCTACATATATATAGGTGAGCACATATATTTTATTCCTATTTTTATCTTTTTTTGGGTGTGTGCCCTGTTTCTGTTTTCTTCTCTGTCCACGCCCAAATGCACCGACAATATAATGTAGCACCATTTCTCCCTGCAAAGGCACACTAATAAAAGGGGAAATCCTACATATAAAAATGAGCTCTTATCTACTAGGGATAAGAACTCATACTTGTTTACTATACCGGGATATCTCCCACCTTAAAAATATGTCATGCGTATCCAACTTAGACTCCAGGTGATTAGACACCATCTGTCCAGCCTTGAACCCTGGATCCCAGACATAGAATCGACACAGTTCTTCACAACAGCTACGGGAAACAAATCCCAACCGGGATATCCTTAATACTGCTGGGCCACCAATAAGTGCCAGCTCTAATATGATATCCTGACAACGAGGAAAATGGGAACAACTTGACCTAAGAGCAGGTTATCCTACCTCACCAGCTAATGATGAGACAAAATCAGAAGACTTGTCACCCTTTGGTCTGTTCAAAAGCCAAGATGGCGATTTACAGATGACTGGCTACTAGAACCATGACTGGACTGTATATATCTTGGGACCAAAAAAAAAACACTAGTCTAGGGCTTGAATTATGACCTGCACAACAACCATGATCCCCACTTCCAAAGTTCTGGCTGAGACAATTGTAACGGAATGGGGCTTCTGGAAACACAATGAAAGACGCTATCCTAGGTTCCATCCTAGGATCAGTGCAAAGACCAAGACCACCAACCACAGAAGATGGATTATAATGACACTGAGGGAACAGAACTTCTAGAACCACAAAGAAAGACTTCATCATAAGTCCCACTCCTGGACCTGTGCAGATACTGAGATCTCTAGATACAGAGGTCTGTTTTTATCACCCAGGAAGGAGCAGAAGCCTTCCAAACTCCACATAAGCACCAAGGGGAGAGTAAATGAACCTGAACGGAGTCTATAGTTAATCCCATGACAATATACTCCAAGGGTGGAGAAACCCCATATCTGTTAGGCCAAGTGAATTCCTCTTCGAATGACCCCAATATTTACTGTGGTATTGCAGGAGGAAAAAATGGCAAAAAGCACAAAACATATTTTTAATTTTTCTTATATATTATTTTTAAATACTCAGTTTTTATTATTTTTTATTTTTATTTACCTATCTACTTCTTGTCGATTTCCTTGTTTTGGTGTGGTGATTAAAGTTGTTGTCCCCATTTATATTTATGCTTTTTCCTTCTTTTTTTTCTTTCTTTATGTGCCCTTCCATGTTTTTTATCTCCAGACCATGGCTATTTTTGTGGTGCTTATTGTTGTTATTGTTAGAGTGCTCACTGGATGTTTGACACTTCCTTTTGTACTGTTGGAGTGTTTCACCTTATTTTTCTCCTTCGCCTCTCAAACCGATGCTGAGAGCCTCTAGAAGGATTCCGCCCATTTTCGGCATATTAGACTTTTATCCCAGTTTATTACTTTTCTCTTCTTCAAACAAAACCACATAACTTGAACTATCTAGTCCTGCCTCCCAGTTAGAGGGGGAAATAAAGGAGGCACCAAGACCAAACAGTTTCAAGACTACTAAGTAGTAAACTAGGTACAGAGGGGACCACATTTTCTAGCAGCCCCGGGGGTGAGGGAGGAGGATATGGGAGATAGGACAAAAATGGAGGTGTAGGAAGGACAAATTGGCAATGGGAATCCCCCTGATTTTATGTAAATATATACCTAAAATATTATTGTCAACAATATGTTCAAAATAAAAAGTATATTAAAAAATGAAACATAAAATTGCTCCTACTAAAATATTTAAGAGGATTAGTGTTACAACAACGAGGCATCCACTAAAAGAATTACACCTTCAGGGGCTGGAGCCATAGTACAGTAGTAGGGCATTTGCCTTGCAAGTGGCCGATCTCTGATGAAACTTGGTTTGATCTTTGGCATCCCATAAGGTACCCCAAGCCAGGAGCCAATTCTGAGAGCATAACCAGAAGTAACCCTGGAGAGTCACAGGGTGTGGCCCAAAAAGCAAACAAAGAAAACAAACGAACAAAAAGAAGTATCCCTTCAGCCTCTTCTATGCCCATGCTCCCAAAAAAAGAAGTATCTTTCCAATGGATGTGCATTCTCAGTCATAAAACATTTTAAGTACAGCGATTTTACCATTCACTACTGGTGTCAAACAAGAAAGACCTTCATCTCCTCAGTATAGCTCTATGTTCAGAAAACCATGAGGAGAATACATATGTTGGGTGGTTACCACTTTGTCAGACTCTGCGTCTGAAAGTGGTTTAGTAAAAAAACTCCATGTAGAGACCACTCAAGATTTAGTCCTTCATAAAGTTTATAATTAAAACCTTTATCAGTCTGTATGTGGTCTATCCCACCTAGGTTTTAAAAAATTCATCTTATTCTACCATTCATCTGGAGAAAAATCAGGTTCATCTTACAAAGTCTTAAAGATGGACTAGTCATTTTTGAAATTTTTTGCTTCATATGGACCTACATCTCTGTACTGCAATGAATACCTTACAAGATAAAGTGAAAGAATACCTTGGACTTCCCAGGACTTTTATTTGATTGCTAATACATTCCTACATTCTTCTCAATACATACAATAAAAAAGGACATTTAAATTTAGATGTTTCTAAGAATGGAGAATTAGTTAAAAAAGTTTCAATTGTTTTCTTTCAACATTATTGTTAATTATTTTTATGAAAATATATGCTGTTATTTAGGTAATTTTATTTCATGTCAAACTTTAGATATCAAACTTTATGTTGGCCTTAAGAAAGCTTTACCTACAAATGTTAAATCCATGGTATTCTTAGTGAGTGTTTTAAAGCTTTTAACATCTGTGCTTCAAAAATCAAAATTATAACAATAAGATTCATAAGATTACTATGTTTTAGTTAATTTACAACATGCAGAAAACTTTTCTTGCCAAGTGTAATTGATATTTGATTGTGAATATCAAAAGCTATTGGAAATCTATAGAACTGATTTAATGATTTTATTTAAGGAGGTCGAAAAAGTATTTTTGTTTTTTTTTTATTTTTGGGGCCACACCTGGTGACGCTCAGGGGGTCCAACTGGCTTTGCACTCAGAAATAGCCCCTGGCTGGGGGGATGATATGGAAAGCCGGAGAATCAAATTGTGGTCCATTCTAGGTTAAGGTGTGTGCAAGGTAAATGCCCTACTACTGCGGCACTGCTCCGGCCCCTGAAAAAGTACTTTATAAGTACCATAGAGTGCAATTTTATCATGGTAGGTGTAAGAATATTCAGCAACTTGTTTCCAAAGTGTTTGAGAGATAAAAATCAAGCACAGTAAGATAAAAGGTTAAAGCTATAAGATGTGGGTTTCCTACTTTCCTGCATGAGTCAGCCAAAAAAGAGCCCATCAAACATAATCTCTTCAGGGCTCATCAAAAGGTAGGCAGTATTCACCCATGAAGGGTAGAGGCTGAATCCTTCTGTGTGTTTGGGCACTAAATAGACATTATAAAAGTCCTCTGCTTTACTCCCTGCTTGGTTTCTTTCTTTTCTGCATGGAAACTAATGTGGGGGGACTAATTTCATTATTTTAAGGTAGAATGGATCTGGTCCCAGAGAATATGACTTCAATTTTAGCATAAAAAGTGCAGAATTGGGCCCGGAGAGATAGTACAGTGGCATTTGCCTTGCAAGCAGCCGATCCAGGACCTAAGGTGGTTGGTTCGAATCCCGGTGTCCCATATGGTCCCCCGTGCCTGCCAGGAGCTATTTCTGAGCAGACAGCCAGGAGTAACCCCTGAGCACTGCCGGGTGTGGCCCAAAAACCAAAAAAAAGTGCAGAATCAAATCAATAAGGGGCACAGCACATTAAATCTAGAGTGAGAATGACTAATTTAACAGGAAAAGTACAGTTAGTATTATAATTCCCCAGTACCCAGGAAAATCTCTCTTTTCATTTAGCTCTTTTTGTGGGGATTCACTAAACACAGTACATCTAAATTCATGTCACTGTGTTCATGGCTCCATTCTAACGATATTTGTGTTGACTCTGCCCCCAGAGAGGGTCAATATAAGTAGCACGGTGAATGCAAATACAGGATGTTATTGCCAGTTAATAACTGAGGAAGAACAGGTTCCAGAGACACTGAATGTATCTGGGATAAATGCAGGTAGTCACTATTTATCAGAATCATAGCCAGTGAGATGACAAAGAGAAGGTAGGCATGAAAATTTGATCTTAGGAATACCTCAGAAGTAACATAGAGTTTATAGGTAACCAGAATTTTAGGTGAGTGAGGAGGGCTGGAAGGTCCAGCTCATGATATGTCGCTTACCACATTGAGTGATGAGTGCAGCTAGAGAGATAACTACACTGAGAACTATCATAAAAATGTGAATGAATGAGGAAAGTAGAAAGCTTGTCTAGAGTACAGGCGGGTTTGGGGTGGGGAGGTGGGGGACTTTGGACATTGGTGATGGGAATGTTGCACTGGTGAAGAGGGGTGTTCTTTTCATGATTGAAACTCAACTACAATAATATTTGTGATCAAGGTATTTAAATAAAAATATTAAAAAGAAAATGATAAATCTCAAATAAACAGTAATAGTACACCCTAACAATATTCTTGGATGCATAATACAGCTGACAGATTAACATAATTTCAGTATGAAATGTGTATTATATATGGACCACTGGTTTTGATTTGTATCTAGATTGAATACAATATCACTTGGACATTATTTTACATGACCGTAATACAGTTAACCCAATAACTATATACATTTATTTCCATTCACATGCAAAACCACACTTTTCATTTTTGCTTTCCAAGATTTTGTCATAAATGTTCATTGAATTTTGTCAAATAATTTTATGCATTTGTTAAAAGAAATACAAATGGCAAAAAGACACATAAAAATGCTCCACATCACTAATCATCAGAGAGATGCAAAGCAAAACAACTATGAGGTACCACCTCACACCACAGAGATTGGCACACATCACAAAGAAGGAGAAAAAGCAGTGTTGGCAGGGATGTGGAGAGAAAGGAACTCTTACCACTGCTGGTGGGAATGCCGTCTAGTTCAACCTTCATGGAAAGCAATATGGAGATTCCACCAAAAACTGGAAATTGAGCTCCCATTCGACCCAACTATACCACTCCTAGGAATATACCCTAGGAACACAAAAATACAATACAAAAATCCCTTCCTTACACCTATATTCATTGCAGCACTATTTACCATAGCAAGACTCTGGAAACAGCCAAGATACCCTTCAACAGATGAGTGGCTAAAGAAACTGTGGTACATATACATAATAAAATATTTTGCAGCTGTCAGGAGAGATGAAGTCATGAAAATTTCCTATACATGGATGTACATGGAATCTATTATGCTGAGTGAAATAAGTCAGAGAGAGAGAGAAAAACGCAGAATGGTCTCACTCATCTATGGGTTTTAAGGAAAATGAAAGACATTCTTGCAAGAATAACTTTCAGACACAAAAGAGAAAAGAGCTGGAAGTTACAGCTCACCTCATGAAGCTCACCACAAATAGGGATGAGTTTAGTTAGAAAAATAACTAAGCTTTGAACTACCCTAATAATGAGAATGTACGAGGGAAATAGAAAGCCTGTCTAGAGTATACAGGCGGGGGCTGGGTGGGGAGGAGGGAAACTTGGGACATTGGTGATGGGAATGCTGCACTGGTGATGGGTAGTGTTCTTTACACGACTAAAACCCAAACACAACCATGTATGTAATGAATCTGTTTAAATAAAAAATTAAAAAAATGAAAAGTGTTAACCACGATTCATAAAAAAAGATAAATGCATATTTTTCTTTCATTGTTTACTCTTATTTTAGCATCATGATTACCAATATGCTTTTATTTGGGCTTTAGTTATAGTTTTAACCTTTCCACCAACAAAAGCCACCCATCTCTCTCTTCCCCCCCAAACCTGCCTGTCTTTAACACAGGCATTCTATTTTTTTCACTCATTACCATTCTCATGGTAGATGTAAATGTTGTTATTTCTCTAACTGCTCTCACCACTCTTTGTGGTAAGATTCTTATATTGGCTGGTCTTTCCATGCCACATCTTTACTGTCTTGGGGTATTATTACAATAATGTATTTTATTTTCTTAAATCCCACAGATTCTGTGTCTATCTCTTTCACTTTGATTTACTACACTCAGCATAAGTTTCCTTGTTCATCTATGTATAGGATAATTTCCTGACTTCATTTTTCCATCAACTGCATAGGATTTCATTGTCTATACATCACACAACACAACTTCTTTTTTTTTTTCGGCCACACCTGTTTGATGTTCAGGGGTTACTCCTGGCTAAGCGATCAGAAATTGCCCCTGGATTGGGGAGACCATATGGGACGCCAGGGATCAAACACCTGTCCTTCCTTGGCTAGCCCTTGCAAGGCAGATACCTTACCCCTAGAATCACCTCACCAGCCCCATAACACAACTTCTTAAGCCACTCATTTATTATTAGTAA
The DNA here is from genome assembly GCF_024139225.1 of Suncus etruscus. Classification (NCBI taxonomy): domain Eukaryota; kingdom Metazoa; phylum Chordata; class Mammalia; order Eulipotyphla; family Soricidae; genus Suncus; species Suncus etruscus. The sequence continues at coordinate 60,464,483 of NC_064868.1, read as the reverse complement.
TCTGGATTGTTTTCAAAATTGGCTAATGTAAATAGTGCTTCGATGAATATAGGTGAGCAAAGGCATTTTTGTATTGTGCTTTGGTTTCCTAGTGTACATCCCTAGGAGTAGTATAGCTGGATCAAATGTGAGAACAATTTTCATATTTTTTCATTATTAACAGTTTTAATTATTCCTTCTAAACATGAATAGAACATTGAGTGAAGATCATGAACAGTTCTTCTGAACATGGCATCTTTTGCCTAGTCCTTGATGCCAGAGACTTGACAGCGCTTCTTCTCACAAATCTGAAACACATTTGGCATTAGAGAGGAAGCAGTTGAGACCCTCAATATGGCTTGAAGATGATCATCATTAAGTCTAGTCCTGTAAGTTTACTTATTGAAGTTCAATGTGGAGAATAATTTTCACACAAATATGTGATCCCAAAAAGGCACATGGTGCACTTGGACATTCGAGAAAGCTCAGGGAAGCTGGAGGGCAATTCTCTCAAAAATTGCCCAGGCATGTCTGCTTTTCCCTGAACTTGGCTTTGAGATCAGAGTTGCATTGCAGGTCAATGAACTCCATTTGAAGCACAGGAGGGGCATCTTGCACATCAAAGGAAAAGGGGTCCACAAAAATTTGGAAAGTGGCTCTGTGCTTTTTGAAGTCTGCAAATCTGTGATCAAATTCCTTCTCTAGTTTAAAAATAGCATCAACATATTTCTCACCACTGAAATGTATGCCTGCACCCACAAGTACCTTGCATCCTGGGAAATGGCAAAGGTTTTTCTGAGAGAGCTGGGATTTCCATAACACAAGTTTTGTGGAGAATGCTCTCATGTTGTCATAGGCAGAACTAATAAGCTGCCCCAGGCCTTGTTACATCTTGTTTAGTACATTAAGCTTATGTGTGATATCAACAAGAAAAGCTAAGTCCATGAGCCATTTGTAATCACTCAATTCAGAAACAGCATTCCCATCCTTCTCCAAGAAGGCTTTCACTTCTCTGAACTCAAAAAATCTTTTCAGGACATTTCCCTGCTGAGCCAAAGTACCTCGGTGAAATAGAGCACATCTCCATATACTGAATCCATTTCCTCTAAAAAAGCACAGAACATTTAGTGTTTAAGCCCCTGGATCTGATTTGGTTGATGCATTTTACAACAACAGACATCCCATTGTCACACAGCAGGGAATTACTGCAAAGGGCCTGCTGATGGATAATGCAGTGAAGAGCAATGGCCTTATCTACACCCTCCACTTCAAGTTTTTTTCAATATTTTTCTTTATGTAAACATCTTGATTACATAAATGACTGTGATTAGGTTTCAGTCATGTAAAGAACACCTCCCCTTCACCAGTGCAACATTCTCACCACCAATGTCCGAAATCTCCCTCCATTCCACCCAACCCCCACCTGTACTCCAGACAGGCTTTCCAGTTCCCTCATACATTCACATGATTATGGTAGTTCTCTGTGTTGTTATTTCTATAGCTGCACTCACCAATCCTTGTGGTGAGCTTCATGAAGTGAGCTGGAAGCTCCAGCTTTCCTCACATTGTCTCTGAGGATTGTTGCAAAAATGACTTTTATTTTTCTTAAAACCCATAGATGAGTGAGACTATTCTGTGTCTCTCTCTCTCCCTCTGATTATTTCACTCAACATGATAGATTCCATGTACATCCATGTATAGAAAAATTTCATGACTTCATCTCTCCTGACAGCTGCATAATATTCTATTGTGTATATGTACCATGGTTTCTTTTTTTTTTTTTTTTTGGTTTTTGGGCCACACCCGGCGTTGCTCAGGGGTTACTCCTGGCTTTCTGCTCAGAAATAGCTCCTGGCAGGCACGGGGGACCACATGGGACACCGGGATTCGAACCAACCACCTTTGGTCCTGGATCGGCTGCTTGCAAGGCAAACGCCGCTGTGATATCTCTCTGGGCCCGTACCATGGTTTCTTTAGCCATTGGTCTGTTGAAAGGCATATTGGTTTTTTCCAGAGCCTGGCTATTGTGAATAGTGCTGCAATAAATATAGGTGTGAGGAAGGGGTTTTTGTATTATATTCTTGTGTTCTTAGGGTATATTCCTAGGAGTGGAATAGCTGGATTTTTTGGGAGCTCAATTTCCAGATTTTGGAGGAATCTCCATATCACTTTCCATAGAGGTTGGACTAGACAGCATTCCCACCAGCAGTGAATAAGAGTTTTTTTCTCTCCACATCCCCGCCAGCACTGATTTTTCTCATTCTTTGTGATATGTGCCAATCTCTGCGGTGTGAGGTGGAATCTTGTCATTGTTTTGATTTGCCTCTCTCTGATGATAGGTGACGAGGAGCATTCTTTCATGTGCCTTTTGGCCATTTGTAAATCATTTTTATCAAAGTGTCTATTCATTAATTCTCCTTATATATTGATGGGATTAGATGTTTTTTTCTTGTAAAGTTCTGTCAGTGCCCTGTATATTTTGGATATTAGCCCCTTATCTGATGGGTGTTGGGTGAATAGTTTCTTCCACTCGGTGGGTGACTCTTGTATCCTGGGCACTATTTCTTTTGAGTACAGAAGGTACTCAATTTAATTTATTCCCATCTGTTGATCTCTGCTTCCACTTATATGGAAAGTACAGTTTACTACTTGAAGATGCCTTTAGTCTCAATGTCATGGAGTGTTTTAATGACATGTTGTTCTATATGCCTTATGGTATCAGGTCTGATATCAAGTTCTTTAATCCATTTGGATTTTACCTTCGTACATGATGTTAACTGGGGGTCTATGTTCGCTTTTTTGCAAGTGGCTAACCAGTTCTGCCAGCATCACTTGTTGAAGAGATTTTCCCTGCTGCACTTAGGATTTCTTGTTTCCTTGTCAAAAAATTAGGTAATTGTGTGTCTGGGGTACAATGTCTCAAGTCTCAAGCCTATTCCATTGATCAGAGGGTCTGTCTTTATTCCAATACCATGCTGTTTTGATAACTATTGCTTTGCAGTACAGTTTAAAGTTGGGGAAAGTATTGCCTCCCATTTTCCTTTTCACTAGGACTGCTTTAGCTATTCGAGGGTGTTTATTGTTCCAGATGAACTTCATAAGTGTTTGATACACTTCTTTGAAGAATGTCATGGGTATTTTTAAGGGGATCGCATTAAATCTGTATAATGCTTTGGGGAGTATTGCCATTTTAATGATGTTAATCCTGCCAATCCATGAGCAGGGTATGTGTTTCCATTTCTGTGTGTCCTCTCTTATTTCTTAGAGCAGGGCTTTATAGTTTTTTTTATAGGTCCTTCACTTCTTTGGTCAAGTTGACTTCAAGATATTTGAGTTTGTGTGGCACTATTGTGAATGGGATTGCCTTCCTGACTTCCATCTCTTCCCTATCATTATTGGTGTACAAAAAGGCCATTGATTTCTGTAGGTTGATTTTGTAGTCTGCCACCTTGCTATATGAGTCTATTGTTTCTAGAAGCTCCTTGAATATGCCTGTAATCTCAATATCCTGGAGTGTTTTGCTTATGTGTTTTTCTATATATCTTATGGTTTTGGGTCTGATATCGAAGTCTTTAATCCATTTGGATTTTACCTTCATACATGATGTTCGCTGGAAGTCTAAGTTCAATTTTTTGCAAGTGGCTAGCCAGTTGTGCCAACACAACTTGTTGAAGAGGCTTTCCCTGCTCCATTTAGGATTTTCTGCTCTTTTATCAAAAATTAGGTGATTGAGTATTCAAGCCTATTCCACTGATCTGAGGGCCTGTCCTTATTCTAATACCATGCTGTTTTGATAACTATTGCTTTGTAGTAAAGTTTAAAGTTGGGGAAAGTAATCCCTCCCGTATTCTTTTTCCCAGTGATTGCTTTAGCTATTGTAGGGTGTTTATTTTTCCAAACGAATTTCAAAAATGCCTGATCCACTTCTTAGAAGAAGGTCATGGGTATCTTTAGAGGTATTGCATTAAACCTGCATAATGCCTTGGGGAGTATTGCCATTTTGATGATGTTAGTCCTGCCAATCCATGAGCAGGGTATGCGTTTCCATTTCCGCGTGTCTTCTCTTATTCTTGGCGCAGAGTTTTATAGTTTTCTTTGTATAGGTCCTTCACATTTTTAGTCAAGTTGATTCCAAGATATTTGAGTTTGTGTGGCACTATTGTGAATGGGGTTGTTTTCTTAATGTCCATTTCTTCCTTATTTCTATAAGTGTATAGAAAGGCCATTGATTTTTGTGTGTTAATTTTGTAGCCTGCCACCTTGCTATATTAGTCTATTGTTTCTAGAAGCTTTTTGGTAGAGTCTTTAGGGTTTTCTAAGTAGAGTATCATGTCATCTGCAAACAGTGAGAGCTTGAATTCTTCCTTTCTTATCTGGGTTCCCTTGATATCTTGTTCTTGCCTAATCGCTATAGCGAGTACTTCCAGTGCTATAGGAGTGGTTAGAGAGGACAGCCTTGTCTTGTGCCAGAATTTAGAGGAAAGGCTTTCAGTTTTTCTCCATTGAGGATAATATTTGCCATTGGCTTGTGGTAGATGGCTTCCATTACATTGAGAAAGGTTCCTTCCATTCCCTTCTTGCTGAGAGTTGTGATCAAGAATGGGTTTTGGACTTTAATGCTTTCTCTGCGTCTATTGATATGATCATGTGATATTTACTTTTCTTGTTGTTGATGTTGTGTATGATGTTGATAGATTTACGGATGTTAAATCATTCTTGCATTCCTGGGATGAAACCTATTTGGTCGTAGTGTATGTTCTTCTTGATGATGCTTTAGATCCTATTTGTCAGGATTTTGTTGAAGATTTTTCATTAGCATTCATTAGGGATATTGGTCTGTAATTTTCTTTTTTGGCAGCATCTCTGTCTGGCTTTGGTATTATGGTGATTTTGGCTTCAAAAAGCTGTTTGGGAGTGTTCCTGTTTTTTCAGTTTTATGGAAGAGCCTGGCTAGGATTTGTAGTAGCTCCTTCTGAAATATTTGAGAAAATTCATTAGAAAATCCATATGGGCATGGGCTTTTTTCTTCGGGCAGATCTTTGATTACAGCTTCAATTTCCTCAGTAGTGATGGGGGTGTTTAGATAAGATACATCCTTCTTACTTAAATGTGGAAGGTTATAAGTGTCCAAAATTTTTCCACTTCTTCTAGGTTCTCATGTTTAGTAGCATAAAATTGTTCAAAGTAGTCTCTGATTTCACTTTGGATCTCTGCAATATCTGTCGTGATCTCCCCCTTTTCTTTTTTAATATAAATTATCAGATTTCTCCCTCTCTTTCTTTGTGAGTTTTGCCAATGGTTTATCAATCTTGTTCATTTTTTCAAAGAACCATCTTCTGCTTTCGTTGATTTTTTGGATTGTTTTTCGGGTTTCCAGTTTATTGAGTTCTGCTTTCAGCTTTGTTATTTACTTCTGTCTCACTATTTTTGGTTCCTTTTTTTGGTCATTTTCTAATTTTGTGAGCTGTGTCATTAAGTTATTCAGGTATGCCCCTTCTTCCTTCCTGATGTGTGCTTGTAGAGCTATAAATTTTTCTCTCATGACCGCTTTTGCTGTGTCCCATAGATTCTGGCAGTTTGGGTCTTCATTATCATTTGTTTCCAGGAAAGCTTTGATTTCCTTTTTTATTTCATCTCGGACCCACTTGTTGTTCAGTAGCAGGCTGTTTAATTTCCAATTGTTAAAGTTTTTCTTTTGTGTGCCTCTGTAGTTCACATCTAATTTCAGAGCCTTGTGGTCACCAAAGGTAGCCTGCAAGATTTCTTTCCTCTTGATTTTATAGAGGTGTGTTTTATGTATCAGCATGTAGTCTATTCTGGAGAATGACCCATGTACATTGGAGAAGTACATGTATCCAGGTATTTTGGGATGGAATTTCATGTATATATCTACTTGTCCTCTTTCTTCCATATCTCTTTTCAGGGCTAGTATGTTTTTGTTGGGTTTCAGTCTGGTTGATCTATCAAGTGTTGATAGGGCCGTATTGAGGTCTTCCACAATTATTGTGTTATTTTTGATGTCTTCTTTCAGATTTGTTAGTAATTGTATTAGATAATTTGCTGGTCTCTCGTTGGGAGCATATATGTTTAATATTCTGATTTCTTCCTGTTGCACATATCCCTTGATTAATACATAGTGTCCATCTTTGTCCCTTACCACTTTTCTGAATATAAACTTGGTGTCATTAGATATTAATATGGCCACCCCAGCTTTTTTGAGGGTGTTGTTTGCTTGAATGATTTTTCTACAGCCTTTAATTTTGAGTATGTTTGTTCTGACTATTCAGATATATTTCTTGTAGGCAGCAGAAGGTTGGATTCATCTTTTTGACCCATTTTGCCACTCTGTGTCTTTTAATTGGTGAATTCAGTCCATTGACATTGAGGGAGATGATTTTCATAGGATTTAATGTCATCTTTGTAGATAAGTTTGCTGTGTTTGTTGGTCTCTCTTGTTTTAGAGTAGACCTGACAGTTTTTCTTTCAAGGCTGGTTTATCATCTTTGAAGTTTCTGAGCTGTTGTTTATTCATAAAGCTATGTATTCTTCCTTCAAACCTGAATGTGATTCGGGCTGGGTGCAGTATTCTCAGTGAGGCATTCATTTCATTCAGTATTGTCACAATATCCCACCACTGTCTTCTGGCCTTGAGAGTTTCTTGTGACATGTCTGCGGTAAGTCTTAGGGATGCTCCTTTCAATGTAATTTCCCTTTTTGGTCTTGCTGCTTTCAGTATTCTATCCCTATCTATGGGATTTGTCATTGTAATTAGGATGTGTCTTGGGGTGTTTTTCTTTGGGTCTCTTTTAGCTGGTACTCTTCGTGCATGCAAGATTTGATTGCATGTAGTCTTTAACTCTGGGAGTATCTCTTTGATGATGTCTTTGACAGTAGATTCTTCCTGGAGATCTCCTACCTGGGTCCTGGGACTCCAATGATTCTTAAGTTGTTTCTGTTCAGGTTATCAAAGACTTCATTTTCATCTGTTCGCATTCCTTGAGTATTTTTTCCATTGCCTGTTCGTTTGTCTTCAGGTTCTTTTCCAATTTCTTCTGTTTTGTTGAGTTTTTCTGCATCACATCTTCCAGTACTCCGATTCTCTCCACAGCTGCTGATACCCTGTTGGCGAGGCTATCCATTGAGGTTTTCAGTTGAGCTACCATATTTTTCAGATCTGTTATTTCAGTTTGGAGTTTTCAGATTTCTGTCTTTTTGTTCTGTTCAGATCGATCTATGCTTTCTTTGAGTTCTTTAAACTTCTTCCATATTGCTATTTTAAGTTCCTTATCTGAGAGGTTAATCAGGTGGTTTGAATTTATTAGCTCATCCGAGCTTTTGTCTTCATTCTCTGTGCATGGTGTTTGCCTGCGAGGTTTCCCCATTGTCATGCTTGTTGTGTGGTTTTTCCTGCATGTTGTGGTGGGGCTCATTGTTTAGAAAGAGTGCGTGGCCGCAAAGCAAAATGGCCGTGGTCTTCTGCTGCTTCTAGTTGACAGTTTCTGGGGGGGTGCGCTCTTTAGGCCTCTGAGGAAACCTTCATGTATTCAGAAACACAGGCAGACAGACACAGAAGTTTCCCTTGAAGTTCTCAGAGTAAACAAAGTCACAGCAGGGCGGAGCTTCCACAGGCCAGAGAGCTCAGCTTATTGGACGGCGAACCCCACAGCCAGAATGTACTCACTGGGCAGCTTCAAAATGCAGTTTTTTGGAGGTGCGCTCCCTAGGCCTCTGAGGAAACCTTTGGGGATTCAGAAACACAGGCAGACAGGCGCAGAAGTTTTCCTTGAAGTCCTCAGAGTGAACTAAGGCACAGCAGGGCAGAGCCTCCACAGGCCAGAGAGCTCAGCTTATTGGACAGGGACCCCCCACAGCTTATTATTGATGTCTTCTTTCAGATTTGTCAATAATTGTATTAGATGATTTGCTGGTCACTCAGTGGTGCATATATGTTTAGCAATCTGAATTCTTCCTGTTGCACATATCCCTTGATTATTACAAAGTGCCCATCTTTTTTCCTTACCATTTTTTTTGAGTATAAAGTTGGTGTCATCAGATATTAATATGGCCACCCAGCTTGTTTAAGAGTGTTGTTTGCTTGGATTATTTTCCTCCAGCCTTTGATTTTGAGTCTATGTTTGTTCTGACTATTCAGGAGTGTGTTTTTTGTAGGCAGCAGAATGTTGTGTTCATCTTTTTAACCCATTTTGCCACTCTGTGTCTTAATTAGTGAATTTAGTCCATTGTCATTGAGGGAGACGATTGTCATAGCATTTAATGTCATCTTTGTAGATAAGTTTGCTGTGTTTGTTGGTCTCTCTTGTCTTAAAGTAGACCTTTTAGTTTTTCCTTTAAGGCTGGTTTTGCATCTGTGAAGTTTCTGAGCTGTTGCTTATCCATGATGCTACGTATTCTTCCTTCAAACCTGAATGTGAGTTGGGCTGGGTGCAGCATTCTCAGGGAGGCATCCATTTCATTCAGTCTTGTCACAATATCCCACCACTGTCTTCTCTCCTTGAGAGTTTCTTGTTACATGTCTTCTGTAAATCTTTTTCTTGTGGTTTTTGGGTCACACCCGGCAGTACTCATGGGTTATTCCTGGCTCCAGGCTCAGAAATTGCTCCTGGCAGGCACAGGGGACCATATGCAGTGCCGGGATTTGAACCAATGACCTCCTGCATGAAAGTCAAACACCTTACCTCCATGCTATCTCTCTGGCCCCAGTCTTCTGTAAATCTTAAAGATGCTCCTTTTAATTTAATTTTCCTTTTTGATCTTGCTGCTTTCAGTATTCTATCTCTATCTGTGGGATTTGTCATTGTAATTAGGATGTGTCTTGGGTGTTTTTCTTCAGGTCTCTTTTAGCTGGTTCCCTTCGGGCATGCAGAATTTGATTGCAGGAAGTCTTTAACTCTGAGAGTATTTCTTTGATGATGTCTTTGACAGTTGATTCTTCCTGGGGCTCTCCTACCTGGGCCTCTGTAACTCCAACAATTCATATGTTGTTTCTGTTGAATTTATGAATTACTTCTATTTTTATTTGTTCACATTCCTTGAGTACTTTCCATTGTCTGATTGTTTGTCTTAACATTTTTTTCAGGTTCTTCTGCTGTATTGCATTGTTCTGCACCTGATATTCCAGTATGCTGATTCTGTCCTCGGCTGCTGTTACGCTGCTGGAGAGGCCATCCATTGAATTCTTTATTTGAGCTACCATGTTTTTCAGATCTGTTAAGTTTGGAATTTCTGATTTCTGTCTTTGTGGCCTGTTCCGATTGATCTATGCTTTCTTTGTGTTCTACAAACATCCTCTATATTTCTATTTTAAACTCTTTATCTGAGAGGTTAATCAGATAGTTGGAATTTTTTGGGTCATCAGAGCTATCATCTTTCTCTGTGCATGGTGTTTGCCTGCGAAGTTTCCCATGTCAGGCTTGTAGTGTGATTTTTTTTTCTTCCTGTTTTGGTGGGGTTTATTGGTTAGAAGATGTGCACTGCCTCTAGGGACAGGTTTTTTGGGGGGTTCCCTTCCGAGCCCACTGAAGAGAGCTTGAGGGATTTAGAAAAGAGACACAAGCAAAGCCAACAGGTCCCTTCAAGTTATCACCGTCATCAAGGGCACAGCATGAAAGAACCTCCACAGGCAGAAGAATCAGCTCTCTCCTCTTGTATTTCTTCTTTGAAGAAGTGTCTCTTCATTTCTTCTCCTGATTTTTAAGTTAGATGTTTTTTCTTGATATGTTCTGTAAATACCTTGTATATCTTAGATATTAGTCCCTTATCTGATGGTTATTGTGTGAATAGTCTCTCACATTCTGACGGTGACCACTGTATCCTAGTCTTTATTTTCTTAGAAGTGTAGATGTTTATTAGCTTAATATAGTCCCATTTGTTTACATTTGTTTCTCCTTGTTTTGAAAGTGATGTTTCCTCCTTGAATATACCTTTAGTCTCAATGCTATGGAATGTTTTACCTATGTCTTCTACATACCTTATGGTTGTGGGTCTGGTATCAAGATGTTAATCGAATTGTATTTGAGCTTTGTGCGTAGTGTTTGATTGAGGGCCAAGTTCACATTTTTGCATGTGACTGACCAGTTTTCCACAATCACTTGTTGAAGAGGCCTTCCTTGCTTAATTTTGCATTTCTTGTCCCTTTATCAAAATTAATTGATTGTATGTCTTAGAACATTCTATTAAAACTCAAGACTATTCCATTGATCTGAGTGTCTTTATTCAATTATCATGCTGTTTTATTGATTATTGCTTTTTAATACAATTTAAAGATTGGGGAAGTGATGCCTCCAAATTCCTTTTTTCTAAGGGTTGATTTAGCTATTCGTGGGTATTTGTTGTTGCAAATTAATTTTGAGTGTGTTTGATCTACTTTTTTTGAAGAATGTCATGGGTATCCTTAGAGGATTTGCATGAAATATTTATAATGATTTGAGGAGTATTGCCATTTTAATGATGTTAATCCTTCCAATACATGACAAGTTATGTGTCTCCATTTCCCCATGTACTCTCTTATTTGAAGAAGCAGTGTTTTGTATTTTTACTTTGTATAGGTTTTTCACCTCTTTAATTAATTTGACTTCAAGGCATTTGACTTTGTGTGGCACTAAGTCCAACATAAAGATGACACTAAATTCCATGACAATTATCTATCTCAAAGTCAATGAACTAATTGCACCACTTAAGAGACACAGATTGGCAAATGAATCAAAATGCTGAATCCAGGATTCTGCTGACTACAAAAAACACATATGACAAATCGAGCAAACATAGACTAAAAATCAATGGTTGGAGGAGAATCATCCTAGCAAACAACTTCTGTACAAAATTTGAAGTGGCCATATTAATATCAGATGACACGACTTTAGACTTAGAAAGTTATAAGGAACAAAAATGGACATATTGTAATAATCAAGGGATATATACAACAGGAAGATATTAAACATATCTCCACCCAATAAGGGACCAGCAAAATATTTAATACAATTTTGACAAATCTAAAGGAAGACAGCTGTAGCAACACAATAATTGTTGGAGAACTCAACACCCCCTGTCACCACTTGAAAGGTAAACCAGAATGCAACCCAACAAGAATATACTAGCTCAGAAAGAGAATTGAAAGAAAATGGCCTAGTAATTATATATAAAATACACATATATTAAAATATATATAAACGCCTTTCCATCCCCAGAAAATTGTATACACATTATTTTTCAATGCACATAGGTCACATTCCAGGATAGACAGCATGCTAGCCCATAAAACAGACCTCCATAAAATCAAGAGGATAGAAATTGTAAATCCAGGGCAACACTTGGTCTGTGACTTAGAACTCTACAGTACTAAGTTAAAAAGGGTAAATGTGGAGTAATGATGATAGGGATGAGAGAGTTAAAGAGAAAAATGATTTTTGTAGGTGTGTGCGAAAGGACAGAGTACAAAATGGACATTGTACATACATAAAAACATAATTCAATGGTAGTGAGTACTATTAATGGATCTTGTTTGTGCGGGGGTGCTAGCCCCCAAGTGGTTTTGAAAATATAGGATGGTAAGAGATTATCAGCCCTGGATTTAACACCCCCCAACTTTTCCAAAAGGTATAAAAAGGACACGTATGTCTTTTCAGCATTTTATGTGTGTTTTCTTTGATGGCTATAACTCTTGCTGAATATTTTCTTATACAGTGATGATTCCCCCCCTTTTTATCTTTTCTTCTCTTTGTGAACTGTTCAATAGAGAATTTGGTGAAAGAGTCCCTCAATTTAATGCTTACGTTTGAACCAAGTCATGGGTATTGTTGGACGTGTTCTTACGCCCCCATATACACTGATATTCCACGTGGCTTTATTTCTTGTTTACATAGGCACATTAAAATGGGAAAATACTATAAATACAAATAAGTTCTTATCTAATAGAGATGGTAACACACAAATCTTGTAGTGCAATGGAACCTTTCATCCTGAACATTGACATAAAGACCTGACACAGGCCTCATAAGAATGTGCATTCTCCATCCACCCCTGATCTAGGGAAGACATCTACAAAACATCGAAGGTTGTCTATAACATCACCTGGAGGCAATCCTCTACCAGGGATGACCCTACCACTGCTCTGACATCAACCTACTCAAAAGAGACTTCCCTTAACACTGAAAAGACTTGACAACAACAATGACCTGCTTACGGGACAGGTCTTTCTGTATTGCCCCTTAATTGTGAGGTGAAACTAGAGGATGCTCCACACCAGCCTGACTTCAATGTAGGATGTGCAAATTCCAGGATCTTTAATACAGAAACCTGATGCCAACAATAGAGACTGTGTGAAAAATAAAACTGTATTGGCACTACAGACAATGACTTGGATTGAATAAACTGGTTTGCCTGGAGCCTAGAATTGGTCTTATGCCAGGAAACTTCAGGGGTAGGGTCTCCTTCTATTTAGACCAAGATTTTTCCTTTCCATGTCCCCATATTTTGGTGGGCCTATGCAAACAATAGTTGCCACTCTAACACTGTTTTTACTGTGTTCTTTTTACTCTAACCTTAAAAAAACCTTAAACTTTTGATGTTAACTTAAACTAATATGCATGTGCATGAAAATATAAAAAAATATTATGTCTTCAATGTTTAAGGAGTCACATAAATCTCAAGGCTTTAGATTGCTTTGTGTACTGCTAAGAAATGTTATACTGTACTACAATCGGGGGACTTGTGGACAAAGTAATTGTAATTGGGTTCTGCCTTATTTTTCTTAATGTTCTTTGACTGTAAGTTCAATATTTAGGAGTCAGCAAGGGGATTTCTTTTGAGACCTCTGTTTATGGGCGATTGTCCTTCCACTGTAACTTTACCGTCTCCTCTTTGCATCATTGTTCTCATAATTAAAAATTAAAAATAGGGATTGTGCTGGTTTCCTTAGCTTGGCAGACATTTGGGGACTTCTCCTGGCATCCCCTGACGGCTTGCCTCGGCTGAGCATTAATCCCTTCAAGGCATGTCTCAGCTGAGGCTGTGTTTTCTGTTGGAGTTGTGGATTGTGCTGGTTTCCTTAGCTTGGCAGACATTTGGGGACTTCTCCTGGCATCCCCTGACGGCTTGCCTTGGCTGAGGTGAGTGTTTGGGGGCCGGAGTTGCGGATCAGGCTGACTGCTGGACCCCTAGGCCCGGCAGACATTTTGGGACCTCCCCCAGCCTGCATCAACCTGGGAACTTTGACCTCCTTCAGCATTAATCCCTTCAAGGCGTGTCTCGGCTGAGGCTGTGTTTTCTGTTGGAGTTGTGGATTGTGCTGGTTTCATTAGCTTGGCAGACATTTGGGGACTTCTCCTGGCATCCCCTGACAGCTTGCCTCGGCTGAGGTGAGTGTTTGGGGGCCACTCAACCTAGCCAATGAGTACCACCACAACACGTAGAAAAACCCACAGCGTAAGCGTGACAATGGGGAGACTACGCAGACCAACTTCAACCATAGAGAATGAAGATGGAAACTCTGATGACCCAACAATGGCCAACTACCTAAGCAGTCTTTCAGAAATGGAGTTTAGAGACGAAATATGGAGGGTGCTAACAGAAATCAAAGAAAGTATGAATCAGAACACTAATAAAAATCAAGAGAATATGAAGATAGAAATCAGAAAACTCCAAACTGAAATATCAGGTCAGATAACAGGTCTGAAAAACTCAGTAGACGAATTGAAGAACATAATGGATGAGCTTTCCAACAGGTTAACAGCAGCTGAGGATAGAATTAGTGCTTTAGAAGACGAGATGCATAACAACTTTACACAGCAGAAGAGATTGGAAAAAAGCCTCAAATCAAATGATCAGACAATGGAAAATTTACTCAAAGAATATGAGCAGATGAAAATAGAAGTCTTTGATAAGCTCAACAGAAACAACTTTAGAATCATTGGAGTTCCAGAGACCCAAGAAGAAAATCTTCAGGAAGAATCAATGGTTAAGAACATCATCACAGAGAAACTACCAGAGCTAAAGAAAACATGTGACCAAATCCTGCATGCCCGAAGAGTACCAGCTAAAAAAGACCCCAGTAGAAACACCCCAAGACACATCCTAGTCACCATGATGAAACCCACCGATAGAGATAGAATACTGCAAGCAGCAAGATCGAAAAGGGAAATTACATTCCAGGGAGCATCCTTGAAATTTACAGCAGACCTGTCACCAGAAACACTCAAGGCCAGAAGGCAGTGGTGGGACGTAGTGGCAAAACTCAATGAAATAAAGGCTTCGCCAAGAATACTGCACCCAGCAAAACTAAGTTTCAGGTTTGAAGGATGTATACACGGCTTCACAGATAAACAACAGCTCAAAATCTTTGCAGACTCAAAACCAGCATTAAAAGAAAAACTGAAAGATCTACTCTAAAAACAAGACAGAACAAAAAAACACACCAAACTTCTACACAAAGATGGCAATAAATCCCATGACAATTATTTCTCTCAATGTCAACATGTAGCTCATCACATAGAGTGATGAGTGCAGTTGGAGAGATGACTACACTGAAAACTATCATAAAATGTGAATGAATGAGGGAAGTAGAAAGCCTGTCTCGAGTACAGGTGTAGGGGGGTGGGGAGGAGGGAGATCTGGGAAATTGGTGGTGGGAATGTTGCACCGGTGAAGGGGGGTGCTCTTTACATGACTGTAATCATACAACTATAATCATGTTTGTAATCACGGTGTTTAAATAAAGATAAAAAAAGAAAAAAATTTAAAAATAAAAAAAGAAATTGTATAGACTATCAGACTATCTTATCAGATCACAATGGCTAAAATTAGAAGTCCACTAGAAAGTAACACAGAAGAAACATTTTAACACCTGAAAATTCAACAGCTCAATACTAAATATCTAGTGCACCAGAGATAAAATCAAAGCTCAAATCAAAAGATTTCTGGAAACAAATGTGAATGATGACACAAATTATCAGAATTTTTGGAACACAGCAAAAGTGGTACTAAGTGGAAAATGTATAGCTTTACAAGCACACATCATGAAGGAATAAGTGGCCTCCAAAAATTTCTTAATGACACTGCTTTTAAATTTAAAAATGATCAACATAAGTTACCAAAATAGGTCGGAAGAAGGAAATAACAAAGCTTAGAGCAGAAATAAATAAAGTGTAAATCCAGAAAACATCCGAAAGATCAATAAAAGAAAATTTGTTTCATTGAAAAATAAAAATATTGATAAACCACTAGAGAAAAAACACACAAAAAATGGAAAAAAGCTTATTAAACCAGATTACAATGAAAATAGGAAAATCCCTACAGATACTGCAAATTTTCCAAGGGTAATCAGAGACTATTTTGTGAAACTTTATGCTGCAAAATAAGAGAACCTGGAAGAAATTGATAATTTTTTGGACTCTTACAATCTTCCACGGTTAAATCAGGATGATCTAGCCTATCTAAACAGACCCATCACTATCGTGGAAATTAAAATGGTAATTAAAATCTTCTGAAAAACAAAAACCAGACTCTTATGGATTCACTAGCCTGTTCTTTCAAGCCTTGCAAGAGGAACTACTACCAATACTTTTCAGGTTCTTTCAGGAAGTTGAAGAGACAGAAACACTCCCAAATAGTTTTTATGAAGCTGTCATCACCCTAAGACCAAAACCTGACAGAGATGCTGCAAAGAAAGAAAACTACAGACCAATATCCCTGAAGAACACAGATGCAATGATCCTCAACCAAATCGTAGCAAATTGGATCCAATGCCTCAACAAGAACATCATACAACATGACTATCTTTCATTCTAGAGATGCAAAGGTGGTTTAATATACATAAATCAATCAACATAATACACCATATCAACAAAAGGAAAATAAATATTATATGGTCATGTCAACAATTTCAGAGAAAGCATTTGATAAATTTCAGTACCCATTCATGATACTAACTCTCAACAAGATGGGAATGGGAAGAAACTTTTCTCAATATAATCAAAGCCATCTACCACAATCCAATTGCAAATATTGTCTTCAATAGAGATAAACTTAAAGCCTTTCTTTTAAAAACTTGCACAATACAAGGCATGCCCCTCTCACCACTATTTAGCATTGTACTGGAAGTACTTGCCATAGCATTTAGGCAAGGAAAGTATATCAAGGGCATCTAGGTAGGAAAGAAGAAGTCAAGTTCTCACTGTTTGCAGATGGCATGCTACTATATTTAGAAAACCTTAAGGACTCTACCAAAAAGCTTCTAAAAACAATAGATTTATATAGGAAAGCGGCAGACTACAAAATTAACACACACAAATTAATGGCCTTCTTATACACAAATAATGATAGAGAAGAAATGGACATTAAAATGCAATCTCACTCTTTCAGTGTTTATAAATGTGATTTTACTGACTTTTTTTCAGTACTGGGTATGGAACCCAGTCCCTATACATGCAAAGGAAAACTACTACTGAGCTACAGCTGTAGTTCTGTTATTAAAACGTTTCAATCAAGGTAGTAATGCCTGTATTTTGTTTTTTGATCACACCTGATTGTGGTTAGGGTCTATAGTATGGAATAACTTCTCGTGAAATCAGGGGATCATTTGGAATGTCAGGCATCAAATTTGGGTTGGTTATGTACAAGGCAAACTAAAATCCTACCTTATGTATTTTTTCTTCTGCCCATGGGTTGCCTACATTTCTTCATTTAACCCCAGTATTTTGTAATTTGTTATTTTTCTTTTCATACATGCATTTTATTTTCCAGTATTTATTAGGGGAAGACCCACATTTAGCAGTGCTTGGGGGAGAGGGGAAATTCCATGTTTTGTTTTTTTAAATGTCCTGGAAATATTCAAAGGGCATATAAAATAAAATCCAGGTCTCCTGTGTAAAAATAATGTTCTTTAGAACATTGCTGAAAAGTTTTAAAAAGAGTTTTTAGGATCAGGCAATAATGTTCTTGTAGGAATTATTTTGTTATTGGGGTAAAAAGTTTAGGAATCATCACCCCTCTTCAATTTTTCTGCAAGATTTACTGTAGAATTTGTAATGTTTCTTCCTGAAAATTTTGTAAAACTACAATGAAGTCATCTGAGATCTAGCATTTTTTGGAATTATTTTTCTTTATTTTTAGACTCAATTATTTTTAATACGTACCATCTCAATACTGTAAGATGATATTTCATTATCATTTTGATTTGCACTTCTCTAATGATGAGTGATGATGAACATTCTTTCATGTGCCTGTTGGCCATCTGCTGGTCTTTCTCAGAAAAGTATCTGTCATTTCCTATCTTATTTTCTGGTGGTTTTTTTTTTAAGTTTTGTGAGATTGACTCATATTTTAAAATTTTTGTTGGAATAAATTTTCTTTTGTAGGAATGTTTATAAATAGTAACTCAATTTAAAACTATACACATTACCTATTTTCCTATGAAACCTAATTTGTTTCAACGAATTTTTTTGTTAAATTCAAATTGTCAAGTTTATGGGCATCTGTTTTTTTTTATAAGGACCCACTAAATGTTAATATTTTGTGTGTTCTGTATTTGTGGCCTCTCTTGTTTCTGGTATCAATACTGGATGTCTTCTCTCTTTTCTCAATCAGAATAATTAAAAGTTTATCATTTTGGAGGGACCCCCACCCGACTGGGCTGCAAGCAGGGTGAGTGCGCCTGCCACTCAGCCACCTCCCCATGTGGGCGCCGGACTCCCATACTCCTCCTAAGTCCCGCGCCTGAACCCAGGGACCCCCAACCCGACCTGGCTGAGTCCCGCACAGAACACTCGAAGACCTATATATCAAAAATGTCTTCGAAGATTGAGCACCAATGGCAAGAGCTTTAGCATCAAACATAAACAAATGGATTACATCAAACTAAAAAGCTTCTGCATGGCAAAAGAAATCCTTCTTAACACAAGAAGACAGTTAACAGAATGTGAAAAAAATTTTTCACTCGACATATCAGATAAAGGACTGATATCTAGAACATGCAAAGCACTCAGAAAGCTGAGCCCCCCAAAACCCAACAAAGCCGAAAAAATAGGGAGAAGAAATGAATAGACATTTCTCAGAGGAAGACAGAAGGATGGCCAACAAACACATGAAAACATGCTCACCTTCACTCATCATCAGGGAGATCCAAATCAAGACAACAATGAGATACCACCTTACACCAGTGAGGATGGCTCACATCAAAAATAATGGGAACAACCTCTGTTGGCGAGGATGCGGTATGAAAAGCACACTCATCCACTGCTAGTGGGAATGCCCCCCCTAGTCCAACACCTATGGAGAACAGTCTGGAGAGTGCTCAAAGAACTCAGAATTGAGCTGCCATCTGACCCAGCAATTGATCTTCTAGGAATATACCGCAAGTTGGAAGGACATTCATTCCAAAATACGTGTGCACCCCACTATTTATTGCAGCACTCAGTATAATAGCCAAGTCTTGGAACCAGCCTAGATGTCCAACAACAGATGAATGGATCATTAAGATTTATTCACAATGGCATACTACATGGCAGTCAGAAATGATACAATCACAGACTTTGCAGCAACATAGATGGACCTAGAACATATTATGTTAAACGAAGTAA
The DNA here is from genome assembly GCF_024139225.1 of Suncus etruscus. NCBI lineage: Eukaryota > Metazoa > Chordata > Mammalia > Eulipotyphla > Soricidae > Suncus > Suncus etruscus. Next base: position 60,445,914 of record NC_064868.1, on the reverse strand, counting down.
GCCAGAAGAAAAAAGAAAAACACAGAATGATAGCGCTATTCTGAAGCACCTAGAAATACACCTTATATACAACTAATACTCAACAATCAAATAACAGGGTATAACAGAATAGAAACTACAAACATGGCAATACTCAACAAATACTTGGGAGCAGTGCCCAAAATATATGAAAAAAGAACAACACAAACTCTTGAATACACATTATACCACAAAGAAACCAGCAACAGTAGAAAGAGCAGCATAGAGAAAACAGGTAAGTAATCAGCCTTCTACTACACAGGCCCATAATAATCCCTTAGGGACCTTATACACTCAGGATCACAGGTAAAATATACTACGGGAAATCACTGACTCCAAAGGAAACATCCCATAGCACTGTGTTTTAATGCTTTAATCTTACTATATTTAAAATAACCTCTCAGCTTTTCTGTCCAAAGGTGTTCTTGGATACAAAGGGTGGACAAACTAATATGGCATCTCGACGCTCACTCACAGGAGATACCATACACAGCTTGCACTATGAGAATGTCCCGATAAAACTCTTTAACATACACTTTATCTCTAGGTTATACCTTCTTTTAGGATTTGAAGCACATGACCAGTCAGACCGCTGAAGCAGCAACGGTGACATACAAACTTATACTACAGGCCCTACTCATCGAACACATTCAAGCAAACTAGCATTCCCTTGCTATTATCTCCTCTCTTCTCACTACATTTTTTCTTTTTCTTTTCTTTTCTTTTCTTTTCTTTTCTTTTCTTTTCTTTTCTTTTCTTCTCTTTTCTTTTTTTCTTTTCTCTTCTCCCTTTCTTTCTAATGTATTTTCTCTTTTCTTCTTTCCTACCCCTTTTATGTACTTTCCCCTTTCCCCCCTTTGGAAATTCAACTATCCCTTCACCCCTCAATCCCACCCAGACCTCCCACCATATTAAGACTCTACACCCTTAGTTCTTAATCCATTAGGCATCAAGACTGACCTCCTACCCCAACGAACCAATACCCAGCACCCAAGCAAAGGGACACCCAGTCAAACCCACACCTCGCCCCTGCAAGAAAAGTCAACCAACTCCCCTGCAGAGTCATGCTGCATGGCCCTCCCTACCAAATCCCCCTACCGTGGACTGTTACTTGAAACTGGACTTAGCTCTAAAAGTATCCCCAATGCAAGAACTCCTACAAGACCTCCTTGCCGCAAATCCTTTGACAATCTCAAAATGATCAGGGGGAGTAATGGAAATGTGCCTGGGAACCCACACACCACAAGAAAATCCCAAAAGACAATGGGGAAACCTGTACTTCCAACATAAGTATAAGACCGGTATTGCACCACCTCTTTACCTGCTTTTCCCCAAATGTAAGGTAGTCTCATGCATCACATGGTTCCTTTAATTGATTTGTTAATTCATTTTTAAATGTTTGTTCTACTTATACATATGTAAGCACATATACTTTTATTCCTAATTTTATCTTGTTTGGATGTGTGACTTGTTTCTATTTTCTTCTCTGTCCAGCCCCAAATGCACCGACAATATAAAGTAGCACTATTTCTCCCTGCAAAGGCACATTAAAAAAGAGGAAATCTGACATATAAAAAAGAGCTCTGATCTACTAGAGATAAGAACTCATACTTGTTTACAATACAGGGATATTTCCTATCTTGAAAATATGTCACGCACACCCAACTTAGACTTCAGGTGATTAGACACCATCCGTCCAGCCTTGAATCCTGGATCCCAGACATAGAATCGACACAGTTCTTCACAACAGCTACAGGAAACAAATCCCATATGGGACATCCTTAATAATGCTGGACCACCAACAAATGCCAGCTCTAATATGATATCCTGACAACAAAGAAAATGGGAACAACTTGACCTAAGAACAGCTTATCCTACCTCACCAGCTAACGATAAGACAAAATCAGAAGACTTGTCACCCTATGGTCAGTCCTAAAGCCAAGAGCGCGATTTACAGATGACTGGCTGCTAGAACCATGACTGGACTGAATATATCTTGAGACCAATAAAAAGCCCTAGTCTAGGTTTTGAGCTATGACCCGCATAATAACCATGATCCCCAGTTCCAAAGGTTCGGCAGAGACAATCGCAACGTAATGGCGCTTCTGGAAACACAATGAAAGACGCTATCCTAGGTTCCATCCTAGGATCAGTGCAAAGACCAAGACCACCAACCACAGAAGATGGATTAAAATGACACTGAGGGAACAGAATTTCTAGAACCACAAAGAAAGACTTCATCATAAGTCCCACTCCTGGACCTGTGCAGATACTGAGATCTATAGATACAGAGGTCTTATTTCATCACTCAGGACGGAGCAAAAGTTTTCCAAACACCACAAAAGCACCACCGGTAGAGTAAATGAACCTGAACGGAGTTTATAACTAATCCTGTGACAATATACCCCAAGGGTGGAGAAACCCCATAGCACTAAGGCCAAGTGAATTCCGTTTTGAATGACCCCAATATTTACTGTGCCAGTGCAGGAAGGAAAAAAAAGAAGGCAAAAAGCACAAAACATTTTAATCTTTTATATATTATTTTTTCTTCATTTATTATTATTATTATTTTTATTTACCTATCTACTTTTTTTCTATTTCTTTCTTTTGGTATGGTTATTGAAGTTTTTGTCCCCATTTATATTTATATTGTTTTTTCTTCTTTTCTTTTCTTTCTTTAGGTGCTCTGCCATGTTTTTTAACTCAAGACTATGACTTTTTTGTGGTGCCTGTCATTATCACTGGAGTGCTCACTGGATATTTGATTCTTCTTTTTGTACTGTTGGGGTGTTTCACCTTCTTTTCCTCCTTCATCTCTTAAACTGATGATGAGAGCCTCTAGAAGGATTTCCCCGTTTTCAGCATATTATACTTTTACCCCAGTTTATTACTTTTCTCTTCTTCAAATAAAACCACATAACTTGAACTATGTAGTACTTCCTCCCAGTTAGAGGGGGAAATAAGGGAGGCACCAAGACCAAGATTACTAAGTAGTAAGCTAGGTACAGAGGGGACCACAATTTCTCGCAGCCCTGGGGGTTAGGGAGGAGGATATGGGAGGTAGGACAAACACGGAGGTGTAGGGAGGACAAATCGGTGATGGGAACCCCCCTGATTTTATGTAAATGTGAACCTGTAATATTATTGTCAACAATATGTAAACCACTACGATCAAAATAAAAATTATATAAAAAAGGTTTATCATGTTGGTGGGGTTTCCTTAAGCATTGTTCAGGAGACTGGGAGGCCCCTTTGGTGATTTTCCACCAACAAGGCCTTGTATAGCTCAAGGTCTCTCTTTTTTTTTTTTTTTTGGTTTTTGGGCCACACCCATTTGACGCTCAGGGGTTACTCCTGGCTATAAGCTCAGAAATCGCCCCTGGCTTGGGGAGACCATATGGGACGCTGGGGGATCAAACCGCGGTCCGTCCTACACTAGCGCTTGTAAGGCAGACACCTTACCTCTAGCGCCACCTTCCCGGCCCCAGGTCTCTTTTAATTGTATTCAAGTATGGTGCTAGAAATAGAACTGGGACTGGCTGCATGAAAGGCATATGTCTTAATTCCTGTGTTTTCTCTCTGGCACCAAAAATTAGTTTTAAAAGAACTACCTTATGATGTGTGCCAGAGTGAAATTATAGTGGGTTGTGCATATTTCTTGCATTCAGCTGACCTGGGTTAGATCTCTTGTTATACCACGTGGTCTCGTGAGCTTGCCAGGAGTCATTCCAAAATACAGAACCAAAAGTACACCCTGAGCATTGGCAGGTGTGGTTTAGAAATGATTTTGTGGTGTTAATGCTTTTTATCTTGTTTTCTGTTTTTCTTTTACATCCCCGCCAGCACTGCTTGATCTCATTCTTCGTGATGTGACCCAGTTTCTGTGGCGTGAGATGGTACCTCATAGTTGGCTTCATAAAAGATATTTGGAAGTGTTCCAGTTTTTTTAATTTCATGAAAGAGCCTGGCCAGAATTGGTAGTAGATTCTGTTGAAAGTTTGAAAGAATTCATTAGTGAATACATCTGGGCCTGGGCTTTTGTTTTGGGACAGACATTTGATTACCGTTTTAAATTCTTCAATGGTGATGGGGTTTTTTACATATACTACATACTCCTTATTCAACCGTGGAAGGTTATAAAAGTTAAAAAAGTATCCCTTTCTTCCAGGTTCTCATGTTTAGTGGCATAGAGTTTCTTAAAGTAGTCTCTGATTATCCTTTGAATCTCTGCAATATCTGTAGTGATCTCCCCCTTTTCATTTCTAATATGGGTTATCAAGTTTCTCTCTCTTTCTTGGTGACTTTTTCTAATGGTCTATCAATCTTGTTTATTTTTTCAAAGAACCAACTTCTGCTTTTGTTGATCTTTCAGATTGTTTTATGGATTTCCACTTCATTGATTTCTGCTCTTAGCTTTGTATTTCCTTCTGTCTCCCTATTTTTGATTCCTTTTGTTTATCATTTTCTAATTTAATAAGCTGCATCATTAAGCTATTCAGGTATGCCCCTTCTCCCTTCCTGATGTGTGCTTGCAAAGCTATAAATTTTCCTTTCAGTACCTCTTTTACTGTGTCCCAGACGTTCCAATAGTTTGTGTCTTCATTGTCATTTGTTTCCAGGAAAGTTCTGATTTCCTATTTGATTTCATCTCGGACCCACTGCTTGTTCATTAGTAGGCTGTTCAATTTTCATGTGTTAAAGAGTTTCTTCTGTGTCCCTTTGTCATTCACATCTAACTTTATAGCCTTGTGGTCAGAGAAGGTAGCCTGCAAAATTTCTATCTTCTTGATTTTATGGTGGTATGTTTTATGTGCCAGCATGTGGTCTATCTTGGAGAATGACCCATGTACACTGAAGTAGAATGTGTATCCAGGTTTCTGGGGATGGAGTGTCATATATATATATATATATATATATATATATATATACATATGCCTCTTTCTTCCATTTATCTTTTCAATTCTAATATATTTTTGTTGGGTTTCAGCCTGGTTGACCTATCAAGTGTTGACAGGGCAGTATTGAGGTCTATGTTGAGGTCTCCCACAATTAATGTGTTATTGATGTCATATTTCAAATTTGTCAATAATTGTTTGAGATATTTTACTGGTCTTTCTTTTCCTTCCTTCCTTCCTTCTTTCTTTCTTCTTTATATTTTTTCTTTCCTTCCTTCTTTCTTTTTTCTTTCTTTCTCTTTATATTTCTTTTTCTTTCTTTCTCTTTATATTTCTTTCTCTTCCTTTCTTTCTTTCTCTCTTTGTTTCTTCTTTATTTCTTCTTTTCTTTCTTTCTTTCTTTCTTTCTTTCTTTCTTTCTTTCTTTCTTTCTTTCTTTCTTTCTTTCTTTCTTTCTTTCTTTCTTTCTTTCTTTCTTTCTTTCTTTCTTTCTTTCTTTCTTTCTTTCTTTCTTTCTTTCTTTCATTTTTTCTTTCGCTATTTGATACTATTGGCACTCTATGGGCTATGGGAAGCACATTTTAAAAAAGCTTATACAGCACGAAAGATTTGTTTAAGAGTCAAAGTGAATCAGAATTGGAAAACAGTGAAATTTTAAACTCAGAAGTTGTTTCGAGATTAGTTGTATCTTCAGTTAACATTAATAAGAAAAAATTATGGATTTGATTTTGCTATAAGCACCTTCTAAGGTGTAAAGTCCTTAGATAAACAGGCATGAGCTATTTTTATAATATAAATTTAGTGATAATAAGGGAATGCCTACATTTAGAAGGAAATCCAAATATTTTAATTTAGATAAGTAGAATAGAGTGGTTCACATTTGAATAGTCATTTCTAGGGAAATATCAGTGACACAGAATATGTCTGGCTGTATGGCTGCCCTTATCCACAATGCCAATAAACAGTATTTATTGATCTTCACCATTTTTGGGTAAATGATAGCTTCATAGAATTGAGCTGCTTGCTCATAGAGGTAGAGAGTAGAAGTTTGCAAAAGACATCATTTATGAGACTGAAAATATTCCCACAAGCTTTTCTCACCTCCATCAACTTGGCCAGAATTGGCAAGTTGTGTATGACACCCCATTCTTCCGATGCTTGGTCAGATTCTGTTCATGGTCCAGGACTCCAAAGCCTGAGACATCAGTGGCAGCATTGGCACTGGACCTCTGCTTGATTACTACAGATAATCTGTTGAGCTTGGCCATGATCATTGTCACTTAATGGTTTGCTAACACCACATCTTGAGTAACCACGGATTTAATTTCATTCCATTCCTCAGAAATGTCCATCCAGTGGTGTTCTTTCATGGCCATTTGTACTCCCATGGGCTTCGTCGTCATGAGCACATTAACAAATACAGAAATGTGACAAAATGAACTTGTTGGATTAACATAGTGATGTTGCTACTTTTCCCACGATGATCCACAAATTCATTATGTGTTTCTACCTGTTTTTAATATTCCAGCCTCTTTTGCTACATCAATAAAAACCCTTTATAATTAGGGTCATCATGGTATCTCTTTCATTATCAGTAATTTTATTGCTGATTCTAAGGAGCATCAGCATTTCATCAGACTTGGTGACCCCCACCCCCATTGTATTGAGGTTACTGAGGACTTTGGCACATGCTATTCTGCCCATCACTAATGAGTCATTGATGATCAGGTAAATGTACTTGGTTGACTACATCAAGGATAGGCCACTATGCCTCAATAAGATGACACACATATCGATCCCGATGACGAACTTTGTCATAATTGTTCCCTGAAACAGATGTGCTTCTGGGCTTTTCATAATAAATCCCAGCGATTTCTGCAGGACACATTGGGGCACTTTGCAGTCCATATTCTTGAGTCAGTGAATCTGATTATCTAAAAATCCCTATCCAGTTCATAATTTTCTGGGTTAAAAAGTTTCAGAGTGTATATGGTTTTTGGGCACACACTACACCCACTGTCTCATGACTTATAAATTTCATCACAACTACACTGTTTAGTTTTATGTAATGCCACACGTTTTGTCTTGAGAAAAACTGAATATGAGATTTGGAGCCACTCCCACAATTAAGTGGACATAAGGTATCCTTAAGCATTGCCTAAATCACTCCTTTTGGGTACTGCAGCAGTGGAGGAAAAGGGAGTGAGAAGGGCAGCTCAGAAAGCAAGATGGATCATAACCAACCTGAGTACCAGGAGCTTTTCCTAGCTTCTCAAGAATACTGTATCCTCAGCCCATCCAGCCCATTGTTGGAGTAATTTCAATTTTTTGTTTTTGGGTCACACCCGGCAGTGCTCAGGGGTTACTCCTGGTTCTATGCTCAGAAATCTCTCCTGGCAGGCTCAGGGGACCATATGGAATGCCAGGATTCAAACCACCATCCTTCTGCATGAAAGGCAAGCGCCTTACCTCCATGCTATCTCTCCGGCTCGTGATTTCAATTTTTAAAGACATGCCCAAGACCAAACAGCTATCTAGGTCAGTAGTTTTTCTTTGGGGGGGGGCACACCCGGTGATATTCAGGGGCTACTACTGGCTATCCACTCACAAATCGCTCCTGGGTTGGGGGACCATATGTGATGCTGAGGCATCAAACTGTGGTTCGTCCTATGTCAGCTGTGTGCAAGGCAAATGCCCTACTGCTGAGCTACTGCTCCAGCCCCAAGGTCAGCAGTTTTAGATTTTTAGTAATTTTCCTGAAATAAATAGTATGACATAGCAAAAATATACCTGAGGCCACAGTGTGATTATTTACCTTAACTTGGCCAATGTAGCCTACTATTATTCAGTCCCCAACACTGCATGTTGTCCTGAGTCTTCCAACAGTGACCCTTGAGTTCATGACCTAAAGTTAGCTCTGAGCAGAGCCAGTTGTTGCAGTAAAACAAAACAAAAATAAAAATGCCAATATATTTATTTTAAATTTATTCTAATAAAATAATTCAAATGGTCATCATTGGTGGGGGTCTATATCCATAAGCAAAATACTAAACAACCATTAATATGTGGTATTTTAAGCATTTATTTATTTATATCTACCACTTGATGCTCATGGGACTGGGGATCTCACACGACATTCATTGCCAGCCAGGAGACTGGTTCAATATAAGAACTGGTAAGGAATGTGGTTGCTGGATGAGGGATGAGGTTCAGGAAAAGAATGTGATACTTGATAAAAAAAAAGATAATTTCAGTAGGAGCTGGTGAGACAGCATGAGGTAAGGCACTTACCTTCCAACAGAACTGGATCAGGTATATCCATGAACTACCAAGTGTGGACCACTGAGCACCATTGTGCACAGTCAAATAAACTGCCATCAAATCTTAAAGTTTAATATACTAAATATAATGACATATGCAAAAATAATTGCATTTGTGAGGAGATCATAAGCTCTAATATATACAGAAAATTACTGGAGGGTACCCAATTAAAACTCAGAGATAGAATGCCTTCCTGCAAGCATGAGGTCACATGTTTGATTCCCAAAAGTGCCTCACAGACTAAGAGTGATTGTGTCATTTGAGATCTCAATCCACATAAAAACACATGATCTCTAGTTTACCACAACCAAGTGAGTGTGAGCACTGCACCTTAGTTTGTATAATCACCAGTAAGCACTATTGCAAATTAATGTGTCTGGAAAGCACAACCACCAAGTGAACAAGCACCACATCTAGTTTTGTGTGACTCCCACAGTACTTGAATACAAAATAATGCAATATGAGAATTAGGAATAAAAGGTGAGTATTTTTCATTTTCATTTTATTCTTATCTTGATGTTTTGGCTTCTGATAATTAAGTTGTTAATTAATTATTAGTTATTAATTTGTTAATATTAATCTATTAATTAATCAGTAATTAATCATTAATTTATATACATTTAAAAATCACTTAGCAATATTATTTACTCTAGGAGCTGGAAAATGTATAGAGAATAGGGTGCTTATTTTACAGTAGGTAAACCCAGGTTCAATCTCTGGCACCACATATGGTGTCCCACATCAAACCAAGAGTGATTCATTAGAAATAGGAGTAAGTGGGCCTGGAGAGATAGCACAGTGGCGTTTGCCTTGCAAGCAGCTGATCCAGGACCTAAGGTGGTTGGTTTGAATCGCGGTGTCCCATATGGTTCCCCGTGCCTGCCAGAAGCTATTTCTCAGCAGACAGCCAGGAGTAACCCCTGAGCACTGCCGGGTGTGGCCCAAAAACCAAAAAAAAAAAAGAAAGAAAGAAATAGGAGTAAGTCTTGAGCATATTCAGGTGTAGCTAAGAAAAAAGCCACACAAAAACATGTATTATGATTCAAGTATAGTGCTCTTATAAAATATATTAAATACAGTTTCACTTTTATTATTAATTACTATGGTCCAACATGATGCTTAAATATGTACATAATGAAATAAATATTGAGAAGAGTTCAAAAAGAGAAAATAATTTTTCCCTTTATGGAAAGGCTTATTAGTGTTACAAAGAAGTTTGTTAACTTTGTTAAGAAAGTAGTGTATGCAGTGTGGGGGGCAAAACATCATTCCATTGTAAGAGAAATTGATGAGAATTAGTGTTAAGTTTGAAGTAAAATATCTGTCAGTACAATATATTCAAAATTGGATGGAACATTTTAAGGGAGAGAAATTATTGATTTTAGCACTACTGCCTCAGTCATTTCTGTTTTCATTTAGTTTTGATCATCAGTTAATGAGTAAGCATGAGAAGTTCTGAGAGTATTGTAACCACAGCAACGGGCAATGGGAAAAAGAACAAAATGGCAGGCAGTGACAGAAAAGGAACCCTTTAGTAGGCAGGCCCCAAACTTAAGAGGGATGATGAGCCAAATAATTGTCATAGGATCCAAAAATATTATTTTCTTATTCTGTTTCTCATTATTTGTTTGTATTTATATTCTTATTTTTGTTATTATTTTATTATGTTGTTGCTGCTTCTAATACTACTAATTTTTTTAGTCAGTTTGGAAGCTGGGAACCAAAATCTGTAGCATTTAAATAGAATTGATTATTGTTGCATTAAATAATAAAGGAGGCCCTTTGGATGTAGCTGGATGGTGATGGGATTAATGAAGGGGCATTTTTCTGCCGTCCCAGGCCACCACGTGGCTCCAATCCTCTTTTTTTTGAAATTGTTACATATTTAAACTTTATTAAATACCATGAGAAAACAGTTATAAAATCTGATTTTATATTATTTGACAATAATCAAACTAATTCGAATGGAGACTTACATTCAAAAATTAAGAGATGTCTTATAATTGATTCTAGAGGAAATAATTTTAAAGTTGAGTATGGTTTTGCAGCAGGTTTTTCATGTTTGGCCTTTATTATATTGAGGTGTATTTTAAAGTTCTTATTATAAAATGATGTTGAATCTTGTTCAAAAACTCTACCTAATTAAGCAGAACTCATAGTCTCTTTGTCAAAACATTTGTCTGAATATACTTCTATTACAATGGAGAGTGTATTTCAGGCTATAAAAAGAAAATACAACATAGCTGTTCCTAGAATTTTTCTTCTCTCTCTAAAGTATTCCTACTATCTAGAATTTAGTCACCTAAATTCAAAATATGAATGATCTAGGTATTCAGAATCAGTCAACTTGAACTGATTTTAAGAGACATGTTGGTAGATACATTATTTTGGATAAGCCTCTTTTTTTCATAATTACAAGAGCCACCCACTGAGTGGGAGAAACTATTCACCCAATACCCATCAGATAAGGGGCTAATCTCCAAAATATACAAGGCACTGCCCGAACTTTACAAGAAAAAAACATCTAACCCCATCAAAAAATGGGGAGAAGAAATGAACAGATACTTTGACAAAGAAGAAATACAGATGACCAAAAGACACATGAAAAAGTGCTCCACATCACTAATCATCAGGGAGATGCAAATCAAAACAACGATGAGATACCACCTCACACCACAGAGAATGGCACACATCACAAAAAATGAGAATAAACAGTTTTGGCGGGGATGTGGAGAGAAAGGAACTCTTATCCACTGCTGGTGGGAATGCCGTCTAGTTCAACCTTCATGGAAAGCGATATGGAGATTCCTCCAAAAACTGGAAATCGAGCTCCCATACGATCCAGCTATACCACTCCTAGGAATATACCCTAGGAACAAAAAAATACAATACAAAAACCCCTTCCTTACACCTATATTCATTGCAGCACTATTTACCATAGCAAGACTCTGGAAACAACCAAGATGCCCTTCAACAGACGAATGGCTAAAGAAACTGTGGTACATATACACAATGGAATATTATGCAGCTGTCAGGAGAGATGTGGTCATGAAATTTTACTATACATAGATGTACACGGAATCTATTATGCTGAGTGAAATAAGTCAGAGAGAGAGAGAGAAACGCAGAATGGTCTCACTCATCTATGGGTTTTAAGAAAAATGAAAGACATTCTTGCAATAATAATTTTCAGACACAAAAGAGAAAAGAGCTGGAAGTTCCAGCTCACCTCAGGAAGCTCACCACAAAGAGTGATGAGTTTAGTTAGAGAAATGGCTCCAATCCTCGTTAGCTGACGGGTCTGCAAGTTCAGGATAGCAGCGGGTAGAAAAGTCACATGCAGTCAGGCTTCCAGAGAGATCATCTTTATTCTTGCCCTAGCCAACATGCGTGGCCTATCATAACCATTTATGCTGGATTCCTGGTTCAGCCCTGCATAGTACTTTGTTCCTCAGCCATCTCCTCCTCTTTCTTCCTCCTCCATCCTGCATCTATGCAAATTCCCTTACCCTTCCAGCCAAAGCCTTTTGTTATCTACCAAAGACCCCTCCCAGAAACATGTCTATTAGCAGGTAAGATTACACAGGAGGAATGTGGGTGGAGTAACAATCTCCCCCTCCCTGGATATAAAAGAAGGGTATTAAACTTTTGTATTCCTGACTCCGCCTTTAGCCAAAGGTGTATAATATTTCCATAGCTACAAAGTATAAAGTGAAAAATTAACATATTAGCCTTTTCCAAAAACATAACTTTTCTGCAAAATATACCATACACCTGTAAATTAAAATTTTCTCAATGCTTTCTTCCAAGCACTATCCTGGAACTTCCTACTTCCTATACCTCTTAATGCTATTTAAAATCAAACATTTTATCCTGGAACTTTCATGTTCCTATATCCTTACCCTAGACACATAAGCACAAGAACATGTATACAGAACATACATTTTAAAAACAAGCTAATACATCAAAATACACAGTAAAACATTATGCAAATGATAAAATTAACTATGGAAAACAATAAAGCACAATTAAATCAGCAAGAAAATGACTTAAATCAAGAGATACACCTGAAACAAAGTTATATGCAGACGGTTATAAATTAGATTTTTCAGTTGGACTATGCTGTTTTCTTCCTTTTTTTAAAATTTCTATACCACTACCTAATTTTATCCCGTCACCAACACCAATTGTCCAGGCTTTATGTAAAATCGGTGGGCTTCCCATTTTATCCCTTCACGTAAAATCATTTGTCCAGACGCTGGTCTTTTTCCATGTGGCTTCACTTCCAGAGTCCCAGGCCCAGCAGATTGGTCTCGGTCGGAACAGTGCGGGCTACGTTCTCCTGGTGGGGTGCTTCTCAACTGCAGCCTGTTAGCTCTCTGCTCTGTCCTGCCGCAGGGCAAGGAGGAGGCTCCGGTGCTTCTTCTCGCTGCTGCTGCAGTTGCTGTCAACGCTCTCTGTCACTGCAAGCTTTTTGGCCGCAGTTTCTCTGCCGGGTGCCTCTGGGTGTACAGAGTTTACATGGATCCAAGTCCAGTCCGAAATTTTCAAAGATGAAATTCATTTTTCACGCTGAAGGTCATGATTTAGTAAATCAGTCCACTCTTAATACAGTCTTTTTTCTCATTCTTTTCCAATAAAAGCCTTCCATCAGTCTCTGAGTAGGCTGAGGTTTTTTGAAAAAAAATTTTTTGTAACTAAGTCCTAGTTCTGGGCCTCAGACAGGGGTGATCCAAATGTTCACCTCTCCTATTTCACTGGCCCTTCTGCCCCCAGAAGGGGTCTCAGCCATTTTTGAAAATGGTTCCATGTGGTGACCCAAGGTTTTGGGTTCACTGCAGCTGATAAGAGCTAAAATCAAATTTAAGAGCAAGAATTACACCTTGATTGCTGTCCTCTTGGATCCAGCTTTCAGATCCACTTTCATGGCGCCATTGTTGCATTAAATTATAAAGGAGGCCCTTTGGATGGAGCTGGATAGTGATGGGATGAATGGAGGGGCCTTTCTCTGCCGTCTCAGGCCACGTGGCTCCAATCCTCTTTAGCTGACGGGTCTGCAAGTTCAGGATAGCAGTGGGTAGAAAAGTCACATGCAGTCAGACTTCCAGAGAGATCATCTTTATTCATGCCCTAGCGAACATGCGTGGCCTATCATAACCATTTACGCTGGATTTCTACTTCAGCCCTGCATAGCACCTTGTTCCTCAGCCATCTCCTCCCTTTTTCTTCCTCCTCCATCCTGCATCCATGGAAATCCCCTTACCCTTCCAGCCAAAGCCTTTTGTTATCTACCAAAAACCCCTTCCAGAAATGGGAGGTCTATTAGCAGGTAAGATTACACAGAAGGAATGGGGGTGGGGTAACAATGGTAACATATATTTGGGTGAAAGTTTGTAGATTTATGAGGTTAATCAGGTTTGAAAAGTATTCTAACAAACGTGTAATATCATGACTAGGTCCAGTTCTTCTTTTAAAAAAGGTGATGTGAATATAGAGTTTAAACATGCAACTCCCATAGAAGCTACTCTGTGAGCCTTAAGATGTCTTTTAGTTGCAGCGTTCTCCTCAAATGGCTAGAATAATTCCTGACATATTTCATAAATATGTGTCAAACACTAAACCAAATTTTTACATTAGAGGTTTTGTCAAATATACCAGATCATGCCCTAAGGGAGCATAATAATTTTGGAGGTTTGACAGGAATTACAGGAGGCTAAATATGACAGCTACCTAATGAGTTTCACTTCCTAAAAATGTGTTTCTCTGTAGTAGGTAAGAATTGACAGGTAGAGTTACAGTTTCTTTTAATCATATCTATTCCCAAATGTTACCTCCTTAGAAAAGCATTCTCTGTTCACTGTCTCTGGAAACTCACCAAGTCATTTTCTGTCCCATTATTAATTTGTTCTCTTCACTGAGAATATGTAAATTATTTATGTAGGGGTTCCATGTATGTGTTCTACTGATAAAATATAAGTTTCAGAAAAAGCATCCTGTATTATTTATCACATATTTATAGAACCTAAAACAGTAATTGACACATAATAGTTAATGAATGTTTATCAAAATTAAGGATTGAGGAACCAGTTTAATACCTCCAATAGAAACTGAAAACAAATGAAAAATATCATTTCATATTTTTCAAAGAGGGGAAAGAAAAGGTCAAGATTAACTTATCCATTATAAAACAAATTGGTTTTCATAAAACTCAACAACAAAAACACAGCACAACAATAAATTTACTGTATCAGAAAGATGGACAAAATAAGTGAATAGACACTTCTCCAAATGAACCATGCAAATGAACAACAGGTATACTCGTAATCACTTATTATTAGGCATAAGCAACTTAAACAGACAATGTGGTAACATTTCACATTTGTAAGAAAGACATCAAAAGCTCATACCAGAGCTGGCAGTTGATTGGGGATCCATTGTGATGCTAGGAATTTGACCTAGTTTTAGTCATTCATCACGATTGTGTGTAGAGTCTATTTATTTTCCTGAAGTACAAACAAATTGGTTTGTATTTCAGGAAAATAAAGAAAAGAAAGGGAAATAGAGATGTCTAATAGACCTGGAGCACATACATTATGTGCAGGAGCCGTAGGTTTAAACCCTGTTAATTCACAATCCTTTGACATTAAAATTTTGTTCCTCTCACCAAAGGATAAAATTTAATGAATGGGAGTTTACCTTGTATGTTTCTGAGAAATAATACATGAGGTCTTGAAGACAACAGCATATAAAAATCAAAAGCGACAGATTATGGTGTATCCTGGGCAGAGAAGAGAAAATATATATCCATACCAATTTGACCAGAATGTTGAAAGGTGGATGCCAGTGAAAGACTGATAAGGCTATAAAATTCATTTGGGAGGGAGATTATGAAGAGCACAGTAGGATGGCAATGCTATGAGGTGGTTAAAAACTTGATGGGGGCTGGAGAGATAGCATGGAGGTAAGGCGTTTGCCTTTCATGCAAGAGGTCATCGGTTCGAATCCCAGCGTCCCATATGGTCCCCCGTGCCTGCCAGGAGCAATTTCTGAGCATGGAGCCAGGAGTAACCCCTGAGCACTGCCGGGAGTGACCCAAAAACCACAAAAAAAAAAAAACTTGATATATATATATATATATATATATATATATATATATATATATATATATTTCCCATAAGATATATATAACGAGTTATACTGCCAGATTTTGAATACTATTTATTAACTGTATTTGTTGTGTGAACTTTGGTTTAACTACAGGACTTCCATTATTTTAAATGAAAAATAGGTTAAGTAGATCAGTGGCTTAGTCATCTAGCTTGCAAGTGTAAGACCACAAGTTTAATCACTGCCACATGTGCCAATTGTGGTCCTTACAGCTCTGTTGTTTGTACACAAAATCTATATTGTCTTTTTTAAATAAATAAATTTTCTTCTTTTATTATTTTTAATAATACCTTTATTTAAGCACCATGGCAACAAACATGTTTGTAGTTAGGTTTCTGTTATAAAAATGAACAAAACCTTGGGGCTGGAGAGATAGTGCAGCAGTAGGGTATTTGCCTTGCACACGGCTAACCCAAGATGAACCGTGGTTCGATCCCAATATGGTCCCCCAATCCAGGAGCGATTTCTGGGCTCATAGCCAGTAGTATCCTTGGAGCATCACCGGGTGTGGCCCAAATTCTCAAAAACAAAACACCTACCCACCACAAGTACCACAAGTACCCCCTCTCCCTCCTCCCACACTCCTTGTCTTTCTTCTAGACAGATATTCTATTTCTCTCACTCACTATCATTGTCATGATAGTTGTTAGTGTATTTATTTTTCTAACTGCACTCACCACTCTTTGTGGTAGGCTTCACAGAGGGGCCTGTCCTTCCAGCCCTCATCTCTATTGTCTCTGGATATTATTACAATAATTTTTTTATTTTTTATAAATTCCATAAATGAATGAGACTATTTTGTGTCTATCTCTCTCCCTTTGACTTATTTCACTTAGCAAATAGTTTCCATGTCCATTCATGTATAAGAAAACCTCATGACTTCATTTTTCTGATGGCTGCATAGTATTCCATTGTGTATATATACTACAGTTTCTTTATACATACATTTTTTGTCAGGCATCTGGGTTGTTTTCAGATTCTGGCTATTGTAAATAGTGCAGAAATAAATATAGGCATTCAGAAGGCATTTTTTTGTATTCTGTTTTTGTGTTCCTAGTGTACATACCAAGGAGTGGTAAAGCTGAATCATATGGAAGATCAATTTTCATTTTCTTGAGGAATATCGATATTGTTTTCCATAAAGACTGATCTATATGGCATTTCCACCAGCAGGGAATGAGAGTTCCTTTCTCTCCACATCTACACCAGCACTGATTGTTCTTGTTCTTTTTGAAGTTTTTTTTTTAAAGAAAATTTATTTAGTGGCAGTGTAGAAAGTATTGTTTGCATGGTGAGGAAACTAAAATTATGGAGCCCTGTTAGGACATTAAAAATTCCAGTGGAAATATGGAGGATTGACTAAAGGAAATGATGTAAAATACTCAATTTCACTGCATAATTATTGCAAATTTTCCTAATTATATATGGTATGTGAACCTTTGAAATTTGTGGCACAGTTACCTAAAAAGAAAGTATGGCAGTTATGTGGTGAAATGTGTAAAGTAATAAATAGACACAAAAAATATTGGAAGCAAATTGATAGAACTTGGAATGAGTTGGGTAATAGAACTAAGTAAAGGAAGATTAAACATCAATATATAGGAAAATTAGGATTCTATGTTTGAGTGTGCCATGACAAATTTTCTAATTTAAACAAGTTGATTGTAAAACTCTACTATAGTCCATTTTTACCCACAAATGTTATTCATTTTTAGTTCAGCCCTTTAACAAAGGGGCTTTTGAAAGAGCACCTTCTGGTGTCAAATAACCACGAGTAAATCTATTAAATATCACTTATTTAATAGTAAAATGTATTTCAAACACACAATGAACTATCGTCTTATGTCTATTAAAACTTTCAAAGAATAAGAAGTGTGTATGAATATGTAGAAAAAATTACATACTATTTTACACTGTTGGTGGGGATGTTAATTGATATAACCAATATGGGAGACTATATGGATATTTTTCAAAATGTCATTCAGCTATTCCACATCTGAATACTTACCTACAATATAAAAATGCTAAGTAGACATGTGCACTCCTATGCTTATTGTAGCATTATACACAATAGGAAAAATATGGAAACAACTTAAGTTCCAATTTATACATGTATAAATGAAGATATACATACACAAAAGAATTAATACCAGTAAACAGAAAATATATAATATCTTATCATTTGCAGTATGTATGGGCCTACAAGATTATGGTAGGTGAGAAAAAATATTAAGGGCATCTAGATAGGAAAGGAAGAAGTCAAACTCTCACTGTTGACAGATGACATGATACTATATTTAGAAAACCATAACGACTCTACAAAATACTTCTAGAAACAATAGATTCATATAGCAAAGTTGCAGGATATAAAACTAACACACAAAAAACTATGGCCTTCTTATACACCAATAATGATAGAGATGAAATGGATATAAAAAAAACCCATTTACATTAGTGCCATACAAACTCAAATATCTTGGAGTCAACTTAAGTAAAGATGTGAGGACTTATACAAAGAAAACTACAAAACCCTGCTTCAAGAAATAAAAGAGGACAAGCAGAAATGTAGGCATATACTCTGCTTATGGATTGGGAGGATTATCATTAAAATGGCAATATTCCCCAAGGCATTGTACAGATTTAATTCAATCCTTCTAAGAATACCCATAATCATCTTCAAAGAAGTGGATCAAACACTCTTAAAATTTATCAGGAACAATAAACACCCAAGAAAAGATAGAGCTACCCTTGGAAAAAAGAATATGGGACGCATCACTTTTCCCATTTTAAATCGTATTACAAAGAATTGGTCATTAAAACAGCATTGTATTAAAATAAAGACAGACCCTCAGATCAGTGGACTAGACTAAAATATTCAAAGAATGCTCCCCAGATATACAACTAATTAATCTTTAAGAAAGCGGCAAGAAATGCAAAATGGAGCAAAGAAAGCTTCTTTAACAAGTGGTGTTGGCACAACTGAACAGCCATTTGCAAAAAACAAAAACAAAAACAAAAAACGAACTCAGACCTTCAGCTAACAACATGTACCAAGGTCAAATGCAAATAGATTAAAGACCTTGATATCAAATGTGAAACCATAAGGTATATAGAAAAACACACAGGTAAAACACTCCAGGACATTGAAATTAGAGGCATCTTCAAGGAAGAAACAGCACTCTACAGACATGTTGAAGCAGAGATACACAAATGGGACTATATTAAGCTGAGAAGCTTCTGCACCTGAAAAGAAATAAAGCCAAGGATATAAAAGTCACCCACAGAATGGGCTAAGCTATTCACCCAACAGATAAGGGGATAATATCTAAGATATACAAGGTACTGACAGAACTTAACAAAAAACACATCTAAACTCATCTAAAAATGGGGAGAAGAAATGAACAATTTCTCAATGAAGAAATACAAATGGCCAAAAGACACATGAAAAATGTTCCACATCACTAATCATCAGGGAGATGAAAATAAAACAACAGTGAGGTACATTTCACACCACAAAGACTGGCATACATCACAAAAGAAATAAGAACAGTCAATGCTGATGGAGATGTGGAGAGAAAGGAACTTTCATTTACTGCTGGTGGGAATGTTGTCTAGTCCAATATGGAGGTTCCTCAGAAAACTAGAAATTGAGCTCCATTTGATTTAGCTATAACACTCCTAGGGATATAACTAGCAGCACGAATATCCAATACAAAAATCCCTTCCTCACACCTATATTCATCGCAGCACTTTTTACAATAGCCAGACTCTGGAAACAACTTAGATGCCCTTCAACAGATGAATGGCTAAAGAAACTGTGGTACATATACACAATGGAATATTATGCAGCTGTCAGGAGAGATGAAGTCATGACATTTTCTGATACATGGATGAACATGGAATCTATCATGCTGAGAGGGACACAGAATAGTCTTAATCATCTATAGGTTTTAAGAAAAATTAAAAACATTGAAATAATTCCCAAAGTTCAGGGCTGGAAAGATAGGCTCAATATATGAAGTTCATCACAAATAGTGGTGAATGCAGTTAAAGAAATAACTATGCTGAGAACTATTATAACAATGTCAGTGAGTGAGGGATGGAGAAATCCTGTCTAAAATATAGGCGGGGGTGGGTGGGGAAGGGAAGAGATGAGGGCACTGTTTATGGGAAGGTTGCATGGTAAAAGGGGGTGTTCTTGTTATGACTGAAATCTTACTACAATTATATTTGTAATCACAGTGTTTAAATAAAGAAATCATTTAAGTAAAAAATCAGAAAAGATTGTTAGGTGCATTAAATTATAAAATGCCATGTGATTTCTTTCGTAAGTGAAATATGGGGAAACAAATTTAACAAAACAAGAAATATATAGTGTTATAACAGAATGATGATTGCTAGAAAATACAGATGTGGGTAGGTAAAAGAGGATTAATGCTATGCTTGTAGATAGAAACTATAATTTTGTTTATGATGACAATGCACATTATAGATACTATAAGTTTATGGCACATGAATAAACTGTAAATATTAATTATATAACATATAATTATATATCAAATAATTATAGTATAAATTATGTACAATTATAGTAAAAAGTATATAATGGCACATCCTAATGGTACTTCTATTAAAATTAAATTACTTTAATTAATTAAAATTCAATTTAAAAGCTGGAGAATTTGATAGAACAATATGAGTTAAACACTTTCTTACTCAACCCTTTAAGTTTTCTGTCAAATACCCAGACTGTTGCATTAAGCCCTTAGGATGGGCTTGGATGGTGGATGGATGGAGGGACCTTTCTCTGCCGTCCCAGGCCACGTGGCTCTGCAACCCCCTTCAGCCAGCAGGTCTGGGTCCAGGAAATCGCGGGCATAGAACTCACTCATAGGCAGGCTTCCAGAGAGATAACATCTTTATTGGCCCTGGCCAACGTGTGGCCTATATCATAACCATTTACATATGCTATCCTTAGCTTGCCCTGCATCTTAGCTTTTTCAGCCATGTCTCCTCCTGTTCCCTCTCCATGCTGGCCAAATTCCTAATCCAGGTAAATGCAAATCCCCCACGTGGTCCTCAGGCCACACCTTTATAATCTCCCCAAGACCCTCCCAGAAATGGGCGTGTCTTGAAGGTAGTTACACATAAATTCAAGGTGGTGTCACACCAGACAATGAGCAATATTAAAGCATAAAAAAATCCAACAATTTTAAGAACAAAAAACACGGAAAAGATTAAAATTCTGAACTGTAAAATTTCAAAAGTCTCAGGCTAAGAATGACATGAAAAACCCAGAGACAGTACTACAGGCTCCTAACTGTCTCTACAGCAAGAAGCAGAGCTTAAAGAAAAAAAAAAGAAAATTAATTAAATCTCTTAAATTAACAGAAAAATCTATTCATTTTTAAAGGAGATAACAGTTGTTTGATAAGGAGAGTTTTAAAAACATAAGATTTGAGAGCATGAAAACCTGCAAGCCTTTGCAAAAGCCGGCTCCCAGTGTGTGACACCAGGCGGGGAAAATCCATGAAAGTACACCGGCCCAGTGGGGCCCAACTGTGAAAAACTGTGAGTGTGACCTGTATATGTCTGTCTACTGTCCTCTTGCATGAAACTCTTGCGAGTGGGGCAAAAAGAGGCTCCAGAAAACTCGCTCGCCCAGAGGCCATTTTAAGGGAGGGACTCCAGAGCATGAAAACCGGCAAGCCTTTGCAAAAGCCGGCTCCCTGTGTGTGACACCAGGCGGGGAAAATCCACGAAAGTACACCAGCCCAGTGGGGCCCAACTGTGAAAAACTGTGAGTGTGACCTGTCTATGTCTGTCTACTGTCCTCTTGTGTGAAACTCTTGTGAGTGGGGCAAAAAGAGGCTCCAACGAAGCACGGCCACTCTGCTTCGCTACACGGCCATGTACTCTTTCTAAGGAAAGAACATCATTGCAAAAAGAAGGAAAAATCACACTAAGAACAACGCTATATCACAGAAGCAAACATTTCTCTCTGGACTGTCTTCTCTGTTGCATGCTCGGGCCTAAGATTTGACCCAGTGTGAGGCTTCATCCACATAGGACTCCCCTCCCTTAGAGGCAAGTCAGCCCATCCAGAAAGGGAGGAGCCAGAGGAGTGTGCTGCCTGCATCATATAGACAATGAATACCACCACAACACGTAGAAAAACACACAATACAAGTGTGACAATGGGGAAACAACGCAGGCCAGCATCAGACATAGAGAATGAAGATGACAATTCTGATGACCAGATAATGACCAACCAAATAATCAACCTCTCAGATAAGGACTTTAGACTAGCAATATGGAAGATGCTCAAGGAACTCCAAGAAACCATGGATCGAGTTGAACAGAACACTAATAAGAAC
Organism: Suncus etruscus; assembly: GCF_024139225.1. Taxonomy (NCBI): domain Eukaryota; kingdom Metazoa; phylum Chordata; class Mammalia; order Eulipotyphla; family Soricidae; genus Suncus; species Suncus etruscus. The sequence goes on along the minus strand of NC_064868.1, from coordinate 60,424,136 downwards.
CAAGAAAATATGAAGACAGAAATCACAAAACTCCAAACTGAAATAACATGTCAAATAACAGGACTAAAAAAGTCAGTAAATGAAGTGAAAGACAAAATGGATAAGCTCTGGGACAGGGTATCAGAAGCTGAGAATAGACTTGGTGCTGTGGAAGATGAGATACATAACAATTCCATACAGCAGGAGAGATTGGAAAAAAAAACTTAAAGCAAATGAGCAGACAGTGAAAAAATTAGTCAAAGAATGGGAACAGATGAAAATAGAAGTCTATGATAAGATCAACAGAAACAACTTAAGAATCATTTGAGTCCCAGAGACCCAGGAAGAAAATTTCCAGGAAGAATCAACGGTGAAGAACATCATTAAAGAGAAACTTTCAGAGATAAGAATATATGTGATCAAATCCTGCATGCCCGAAGAGTACCAACCAAAAGAGACCCCAGAAAAACCACCCCAAGACACATCCTAATCACAATGACAAATCCCACAGATAGAGACAGAATTCTGAAAACAGCAAGATCAAAAGGGGAAATCACATTCAAGCAAGCTTCCCTGAGATTTACAGCAGACCTGTCACCAGAAACACTCAATGCTAGAAAGCAGTGGTGGGATATTGTGACAAGACTGAATGAAATGAATGCTTCACCTAGAATACTATACCCAGCAAAACTCATTTTCCGGTTTGATGGAAGAATACATGGTTTCACAGACAAAAAACAGCTCAGAAACCTCACAGACACAAAACCAGTCTTAAGAGAAAAACTGAAAGACCTAATCTAAGACAAGACTACCCAAAAGACACACCAAATTTCAAATAAAGATGGCGTTAAATCCCAGGACAATTCTTTCTCTCAACGTCAATGGACTAAATGCACCAGTCAAGAGACACAGAGTTGCTAAATGGATCAAAAAACTCAATCCAACCTTCTGCTGCCTACAAGAAACGCATCTGAATAGTCAGAACAAACACAGACTCAAAATAAAAGGCTGGAGAAAAATTATCCAAGCAAACAACACCCATAAAAAAGCTGGAGTGGCCATACTAATATCAGATAATGCAAACTTTATACTCAGGAAGGTTGTAAGGGAAAAAGATGGACATTTTATATTAATCAAGGGGTACGTAGAGCAGGAAGAATTCACTCTCCTAAACATACATGCACCGAATGAGGGGCCAGCAAAATATATAATACAAATGTTGACAAATCTGAAAAATAATATCAACAACAACACAATAATTGTGGGGGACCTTAACATGGCTTTGTCAACACTGGATAGGTCAACCAGACTGAAACCCAACAAGAATATACTAGACCTGAGGAGAGAAATGGAAGAAAGAGGCCTAGTGGATATATATAGGACACTCTATCCCCAGAAACCTGGATACACATTCTTCTCCAAAGTACATGGGACATTCTCCAGGATAGACTACACGCTGGCACATAAAACATACCTCATTAAGATCAAGAGGATAGAAATTTTGCAGACTACCTTCGTTGACCACAAGGCTCTGAAATTATTTGTAAACTCCAAAGGGACTCAGAAGAAACACTTTAACACCTGGAAGTTAAAAAGCCTCATGCTCAATAACCAGTGGGTCCGAGATGAAATCAAGGAGGAAATAAAAAGTTTCCTGGAAATAAATGAAAATAAAGACACAAACTATCAGAACTTATGGGACACAGCAAAAGCAGTACTGAGTGGAAAATTTATAGCTTTGCAAGCACACACCAGGAAGGAAGAAGGAGCTTACCTGAGTAGCTTAATGACACAGCTAATAGATCTAGAAAATGCTCAACAAAAGGACCCAAGAATAGGAAGACAGAAGGAAATTACAAAGCTGAGAGCAGAAATCAACGAAGTGGAAACTCAAAAATCAATCCGAAAGATCAATGAAAGCAGAAGTTGGTTCTTTGAAAAAATAAACAAGATTGATAGACCACTGGCAAACCTAACAAAGAAAAAGAGAGAGAAACTTGATAACTCGTATCAGGAATGAAAAAGGAGAGATCACTACTGATATGACAGAGATTCAAAGGGTAATCAGAAACTACTTTGAAAAACTCTACGCCACTAAAAATGAGAACCTGGAAGAAATGGATAAATTCTTGGACTCTTATAATCTTCCGCAGTTGAAGGAAGAGGATGTAGTATATCTAAACCCCATCACCATTGATGAAATTAAAACAGTAATCAAATGTCTGCCGAAAAACAAAAGCCCAGGTCCAGATGGATTCACTAATGAATTCTATCAAACTTTCCAAGAGGAACTACTGCCAATCTTGGCAAGACTCCTTCATGAAATTGAACAAACAGAAACACTTCCAAATAGCTTTTATGAAGCCAACATCACCTTGATACCTAAACCAGACAGAGATGCTAAAGAAAAAGAAAATTACAGACCAATATCTCTGATGAATGCAGATACAAAGATCCTCAACAAAATCCTGGCAAATAGGATTCAATGCCTCGTTAAGAAGATCATCCACTACGATCAAGTAGGTTTAATCCCAGGAATGCAAGGATGGTTTAACATCCGTAAATCTATCAACATAATACACAACATCAATAACAAGAAAAATAAAAGCCACATGATCATATCAATAGATGCAGAGAAAGCATTTGATAAGGTCCAACACCCAATCTTGATCAAAACTCTCAGCAAGATGGGAATGGAGGGAACCTTTCTCAATGTAGTGAAGGCCATCTACCACAAGCCAGTGGCAAATATTATCCTCAATGGAGAAAAACTAAAAGCCTTCCCTCTAAATTCTGGCACAAGTCAAGGCTGTCCTCTCTCACCACTCCTATTCAACATAGCACTGGAAGTATTTGCTATAGCGATTAGGCAAGAAAAGGATATCAAGTGAATCCAGAGAGGAAAGGAAGAAGTCAAGCTCTCACTGTTTGCAGATGACATGATACTCTACTTAGAAAACCCTAAAGACTCAACCAAAAAGCTTTTAGAAACAATAGACTCATATAGCAACGTGGCAGGCTACAAAATTAACACACAAAAATCAATGGCCTTTCTATACACCAATAGTAATAAGGAAGAAATGGACATTAAGAAAACAACCCCATTCACAATAGTGCCACACAAACTCAAATATCTTGGAATCAACTTGACTAAATGTGTGAAGGACCTATACAAGGAAAACTATAAAACTCTGCTCCAAGAAATAAGAGAGGACACACGGAAATGGAAACGCATACCCTGCTCATGGATTGGCAGGAATAACATCATCAAAATGGCAATACTCCCCAAGGCATTATACAGATTTAATGCCATCCCTCTAAAGATACCCATGACATTCTTCAAAGAAGTGGATCAGACACTTTTGAAAATCATTTGGAACAATAAACACCCTCGAATATCTAAAGCAATCATTGGGAAAATGAATATGAGAGGAATTACTTTCCCCAACTTTAAACTGTACTAAAAAGCAATAGTTATCAAAACAGCATGGTATTGGAATAAGGACAGACCCTCAGATCAGTGGAATAGGCTTGAATAATCAGAAAATGTTTCCCAGACATAAAATCACCTAATTTTTATAAAGGAGCAGGAAATCCTAAATGGAGCAGGGAAAGCCTCTTCAACAAGTGGTGTTGGCACAATTGGATAGCCACTTGCAAAAAATTGAACTTAGACCCCCAGCTAACATCATGTACGAAGGTAAAATCCAAATGGATTAAAGACCTCGATATCAGCCCCAAAACCATAAGATATATAGAACAGCACATAGGCAAAACACTCCAGGATATTACAGGCATCTTCAAGGAGGAAACTGCACTTTCCAAGCAAGTGAAAGTAGAGATTAACAGATGGGAATATATTAAACTGAGAAGCTTCTGCACCTCAAAGGAAATAGTGTCCAGGATACAAGAGCCACCCACTGAGTGGGAGAAACTATTCACCCAATACCCATCAGATAAGGGGCTAATCTCCAAAATATACAAGGCACTGCCCGAACTTTACAAGAAAAAAACATCTAACCCCATCAAAAAATGGGGAGAATAAATAAACAGACACTTTGACAAAGAAGAAATACACATGGCCAAAAGACACATGAAAAAATGTTACACATCACTAATCATCAGGGAGATGCAAATCAAAACAACGATGAGATACCACCTCACACCCCAGAGAATGGCACACATCACAAAGAATGAGAATAAACAGTGTTGTTGGGGATGTGGAGAGAAAGGAACTCTTATCCACTGCTGGTGGGAATGCCATCTAGTTCAGCCTTTATGGAAAGCGATATGGAGATTCCTCCAAATACTGGAAATCGAGCTCCCATATGATCCAGCTATACCACTCCTATGAATATACCCTAGGAACACAAAAATACAATACAAAAACCCCTTCCTTACACCTATATTCATTGCAGCACTATTTACCATAGCAAGACTCTGAAAACAACCAAGATGCCCTTCAACAGACGAATGGCTAAAGAAACTGTGGTACATATACACAATGGAATATTATGCAGCTGTCAGGAGAGATGAAGTCATGAAATTTTCCTATACATAGATGTACACGGAATCTATTATGCTGAGTGAAATAAGTCAGAGAGAGAGAGAGAAACGCAGAATGGTCTCACTCATCTATGGGTTTTAAGAAAAATGAAAGACATTCTTGCAATAATAATTTTCAGACACAAAAGAGAAAAGAGCTGGAAGTTCCAGCTCACCTCAGGAAGCTCACCACAAAGAGTGATGTGTTTAGTTAGGGAAATAACTACATTTTGAACTGTCCTAATAACGAGAATGTATGAGGAAATTGGAGAGCTTGTCTAGAGTACAGGCGGGGGTCGGGTGGGGAGGAGGGAGACTTGGGACATTGGTGATGGGAATGTTGCACTTGTGATGGGTGGTGTTCTTTACATGACTGAAACCCAAACACAATCATGTATGTAATTAAGGTGTTTAAATAAATTTAAAAAAATAAAAAATAAAAACATAAGATTTGGGGAGGGGCCAGAGAGTTAGCGCTAGAGGTAAGGTGTCTGTGTGCCTTCAAGTGCTAGCCATGGAAGGATCGCTGTTCGATCCCCCGGTGTCCCATATGGTCCCCCAAACAAGGGGCTATTTCTGAGCACTTAGCCAGTATTAACCCCTGAGCATCAAATGGGTGTGGCCCAAAAAGAACTAAAAAAACAAGATTTTGGGAAAGGTTCAAAAAATATTATCAGAAGAAGACACAAATGTTCAAAGATTACCATTTTCTAGATGTTTCCTAAATATTAAGATTATTGAAATTAAGCTTTGGAAGTGGAATATAGTTTTAGCAGGAGGAAATCGATTATAAATGGATAATTAGCAAAACATTGAAAGACAGAACAGAGTCCAGTTTCTTCAGCAAGAGAAGTATAATTTTAGTTTAAGCTTTCTCTTTAACAAAGTTCACCTATAGGTATAGATGAATAAATTGAACAAAACATTTGACATTCACACAAGATCTTGATGAAGAATATGGCAATATTCTAGATAAACTGGGAAGAATATCATCGGGATTTCAACAAAATTATGTCGATGCAAATAGGAACTGGAAACTGCTTATATTTGCCTAGGTAAGAACACACAGAGGGAAAATAAATGACATAGCTAACTTGCCATCCACCACATTAAAGGATAAAATAAATATATCTTGAAAACAAAGTTATTAAATTTATACTGATTAATGACTTTTTAATTGGGAAATAATCCAGAGAAATGATAATAGTTAATACTCAAAAATCTATGCATATGTATCCACAGTTTATTCATCATAATAAATCTTAAGTAGAAATAACCCAGATCTACATTAGCTGTTTATGGTACACCTTAGTATATGTTTACCATGGAATAATAAAAATAAGAGGAATGAACTGCAGATACACATAAGCATATGAGTAGATTTCCATGAAATTAGTGATAAAAATCACACCACTGAGTCCACATACTATATTACAATATTTGTATAAAGTTTTCAAAGTGGCAAAGCTATATAGAAATCAAATTAGTGGTTACCAGGATGTAGATATTGTGAGTATTCGGTAAGAGGATGTAATCACAAAGGAGGGTATTGCTGGTGGGAATGTTGCACTGGTGATGGGGGGTGTTCTGTTTATAACTGAATCCAACTAAAAACATGCTTGTAATCATGGTGCTTAAATAAATATTTATATTAAAAATGTAACAAGGAGGACCCTAGTACTGTTGTAACTTTTGTGAATTTTTATTGTAGTAGATATAGAAACCTACACATGTATTAAACTGCAAGGAGGTAAACACACTATTGTATAGATTTCAATAAAATGATGTCAATGCGAATAGAAATTGGAAACCACTTATATCTGCCTATGTAAGCACAAATAAATTTAAAACATTTTTTACTGTTTTGGACTGCCTATGTAAACACAAATAAATTCAAAACATTTTTTACTGTTTTGAACTATACTCATTTTATTCAGGCTTTTCAGCTCTGTGCTCAGGGTTACTGACCACTGTACTAGGGAGGCAGACTATACAATTCTGGGGATTTAATCCTGGCTTCTTGCATATAGAGTATACACTTTACCCTTTTATCTATAATTCTAGTTTACTGCGAAGTATGATAAATGTGGTTGGAAAGAAAATGTAGAGGAAAGTTGTTTGCCTTTCATGTAGTGGACCCAGATTCAATATTCATCAACATGTTTATTTCCTTAAAGTACTTTTAGGAGTACAGAACCAGGAGCAAGCTCTGAGTACAGCCAGGTATGGCCCAAAGCAATAACAAAAAGTAATATAATGGTCAACTCAAGCATAAGACAAACAAGATAATGAAGAAATTAAAAAGCTAAATAAATATAGTCAGAACAAAAAATTCCATTTCAGATCTCTCACACTAATGTGACCTACAATAACTGTGTATGCAAATAGAAAAAATGACATGAAAGGAAGTATCTTCTTAGTCATGGAGAATCAAAACTTATGGACAAATATAATAGTCAATATAAATAGAATAATTGTCATAGAAAACCAAGAAAATGGAATTAGATTACCTAGAGTCACTAAAGTCTACAGAGACAATTCAAGAGGATACAGAAAAGATGGTGAGAAATATAATAGAGAGCATTTCTCTGAAGTTGAAAAAGAGCCATTTTGTAGTCTGAAAGAACACAATATGTTTCAGAGAAAATTATTGTGACTGATATTGAGCTCAATTTTAAATTCTCAGCATCAAGAGTAAAGATATTATTCTTTAGGCACATAATCAGAAAAGGAAAATGTTTATTTGAAGAAAAATCAACCTGTCTTCATAATTCATTGCAATATTCATATCTAGAAAAAGTTTAAGTGAGACTCAAATATGTTAGGCCCAGTCAATTGTCTTTTCAAATATAAAGAAAATAGGCTTTATTCAAGAAATGCAACATTCATAAATTTGAGAGTGTGAGTCATTGTTCATAAATTGTTGTGTTTATGTGTTTGAGGTGTTAGTCCTGGTGGTGCCCAAGAGACCATGCGGTGCTGAAGATTAAAGTGAAGCTCCTGATGTATACCCTTCAACCTTATTAAAGCATTACAAGTAACCCTGACAACTAAGGAAAATAAATAAATAAAAATATCTGATAATAAGGACTGGAGAGATATCCCAGGGGCATGACCACATAGTTTTATATTGACAGGAACTGAGTTCAAGTGCCAGTACCAAATTGCCTCACTTTAATCACTTCCTACGGTGCCTGAGTGGCCCCTGGCACTGTCACATTTTTTTCATATCTTTATTTAAACACCTTGATTACAAATATGATTGTGACTAGGTTTCAGTCATGTGAAGAACACCTCCCTTCATCAGTGCAACATTCCTACCACCAGTTTCCCAAATTTCCCTCTACCTCACCCCTCCCCAGCCTATACTCTAGACAGGCTTTCCAGTTCCCTCATTCATTTACATGGTTATGATAGTTCTCAGTGTAGTTATTTCTCTAACTGCACTCTTTGTGGTGAGTTTCATGAAGTGAGCTGGAAGTTCCAGCCCTCCTCCCTATGTCTCTGAGGATTGTTGCAAAAATGTCTTTCATTTTTCTTAAAACCCATAGATGAGTGAGACTATTCTGCGTCTATCTCTCTCACTCTGACTTATTTCACTCAGTATGATAGATTCCATGTACATCCATGTATAGGAAAATTTCATGACGTCATCTCTCCCGAAGGCTACATAATATTCCATTGTGTATATGTACCACAGTTTCTTTCTTTTTTTTTTTTTTTGTTTTTGGGCCACACCCGTTTGATGCTCAGGGGTTACTCCTGGCTATGCGCTCAGAAGTCGCTCCTGGCTTGGGGGGACCATATGGGACGCCGGGGATTGAACCACAGTCTGTCCTATGCTAGCACTTGCAAGGCAGACACCTTACCTCTAGCGCCACCTTCCCGGCCCCGTACCACAGTTTCTTTAGCCATTCATCTGTTGAAGGGCATCTTGGTTGTTCCCAGAGTCTGGCTATTGTGAATAGTGCTGCAGTAAATAAAGCTGTGAGGAAGGGATTTTTGTATTGTATTCTTCTGTTCCTAGCGTATATCCCTAGGAGTGGTATAGCTGGATTGAATGGAAGCTTAATTTCCAGTTTTTGGAGGAATCTCCATATCGCTTTCCATAAAGGTTGGACTAGACTGCATTCCCACCAGCAGTGAAAAGAGTTCCTTTCTCTCCACATCCCCACCAGCACAGATTGTTCTTATTTTTTGTGATGTGGCACTGTCAGATTTTAGCAACAATGCAAGCTCTTAAATAAACAGCCAGTTGACTCTCAGGATTGGTGCCTATGCCATTTGTGAAATTTTGAGAGGCCAAATATAATATAAAAATAGTTAACCATAAAAAAGTAATGCAGGGCCGGAGAAATAGCACAGTGGTAGGGCATTTGCCTTGCATGTGGCCAAATTCAGGATAGAACTTGGTTCTATCCCCAGAGTTCCATATGGTCCCCTGAGCCAGGAGCAATTTCTGATTACACAACCATGATCCCTGAGAGTCACAGGGTGTGGTACAAAAAGCAAAAAGAAAGAAAGAAAGAAAGAAAGAAAGAAAGAAAGAAAGAAAGAAAGAAAGAAAGAAAGAAAGAAAGAAAGAAAGAAAGAAAGAAAGAAAGGAAGGAAGGAAGGAAGGAAGGAAGGAAGGAAGGAAGGAAGGAAGGAAGGAAGGAAGGAAGGAAGGAAGAAAGGAAAGAAGGAAGGAAGGAAGGAAGAAAGGAAAGAAGGAAGGAAGGAAAGAAGGAAAGAAAGAAAGAAAGAAAGAATGAAAGGAAGGAAGGAAGGAAGGAAAGAAAAGAAAGAAAGAAAGAAAGAAGAAAGGAAAGAAAGAAAGAAAGAAAGAAAGAAAGAAAGAAAGAAAGAAAGAAAGAAAGAAAGAAAAAAGAAGAATGCAAATTTATATTTAAACTATTCACACACCCTTAATAGCTGGTGCAATATTGGTAGAAAAATGTCATGCAACAGTTAAGAAATAATAAAAATCTAGAGTTGGAGGAGAGGTGATAAGAGGAAGAAAAGCAAGTATTAACTTCTCTTATAAGGTGTAAAGTCCAACTTTTGAAGTGAAATAATATTTATTAAAAATATAAATAATTCCTCCAAAAACTGGAAATCGAGCTCCCATACGATCCAGCTATACCACTCCTAGGAATATACCCTAGGAACACAAAAATACAATACAAAAACCCCTTCCTTACACCTATATTCTTTGCAGCACTATTTACCATAGCAAGACTCTGGAAACAACCAAGATGCCCTTCAACAGACGAATGGCTAAAGAAACTGTGGTACATATACACAATGGAATATTATGCAGCTGTCAGGAGAGATGAAGTCATGAAATTTTCCTATACATGGACGTACACGGAATCTATTATGCTGAGTGAAATAAGTCAGAGAGAGAGAGTGAAAAACGCAGAATGGTCTCACTCATCTATGGGTCTTAAGAAAAATGAAAGACATTCTTGCAATAATAATTTTCAGACCAAAAGAGAAAAGAGCTGGAAGTTCCAGCTCACCTCAGGAAGCTCACCACAAAGAGTGATGAGTTTAGTTAGAGAAATAACTACATTTTGCTGTCCTAATAATGAGAATGTATGAGGGAAATGGAGAGCCTGTTTAGAGTACAGGCGGGGGTCGGGTGGGGAGGAGGGAGACTTGGGACATTGGTGATGGGAATGTTGCCCTGGTGATGGGTGGTGTTCTTTACATGGCTGAAACCCAAACACAATCATGTGTGTAATCAAGGTGTTTAAATAAAAAAAACATGATTTTAAAGAGAAAAAGCGTATAATGTAAATACTTAATATCACAATAAATTTGAAGGTCTTTGTGAAAAATCCTGAATCTTGAGCTACATAATTAATTTCTAATTTCCTTAAGTATTCAACCACAAAAAGATATATATAAATAATATTTATACAAAGGTTATTAGAGTAAATTCTATTTCATTTTGGTTTTCTGTTATATAAAATAAATTTAGACTTTTAAAATAAAACTTGCTTCTACACTAAGATGTTTTCATAAAATAATTTTATCTAGTCATCAACCAATCTCTTATCTGAATATATGCATAAAGAAATATCTGAGGTGAGGTTCACTAAATATTAATGCTGCTTATTTCTGGATTGAAAGATTTGGAGTGATGTGCTGCTGCTATCAGTAATATCATTTTCTTTTTTCAGAAGGAAAAATTATTTGTTCTTTGGTTGTTCTGGAAGAAAAAAAATTATCTGATATGGCATGATACTATAAACCACAGCAGAATCCTGTAGATCTTTAATTCATACAGAAATATTCTTCATAGTAAGGAATAATATTTCCAGATTGTGAAGGCAAACACAATTCAATAAGCAACCAGCATCCATTGTGCATTCAATCCTGAACAATGTCTTAAAAAGACACATGCCTACAACTCTTAGAAATTTTAAATGTTTTATTTATTTTGATAACTAAAATCACATTTATTAATAAAGCAAATACTTATACTATAAACATTTTTAAAAATGGGCATATTTGTCTAGCCGGCATGGGTTTGGGGGAGACCCCATGTGGAAGGTCTTCTCCCTAACTTAGGTGCGCTGGGAGCCTTGATAGGCTCCCAGCCTTCCCCTCTTCTGCCCCCGGCCTCCAGGCCTTCTGGGGTGGCAGCCCAGGAGGCCAGAAAAGGTGGGTGTCAGGGTGTCCCTCCTGGATGGGGTCCCAAGCTTTCCCCGCCCTTCCCTCAGCTCTAGGGAGGGAAGGGCACAGGGTGTAGGGTGGGCAGATCCTGGCTTCCGGCTCTCTCTGGATTTTCTCTTGAGCTGGAGGCTAGCTCTAGCCAGCATGCGGTTGGGGAGACCCCATGTGGAAGGCCTTCTTCCTAACTTGGGTGCACTGGGAGCCTAGATAGGCTCCCAGCCTTCCCCTCTTCTGCCCCCGGCCTCCAGGCCTTCTGGGGTGGCAGCCCAGGCGGCCAGACAAGGTGGGTGTCGGGGGTCCCTCCTGGATGGGGTCCCAAGCTTTCCTCGCCCTTCCCTCAGCTCTAAGGAGGGAAGGGCACGGGGTGTAGGGCGGGCAGATCCTGGCTTCTGGCTCTCGATCCTCTAGAGCTGGAGGCTAGCTCTAGCCGGCATGGGGTGAGGGAGACCCCATTTGGAAGGCCTTCTCCCTAACTTGGGTGCGCTGGGAGCCTTGACAGGCTCCCAGCCTTCCCCTCTTCTGCCCCCGGCCTCCAGGCCTTCTGGGGTGGCATCCCAGGCGGCCAGAAATGGTTGGTCCTAACTTGGGGTGTGCTGAGATTTGCTCAGTTGCGCTAAGTTTGTCACTGGCAATTTATGACCACTCTGCATATGGAAAACTGCCCCCGCACGCACTGCTTGTATTAAGAGTATTCCTTACCTTTATGCTATGTTTTACGTATCCAGAATGTCCATTTTGTATTCTGCCCTTTTCCACACCCCTTCAAAGCTCATTTTTACTTCTTAACTCTCTCATCCAAACATCACTAACCCACATTACTCTTTTTAACTTCAGTATTGCACAATCCTAATCACAGACCAAAGCCATGCATTGTGTGTAACAACCCTGAACTGTTTCAAAAGACATAAAATGGACACGAATGTCTTTAGAATATTTTGTTTTTCCCTGACAACTATAAGTCTTACTAAATATTCTCTTATACAATGACGATTCTAACCACTTTTTATCTTCTCTTTATGAGCTGTTCAACAAGGAATTTTGGTGAAAGAGTCCCCCAGTTTAATGCTTATGATTGAACCATGTCATGGGGATTATTGGACTTGTTCTTATGTCCCCCATATGCACCAATAACACCACGTGGCATTGCTCCGTTTTTCCATAGGCACATTAAAATGAGAAAATACTATACATACAAATAAGATCCTATCTAATAGAGATTGGAATACACAAATCTTGTAGTGCAAAGTGACCTTACACCCTGAACATTGACATAATGACCTGGCACAGGCCTCAGAAGAAAGGGCATTTTCCATTCACCCCTGAACCAGGGAAGCCATCCATGAAACATCCAGGCTTGTCTATAACATCACCTGGAAGCAATCCTCTAACATGGAAGACCCTACCACTGCTCAGACATCGACCTGCTCAAAAGAGACTTCCCTTAACACTGAGAAGACTTAACAACAATGACCTGCTTACAGGACAGGGCTTCCTGCGTTGCCCTTTAATGGTGAGGTAAAATGAGAAGACGCTCCACATCCTTACTTCAATGCAGGATATGCAGATTCCACGCTCTTTAATACAGAAACATGATACCAACAACAGAGACTGTGTGAAAAGTGTGTTGGCACTACGGACAATGACTTGGATTGGATGATAACTTGCCTGGAGCCTAGAGTTGGTCTTGTGCCAGGAAGATTCAGGGGTAGGATCTCTTTGTATTTAGGCAAAGGTTATTCCTTTCCCTGCCTCTCATATTTTGGTGGGCCTATGCAAACAACAATTGCCACTCTAACACCGTTTTACTGTGCTCCTTTGACTCTAATCCTTAAAAAAAACCACTTAAAGTTTGAGGTTAACTTAAGCTAATATGCATGTACATGGAAATGTAAAAAATACTATGCCTCTAATGTTAAGGAGTTACGTAAGTTTTATGGCTTTAGATTGTCTTGTGTGCTGTTAAGAAATATTATAATGTGTTACAATCTGGGGACTTGAGGGACAAAGTAATTGTACATGGATTCTGTTTTATTTACCTTAATGTTCTTTGGCTGAAAGTTCAAAGTTAAGATATCAGCAAGGGGACTTCTTCTGAGAATTATGTTATGGGTGATTGTCCTTCCACTGTAACTTTACCTTGTCCTCTTTCTTTGCATCTTTATTCTCATAATTCAAAATAAAAAAAATTTTAAAAAATGGCATATTTTTGCCTCTTGCTAAATTTGGCAATGGAAGAAATCACCTACATAAAAATATGGCATGAAATAACCAATACACATGTCCTTTTTTTGTATTTTCTTGGTCCATTATTAATAATAAGACCTTATTTTCTGTGTATCAAATAATTTTAAATTTTCCATTTTAATATTTTATTTAAACACAGTGTTTACAAGGTTGTTCATAATAGTTATATTTTTAATTTTAACAATTGAAATTTTTACTATTGAGTTTTAGTTGTACATTGTATAAGAACTTTCACCAGTCTACATTACCTCCAATGACCCCAATTTTCCTACCCGCCTTCCCCATGCCTGACATTGAGCAAATATTTTTATTTCTCTTCATATTTTTCTTTTACACACTGAAAGCTCTAAAATATTTTTAGAGAAATGTATTTTGTTGAAGGGATAACTTTCATACCAATTTATCTTTCTTCAATATGCAATTCTTTTCCAGTTATTATTTCCAACTATCATGGTCATATTGGTCCCTTCTCTGTACTAACAGAACACCACCAATATTTGTGGCAAGCTTCCTAACATAGACATGTCTTCCTGGCCCTCATCTGTATTGTCTCTGGATATAAATACCATACTATTATTTTTTATATTTCACAACTAAGAATGATTATTCTTTCTATCCATCTCCCTGTCACTTATTTTAAATAGCATAATACTCTATATCCATCCAAATATAAGCAAAATTCATGGTTTCATTTTTCTAAGAATTACATAGTATTACACCATTTAAATGTAAACAGTTTCTTTATAAACTAATCTGTTATTGGACACAGAATGTTTTATTTTGATATTCTGGCTATGGTGAATAATGCTGCAATAAAAAAGAAATGCAGAGGACTTCAATGCATTGAGTTTTGGGGCTCCTATGTTATATTGCTATGAGTGGGATTACTGAATCATAAGGAAGCTGAATTTCTAGTTTATTTAATCAATATCCATATTGTTTTTGAAAAAGTTGACCAGTTAGCATTCTTATCAGTAGTTAATGAGAATCCTTTTCTCTTCACAACCATGCCAACACTGTTTTTCCTTGTACTTTCTGATGTGTGCCAGTCTCTGTGGTGTGAAATGATATCTCGTTGTTCTGATTTGCATCTCCCTGATTACTAATGATGTGGAGAATTTTGTATGTGTCTTTTGACCATCGATATTTCTACTTTGAAAAAATGTTTTTTAATTTCTTCTCCTCTCTTTTGTATAGGGTTAGTTTTTATTTTTACTTATTAATCTCTACCAGTGCTTTGTATGTCATAGATATTTAGTGCTTATCATAAGGAAATAAGGCTTCAATCACTGTAATCAAATCCTGGGAGAAAACGAATGAAGGATAGTCTTCACGAGAATTAATAAATCAAGACATACATAAGGGAGAAAAGCATGGCATACGGTTGCGTGAGCCTCAGTATCTGAGAACCCTTCAAACCAATGTATTTTGCAATTTTTATTGACAAGCTTAATCTACAACCTGGAAGAGGAAAATAAAATGACAGAGGAGAGTACCTATCTCAAGCTAATCAAGTCTAGGTAGATCTTTTACATGTCAAAATAGGTGGTGAAAGTAAAGAGAAAGTTAGGGACATTCTTTGTTTTGTGTAAAGCAGAGTATGATCTCCATGACAATATCTAATAATTGAGTACAGGGTACATAATCTCTTATATTATGAGTAGTCTTTTCATTTTAGTCATTGATTTCTTTGAGGTGCAGAAGCTTCTTTGTTTAGAAGAGTCCCATTTGTCTAACTTTGCTTTCACTTGCTTGGTCAATACTTTTCAGATTTGAAGACTCCTTTGGCTACTATATTATAGTAGGCTTTGCCTCAATTTCCTGCTATTCAACTTCTGGTTTTAGGTCTGATATTAAGGTCTTAATACTATTTTGATTTGACTTTGAGAACTATGTTAAAGAGAAGTTTGAGTCAATAGTTTGCATGAAGCTGACCACTTTTCCCAACACCCCTTGTTGGAAGTCTTTCCTTGCTACAATTCCTATTTTTTGACTCTTTATCAATGATTATTTGACCAAAAACCTGCTGGTCAGTCTCAGAATATTCAAGTCTATTACACTGATCTGAATGTCTGTCTTTATTCCAGTACCATGCTAATTGAATGACTACTCCTTTGTTGTACAATTTGAAGTTGTGATATGTGGTGCTTCCCATCTTCTTTTACCCTTTGATTGCTTTAGCCATTCATTGATATTTATAGTTCAAAATAAATTTCAATAGTGTTTGATCCATTTCTTTAAAAATGTCCATTGCCATCCTGATAGGGCTTAACTTAAACTTGTATGATGCGTTAGAATTATTGCCATTTTAAATATGTTAATCTTTCCAGTCCATGAGCAAGGCATGAGTTCCAGTTACTTGTGTCCTCTTTAGTTTTTGAATTAGTGTTTTGTAATTTTCCTTGTATAGGTATTTCACATCTTTAAGTCGACTGGATTTTCTGAGGCAAAAGTTGTGAATGTTTTTTAATTTATCTTTTTCCTGATTTGTAGGTAGAAAAACCTTGCATTTGTGGCATTTAATTTTGTGACTTATAACTTTACAATACAAACCTATTGTTTCTAGAAGAATTTTGTAAGACAAACTGAAAGATCACTGCTTTCTCCTGCTTGCTGCCTTCTTTCCTGCCTAAGGAGGCCAAGAAAGACTCAGCAAAAATTATTTCCTAAGGGCTCTGCAGCAAGGTGGACTCTCTCTGCCTGACAAGGGTGGAGCCTGATACCTATTGTGTGCTTTGCCACAAAGAAGACAGACTGAAATATTGCTGTTTATTCCTGCTTGCTGTTCTGTTCCCTGCTTTCTTTCCTGAGGAGCCAAGGAATACCCAGAGAAAATTATCTACTAGGGGCTCCACAGCAAGGGAGATTCTCTCTGCCTGCCAAGGGTGGAGGAGAAGAGAATGGTCTCTCTACTTAGTGGCTGCAGACATCTCTTTTAGCCATGAACTTCATCATAGAAAGTACAAAAAAATTACACAACAAGTGTGGAAATAGGGAATAAAGTAAGTAAATACCATGCACAGGGAATGAAGATGGCAGCTTGGATGATCCAAAATGTCCCAACCACATAGTCAGCCTTTCAGATAAGGATTCTGTAGAAGATACATGGAATACATTACTAGAACTCAAAGAAAGCATAAATCAAGCTGAACAGACCAAAAAGATAGAAATCAGAAAAATTCTGAACTGAAATAATAGGACTGAACAACTGTGTGGATGAAATGAAAGCCTAATGGGAAGCAAATTTAACAGGGTAACAGCAGCTGAAGACAGAAACATTTGGTTGGAAGGTGAGATGCAGAACAACTCCATACAGCAGAAGAGATTAGAAAAGAACCTTAAAGCAAATGATCAACAATTAAAAATATGCAAAGTATGCGAACAGATAAAAATAGAAGTCATTTATAAACTGAACAGAGACAATAGAAATATTATTGGTGTCCCAGAGACTAAAAATAAGATCCCTGTGAAGAATCAACAAAGATATAATTACAGAGAAACTCCCAGAGGTAAAGACTGCATACAACAAAATTCTACATGCCCGTAGAGTATATCAGCTAAAAGAGACCAGAAGAAAAGCACCTCAAGACATATCTCAGTCACAATGACAAATCCCATAGATATAGGATACTGAAACCAGAAAGATAAAAAAAAAAGAAATTACATTCAAAGGAGCATACTTTAGGTTTACAGCAGACCTGTAACAACAAAACTTGAAGGCCAGAAGGGAATGGTGGGATATAGGGACAAAACTAAATAAAATAAATGCTTCACCTAAAATATTTCACCCAGCCAGACTCACATTCTAGTGTGAAGGAAGTATACATAGTTTCATGGATAAAAAACAACTCAGAAACTTTACATATGCAAAACCATCTTTAAAAGAGAAATTGAAAAGTCTAATTTAAGACAAGACAGACCATTGGACACACCAACATTCTACACAAAGATGACATTAAATCCCATTACAATTACGTCTCTCAATGTCAATGGATGAAATTCACCACTTTTGAAACACAGAGTGGCAAAAATAGATCAAAAAGCTGAACCCAACATTCTTTTGCCTACAAGAAACACATCTTTTTTTCTTTTTCTTTTTAAACTAAATTCTTTATTTAAACACTGTTATTACAAACATAATTATATTTGGGTTTCAGTCAAAACAAGAATACCCCCATTCGCCCATGTAACCTTTCCATCACCAATGCCCTCATATCCTCCCTCCCCCACCCCCGCCTATATTTGAGACAGGCTTTCTACATCACTAACTCACTGAAATTATTCTGATAGTTCTCAACATAGTTATTTCTCTAACTGTACTCAACCACTTTTGTGGTGAGCTTCATTATCTTGAGTCAGTCCTTCTGTCCCTCAACTCTGGAAATTATGTCAATGTCTTTAAATTTTCTTAAAACCCATAGATGAGTGAGACTATTTTGTGTGTCTCTCTCAATCTGACTAATTTCACTCAGCATAATAGATTTCATGTACAGGAAAATTTCATGCCTTCATCTCTCCTTACAGCTGCATAATATTCCATGGTGTATATGTACCACAGTTTCTTTAGCCATTCATCTGTTGAAGGGCATCTTGGTTGTTTCCAGAGTTTGGCTACTGTAAATAGTGCTGTAATGAATATAGGTGTGAGGACAGAATTTTTAATTGCGTTTTTGAATTCCTAGAAGATATTGAAAAGGATTGTGAGTAGGTTCTCTTGAATCTTTTGAAGAAATTTGCTTGTCAATCAACATGAAGCCATTCATAAGCGGGGGCAGGTTCACTGATATTTCTACAACGGGCATGGCAGTTCAGTCTAGCTCAAGGGGGCTATCATGGTGATTATCCACCATAGAATTATTCACTCTCCATAATTGGGCTCTCCTCTAGTCACTGAGTCCCTATTTATATATCCCTATCAATATTTTGTACAAAAATGTGCTTGGATTTTGGTTTTATCAAAAACAAAAACATTTTGAGAGTTTTCATTCCTTTTCACCTATACATTTAACATATAAAAATCCACTTAGACTAGAGTAAGTACTTTTATCTCTTATTTGACCTTTCTACTCCTGGTTGATTTTAAACTAATCAATAAAGAAATGATTCTATTTGGGAGGCTCAGAGACACCATGAAGCAAGAAGCCACATGACACCATGATTCTTTGCTCTATGCCTGATTTTGTTTAGTAAATTTTCACAGATACTCTCAGACCCACTCAGCTAGGGTTGGAAATACAGTGTATAGAGTATATTTACAAGTTTTAACCCGGTTTAGCTATCAAAGCATGACGGGCATTGTTGAAGTCGCCTACTATTATTGTGTTGCTATTGAAGTCTTTCTTCAAATCGTTCAGCAATTGTTTTAATAGATTTCTGGCCACTCCTTGGGTGCAAATAAGTTTAGGAGTGTGATTTCTTTCTGGTGTACATATCCATTGATTATTAAGAAATGTCCAGTTCTTTTCCTTAGCTCCTTTTTAAGTCTAAACTCAGTCTTATATTAAAATTGTGGCCATTTCAGCCTTTTTAAAGGAAGGTGTTAGCTTTTTTAATTTTAATTTTTATTATTTTTAATAATTTTTATTTTGATCAAAGTGGCTTACATATCTTTCACAGTAATATTTTAGGTACATATTAACATTAAATCAGGGAAATCCCATCACCAAATTTGTCCTCCCTCCACACCCGTTCCCATTTTGTATCCCATATCCTCCACTGTCACCCCCAAGGCTGCTAGTAAAAGTGGTCCCCTCTGTTCTAGCTTACTACTTAGTGATCATGCAACTGTTTGGTCTTGGTACCCTCGATTATTTCACCCTCTATTTGAGAGGTGGAACTAGATAGTTCAAGTTATGTGGTTTTGTTTGAAGAAAAGAAAAGCAATAAAATGGGGTAAAAATTAAATAAGCCAAAAATGGGCAGAGTCCTTCTAGAGGCTCTCAACCTCAGTTTGAGAGAAAAAAAGGGCATCGCTTCTCGGCCTTTTGGCTAAGATCAAGTGAGAGAAAAAAGGGAAGAAGAACATGAAACACCACAACAATACAAAAGAAAGTATCAAATAAAAAATCCAGTGAGCACTACAGCAATAAAGACAAGCACCACTTAATAACCACAGTCCTGAAATAAAAACATAACAGTGCAGAAAGGAAAAAAATGAAAACAAACACTTCAATATCCAAACCAAAGAAATAAATCAAAAAAATAAATAAAAAGATTATTTGTGCTGAAATTTTTCCTGCATAGGCACAGTAAATATTGGGGACATTAGAAAGCTAAATCCCTTGGCCTAAGAGATACACGGCTTCTCCACCATTTAAGTATACTGTCATGGGAATAACTATAGACTCCTTGCATGTTCATTTACTCTCCCCTCAGTGACTTTGTAGGGTATGGAAGACTTCTGCTCAGTCATGGGTAATAAAATCAGACCTCTGTGTCTAGAGATCTTGATATTTGCACAGGTCAAGGAATGGAGCTTATGATGAAGTCTTTCTTTATGGTTCTAAAAGTTCTGTTCTTTCACTGTCTTTTTAATTCATCTCCTGTAGTTGGTGGTCTTGATCATTGCGCTGATCCTAGGATGGAGCCTGGGATAGAGTCTTTCGTTATGTTTCCAGAACACCCGTTCTGTTGCAATTGTCTCAGTCAAACCTCTGGAATTAGATTTTTGGTTTTTGTACAGATCATAGCACAAAACTTAGACTAGGGCTTTTTTATTGGTCCAAGTCATGCCCAGTCATGGTTGTCACTGTTAGTCAGGAAGTTGTTAGCTTTAATGATTATTCTCCAACCTTTGACTTTGAATCTGTTTACTATTTTACTCAGATGTGTTTCTTGGAGGCAGTAAAATGTTGGATTTAATATTTTGATACATTTTGTCACTCTGTGTCTCTTAACTGGTGCATTTAGTCCATGATATTGAGAGAGATGATTGTAATGGGCTTATTTATCTTAACAATAAATATCTATTATAAAGATAAAAGATCTTTTGTCTTTCCTTCATGTAAAAGTCTCAAAACTTGAGATTATTTTCTCAAATATTTATTTAAAAATATAAACATTTTTTAAAAGTTTTGTGTGTCTGTTGAAGTTTTTCTTGTCTTGAAGTCAACCTTTCAGTTGAACTCTTAAAGCTGGTTTTGAGTATAAAAATTTTCTCAGCTGTTGGTTATACTTGAAGGTGCTTATCATTCCTTCAAATGTAAATATAAGTGTGGCTGGGTGAAGTACTCTTGGAGAATCATTCATTCTATTGTATTCTTTCACTGGTCACCATCACTATTTTTATGCCTTGATAATTCCTTTTGACAAATCTGGTATAAACATTTTTGATCCTCCTTTTTATGTAATTTCCCTTTTTGATATTTATTCCTGCAGTATTTCATAGCTATCTGTGGTATTTGTCATTGTGTCTAGGATGTGCATTGTGGTGATTTTTTTTAGATCTTTTAACCAGTACCCTTTGGTTATGTGGTATTTTGTTGCATGCACTCTTTAGCTCTGAGAGTTTATTTGACTTTTTTTTGTTTGTTTGTTTTTTGCGGTGGGTTTTTTGGTGGTTTGAGTCACAACAGGTGATGCTTCGGGGTTATTGCTGGTTATGCACTCAGAAATTGGTTCTGAGTTGGGGGACCTTATGGGAGGCAAGGGGATTGAACCTTGGTACGTCCTAGTCTAGCATGGGCATGGCAGATGCCTAACCATTTGCACCATGGCCCTGTCTGTAGTTTTTATTGAGATTTTATTCCTATGTATCTGGGACTTTAATGATACTTATGTTCTTTCTATTTAAATTATTACAGACGTCTATTTTCTTTCTTTTTTATTTTTTTATTTAAACGCCTTGATTACAAACATAGTTGTAATTGGGTTTCATTCATAACAAGAACAGTAGCCTTCACCATGCAACCTTCTCATCACCAATGCCCCATCTCTTCCCTCCTCCACACCCCACCTGTATTCAAGATAGGCTTTCTACATCTTTCTCCTATTGACATTGTTATGATAGCTCTCAGAATAGTTATTTCTCTAACTAAATTCACCACACTTTGTGGTGAGTTTCATATTTTGAGCCAGTCCTTTGGTGCTCATCTCTGAGAAATATTAAAATTTCTTAAATTTGTGTTAAAATCCATAGATGAGTGAGACTACTCTGTGTGTCTCTTTCCCTCTGACTAATTTCACTCAACACAATCGATTCCATGTACATCCGTGTATAGGAAAATCTCATGACTTCATCTCTCCTGACAGCTGCATTATGTATATGCACCACAGTATCTTTAGCCTTTAATCTATTGAAGGGCACCTTGATTATCTCCAGAGTCTGGCTATTATAAAAAGTGGTATAATCAATATAGATGTGAGGAAGGGATTTTTGTATTGGATTTTTGTGTTCCTAGGGTATATGCCTAGGAGAGGTATAGCTGGATCAAATGGAAGCTCAATTTCCATTTTCTTGAGGAATCTTCATATTGATTTCCATAAGGGCTGGACTAAACGACATTTTACCAGCAGTGAAAGAGAGTTCCTTTCTCCCAAATCCCCACTAGCACTCATAGTAACTTGCGACTCTGAATCCAGAAGCCCTTCAAAAGTTTGCCTTTGTAACTGAAGTTTCAACATTGGATTTCCATCTCTCATTTTAGCAAACATTGCTAAACATTGTGGAAGGCACATGGATTGGTACTTTCAAAACCTTCAATTGTTTTCTTATCTGATTTCCCTGTCTTGACATATGGAACTATCATGAGCTGAGCTATTCCTGCACCTTTCTTGAAAGTCCAAGTGATCGGTACTCTAATAATCACAATTATTTATCCCATTGAGTCAGAAACAATGATGCTGTTAATGACTAAAATTCCTTTGATACTGAGGCTGCTCCTGCCAAAAATCAAACAGATTGTATTCAGGGGTTTGGGGCCCATAGTACCTCTTCTCAACATATAAGGACATTGTCCTGCATAGATTGTAATGTCTTCTGGACATATTATATCCAGACTGCCACTTCCTGTAGTTGCCGGATTCAGATAATTTACAGTGCAGAATTTCCTTGGGCTGGGCTGGGCTGGTCAATGGTTTTTGGCCCTGATTTTGATGGGGGCTGAGGCAAGCCCCAATCTGCATCTCCTTGCATCGTGTATCTGTGCCCCCTGGGGACTAAATTTAAAATGAGTTGGCAATTTCTTGAAATGCCTGGGCTTTCCACAATGAAAGCAATTATTTTGACTCCTGGGGTTTGTATTTAAACCTCAAAGTGGTTTTGGGGCCGGCAATCTCATGCCCAGTGATAGTTTTACCACATTTTAGGAAAAAACCTAGTTTCCTAAATGTGTTTTATTCCCCTCTGGGGAATAAGTGCCCTTAGAAGCTGTAAAAGTTTGCATCCGGTTTGTGTGAGATGGGAGTTGAGTTATATCTTTTACATTCAGACATGCTATGTGAAAATCACTCAGATCAGCTTTATCAATCAGATGCAATAATATTGATTTGCAAGCTATATTAGCATTGTGGTAAGCCAAATTCTTTTCGAGAAATTTTCTCATATCCTCATCTTTCACTTGAAATTTAAGTGCATCCTGGAGCCTTCCCACAAACTCTACATATGGCTCAAGATTGCCCTGTGTAATTTTAAGAAAATTCCCTAAATTTATTTGTGTGGAATCAATCTTTTCCCACAAGGATAATGTGATTTACTTAACTATATTCAAAATTTTCTTTGGTAAAGCAGCTTGAACTTGAATATTTAAATATTGATTTTCAGCCATCAATACTTCATAAAATAGGGTCACCCCTGTACTGCGGGTGTCTTGCATCTCAGCAACTTTAGTGGGGGAAATATTCTTCATTAGAGGAAAGTGGGTGATTATGAGAAGCCAGGCAGAATAATATTGAAGAAAATAAAACTACACAAAAATGTTGGGTCAACACAACTTCTGGCAGGAATGTGACAAATTTAATTTTTAAGCAGATAGTTTTTTATAAGGGGTAAAGCCAGTTATAGGTATTGAAAAGAATGTTTACAATTACAAAGCAGAATTTAATAATAAGCAATACATTAAGATATGGGGGTAGCCATAAGAATTACAAAGGAAAAGGCACATGGAAAAGGAAAAGGTTACAAAGGAAAAGGTTACAACTCAAAGCAGCTCTTATAAAACTTAATTCAGATGCAATATAAGAGATTATTAAGGAATAGAAAAATCTAGAAATACAATTTTGACTGGGATGTGCTTTATTATTTTAGAGGTAAATGGAAAGAAAGAGCTAAATGCACTAAGGTGTAGTTCTCGTTTTCTGGGAAGAGTCAATAGCCCAGGAATGCATTCTTGCTACACCCTTTTCACCAGAAACTGAGACTGCAAGGACATATTTGAAAAAGAGAAAAAATTGTCTTGATTTTGGTGCTAAATTTTATCCAGAAAAGGGGCTCTCTTAGTAATTTTTGGTGCTGGAATTTCTAAGCCAAAGAATTTGATTGAGATCAAGGGAGAGATAGCCAAATGTAACAGAAAATGTAATGTCATTACCATAACATGAATTTATCTTTTTGGGTATTCCTCAACTATCCATGCAGGGCAAGAAGCGTCCCAAGTGGGCCTTTTGAGGAACCCCTTGGGGATTATTTTGGTTCTCCACACCAGGAAAATCCAGGGTGGGCCTCCTGAGTTTCTCTTAAATGGAGATGTCTATGCATGGCATGGCACCCCTGCCACCCATTTTTTAGTTTTTTTCTAAGCTAAAGAGTTTGGCTTAAAATCCTTCCATGAAAAATATGTCCCATTTAACCCCTCAAGGCGAAGTTAAACACATTTTTACTATTCTTTTAAAATCTTGCAGAACCCAAACTGATTTTTGACACCAAAATTTTAGTAACTCTGCACAATATGGTAATTTAGGATTGTAATCTTTACATGACTTTTTAAACCAATCTATGCCTTCTGTCTCAAAGGCTTCATATAATGAGACATTTACTCCAGATAACAGGGCTGTGCCCATGTTGGCAAAAATGGTATGCCTGTCAGTTTTATGGATAGAATTAAGTTTCAACTGCGGAGTTAGTACAGCAGTTGTTCACTGGTGGTCAATATAAGAGTAGGGATGTGTGTTTCTATATTTCTGTTTTGATCCTGTGTGTTGCAGAATAAGGGCCCTTATTTTTTGTGGAGGGAGATGATATACGGGTTTGCATATGGGCCTGGGTATGCATAGGATAAAGGCCCTTATTTTCTGTAGTGGGAGGAGATTCATTATTCCTTATTTTTTATTCCTTAATACCCATTAAATCAATAATCTCAGCAGCATTATATTTGCCAATATTGACATTCCAAAAATGATCAAATATATATACAGTACAGAAGAGCCAATTATGTAATTATATACTCTATTTGCATGTGGACCACAGCCAACCTAAAGCAAAAATTTTACACAACACCAAACCAATCTGTTTAAAATAAGGTGGCATAATCCATGCAATTAACCACAAAGGACATCTTAAAATTTCCTAGGGCGATTTCCAAGAAAGCATTTCTCTTACTATTGATGAGGGTTGGGTTGCATTCTGTTTGACCACCAGTTGAAGAATCATGTACTCTAGGTTTAGTTCCCACTGAGCTCCCAGGCAGGAAAGCCAGTTTCCACTCCCCTGTCCAATTAGGAAAGTGGGAACAGTTGTAGTGATCTGCAGGAATAATTCACAGAGTGAAGAGGTACAGAAATAGGTTCAGGAAATCCAGTGCTCAAGCAAGTATTTCAAAACACCCAAGCTTTCTGCTTCTTAGATGGGGTGCATCTCAGTGGAAGAAGACCGAAGAATGAGCCCCTGCCTTCCTCAAACCTCTGATTTTTTTATATTCTTGTCATTTTATTAGTATACTTTCCAGCAATAACACTTTGATTTATATCTCAGATTTCAATAGATTATTGTACATCTAAACATTGTATATATCAAATTTAAATATTCTTTTTCATTAGATAAGTACAAAATATAGTTGTTCTTTATATCCTTTTCCCCCAATTTTTAAGATAATTTTTATTTTGATCATAGTCGCTTACATATTGTTGACAATAATATTTTTTTCTAATGTAATATAATTTTTTTCCTTTATCTTTATTTAAACACCATGATTACAAACATGATTATAGTTGTATGATTACAGTCATGTAAAGAGCACCCCCCTTCACCGGTGCAACATTCCCACCACCAATTTCCCAGATCTCCCTCCTCCCCACACCCCTACACTTGTACTCGAGACAGGCTTTTTACTTCCCTCATTCATTCACATTGTTATGAAAGTTTTCAGTGTAGTCATCTCTGCAACTGCACTCATCACTCTATGTGATGAGCTGCATGTCCTAAGCTGCACCTACCAGCCCTCATCTCTCTTGTCTGACAATAATATTTTAGGTACATATTTACATAAAATCAGGGGGATTCCTATCACCGATTTGTCCTCCCTACACTTCCGTTTTTATTTTACCTCCCATATCCTCCTCCCTCACCCCCAGGGCTGCTAGAATATGTGGTCCCCTCTGTACCTAGCTTACTACTTAGTAATCTTGGTCTTGGTGCCTCCCTTATTTCACCCTCTAATTGGGAGTCAGGACCAGATAGTTCAAGTTATGTGGTTTTGTTTGAAGAAGAGAAAAATAATAAACTGGGGTAAAAGTCTAATACACCGAAAATGGGTGGAGTCCTTCTAGAGGCTCTCATCATCGGTTTGAGAGATGAAGGAGAAAAAGAACGTGAAACACCCCAACAGTACAAAAAGAAGTGTCAAATATCCAGTGAGCACTCCAACAATAATGATAAGCACCACAAAAAAAAAAGCCATGGTCTTGAGATAAAAACATGGCGGAGCACATAAAGAAAGAAAAGAAAAGAAGAAAAAAATAAATATAAATGGGGACAACAACTTCAATAACCACACCAAAACAAAGAAATCGACAAAAAGTAAGGTGAGAGAAGAATACCAAGAAAGGAATAATCCAATATACTATCACCAAATCACACCCTAGGGTGGAGTACAATTATTGAATATGGTAAGATCATTATCTCAACGATTTCTCTTGTACTTATTCATTAATTTCCTTATATTTTATTCCATTGTTTTGTATCTTCTTTCTTTTTTGACTTCTTTATAAATGCTGGC
This sequence comes from Suncus etruscus, assembly GCF_024139225.1. Classification (NCBI taxonomy): domain Eukaryota; kingdom Metazoa; phylum Chordata; class Mammalia; order Eulipotyphla; family Soricidae; genus Suncus; species Suncus etruscus. The sequence goes on along the minus strand of NC_064868.1, from coordinate 60,397,554 downwards.
TTGGAAATTTTCTTCAAGTCGCTTTGTCATTCTCCACCTGTGTAATTCTGCATCTTGGCTTGCTAACATGTTTTCCCTTTAGTTCTATTTGTATGGATTCTCTAATCTTCTGAAAAAGTTCTTATTTGAGTTTTTGAATTGTTTATCTATTGATTACTAAATTTTTTTCGGCCACACCTGGTAATGCTTAGGCGTTACTCCTGGCTATGTGCTCAGTAATTCCTCTGGGCTTGGGGGATCATTTGGAATTCTGGGGGATCAAACCTCAGTCTGTCCTAGGCTAATGTGCACAAGGCCTTACACCCTGAGCCACCACTCTGGGCCCTGATTATTTAATTTTGTATGCTAGTGATTTCTTAATTTCTGTTGCAAAGATATTAAGTGTTGATTGTAGGTCCTTATCTATAAGACTCGGGCATTTTGGTGGGCTTTGAAATTCACCTGTTGTTCTCTCCATATCCCCAATTTCAGTTGTCTTCCTTAATTTTCCCCATTGTTCTTTGCATTTAGTGGGTTGGAATAATGGAGTTTCAGGTTGTTTGATAATGTGATCTATTGAATTGATTGTATAAAATGTAACTAGATTTATATATGCTGTAGAAGTTATTTTATTAAAATCATGAGGTTCTCTAACTAAAATAAGAAATATTGCCAACTATTTTATTGCATTGTTTGAGTTTTGAGATTGTGTACTTTCTAAGAGAAGGAAATGCCAGGTTTATTCCACTTGGTCATATCTGATATAAATCCAAATGTCTTCTCATGGGCACATTAGCATCCTCAAAATTTCTGTAGAGTAAGGTTGATATGAGTGAGGAACCTGAGAGTCCCTCTCTCTATAGACATACCTGAGATTGAGTGGAACACAAAATGGAGTTCAGGTGCAGCAGCAAAATGTGGAAGCAGTGTGGGGTGAGACTTTGGAGGTGGCACTGGCTGTCCTTGGATTCCCAGTTGATATAAAGTAACTGAGAGCTCTTCTCTTGGCAATTGCACCTGAGATGGAATGGAACATATAGTGAAGTTCATTAGTTATACTGATACATGGTACATGGAAGCAGTTGATGGGGGAGACTTTGGAAGCAATACTTCCTCTCCTCTAATTAAACACTCTTTAGAGCAACAAGATCCCCACCTTCTTGGGTATATTTTGGATGAGGCAAATTAAATTTGGTGGCAGTTTTCCAAAATGGGTGTCATCACAAAATTAAATGGTAAGATATTAAGGTATTATAGTATGTAATGTACGTGAAATGGAACATATCCACTAAGGGGTATATTTTCCAGGATTGTATTAGGACTGAGTTTCCTCCATAACCCCCTTGATTTTTACTAGAGACTAAGTCAGTACCCTCTAAAAAAGAACCTTTTAATAAAAGTCCTAGAATACCTTAAACAAAAGTTGAAAAAACAATTGCTGCCGATAATGTTTGTATGGAATATTCATTAACTTGCAGTTTCTAACCTGTGAGGACTAGGTTAAGGAGCAATAATCAAAGCTTCAAAATTACTACTGGTGTAATATTGTAATGTGATCCTTTCCCATATCTCAACAAGTCAAAGTCAGACCCCTAGGTTGTCTTCTTCCTTAATCCACTCCTTATGCATTGCTATCATTTTAGGAGGGTCTGTATTAGACATAAAATACACTTCCCAGGGACTCATAAACTAAGGTAGACATTCCAACTATCTTCAATTTTAGTGACATTAGAAAAATAAAACCTATATAAATTAAGAGATGAGAGGGCACAGTTTCTGGAGCAAGATATAAGGCAAGAAACCTGAGGAAATAGTAACGATCTTAGCGGGAGTATTTACTAAGGGGTGAAGGTTCTCAAGCCTTTGCCAACCTAGGGCAGTTATCAAAGAAACAGAGTCATCGGGCCTGGAGAAATAGCACAGCAGCGTTTGCCTTGCAAGCAGCCAATCCAGGACCAAAGGTGGTTGCTTCAAATCCTGGTGTCCCATATGGTCCCCCCGTGCCTTCCAGGAGCTATTTCTGAGCAGACAGCCAGGAGTAACCCCTGAGCACCACCGGGTGTGGCCCAAAAACCAAAAAAAAAAAAAAGAAAGAAACAAAGTCATCATTGTGACTCTGAAGAGACCCAAAAAGTATGTGACCATTGTATATTTCTTCATCATTGCACATTGCTTCCAATCACTCAACTACACCACAACATACAAAATAGTGTTGAAGTCTCCTACTATTATTGGGTCCATCATTGGGTGCATATATGTTTAGAAGAGTTATTTCTTAGCATCCTTAAGATTTACAGCAGACCTGTAACAAGAAACCCTCAAGGCCAGGAGGCAGTGGTGGGATATATTGACAAAACTCAATAAAATGATTGGTTTATTTAGAGTAGTAAACTCAGTTTTTTTCCACTTTCCGGTTTGAAGAAAGTATACATGGCTTCAGGAATAAACAACAGCTCAGAAACTTTACAGACTAAAAATCAGTCTTAAAAAAAAGTTGAAAGGTCTACTTTAAGGAAAGAAAGACCAACAGATATACCAAAATTTACATAAAGATGACACTAAGTTCCATGACAATTATCTATTTTAATGTCAATGGACTAAATGCACCTGTTAAGAGACACAGAGTTGCAAAATGGGTAATAAAAAAGCTGAATCCAACTTTTTACTGCCTACAAGAAATTCATCTGAATAATCAAAACAAGCATAGAATCCAAATGAAAGGCTAGAGACAAAGCATCCAAGCAAACAACTCCATTTAAAAAAAAGCTGGCATGGCCATATTAATATCAGATGACACACACTTAAGACTTGGAAAAGCTGTAAGGGACAAAGATAGTCATTTTGTACTAATCAAAGTATATGTGCTCCAGGAAGAAATCACTCTCCTAAACATATACTCACCCAATGATGGACCTGCAAAATATTTAATACATCTGTTGACAAACCTGAAAAAAGACATCCATAGTAATACAATACTAGTAGGAGACTTCAACTCTATTTTGTCATCCCTTGACAGGTAAACCAGGCTGAAACCCTACAAGAATATACTAGCTCTGAAAAAAGAAATGGAAGAAAGTGGACTAATAGATTTATAAAGGGCAATCCATGCCCAGAAAGTCATCTTGAACAGTAAACACCGAAGAATAGCTAGAGAAACCCTTGGGAAAAGGAATATGGGACACATCACTTTTCCCAACATTAAATTGTATTACACACCAATAGCCATTAAAACAGTAAGGTATTGAAATAATGTCAGAACCTCAGATAAGTGGAATAGACTAGAGTATTCAGAGAATGCTCTCCAGATATGCAATCAATTAATCTTTGATAAAGGGGCTAGAAATGCAAAAACGAGCAAGGAAAGCCTCGTCAACAAGTGGTGTTGGCGTAACTGGTCAACCACTTGGAAAATAACGGATTCAGCCCTCAAACTAACACCATGTGCAAGGATAAATGCAAATGGAATAAAGGCCTTGATATCATACCTTAAACCATAATGTATATAGAACAACATGTAGGTAAAACACTCCAGGACATTGAAACAAAGGCATCTTCAAGGAAGAAACCGCACTCTCCAGACATTTTGAAGCAGAGATACACAATTTGGACTATATTAAGCTGAGAAGCTTCTACACCTCACAGAAAATAATGGCTACAATACAAAAGCTACCAAAAGAATGGGAGAAGCTATTTACCCAATCATCATTAGATAAAGGGCTAATATCTAAGATATACAAGGTGCTGACAGAACTTAACAAGAAAAAATATCTAACTCCATCAAAAAATGGGGAGAAGAAATGAACAATTTCTCACAGAAGAAATACAAATGGACAAAAGGCACATGAAAAAATGCTCCACATCACTTATCAGGGAGATGCAAATCAAAGCAACTATGAGGTGCCATCTCATGCCACAGAGATTGGGACACATCACAAAGAACAAGAATAATCAGTGCTGGCAGGGATGTGGAGAGAAAGGAACTCTCATTAACTGCTGGTGGGAATGTCATCTAGACCAGCTTTTATAAAAAAGAATATTGAGATTCCTAAAAAATGGAAATTGAGATCACAATTGATCCAGCTATAACATTCCTAGAGGTATACTCCTAGGGACACAAAAATACAATACAAAAATCCCTTCTTCACACCTATATTTATAGCAGAACTTTTTACAATAGCCAGATTCTGGAAACAATAAATATACCCTTCAACAGGTGAATGGCCCAAGAAACCGTGGTACATATACACAATGGAATATTATGCAGTCGTCAAAAGAGATGAAGTCATGAAATTTTCCTATACATGGATATATATGAAATTTATTATTCTGTATGTCAGAGGCAGAGAGAGACACAGAATAGTCTTACTTATCTATGGGTTTTGAGAAACATTAAAGAAAGTGAAATAATTGCTAGATATGAAGGCCAGAAAGAATGGCTCAATATATGAAACTCCCCACAAAGAGTTGTGTGTGCAGTTAGGTAAATTAGTATGCTAAGAAGTATCATAACAATGTCAGTGAGTGAGGGATATAGAAAGTCTGTCTCTAATACAGGCAGGAGTTGGGGGAGGGAAGAGATGGAGGCATTGGTGATGGGAAGGTTGCATAGGTGAATGGGGTTATTCTATTTATGAATAAACCCCAACTACAATTGTTTGTAATGATTGTGTTTAAATAAAAATTTATTTAATTAAAATTTACTGTATATTTATCAAATGAAGCTATTCAGACCTAAATGTGGGTAGGTACAGATAAAAACCTTTCAATGAAATTAGTACTTCCCCATAATCACAGTCAGACTTTCATTCAAATTTGAAGGAATACCACACTATTTCACAGATAAATTACAGAAAATAAATTTTATAGATCAAAAACAGTTTTAAAATAACTGAAAGGCTTTCCTTGAACAAAGAGTCAGAAATAAGCCTGAGCTCTTCTGGGTGTGGTCCAAAACAAAAAATAAAATAAAAAAGAGTGATGCTCATAGCAATTCAAGTGTTTATTTAGAAAGCTAGAAAGTTGGAGTACAGGAGGTCGCCAACTGGAGGAAAGCAGCCATTCAAGGGAACCTTGAGCTCTTGGAAAAAGCCAGAGTGAGTGCAGGAGATCGGCAAATGGAGAGGGTGGAAGGCGGCCAGTCAAGGGAACCTTGAGCTCCCAGAACAGGCCAGAGTGAGTGCAGGAGGTCCCCTACTGGAGTGGGTGGAAAGCGGCCATTCAAGGGAACCTTGAGCTCCTGGAACAAGTCAGAGTGAGTGCAGGAGGTCGCCGACTGGAGCACGTGGAAGGTGGCCATTCGATGGAAACTTGAACTCCTGGGACAGGCCAGAGAGTAAACCTGCACTGTATGACAAGAAGGGGTGGTGATTGGCCAGGCTTGACTGAGGACGAGGGAAGGTCCAAAACTCAGCAACATCACTCAACGTACTCAAGTAGAGCCATACCCCGAGAAGGAACCCAGTCTCAAGCCACAGGTGGCAAACGCAGGCTGAAATTTGAAGGCACTGCACTCCAAGCCAAGCCAATAAATGCAAAAAAAGATGGGTAAACCAATGAAAACTTTAACAACTGGTGAGATGGAGAGAAATAAGAACAAGTTCCCAAGTCCACCAAAACGCACAGACCCAAGAGAGGAAGACCTAAAAGCAGGCACGAGAATAGAATTCTAAGCCATGCTAGAAGAAATGAAAGACACATTGGCCAGAGATTACAATAAATTAATAGATGAACAAATGAAACAATATAAACAAGAATTCCAACAAAATATTAAAGACTCCATACAAACAGAATTAAAAGATATTCCTGAAACTGTAGAAAGGCAGAAGAGCAGAATTGCACAGCTCGGGAATCACATAGAAAAACTCAAAGATAAATTACAATCAAAAGACAACAAAGAAGCCAACAAAGAAAGAGAAGGTAAAACATTGGAAGTAAAAGTCCGGTATTTAATGAAGACAAAAGAAACAATCTAAGAATTGTAGGTATACCAGAAGTAGAGGAAACAGGGAAAGGGGAAGAACAATTAGTCAAAGAAATAATAGCGGAAAATTTTCCCACCCTCTGGAAAAAGGCATCTGAGCAAACCCAGGAGGTGAAAAGAGTTCCCAACAAAGTAGACCCTAACAAACCATCTCCAAGACTCATAGTAATTCAAATGGTAAGAAACAAAGAGAAAGGTGACCTACTAAAAGCAATAAGGGAGAAAAAACCCAAACATACAAAGGAAGGAACATTAGAATCAAACCAGATCTCTCACATGAAATACTTCAAGCAAGAAGACAGTGGAGTGACATATTTAAACAACTGAATGAAACAAATTTTTAACCTAGAGTCCACTATTCAGCAAAACTCTCATTCATATGGGACGGAAGACTAAAATCATTCTAAAACAAAAATGAACTTGCACTTTTTGTGCAAACAAAACCAACCCTAAATGACCTACTCAGAAATGAATTACACAATCCAAACCCCCTATGGAAACAACCGCCCTAAACAACACAACTGCACAACAGCCCTCTCTGTCAATAATATCCTTAAATGTTAATGGACTAAACTCTCCCATTAAAAGACAGATAATAGAGAACTGGATTAGAAAACATAAACCAGATTTTTGTTGCCTACAAAAAACACACCTACAAATACAAGATAGGAACAGGCTTAGAATGAAAGGATGGAAATCATTTATCCAAGCCAATGGATATAAAAAAACAGGACAAATCAGACAAATTGCATTCAACCTCAAGAAAGTGATCAGAGACAAAGAGGGTCACTAATTACTGATCAGGGGAACACTAGACCAAGAAGTGCTAACACTGGTTAATATGTATGCACCTAATGCAGAACCAGCAAAATATGTACGGCAACTGCTTGCAAAACTGGAGAAACACATGAAGGGAAATGTGATAGTAGTAGGAGATCTTAATACTCCACTATCACCACTGGACAGATCCAACAGACAGAAAACTAACAAATAAATAAGAGCCCTAAATGAAAAATTAGAAGAACTAAGGCTAACAGGGCCCTATACCCCCAGAAAGCAGAATACACATTCTTCTTAAGTCCACATGGAACCTTCTCCAGAATAGACCATGCCTTAGGATACAAATCTAACCTGCATAAAATCAGAAAGGTAAGGATTATTAGAAGCACACTGTCAGATCACTATGCAACAGAGGTCAAAATTGACTGTAAAAAGAAACAATGGAGAAAATCCAACACCTGGAGATTAAACAACATGCTGCTCAAAAGCAGCTGGATCAAAGGTTTTCTCAAGGAAGAAATAAAAATATTCCTTGAGACAAATGACAATGGAGAAAAAACTTGTCAAAACTTGTGGGACACAGAAAGAGCAGTAATTATGGGGACACTCATAGGTATACAATCTTATGTCAGGAAAGAGGAAAACGACAAAATTAGCAGCTTAAAGGACCATCTTAAGGAGCTGGAAAAACAGCAACAAAGAAACCCAAACAGAACCAGAAGACATGAAAAAATAAAAACCAGAGCAGAAATAAGCAACATAGAAACTAAGAAAACAATACAGAAAATCAATGAGACCAGGAGTTGGTTTTTGAAAGAATAAACTAGATAGACAAACCACTGGAAAGACTCATCAAAAAAAAGAGGGAACAAACCCAAATAAGCAGGATCACAAAGGAAAGGGAAGAGATTACAACAGAACCCCCAAAAAATCAAACACATCACGAGGACATATTATGAACAACTATACTCAGTTAGGCTAGAGAACCCAGAAGAAGTGATAGATTCTTGGGAAAACACCAGCTTCCAAGACTAGAAAAGGAGTATTTAGAAAGCCAAAATAGGCCAATCACGTTGGAGGAAATTGAAACAGTAATTACGAAACTCCCCAAGAACAATGGTCCAGGCCCAGATGGTTTTACAGGTGAATTCTATCAAACATCCCAAGAAGAATAACTTCCACTGATCCACAGGCTATTCCAAGCCATAGAAAAGACAGGAATCCTCCCCAGTTCCTTTTATGAAGCCAATATCACTCTGATTCCCAAAGAGGGCAAAGATACCACCAAGAAAGAAAACAACAGACCAATCTCACTAATGAACATAGATGCAAAAAACTCAACAATATCTTAGCGAACCAAATCCAGCATTACATCAAAAAGATTATACACCATGACCAAGTGGGTTTCATCCCAGGGATGCAAGGATGGTTCAACATACGGAAATCAATCAATATCATACACCACATCAATAACAAAAAAGACAAAAACCACATGATCATAATAATCAATGCAGAGAAGACATTTGACAAAATCCAAACCCATTCATGTTGAAAACACCAAGCAAAATAGGTCTGGAAGGAACCTTTCTCAAGGTAGTTACAGCTATCTATGAAAAGCCCACAGCTAACATTATCCTTATTGGTGAAAAACTGAAAGCATTCCCACTAAGGTCAGGAATTAGGCAAGGATGTCCACTCTCTCCACTCTTATTCAACATAGTCTTAGAAGTTCTAGCAATAGCAGTCAGACAAGAGAAGGGAATCAAAGGTATTCAAATAGGGAAACGAATTAAAACTACGTATATTTGCAGATGACATGATGATATAAATGGAAATCCCTAAAGAGTCCACAGTAAAACTCCTAGAAACTAATAAACCAATACAGCAAAGTGGCTGGATACAAAGTCAATACACAAAAGACAGTAGCATTTCTCTATACAAATAACTAAGTAGAGGAGACAGAGATTAAGAATACAACTCCATTTAAAATAGTATCAAAAAACATCAAGTACCTAAGAATCAACCTTACAAGGGAAGTGAAGGACTTATACTAGGCAAACTTCAAAACACTTCAGAAAAAAATTGAAGAGGATCTAGAGAAATGGAAGAACATCCCATGCTCATGGGTAGGTAGAATCAACATAGTCAAAATGACTATAATATCCAAACTGCAATATAGATTTAATGCAATCCACATCCAAATTCAAACATCATTCTTTAAAGACTTAAACAACAATCATAAATTTCATCTGGAAACACAAAAGAACCAGGATATCCAAACACATACTAAAAAAAAAAAAAAGCGGGTGGCATCTCTTTAGCTAACCTGAAGTCAAATTATAAAGCCATAGTGATCAAAATAGCATGGTAATGGTAACTCACACCAGTGGGTTAGAAAAGAATTTCCAGACATAAGCCCCCAAATATACAGTCAACTAATATTTGACAAAAGAGCCAAGAACTTGAAATGGGACAAAGAAATTCCTTTCAAACAATGGTATTGGTACAACTGGAAAACCATTCGTAAGAAATTCAAAATTGACGAAACTACACCTGCACAGTCGGGCCTGACTGTGAAAATTTGTGAGTGCTGCCTCTCTGTGCTGTCTACTGTCCTGTCACGTGAACCTCTTGGGAGTGGGCCGAAAAGAGGCTCCAGAACTCTTGCTCATTCCAGGGCGGGAGCACCAAGGAACTGCTCCATAACGTGAAAACTGGCTATAAGCAGTACTTTGTAGAAGCCAGGTCCCCTGCTTGTGACATCAGGCTGAGAAAATCTATGAAACTATGCCTTACCAGTGGGCCCGACTGTGAAAAATTGTGAGTGCTGCCTGTCTACTGTCCTGTCACCTGAACCTCTTGGAAGTGGGCCGTGCGCTTTTTCTAAGGAAAGAACACCATCGCAACAAAAAGAAAAAATCACATTAAGAAATGTGCTGAGCCACTGAAGACCAGCATTTCTCTCTGGACTGTCTTCTCTGCTGCGTGCTCAGGCCAGAGATTTGATCCTGTGCGGGGCTTCATTCATGGAGGACTCCCCTCCCTTGGAGGCAAGTCAACCCATCCAGAAAGAGCAGAGCCAGAGGACTGTAGCTGCCTACATCATTTAGCCAATGAATACCACCACAACATGTAGAAAAACCCACAATACAAGTGTGACAATGGGGAAAAATGCAGGCCAGCATCAGACATAGAGAATGAAGATGACAATTCTGATGACCAGACAATAACCAAACAACTAATCAACCTCTCAGACAAGGACTTTACACAAGCAATATGAAAGATGCTCAAAGACCTCAAAGAAACCATGGATCGAGTTGAACAGAACACTAATAAGAACCAAGAAAATATAAAGACAGAAATCACAAAACTCCAAACTGAAATAACATGTCAACTAACAGACCTGAAAAAATCAGTAAACGAAGTGAATGACAAAATGGATAAGCTCTGGGATAGGGTATCAGAAGCTGAGAATAGACTTGGTGCTGTGGAAGATGAGAGAAATAAAAATTCTATAAAGTGGGAGAGATTGGAAAAAAACTTAAAGCAAATGAACAGACAGTGGAAAAATTAGTCAAAAAATGGGAACAAGTGAAGTCTATGACAAGCTCAACAGAAAAAATTTAAGAATAGCTGGAGTCCCAGAGACCCAGGAAGAAAATTTCCAGGAATAATCAATGGTCAAGAACATCATTAAAATATAAAATTCCAGAGCTAAAAATATATATGTGATCAAATCCTGCATGCTCAAAGAGTACCAACAAAAAGAGACCCCAGAAAAAATACCTCAAGACACATCCTAGTCACAATGACGAATCCCACAGATTGAGACAGAATTCTGAAAACAGCAAGATCAAAAAGGGAAATTACATTCAAGGGAGCATCCTTGAGATTTACAGCAGACCTGTCACCAGAAACACTCAAGGCCAGAAAGCAGTGGTGGGACATTGTGACAAGACTGAATGAAATGAATGCTTCACCTAGAATACTGTACCCAGCAAAACTCAATTTCTGATTTGATGAAAGAATACATTGTTTCACAGACAAAAATCAGCTCAGAAACTTTACAGACTCAAAACCAGTGTCAAGAGAAAAACTGAAAGACCTAATTTAAGACAAGACTAACCAAAAGACACACCAAATTTCGTTATAAAGATGGCATTAAATCCCAGGACAATTATTTCTCTCAATGTCAATGGACTAAACGGACCAGTTCAGAGACACAGAGTGGCTAAATGGATCAAAAAACTCAATCCAACCTTCTGCTGCCTACAAGAAACGCACCTAAATAGTCAGAACAAACATAGACTCAAAATAAAAGGCTAGAGAAAAAATATCCAAGTTAACAACACCCATAAAATAGATGGAGTGGCCATACTAATATCAGAAAATGCAAACTTTGTAAGGGACAAATATGGACATTTTATATTAATCAAGGGGTATGTAGAACAAGAAGAAATAACTCCTAAACATATATGCACTGAATGAGGGGCCAGCAAAATATTTAATACAATTGTTGACAAATCTGAAAAATAATATCAATAACAACACAATAATCGTGGCTGACCTCAACGTGGCTTTGTCAATACTGGATAGGTCAACCAGACTGAAAACTAACAAGAATATACTAGACCTGAGGAGAGAAATGGAAGAAAGAGGCCTAGTGGATATATATAGGACACTTCATCACCAGAAACCTGGATACACATTCTTCTCCAATGTACATGGGACATTCTCCAGGATAGACTACATGCTGGCACATAAAACATACCTCCATAATATCAATAGGATAGAAATTTTGCAGGCTACCTTCGCTGACCACAAGGCTCTGAAATTATTTGTGAATTCCAAAGGGACACAGAAGAAAAACTTTACCACCTTGAAGTTAAACAGCCTTATATTGAATATCTAGTGGGTCTGAGAAAAAATCAAGGAGGAAATAAAAATGTTCCTGGAAACAAATGATAATAAAGTCACAAACTATCAGAACTTATGGGACAGAGCAAAGCAGTACTGAGAGGAAATTTTATAGCTTTGCAAGCACACAACAGGAAGGAAAAGGGGATTATCTGAGTAGCTTAATGACACAGCTAATAAAACTAGAAAGTGCTCAACGGAAGGACCCCAAAAAGAGGGAGACAAAAGGAAATAACAAAGCTGAGAGCAGAAATAAACAAAGTGGAAACCCAAAAACAATCCAAAAGATCAAAGAAAACAGAAGTTGGTTCTTTGGAAAAATAAACAAGATTGATAGACCATTGGCAAAACTAACAAAGAAAGAGAGAGAGAATCTTGATAACTCGTTTTAGGAATGAAAAAGGAGAGATTCAAAGGGTAATCAGAAACTACTTTGAGAAACTCTACGCCACTAAAAATGAGAGCCTGGAAGAAATGGATAAATTCTTGGACTCTTAAAATCTTCCATGGTTGAAGGAAGAGGATGTAGCATATGTAAATACCTGCATCACTATTGATGAAAGTAAAACGGTAATCAAATGTTTGCCTAAAAACAAAAGCCCAGGCCCAGATGGATTCACTAATGAATTCTTTCAAACTTCCTAAGAGGAACTACTACCAATCCTGGCAAGACTCTTTCATGAAATTGAAGAAACGGAAACACTTCCAAATAGCTTTTATGAGGCCAACATCACCTTGATAACTAAACCAGACAGAGATGCTACAGAAAAAAAAGTACAGACAAATATCGCTGATGAATGCAATGCAAAGATTCTCAATAAAATCTTGGCAAATAGGATTCAATGCCTCATTAAGAAGTTTATCCACTACGATCAAGTAGGTTTCATCCCACGAATGCAAGGCTGGTTTAAAATCCATAATCTATCAACATAATACACAACATCAACAACAAAAAATAAAAACCACATGATTATATCAATATATGCAGAGAGAACATTTGATAAGGTCCAACACACATTCTTGAACAAAACTCTCAACAAGATGGGAATGGAAGGAACCTTTCTAAATATAATTAAGGCCATCTACAAACCTGTGGCAAATATTATCCTCAATGGAGAAAAACTAAAAGCCTTCCCTCTAAATTCTGGCACAAGACAAGGCTGTCCTCTCTCACCACTTCTATTCAACATAGCATTAGAAGTACTCGCTATAGTGATTAGGCAAGAAAAAGATATCAAGGGAATCCAGATAGGAAAGGAAGAATGAAGCTATCACTGTTTGCTGATGACATGATACTCTACTTAGAAAACCCTAAAGACTCTACCAAAAAGCTTCTAAAAACAATAAACTCATATAGCAAGGTGGCAGGCTATAAAATTAACACACAAAAATCAATGGCCTTTATATACACCAATAGTAATAAGGAAGAAAAGGACATTAAGAAAACAACCCCATTCACAATAGTGCCACACAAACTCAAATATCTTGGAATCAACTTGACTAAAAATGTGAAGGACCTATACAAAGAAAACTATAAAACTCTGCTCCAAGAAATAAGAGAGGACAAGCGGAAATGGAAATGCATACCCTGCTCATGGATTGGCAGGATTAACATCATCAAAATGGCAGTACCCCCCGAGGCATTATACAGATTTAATGCTATCCCCCTAATGATACACATGACATTCTTCAAAAAAGTGGATCAGACACTTCTGAAATTTCTTTGCAACAATAAACACCCTAGAAGAGCTAAAGCAATTATTGGGAAAAAGAATATGGAAGGAATTACTTTCCCGAACTTTAAAATTTACTACAAAACAATAGTTATCCAAACAACATGGTATTGGACTAAGGAAAGGTCCTCAGATCAGTGGAATAAGCCTAAATACTCAGAGAATGTTCCCCAGACATACAATCACCTAATTTTTGATAAAGGAGCAAAAACCCTAAATGGAGCAAAGAAAGCATCTTCAACAAGTGGTGTTGGCACAACTGGCTAGCCACTTGCAAAAAATTGAAATTAGACCCCCAGCTAACATCATGTACGAAGGTAAAATCGAATGGATTAAAGACCTCGATATCAGACCCAAAATCATAAGATATATAGAATAACACATAGGCAAAACACTCCAGGACATTGAGACTACAGGCATATTCAAGAAGGAAACTGCACTCTCCAAGTAAGTGAAATAAATATTAACAGATGGGAATATATTAAGCTGAGAAGCTTCTTCACCTCAAAGGAAATAGCGCCCAGGATACAAGAGCCCCCCACTGAGTGGGAGAAACTATTCACCCAATACCCATCAGATAAGGGGCTAATCTCCAAAAAATAAAAGGCACTGACCGAACTTTACAAGAAAAAAACATCTAATCCCATCAAAAAATGGGGAGAAGAAATGAACAGACACTTTGACAAAGAAGAAATACAAATGGCCAAAAGACACATGAAAAAGTGCTGCACATCACTAATCATCAGGGAGATGCTAATTAAAACAATGATGAGGTACCACCTCACACCACAGAGAATGTCACACATCACAAAGAATGAGAACAAGCAGTGTTGGCAGGGATGTGGAGAGAAAGGAACTCTTATCCACTGCTGGTGGGAATGCCGTCTAGTTCAACCTTTATGGAAAGCGATATGGAGATCCCTCCAAATACTGGAAATTGAGCTCCCATATGATCCAGCTATACCACTCCTAGGAATATACCCTAGGAATACAAAAACCCCTTCCTTACACCTATATTCATTGCAGCACTATTTACCATAGTAAGACTCTGGAAACAACCACGATGCTCTTCAACAGACTAATGGCTAAAGAAACTGTGGTACATATACACAATGGAATATTATGCAGCTGTCAGGAGAGATGAAGTCATGAAATTTTCCTATGCATAAATGTACATGGAATCTATTATGTTGAGTGAAATATGTCAGAGAGAGTGTGAAAAACGCAGAATGGTCTCATGCATCTATGGGTTTTATGAAAAATAAAAGATATTTTTGCAATAATAAATTTCAGACACAAAAGAGAAAAGAGCTGGAAGTTCCAGCTCACCTTAGGAAGCTCACCACAAAGAGTGATGAGTTTAGTTAGAGAAATTACTACATTTTAAACTGTCCTAATAATGAGAATGTATGAGAGAAATGGAAAGCCTGTCTAGAGTACAGGTGGGGGTCCGGTGGGGAGGAGGGAGATTTGGGACATTTGTGATGGGAATGTTGCAGTGGTGATGGGTGGTGTTCTTTACATGACTGAAACCCAAACACAATCATGTATGTAATCAAGGTGTTTAAATAAAATAAAAAAGAATTTATTCAAGAGCCAAAATTGATTAGCTATTTAGGTGAAGTAGCATAACATAATATCGTAACATAATATATAATATAATTAATATAATATAAAATATATGTAAGTCAAACAATATTTCTGATATAAACACAATTTTTATCATAATGGCTTACATAACTTTCACATTTGTGTTTTAGGTACAAAAAAAAGAAATTGAAAATTGACTCATAACTCACCACATGTACAAAAGTCAACTCAAGATGGATTAAAGACCTTGAAATCAAACCCGAATCTATAAAGTTTATTGAGGAAAAAATAGGCAGAACACTCGAAGACCTATATATCAAAAAAGTCTTTGATGATAGAATGCCAATGGCAAGAACTTTAGCGTCAAACATAAAAAATGGGACTACACCAAATTAAAAAGCTTTTGCGTGTCAAAAGAAACCCTACTTAACTCAAGAAGACTGTTTACTGAATGGGAATAATTTTAACACTCAATATGCCAGATAAAGTGCTGATATCCAGAATATACAAAGCACTCAAAACGCTGAGCCCCCCAAAACCAAATAAAGCTATAAAAATGGGGAAATGAAATGAATAGACACTTCTCTGAGGAAGACCAAAAGATGGCCAACAAACACACGAAAACATGCTCACCTTCACTCATCATTAGGGAAATCCAAATCAAGACAATAATGAGGTACCACCTTACACAAGTGAGAATGGCTCACATAAAAAATAATTGGAAAAATCTGTGTTGGCAGGGATGTGGTATAAAAGGCACTCTCATCCACTGCTGGTGTGAATGCTCCCTAGTCCCACATTTATGGAGAACAGTCTGGAGAGTGCTCAAAGATATCAGTAATCAGCTGCCATTTCACCCAGCAATTACTCTCCTAGGTACCTACCCCCAATTTGGAAGGATATTCATTTCAAAGTATGTGTGCACCCCACTATTTATCGCATCACTCAGTATAATAGCCAAATCTGGGAACCAACCTCGATGTCCAACAACAGATGAATGGATCATTAAGATGTGGTATCTATACAAAATGGAATACTACATGGCAGTCAGAAATGATACAATCACAGACTTTGTGGCTAATGTGATGGACCTAGAACATATTATGTTAAACAAAATAAGCCAGAAGATGAGACACAAACACAGAATGATAGCACTATTCTGAAGCACCTAGAACATATACCTTATATACAACTAATACTCAACAATCAAATAACAGGGTTTAACAGGGTAGAAACTACAAACACTGTAACAGTCAACATATACCGGAGAGCAGTGCCCAAAACAGATGAAAGAGATACAACACAAACACTTGACTACACATTATACCACAACAAATCCAGCAACAACAAAAACAGCAGCATAGAGAGAACAGGTACGTAATCAGCTTTCTACTACAAAGCACCATAATAATCCCTTAGGGATCTTATACAGGATTACAGGTAAAACATACCATGGGAAATCACTGACTCCAATGGAAGCATTTTATAACACTTTGTTTTAATGCCTTAATCTTACTATATTTAAAATAACCTCTCAGATTTTCTGTCCACTGGCGTTCTTGAATACAAAGGGTGAACAAATGAAGATGGCATCTCGGGGCTCACTCACACGAGATACCATACCCAGCTTGCACTATGAGAATGTCCTGATCAAACTCTTTAACATACCCTTTATCTCTAAGTTATAGCTTCTTTTAGGACCTGAAACACGTGACCAGCCAGGCCACCAAAGCAGCAACTGTGACCTACAGACCTACACTACAGGCCCTACTCATAGAACACAGCCAAGCAAACAAGCATTCCCATGCTCTTTTCTCCTCTCTTCTCACTACTTTTTTTTTATTTCTCTTTTTCTTTTAAATTGATTTTCTCTTTCCTTCTTCCCTGCCCCTTCCATATACTTTCCCTCTTTCCCCCATTTGGAAATCCGACTATCTCCTCACCCCTCAATCCCACCCAGATTTCCCACCTCATTAAAACTCTTCACCCTCAGTTCTTAATTTACTAGGCATCAAGACTGACCTTCTACCCCAACGAACCAGTAACCAGCACCCAAGCAAAGAGACAACCAGTCAAACCCACACCTCGTCCCCTGCAAGAAAAGGCTACCAACTCCCCTGCTGACTCATGCTTTGCAGTCCTCTTTACCAACCCTTCCTAACGTGGACTGTTACTTGAAACCGGATTTAGCCATAAAAGTATCCCCAATGCAAGAACTCTTCCGAAGACCTCCCTAGGCAAATATTTTGCCATTCTCAAGAGGGTCAGGTTGTGTGATGAAAAGTCACCTGGGATCCTACACACCACAAGGAAATCTCAAAAGACAATGGGGAAACCTATACTTCCATCATAAGTATAAGACCTGTATTATACCACCTCTTTACCTGCTTTTCCCCAAAAGTAAGGTAGTCTCTTGCATCACTCTGTTCCTTTAATCACTTTTTTATTTCATTTTTTAAATATTTTTTCTTTATATATGTGAGAGCACATATATTTTTATTTCTATTTTTATCTTTTTTGGGTGTGTGACCTATTTCTGTTTTCTTCTCTTTCCACCCTCAAATGCATCGGCAATATAATGTAGTACCATTTCTCCCTGCAAAGGCACACGAAAAAGGAAAAAATTTTATGTACAAAAATTAGTTCTTACCTGCTAGAGATAAGAACTCATACTTTTTTATGCTACAGGGGCATTTTCCACCTTGAAAATATGTCACGTGGACCCAACTTAGACTCCAGGTGATTAGACACCAACCATCCAGCCTTGAACACTGGATCCCAGACATAGAAATGACACAGTTCTTTACAACAGCCACAGGAAACAAAACCCATCCGTGACATCCTTAATACTGCTCAGACATCAATAAGTGCCAGTTCTAATATGATATCCTGACAATGAGGAAACTGGGAACAACTAGATCTAAGAGCAGGTTATCCTACCTCACCAGCTAACGATAAGACAAAATCAGAAGACTTGTCATTCTTTGGTCTGTCCAAATGTCAAGATCTCGATTTACAGATGTCTGGCTGATAGAACCATAACCGGACTGTATGTATCCTGGGACCAATAAAAAAGCCCTAGTCTAGGGTTTGAGCTTCGACCTGCACAACAACCATGATCTGTAGTTCCAGAGATCTGTCTGAGACAATGGCAATGGCATGGGTCTTCTGGAAAAATAACGAAAGACGCTATCCCAGGCCCCATCCTAGGATCAGTGCAAAGACCAAAACCACCAACCACAGAAAATGGATTAAAATGACACGAAGGGAACAGAACTTCTAGAACCACAAAGAAAGACTTCAACATAAGTTCCACTCCCTGACCTGTGCAGATACCGAGATCTCTAGATACAGAAGTCTGATTTTATCACCCAGGATGGAGCAGTCTTCCATACACCACAAAAACAACAAGGGGAGAGTAAATGAACCTGAAAGGAGTCTATAGTTAATCCCATGACAATATACTTCAAGGGTGGAGAAACCCTGTTTTTCTTAGGCCAAGGGAATTCCTTTTCAAATGACCCCAATATTTACTGTGCCTGTGCAGGAGGGAAGAAAAAGAAAAAAAAGGCAAAAGGCATAAATTTTTTTATTTTTATTTATTTTTTATTTATTTATCTAGTTTTTTTTTTTACCAATTTATTTGTTTTGGTGTGGTTATTGCAGTTATTTAGTATTTTTTTTCTTCTGCCACAATGGCGGCCTCCGTGCTGGTAATTCACCCTCAGTTCTCCTTCCTATACATTTGAGGAGGTACAGAATTGCCCTCCAAGCCACAGCCCAGAAGCGCCCACAATCTCAAGGAATCTTTCTAATTCCTCCTTCATTTTCTCTTTGATGCAGCTGTTGTTGAGCTCATGTTGTTTATTCTCCAGGTGTTAGATTTTCTCAACATCTTCTTTATACACTCAATCTTGATCTCAATTGTGTTTTGATTTGATAAGGTGCTTGGTATTGTATCTCCTCCCCCAATTCCTTATTTATACCACCTGAATGATCAGAATAACCCACTGCTGGAATGGTGGGAAGAGGAGTCTGCTTGGGGAGAGAGAGCATATAAGAAGAATCAGCAGAGAGAATTAACAAGTAGAATCATCAGAGAGAATCAATAAGAAAAATAAATTGAGAGAACCAGAAAAAGAATCATCAAAGCCCGAAGATCAGTTGAAAGGGATACAGAAGCAGAAAGAGCCAGAGAAAGAGCAGAAAAAAATAGCTGCTAGGAAAAGGCTTATCATAGAAGCCACGTGAGGAAATGTATGTGGTGGTTAGGACAGGATTGTGAAATAAAGCTGGCTGACTACTGGAACTTCATCTGAATGCTTTGTGAATTTCTCCGTGTCACCCTGCAACCTTCAGACTTCCCAGGTCATAGGGGCTGCAGGAGCTGGGCTCATCCAGTTGAAAAAGGACTCACCATCCCCACACCAACACTAGGACTCATTAATTCATATTAAAACAACAATTGGCTCCAGAAACTTGGACTGATTTTAAACCTGAACCCAAGAAGAAGACTGCAACAATGGTGTGTGACTTTACCTTGTGGTGGATTATTATCATGATAGCTCCCTCCAGCTGAAATTAATGTGCTGTGCCTTTCACTGGAACATTAGTGAACATGGCTCCTGTTCTGAATGGCTTCATGTTGCTCTGATTCATTTACCTGCATTTCTTACTCTAGACTGTACATGGCAGGCTCCCTAGAGATTCTGTTGCACAAATGTCAGAAGAGGGGAAGAGTGCCCTTTCAGTAATGACAAGTTCTTAATATAAAGCCCTTCCCAGAAATGATAATTTATCATTTATTACTGGCACTAAACCATAGAGACCCCCATAACCCAAGAATGATAAGCCAGAGCCCGGAGAGATATCACAGCGGCATTTGCCTTGCAAGCAGCCGTTCCAGGACCAAAGGTGGTTGGTTCAAATCCTGGTGTCCCATATGGTACCCCGTGCCTGCCAGGAGCTATTTCTGAGCAGACAGCCAGGAGTAACCCCTGAGCACTGCCGGGTGTGGCCCAAAAACAAAAAACAAACAAACAAACAAAAAAAAAAAGAATAAGCCAGCTAGCATCTTTGCAGACTCAAAGTCTAAAAACAGCTAAACCAAAGTTACCCTCATGCCCCAAGCACTGTGTCAGGTAGACAGGCTGGTGCTGGCAATCCAAGTACTGGGCAATGTTAAGTGGTTCAATGTCTGGAATGGTTATGGATTTATCAACAGAAATGATACCAAAGAGGATGTCTTTGTTCACTGGACAGCTATCAAGAGAAAAAAAATCCCAGGAATTTTCTGTGTATTCTTGGCAAGGGTAGACTGTGAGATTTGTTATTTTGAAAGGAGATAGGACCAAAAGCTGTTAATGTATCCAAACTTGGCAAAATGTGAGTGAAAGGTATCAGATATGCTTCAATTCGACATAGGTTCTGTCAATTCATTCACCAGCCTCATTCAGTTGGCCCACCACTGCAGGGGTCTCAAACTCAATTTACCTGGGGGCCGCAGGAGGCAAAGTCGGGGTGATCCTTGAGTGCAAAGTCAGTAGTAAGCCTTGAAATTGGGGGGTATGACCCAAACAACAAAAACAAAACAAAAAAGATTCCTCTAGGGCAGGGCCACAAAATGTTGTACGGAGAGCTGTTTTGCAGCCCGTGGGCCACTAGTTTGAGATCCCTGACCTATGTTGTCAGAGGCACGTTCAGGTGAGACAGAAGCAGGTAGTGAAGGGGAAAGAGTTGAAGATGCTGGACAGAATCCTAGATGCCACATCTACCATCTTTTCTCTACCAGAGGCACCTTTTGCGAGAACCTCATACCCCTAACCTGTAGCAGCTTATTAAGAATATCCCAGTAGCCTAACACTGAAGGTGAAGTTTGAGAAGATGTAGGATCCAAGACCAGCTGAAGACCAACAAAGAATAAACTGCTTTCAGAACTTTCTGTATCTGGATTACCTCCAAAAATTTAACTTTCTCCTATGCCAGTGGTGGGCAACCTTTTTTTTTCAACTGAGCTAAATTTCGCCAAAACCACGATTGAAACTTATTTTGAGAGCCACACAGGCGTGCACTGACAGAGGCTAGGAGCAGAGTCCTGACTCCTAGAGAGGCCGCCCCGCACAGAGAAGAGCCACATTAAAAAGTGTAAAGAGCTGCATGTGGCTTGCGAGCTGGGGCTTGCCAACCACTGTCCTAGGCTAATTTCTTGATCCTATTTTCATCGGTCACTATATAGCTGGTTAAATTGTGTTTAACTGTATGGATCTTATTGTTTTGTTCTAAGCACCAATGCAAACAGAAATTTTTGTATTTAACTTTGGTGCTTTAATATTTGCACAATTCTGGAGAAATTCATGTTGGATTTTTGAAGTTCTCAGCTATACTAATGAATGTTTTCCAACTTGTATGATATTATATTGTGTATCTTACACAGCAAATTATTTTCAAACTGTATTATCTGCAGAAAAGTCCTTGTGATTTTGTTTAGAGGAGCTTATGAAAAGAAACTTGAATGTTCTAGACTTATCAATAGTTTTTCTGTAATAATACAAAAAAGGTGAAGAAGGTGGGCATCCCCTCCCCCAACTTCTTATTTATCCCACCTGAGATCAGAACCACCCACACCTGCAATAGGAGGGAAGAGGATTCTACTTGTGGGGAGAGAGGAGATAAGAAGGAAAAAGCAGAATCAGCAGAGAGAATCAACAAGGAGAATCAGCAGAAAGAATCAACAAGTAAAATCAACAAGGAAAACTAGAAGGAGAATCATCAAAGGGCAATCAGTCAGCAATAAAGACTAAAGAGCAGCTGAAAGGGAGACAGAGGTAGAAAGAGCTAGAGAGGGAGCAGAGAAGTAGCTGCTAGGAAAAGGCTTAGCATAGAAGCCATGTGAGGAAATGTGCATGGTGTTTAGGAAAAGATTGTGAAATAAAGCTAGCTGATCCTGGAACTTCATCTGGTTGCTTTATGAATTTCTCTGTTGTATCCCTGCTAACTTCAGATACGCCAGGCCATAGGGGCTGAAAAAGATGGGCCTAGCCAAAAAAGGCCTGATCTTTACCAAATGAACTTTAGGACTCTTCAATTTATATTATAATAACAGTTATAATTTCTATATTTGTGATTTTATGCAAGTTAGATTTATGTCCTAATGCATGCTCTATTCTAGAGAAGGTTTCATGTGCACTTGAGAAGAATATGAACTACAATTTCTGGAGATGTAGGGCCATGTATAAGCCCATTAATCTTAATTCTTCTAGTTTCTCTTTTAGGGCTCTTATGTCTTTGCTTGTTTTCTACTATGGATCTGTCTAATGATGATAATGGTGTGATGAAATCTACTACTATCACATTTTCCTCCATGTTTCTCTAAATAGAAAATATTTAAGTAGTAAAAATTTCTCTAAATAGTAAAAGCAAAAGCCTTTACTATTTTGTTCCCTCACATATTTTGCTAGCTCTGCATTTGGTGCATAATTGTTAATTAGAGTTAGTACTTCTTGATCTAGTGTTCTCCTGATCAATAGTCTTTTTCTCTGATCACTATCTTCAGGTTGAATGCAATTTGATCTGATAAAATAATGGCTGTACCAGCATGTTTTTGTTTTCCAGTGACTTGAATAATTTATTTCCTTCCTTTTATTCTGAACCTCTGTATATCCTGATCTTTAAGTGTGTTTTCTGCAGGTAGAACATATCAGGTTGTCGTTTCTAATCCAACTCTCTACTATGTGTCTTCTAATGGGGGAGTTTATTTCGTTGACATTTAAGGAGATTATTGACAGAGACGTTTGTTGTGTTGTATTGTGTAGGATTGTTGTTGTTACAACTAGGTGCTTTGGTTGTGTAATTTATCTCTGAGTAGTTTATTTAGCGTCCATTTTGTTGGTGTAAATATTGTGAGTTTTTTCGTCTGAGAATGATTTTAGTCCTTTCCCCCATGTAAATCAGAGCTTTGCTGGGTAGTGGACTCTAGGTTGGAAGCTTCTTTTGTTCTGTAGTTTAAATATGGAATTCCACTGTATTCTTGCCTGAATCGTTTCAAATGGGAAATTTAGTTTGATTCTTATGTTCTTTCCTTTGTACTTGAGGTTGTGTTTCCTCCCTTATTGCTTTAAAGAATTGACCTCTCTCTTTGTTTTAGTCATTTCGATTAATATATTTCTTGGTGTTGGTCTAGAGTAGTAAAATGATCTGCTATTATTTCCTTCACTAATTATTCTTCCCTTTCTTCTTTTCCTCCCCTTCTGGTATTCCTGTAAGTCTTAGATTATTTCTTTGGTCTTTGTTCATTAAGTATCTTACATTTTCTTCCAATGTTTAGTTTCTCATTTCGTTATTGACTTCTTTGTTGTTGCTGGCTTCCATTTTGTCTTCAAATTTACCCATGCTATTCTCTATGTATGCTACTATGGCCTGCTGGCATGTTTTTAGTTCTCTTTGTTCCATTTGTATAGACTCATTTTCTAATAAAGTTTATATTTGAGTTGGTTGAATTGTTTGTATATGGATTTCTTAATTTTTTGTTAGTGATTTTTTTGAATTCCTTTGCTAAGCTAGTAAATGATCATCTTAGGCTCTAGTCTATGAAGTTTGTGCATTTTGGAGGACTTGGAAATCTGTTAGGATTTCTCTCCATATTCCCAGCTGCTTGTTTTTTTCCTTACTTTTCCCATCGTTCTTTGCATGGGGTGTTTTTGGGTGCTAAAGTTTCAGAGTGTTGGTAGATTTATTTTAAGATTTATTCATTCTAAGTACACAAGGTTACTCAGTATGATAGAGATATTGCAATCTAGTTTGATGGGTATTTATTTTGGTTTGGTAGACATATATTTCCTAAGGGAGAAAAGTTGGGCCTGGTCTGCCTAGAATAGTCTGTTATAGACTGAGGTGTCAGTGAGGCTTGTGGGTCAGAGGGCTATGGCTTGAATGTATACTACATATCCAACTGATATCTTCTAATCAGGACAATAAGCTTTGGACCAGTGTGGTTGAGGTACAGTGAGTGATGATGAGGGGAGTGCTACTTACATGTGGTTTCCCTTGCACCTCCCAAATTGAAATTTGGACAAAATTGGGGGGTCTGGGCTTGCAGATGGTTACTCCCTAGTAACATTACTGGCATGGTAGGTCACCATGGACAGGAAAGGAGAACAGCTGGGCTTGGCAGGAGCCCATTAGGGGATGGAGCTGCTTTTGCATGGCCCACCTTAAGGAAGCCTGCCTTGCTTCTCTACACCACTTAAATGGTGAGATCCTTAAAGTTGGGGTATCTGGGTTTTCAGGGAGTCACTTCAGGTGACCTTACTTGTGTGGTAGTAGCAGCAGGACAGAGGAGGCAAGGCAAGCATCTTCTATTTTGAGAATTTCTATGCCTTGAAATGAGAGAGCTTAGAAGAAATGGATAAATTCTTTGACTTCTTCAATATCCCAACACTGAAAAAAGAATATTTGGAATACCTCAACAAACCTAAGTTTACTGTGGAAAATAAAATGCTAATTAAAAGACTCTCCACAAACTAAATTATAAGCTCACATAGTTTTAGTAAAGAGTTATTTTGAAACTTTAAAGAAGACCTACTAATAATCACCTCATTCTCTTCCAGGAATTGAAACATGAATTCATTGTTAGGTTGAGTTGATCACTCTATTACCTCTTTTATTTCTCAATATTAAGTAGATTCAAATACACATTGACAACTAAATTGGTGTTTTTCTACAGGGATTATAGTATATAAAAATCGAGTTGTGGCACAGCAGCAAATGAGATCACATGCACCAGGATTACAAATTACTATTCCTAATACTAAAAGATTTTTGCAGCATGTAGGGCTTTCATAATTATGAGAATGAATGGAGTATGTGCTCACACTCACTCCAAAAATTCTATGGTGATATCAGACTAAATACAGAGATTCTTGGCAGATTTTTTCTTCATATTTGAGTTTCTGCATAGCGTTGAAGTGGTAATTGTGCTGATGGTTGAAAATTGTGTGGATTTGGAAGTACAGGGACTTGGCCTGTCTTCTCCACCTGATATTGCCAGTTTTTAGGTGAATGACGAGTGCCCATAATTTTTCACAATTTTGTTTACATCTCTTTCAAGAATATTGTGTCTACCCATGATTTTTTGGAAAAAAAGGCCAACCACTGATAAATTTTATATGGAGTAATAATCCTTGGGGAGAAAGCAATTCTTGGGGAGAAAGCAGATGGGAGGCATCATTTTCACTAACTTCAAACTCTACTACAAAATGATATAAAAAAGAGTGGTGTCTTTAAAAAGATAGACCCTTAGTTCAATTGAAAAGTCTTGAATAACCTGAGACAATCAGATATATGCTCAATAATATTTGATATAGGAGAAAGAAATCAGAAAGGAAAAATAAATGCCTCTTCTAGAAAACTAGTAAACTACATGCAAATAATTAAATATTGACCTCATTTTAACATCTTGCACAAAAATCAAATCAAAATGTTAAATTATACCTTGCTTTACCTAAAATTCCTGATATTTTTGTATCTTTTTGTAACAACATGGCTTTATCCCAAAACACAGATGGTCTTATATGTAAACTTGGGCTGGACAGGCTCAGTATAGCCTGCAGTATCTGCACTTACTTTGTTCTTACTCCCCGACCTGAAGGTGGTCTCTGTACTCAGTAAAACAGTTCTGGCAGGCAGCTTGCTATCCGTACAAGGTAGAAGACTTCTAGGTTATATGTTTCATCTGAAACCCGGCTTCAATTAATTCATGTTCGACCCTGATTCAGAATTTTTATCCAGGGTTGGAAATTTGGCACTTGGGGTGATTTTACAACTGGCTCTTGAATAGCAAATTAAGAACCTGAGAAGACCCCAACTATAATGATTGGCTTGACCCTCTGGTGAACAATCACTATGACAGCCCCATCAAGTTGGACTGAATGTATTGTGCCTTTTGTTGGAACATCGATGCACATGGTCTTCAATCTGTAGGGCTTCATGTTGTTCTGATCTTAACACCTGCATTTATCACTCTGGACTATATGTATCAGGCTCCATAGAGATTCTCCTGCACACATGCCACAAAACAGGAAAGGGCGTTTCCCAGTGGTGATGAGTTCTTAATCTAAAGGCCTTCCCAGGGATGATAATTTGTCATTTACTACTGTCAATAAACCAGAGAGGCCCCCACATCTCCCAAGGTTGATGAGCTGGCTACAGTCACTGCAGACCAGAATCTGAAAACAGCTCAACCAGAGATACCCCCACATCCTAAGAATTGAGTCAGGTGTACAAGCTGGTACTAGGAATCCAAGTCTTGGACACTGTCGAATGGTTCAATTGCCATAATAGCATGGAATTACCAACATAATTGACAACAAAAGAAGACATATTTGTTTACAGGAGAGCTATTAAGAGAAACAATCACGGGTAGCTTCTGTGCAGCTTTGGAGATAGGGATACTGAAGTTTGACATAGTGAAAGTAGAGAAGGGTCCAAATACTGCTAAAGTGTCTGGACCTGGTGAAAAGCTAGTAAAAGGTAGCCGATATATTCAAAATATACATAGATTTTGTCAATTCATCCTCTGGCCTCACTCAACTGCCACACCACCTACAGTGGCAGAGGAACCCTCAGGAAGAACAGAAGGAGGCAGTAAAGGGGAGAGAGCTGCAGGGTCTGGGTAGCATCTCAGATGCTGATGTCTATCATCTTTCTTTCAACTGGAGACACTTTATATGAGCACTTTAGCACCCAACCTGCAGCAGCTTATTGAGGAGACCCCAGAAGCCACCACAGCAGGTGAACATGGAGAATCCAAGCCCATTCAAAGCCCAATTGAGGAGAATCTGCTTTCAGAACTTCCTACAACTGGGTTACCTCAAGATTTTAACTTTCTTCTAGGTTTATCTCTTTACCCTATTTGCATCAGTCAATATATTGCTGGTTAAACTGAGTTTTATCTGTATGAATTTTAATAACTACGATTTTGTTCTATGCCCTCCTGCAAACATAAATTTTCATTCAACTTTATTGGTTTTAATATTGGTTTGCACAATTCCAGGGAAGTTCATAATATTAGAGGTTTAAAAATTCTCAGCTATTCTAGTGAATGTTTCCCAATTGCTATGTTTGATCATGTATATTATGTATCAACTTATTATCAAATTATATCTTCAAAATTATCTAATGTCATTTTTCCACAGAAGTAGATGGAAAAGAAAATTGGATACTAAAACTTTTATTACAATGCTCATTATAAGAATGCTTAGTAAACTTATTTTCAAAATGCTTATATATATTTTCAATAATGCTCTTGTAATTTTGTCTATAAAAGTTTATGAAGAACTCTGATATTCTAGACCAGTGGTTGGCAAGCCGCAGCTCACAAGCCACATGCTGCTCTTTACACTTTTTGATGCGGCTCTTCCATGTGCCGGATGGCTGCTCCAGGAGTCAGAACTCTGCTCCTAGCCTCTGTCAGTGCGAGCCCGGTGTGCAGCCCCAGCGGCCAGTTCCACACAGCTCCAGTCGGGTCATGTGGTATGGGGGAGCGTGACTTTCTGTGTGGCGCCACGACGTTGAGGCAGCATCCTCTCTCTGTTTGCTGCCCTCAGAAGAAGACTGACATTGTAAGGCAAACTTCAGGAAACTTCAGGCAAACTTCGGGAAACTTCAGGGGTAGGGTCTCCTTGTATTTAGACCATAATTTTTCTTTCCATGTCCCTTATATTTTGGTGGGCCTATGCAAACAAATGCCACTCTAACACTATTTTTTACTATTTTCCCTTGACTCCAATCCTTAAGAAAAACAACCCACTAAAACTTTTGAGGTTAACTTAAACTAGTAAGCATGTGCATGGAACTAGATAAATGTACTTTGCCCTCAATGTTTAAGGAGTTACATAAGTCTAATCTCTTTGGATTATATTGTGTGCTGCTAAGAAATAGTATGTAATACAACTGGGAATTTGAGGGACAAATTAATTGTATTGTACATGGGTTCAGTTTTGTTTTTCTTAATTTTCTTTGGTTGAAAGATCAAGGCTGGGATATCATCATTGGGACTACCGAGAATTCTGCTTATGGGTGATTGGGCTTCCACTGTAACTTTACCATGTCCTCTTTCTTTGCATCTTTGTTGTCATAATTAAAAAAAAAAGAATATTCAAAGTAATGTTGAAACTCAATCATGTATGATGTAATTTGTAAATCATGGTGATTCAAAAAAAAGATTGCAAAATAAAATAAAAAAGTAAGGCAAATTTTAATGAATTTAACGTTATCGATAAATAATCTATAAATAATATTATTTTAAAGTTTTTGTTTTATTAGTTGTGTTATTTGTATCCTCCCGACCTATGTATATACTTGCATGCAGAATATTCTCAAAAAAATATTGAAACTAAAAACAGTAACATCCTATGTATTTTTGGTTTTAAAAATGTGGCTCTCAAAATAAATTTCAATCATGGTTTTGGTGAGATTTGGCTCAGTTGAAAAAACAAGGTTGCCCACCACTGTTCTAGACAAATGTTATAGTACTCATTGTAAGAATGTTTAAGGATTTTCAAATTATGTTTATCTGCAGAGGTTCTAATGTTCATGTTTAGAGAAGTCTCTGAAAAAAATCTTGTGATATGTATAAGATATGGAAAGATAAGTAAACAGCTTATTGTTTTGAGAAAGATGTAGAAAATTTAAACTTTGATACTATTAAGGCAACTTTTACTATGCCTATGCAAAATAACAACCAATTTTATAAGTTTTGATCTGGGGTTCCCACCTCTTGCAGAGAACAATAGAACATGATTTATCTGCACCTCTAAAATTTTTGAACAGCAAAGGGGCTGTTATTAGATTATATCTTGTTTTGCCTCAAGCAAAGATGATCTCTTGTTTCTTTGTATCTGTTTTTTTTTGTTTGTTTGTTTTTTTACAACTTGGTTTTACCCCAAAACAGAGATTTTCTTAGATGTAAACCTGGATTGGGGCAGGCTCAGGATAGTCTGAACTATCTGTGGTTACTCTGTCTGTCTTTATTCTCCCACCTGTGGGTGCTTTCTGTACTGAAAAAAGAAAAACCAGTTCTGGCAGGCAGGCAGTTGCTATAATATGGAATAGAATATTGCCAGATTATACGTGTTTCAAGCGCAGCCTGGTCCGGATTATTTCTTGCAGCATCTCTGCTTCAGACTCATTCAAACAAGCTTGGAGATATGTTGTGTGGGGTTATTTTACAAAAATGAATTAAAGATCTTCATATCAAAAATGAAATATAAGGTGCAGAAGGGAAACCATAGACAGAACTCCCCATGATATTGAAATTAAAGACATCTTTAAGGATGAAACATCACTGAAGATGCAAGTGGAAACAAAGATAATCAAGTAGAATCACAGTAAATTAGGAAGCTCCTGCACATCTATGAAAATGGGAACCAAAATATAAAGAATTCTCATAAATTGGGAAAGCTAATTCACCCAATACTCATCTGGTAAGGGGTTAACATCTAAAATATTTAAGTCACTGGTAGATGTTAACTAGAAAATATCTAACTCCATCAATAAATGGGGAGAAGAGATGAACAGAAACTTTTTCAAAGAAGAAATACAGATGGCCAAAGGGCACATAAAATGTACTCTCATCCTTAATCATCAGGGTTATGCAAAGCAAAACAACATAATATTATCTCAAACCACAGAAATTAAAACTCATAAAAACAAAAACAACCAGTGCTGGATGGATGCAAGGTGAAAGGTCCTACATTCACTGCTGATGGGAATTTAGTCTTGTCCAACCTTTTTGGAAAACAGTGTAGACAGTCCTCAAAAAAAATGAAAATTGACCTTCCATATGACCCAGTGATTCCACTTGTAGAGATATAAACTAGGAGCCCTAAAACACAATTCAGACAATTTTGCATTTCTATATTCTTTGCAACATTATTCACAATAGCTTGAATCTGAAAACAACCCAAGTGCTCTGGAATAGATAACTGTATAAAGAATCTATGATACATCTACACAATGGAGTTAGAAAAAATAATGAATTCAAAAAAAAAGAAAAATAATGAATTCATAAAGTCTGCTTATACCTGATTGTGTATAGAGTATATCATCCATAGCAAAATTATTCACAGGGAAAGGAATAGATGAAGAGATATCAAACTCATTTGAGAATACAAGAAAGATATTGTGGTAATAATACTCAAATAGATTGAATCCAAATTCCAGGAGAACTAGTTCTCCTAGTCTATGGCAAGAACTTTGCCACAAAGAGAGAGGAATAAAGTTAGACCAGAGTAGGGACGACTATGACAAAATAGTTGGAAATGGCAATTTGTGTACAGAGAGATAAAGCTATATGCATGTTATCCCTCTAGTATCAACATTGCAATCCACAGTGTCTAAAAGTTAAAAAAGAAAATACAATATAGATAGATGAATGTATTGATAGATGGATGTATCAATAGACAAAAAAGAGAAGAAAGAAATATATGTCACAGAAGTAGATTGGGATACACCCGAGAAGGATCTGGGGGAACTGAGGCAGAAAATGTGTACTGATGATGAGATGGGTGTTGAACATTGCATGACTAAAATTTAATCATAAATAGCTTTGGAAGTTCAAGTAAAATTTTACTCATTAAATAAACATAATTAAATAATTAGTTTGAAAAGAATGTGGGGGAAAGTTACTTGTTCACATCAGGTGGGAATGTCAACGAGTTGAGAATTTTAGGAAGATAATATGGACATTCTTCAAAATCTAGTAATTGAATTTCCGTATAATCCAGAAATTCCACTTCTATGAATATACCACAATGACTTAAAGCATAATGCAGAAAAGACATTTGCACTACTATATTTATTGCTCTTGATGCAATAGTCTAAATATGGAAACAACCCAACTACCAATTAACAAATGACTGGATAAAGTAAACTCAAAGCAAAATTAATGAATTGGACACCTCCCAAAATAATACAAGATTAATTAAAGCAAAAGTGGGCTATATATAAAAAAGATAAATCAGTAGCAAAATTCAAAAAAGAGAAAAACTTAAAAAAATCAAAGCAGATATTAAAATCTGGTGTCACTATAGACATTAGAGATTATAAAAGGATAATTAAAATTATATTGAGTATCTCTCTATCATAAAATAAGAGAACCTGTAAAAATGGATAAATTCTTGGACTCCTATCACCTACTCTGTTTGACCAAAGATGAACTGAAATGCCTGAATAGAACTATTAGTATTTAGAAAATTGAGATGGTAATAAAAAGTCATCCCAAAAATCTAAAGCACAGGCACAGATGTATTCACTAGTGAATTTTTTAATCATTTAAATAGGGCCAACTCCTAATCATTTTAGGCTCATTCAGGAAATTGAAGAAACTGAAACACTCCCAAACATTTTCTATTAAGCTAACATCACCCTGGTACCAAAAAGCAGACAGAGAAACCAAAAATATAGAATTGCAGGATAGTATCCTTTATAAACACAGATGCAAAGATATTTAACATAATACTAGCAAATAGAATACAGCAATTCATTGAGAAGGTTAGACACTATGACTAGGGGAATTAATGCCAGAGATGCAAGTAATATTTAACATATACAAGATATTTAATATACCATACATATCAACAAAATAAAAATAATATGGTCATATCATTAAATACAGAGAAAGCATAAGACAAGGGCTAACACTTGTTAATGACTATAAAACTCTCAATAATGAGAATTGCAGAATATTTTCTCGATGTTGTGAAGGCCATTTAATGCAAGGACATAGCAAATGTTCTACTCAATAGGAAAAATGCTAAAACTCTTTGCTCTGGTATTTTGCACAGGACAAAGTTGCCCATTCTCACTACTTATATTCAGTATAGTAATAGAAGTATTTCACGTATCAATTAGTCAAGAAAAAGATAACAAGGGTACCCAGACAGAAAAGGAAGAAGTCAAGTTCTCACAGTTTTAAAAAATAACATGATAGTTTAATAAGAAGACCCTAGACTCTACCAAAAGAATCTGGAAAAAATAGATTTGCATAGTAAAATATCAGGCTACAAAATTATTATGAAAAAATGCATGGATTTCCTACATACATGTAAGAGAAAATAGATATATTAAAATACAGTTCTTTCCCAATTTTGCCTCAGAAAAATCAAGTACCATGGAGTCAACTTAACTTGGTGGAAAATTGATAAGAAGGTGAAAGATCTATACAAGGAAAATTACAAAACAGAACTTCAAAATAATATAGGGTAGAAGGAAATGGAAACACTCTCTGTTCATTATTGGGAGGACTAATATCATTACAGTGGGAATAAATCCCAGTGCATTGTTGCATTGTTGTTAGATTACACATTGTTTTACCCAAAACAAAGATCATTTTTAGTTTATTTCTGTTTGTTTACAACTTGATTTTACTCCAAACAAAGATCATCTCTGGTTCCCTTTTTATCTGTTTGTTTACAACTTGGTTTTACCCCCAAAGCAGATATAGTCTTACTTCTAAACCTGGATAGGACTGGCTCATGATAGCATGAAATATGTTTCCTTATTCTGTCACTACTCCCCACCTTGGGTTGGTCTCTATACTCAACAATAATGACAGTGCAGGTCACTCTTCATAAAACATAGATTGCGAGACTACACGTGTTTCACCCTCAGCCTGGCTTGAATTATTTTATGTGCAACCCTGCTTCAGATTCATATACCTAGTGTTGGAAATATGGCTCGTGGGGTAATTATACA
The DNA here is from genome assembly GCF_024139225.1 of Suncus etruscus. NCBI lineage: Eukaryota > Metazoa > Chordata > Mammalia > Eulipotyphla > Soricidae > Suncus > Suncus etruscus. The sequence goes on along the minus strand of NC_064868.1, from coordinate 60,364,824 downwards.
CATTGTAGAGATTAAATGCAATCCCTTTAAGGATATCCATGACAATGTTTTCAAAGAAATAGAAGAAACACACCTGAACTCCATAGAAAAAATAAAACTACAAGGATAGCTAACACAATCATTGGGAAAAAGTAGATGGAAGGCATCTTTTTCCCCAAACTTAAACTGTATTATATGGCAGTAGTTATTAAAACAGTATGGTACTAAATTAAAGACAGATTCTCAGATAAATGAAATAGACTTCAATATTCTGAGAATGACTTTCTGGTATATGAACAATTATCCTTTGATAAAGGGACAAAAAAAGAAGTCGATAAAGGGGACCTCTTTAAAAAATTTATGTTTAGAAAATTGGTCAGCTACATGCAAACATTGTATAGGTCTATCTCTTTAACTCCATGCAAAAAAAGACAATTCAAATCAATTAAAGATCTTGGTATCAGACCTAAAATAATAAGGTATATAGAGAAAAATTTATGCACTTTTTTCCATGAAATTGAAGCTAAAGGTATCTTCAAGGATGACATACAATTGGCCAAGCAAGTGGAAGTAAAGATAAACAAATGGGACTACATTTACATCTATTTACCTATTTATACACCTATAAACCTATATTTACCTATACACCTACACCTATTTACATTATTAAACTAACAAACATTTGCATTTCAAATTAACTTGTAAACAGAATACAAAATGTCCCCCATGGAATGGGAGAAAATATTTACTATTGCCTATCTGATAATGGTTTAATATCTATGTAATACAAATCATTGGTAGATCTTAGCAAGAATAAAGCATTTAACCCCAATCAAAAATGGAGGGAAAGTGAGCAAGCATTTTCTCAGTGAAGAAATACAGATGGCTAAAAGGCACATGAAAATGATGCACATCATTAATCATCAGGGAAATGAAAATCAAAACATCACAGAAACTGGCACCCAACATAATGATCAAGAACAACCAGTGCTGGCACAGATGCATGGAGAAAGGGCCTGTCATTCTCTGCTTTTGGAATGTCAACTGCTCCAGGCATTTTGAAAAAATTTCTTGAATAACCATATTCCTCATTTCTTCTTGAATTTAGCTTCTATATGAATTAGCAATATCAATCCTAGGAGTCCTAAAACACAACACAATGCATAAAACCCTCTACATTCCTATGTTCATGGCTGAACATAGCCAGAATCTGGGAACAAACCAAGGGTCAGAGAATTCGTGAGTGGATAAAGGATCTTTGTTATATCTACACAATAAAATACTATTCAGCAGTTAGTAAAATATGAAGCCATGAAATTTGGTTATACAGAATAGACACGGAGAGTATTATGCTGATCAAAATGAGTCAGAGAGGAATAGATATCGAATGCAATCATTAATGAGATATGAAAATAAGATAGTATGGTAACAGTATCCAGAGTCAATAGAGGTGAGGGCCAGGAGGACCATTCCATTGTAGGAACCTTTCCACAAATAGTGAGGGGGTGCAGCTTGGGCAAATCATTTTCTTTTCTCTGATTCAGCTATCTCCTCTTCAAACAGTAACTCCACTTACTCCTGGCTCCATGCTCAGGAATCACTCCTAGCAGAGCTTGGGGGGATCATATAGTAATTGAATTTGATTAGCCACAATCAACAACCCTACATGCTGTATTCTTTCATCCTCCCAAAGAGATCCATTTGAATTCAGATGAATTCTTTTAGTGAAATATTATAGAAAATGTTATTATATATCACATTTAAAGCGACCCTTTGTAAATTCAATTGTTTACTGAATTAAAACTTGTTATAAAATTTATTATAGAATTGATTCAATTGAAGTTATGTAGCAGCTATTTTTGAAAAGGCAATGGTTGAATTTAAGGTTTACAGCTCTTGTTCAATACAATTCTACCAACATATTAAATTTAAAGAGTTCCTAAAACTTGTATATAAAATTTAATATCTCCTTTGCCTTAGTAGTCAGGAGGGAAAGCCATATATTAGTTTTCCCCCATATTCTTTCTAACTCAAAGTTTTGCATATTCCAGACTAGTTGTCTCTAGAGGGCAGGCACTCTGTTTTCTTTATTTCCCAGGACAGGTATAATATAATAAATAACTTTATTTTATTGCATTTATTTTATTTTATTATTTTATTTTATTTTATTTGGTGTTTATGGGCAAGAGCCAGTGGTGCTCAGGTATTACTCCTATTTCTGCATTCAGAAATTGCTCCTAGCAAGCTCGGGGGACCGTATAGGATTCTAGGGATCAAACCAGGGTAGGTCCTGGATTGTCTGTGTGCAAGGAAATTGCCCTACCGCTGAGCTATCTCTTCAGCCCCAGTCACACAGAATTTTAAAATGAATAAAAAAGAAAAAAAATAAATGAAATCATATAAAGTGTCTAAATATATTAATAGTGGATTATACAAGTATGGTATACATACCACAATGGTTTTCTATGCATCTGCAAGCAGCATAAAATTATGTAATTATTGCAACTTGGACTGAAATAGAAGATATCAAGTTAAGTGAAATAAGTCATAATTTAAAAAGTACACCATATATTCATCTCATTTATCTGTGGTATATAGGACAACAGGACAAAATAATTCAAGGTATCAAAAGAGTGTATTTAGATTACCCTCATCACTAGATTATATTACAGAAAACAGGGAACTAAGAAGAGACAGGCAAGAAATAAAAGGGGTAGAAGGCTCCAGATACATTGATAGTATAGAACTTTGGCACATCTGTATACATGAACCACAGATTCCCCCACCAAAAAATGAAATTATAAGATCCATACTAAAAACCCAATCTTAAAAATGGTACTGTCAAGGACCATTTCTCTTCTAGTAGAGAAACTGAGGACATTGGTAGAAGAAAGTTAACATTACTCACTGTGTTTACAGACTTTTTATACTGGAGTTATAGTCATAAATGTATACATTACCATTTTAATTTCCCACCACCAATATTTTCCCATTTACATCCCCACCCAGTACCCTGACTTTCTCTGACAGGCATTCTGCCTCAATCTCTCATATCATGGTTATTGTCATTGTGTTTAGCTCTCTAGCTGTATTCACATTATTTGTGCCAAGCTTCAGTCATTAGCAGGTACTCCCACCATTTATCTATATTGTCTCTGTTATTGATATACTGTCTTTTATTTTTCTTATATCCTGCAGATAAATTAGACAAATTTATGTCTATCCTTTTTCCCTCTGGTTCATTTCAATACTAGATTATTTAATTTTCAGGTGTTAAAGTTCTTCTCTGTGTCTGTTTGTAATTCACCTAAAATTTCTGTGAATGAAGATGTAAAAAGGTAATTAATACAATATATATCTTCTTGATTATATGGAGGTATGTTTTATGGCCCAGCATGTAGTCTTTTTTGGATAAGGACACATATAAATTGGAGAAAAATGTGTATCCAGTTTCCTAGGGATGGAGAGTCCTGTATATATCTAAGACATTCTCATATATTTCTTTTTTCAGAGCTCATATATTCTTGTTGGGTTTTAGCCTGTTATATTGGTAGACATATTAAGGAGTGATAGGGTAGTATTGAAGTCTATTACTACTATTGTGTTGCTATTGTCTTTCTTCAGATTTCTCAGCAATTGTTTCAAATATTTTGCTGGTCTCTCATTGGGTGAATATAAGTTTATGAGTGTAATATCTTCCTAATGCACATATACCTTGACTACCAAAAAGTGTGAATCTGTCCTTTTTTTAAATATATTTTTTATTTAAGTAACATGATCATAGTTGGGTTACAGTCATAAACAGAACATCCCCGGTGTAACATTACACCCTCCTCCCTTCCCATCCCCTGCCTGTATTCAAGACAGGCATTCTACTACAGTCATTTGTTTTTAAGTTCAGTAAATTGTATTTTTTTCCTTAAAGGATAAGAGTAAAAATATAGTAAAGGTATGATAGTGGCAATCGCCGTTGTTTGCATAGGTACAGAAAAATGGGGAAAATTGAAAAAAAAATCCTTGACCTGATTACAAAAAGGCCTCACCGCAGAAGTTTATTGGCATAAGATAGACTCTGGGTTCCAAGCATACCAGTCTGTCCAACCCGAGTCATTCTCCATGGTCCTGGTGAAACATTTTCGCACTTTAGCTATTGTTGGTATCAGATTTTTATATTTAAAGACTCTGGATTCTTTGCATTTCTTGCATCGATGTCAGGCTGATGTTATGTCCCTTTTTTTAAGTCTAAAGTCTGTGTCATCTGATATAAATATGGCCACTCCTAAATTTTTTTGAAGTTTTAGGAGAAATCCAGCTTTATTACAAGGCCCTAATTTCCATATGCATTTCCCACATGGTTTCTATGCTAAGCAGCCTTTTTCCTGCTCCTCTGCATCCAAGCTGGCTGCCTATCCTCCCCCCTCTGTCCCCCCCAGGCAACCCTATTATCCTCTCCAATATACCCTCCCCCAAACCCAGGAGTGGGTGGTCTGATCATCCAGGTGAGATTAGCATATGGAATTGAGGTAGGGGTAATATTTCCCCCTTCCTTGTTTAAACAAAAAATGAGAAAAGGTTAGCTTTTGTTTTCCTGACATTCGCCAATGGCGGGAAATCTAGTAAAGCCCAATGCATAAAGTTTAACACATATGATTAAAATGTCAGCCTTTTAAATAACCAGAACTTTTCTGCAAATACACTTGTAGTTTAAAATTCTTTATTTTATTTTTAATATAATTTTTATTTTAATCATAGTGGCCTACATATCATTGACAAAAATATTTTAGGTACATATTAACATAAAATCAGGGGAATTCCTTCTGGCACCAACTTGTGCCAGTTTTGATATGACAACGAGGAAAGGAAAACTTGACCTAAGACCAGGCTGTCCTATCACATCACCTAAACTAAATGAACATCAGAAGAGCTATTGTTCTTTGAACTGTGAAAAATAAGAGCACCAACAACAAAAAACTGTCTTTAACAACTGTGACTGAACAGAGCCTACCTTGGGACTAATAAGGAAAACCCTACCCTAGGCTGTAGTCCAGGACACATAAAAAACAACAACAAGTTTATCGCAGAGGTCCAACTTGGACAACAGAGACTGAGCAGAACCTTTGGATCCATAATATCTTAGGCTTCAGATTAGGGACTGAATGAAAACAGGGAGCAAGTGTTACAGAAGACTGAACACCACAACAATGATGGATAGGAACCTCTAGAAACTAGAGACTCTATCCTAGACCCTGAGCTATAACCTGCGCAAATACCAAGATCGCTAGATACAGTGGCTTGATTTTCTCACACACAACCGAGAGGAAACTTCCCTGGCATCACAAAAAAGCCTTTGGGATGGGGTAATAAGTATATTTGGAGCCAGGAGTTGATCCCATGATGGTATGCTTCAAAGATGGAGAAACCCTGAATCTCTTAGGCCACGGGAATTCCTTTTCTTCCCCCAATGCTTACTGTGCCTATGCAAAAAAAAAAGTGGGGGGAATGCCAAACCCTACCACTCCAGCACCCATACTTTTTATTGTTTTGTTTTGATTTGTTAGTTTTTTACTTTATTTTCCTTCACTTTTTTCTTTCACTTTTTTCTTTTTTTTCACACTTGTGGTTATTATTTAGAGATTTATTTTTATTTTTACTTGCCGGGTCCATTTTTTTTCTTCCATTTTTCTTTCTTTTCTTTTTTTTTCTCTCTCTTCTTTCTGTTTTTGGTAGTTGTCACCAATTTTTTTCTCCCCTTTTTCTTATTCTTTTTATCTTCAATGATGGTGGAATGGATGCTCAATCTACAACAAGCTGTAAAGTGGAGACCAGTTGCACTAGCATACTGGGGGTTAGAGGAGAGAGATATGGGATGCATACTGGGAACAGGGGCGCAAGGAGGACAGCACTGGTGGTGGGAATGCCCCTCATTCATTGTCACTATGTACCATAAATGATGCAGAGAAAGATTTGTAATGCACTTTGGCCACAATAAAAATTAAAAAAATATCAGGGGAATTACCATCAACAAATTGTCCTCCCTCCACCTCCCCCGTCCTACCTTCCATATCCTCCTCCCTCACCCCAGGGACTGCCAGAATAAATTGTCTTCTCTGTACCTAGCTAACTACATAGTGGTCCTACACCTGTTTGGTCTTGGTACCTCCCTTATTTCCCGCTCTAGTTGGGAGGCAGGACTAGATAGTTAAAGTTATGTGGTTTTGTTTGAAGAAGAGAAAAGTAATAAACTGGGGGGAAATCAAATACGCTGAAAATGGGTGGAGTCCTTCTGGAAGGTCTCATCCTATTTTGAAAGACAAAGGTGAAAAAGGAGGTGGAACATCACAACAGTACAAAAAGAAGTGTCAAATAAAACATCCAGTGAACACTCCAACAAAAAAGATAAGCACCACATAAAGGCCATGGTCTTGAGATTTAAAAGAATGGCAGAGCACATAAAGGAAGAAAAGAAAAGAAGAACAAATAAATATGAACGGAGATAACTCCAATAACTTCACCAAAACAAATAAATCAGCAAACACTAGATAAATATAAATAAATAAATAAATAAATAAATAAATAAATAAATAATTTGTGCTTTTTGCCTTTTGTTTCTCTTTTCTTTCCTCCTGCACAGGCACAGTAAATATCAGGGTCATTCAAAAAGGAATTCCCTTGGCCTAAGAAAAACAGGGTTTCTCCAACCTTGAAGTATATTGTCATGGGATTAACTATAGACTCCTTTCAGGTTCATTTACTCTCCCCTTGCTGCTTTTGTGGTGTATGGAAGACTTCTGCTCCGTCCTGGGTGATAAAATCTGACTTCTGTATCTAGAGATCACGGTATCTGCACAGGTCAGGGAGTGGAACTTATGATGAAGACTTTCTTTGTGGTTCTAGAAGTTCTGCTCCCTTCGTGTCATTTTAATTCGTTTTCTGTGGTTGGTGGCCTTGGTCTTTGCACTGATCCTAGGACGGGGCCTGGGATAGCGTCTTTCGTTATGTTTCCAGAAGACCCATTCCGTTGCCACTGTCTCAGACAGACCTCTGGAACTACAGATCACGGTTGTTTTGCAGGTCGTAGCTCAAACCCTAGACTAAGGCTTTTTTATTCGTCCCAGGATACATACAGTCCTGTCATGGTTCTATCAGCCAGACATCTGTAAATCGCGATCTTGGCATTTGGACAGACCAAAGAATGACAAGTCTTCTGATTTTGTCTTATCGTTAGCTGGTGAGGTAGGATAACATGCTCTTAGGTAAAATTATTCCCAGTTTCCTCGTTGTCAGGATATCATATTAGAGCTGGCACTTATTGATGTCCAAGCAGTATTAAGGATGTCCCAGATGGGTTTTGTTTCCTGTGGCTGTTGTGAAGAACTGTGTCATTTCTATGTCTGGGATCCAGTGTTCAAGGCTGGATGGTTCATGTCTAATCACCTGGGGTCTAAGTTGGGTCCATGTGACATATTTTAAGGTGGGATATGCCCCTGTATTGTAAAGAAGTATGAGTTCTTATCTATAGTAAATAAGAGCCCGTTTCTATACGTAAGATTTCCCTATTTTTTAGTGTGCCTTTGCAGGGAGAAATGGTGCTACATTATATTGCGGGTGCATTTGAGGGTGGAAAGAGAAGAAAACAGAAATAGGTCACACACAACCAAAAAGATAAAAATAGAAATAAAAATATATGTGCTCATATATATATATATATATAAAGATTTAAAAAAATGAAATAAAGAAGTGATTAAAGGAACAGAGTGATGCAAGAGACTACCTTACTTTTGGGGAAAAGCAGGTAAAGAGGTGGTGTAATACAGGTCTTATACTTATGAAGGAAGTATAGGTTTCCCCATTGTCTTTTGAGATTTTCTTGTGGTGTGTGGGTTCCCAGGGGCCTTTTCATCACACATCCTGACCCTCTTGAGAATAGCAAAAGATTTGCTGCAGGGAGGTCTTCGGAAGAGTTCTTGCATTGGGAAAACTTTTATAGCTAAGCCCGGTTTCAAGTAACAGTCCACATTAGAAAGGGTTGGTAAGGAGGACCATGCAGCATGAGTCAGCAGGGGAGTTGGTAGCCTTTTCTTGCATGGGACGAGGTGTGGGTTTGACTGGTTGTCTCTTTGCTTGGGTGCTGGATACTGATTCGTTGGGGAGGTAGGTCAGTCTTGATGCATAATGGGTTATGAACTGAGGGTGGAGAGTTTTAATGAGGTGGGAAATCTGGGTGTGATTGAGGGGTGAAAGGATAGTCAGATTTCCAAAGGGGGGAAGGGGAAAGTATATGGAAGGGGCAGGAGAGAGTAAAAGAGAAACTCAATTAAAAAGAAAAAGAGAAAAAAAAAGAAAGTAGTGCGAAGAGAGGAGAAAAGAGCATGGGAATGCTTGTTTGCTTTACTGTGTTCGATGAATAGGGACTGTATTATAAGTCTGTAGGTCATAGTTGCTACCTCGGTGGTCTGGCTGGTCACGTATTTTAGGTCCTAAAAGAAGGTATAACCTAGAGATAAAGGGTATGTTAAAGAGTTTTATCAAGACATTCTCATAGTGCAAGCTGGGTATGGTATCTCGTGTGAGTGAGCCCCAAGATGACATCTTAGTTTGTCCACCCTTTGTATTCAATAACGCCTGTGGACAGCAAAGCAGAAAGCTTATTTTAAATATTTTAAAATGAAGGCATTAAAAGAAATTGTTATGAAATGCTTCTATTGGATGGAACCAGTGATTTTCCATGATATTCTTTACCTGCAATCCTGTATAAGATCCCTAAGGGAGGATTCGGAAGTTACCCAGCAAGCGGGTGAGTGAGTAAAAAATGGCTGACCGTGGGGACTGCCAGGTGAAGTGCTGACTGACTCACTTGCGGAGTCCCTGCCTGGCTGTACTTCTTCTGAGGAAACTGAGGAACTGAAGGGAGCCCTGCCCTGTGCTTCTCTGTCTTTTCTGAATCCTTGGAGCTCTCCTCAGAGCCCTGGGAAGCAAACCCACAAAAAAATGCATTCGGAAGCTACCCAGTGAGCGGGTGAATGAGTAAAGGTGGCTGACCTCGGGGACTGCCAGGTGAAGTGCTGATTGACTCACTTGCGGAGTTGATGCCTGGCTGTGCCTCTTTTGAGGAAACTGAGGACCTGAAGGGAGCCCTATTTGTCCTTCTCTGTCTTTTCTGACTCCTGAAACTCTCCTCAGAGCCCTGGGAAGCGAGCCCCCAAAAACTGCATTCGGAAGCTACCCAGCAAGCGGGTGAGTGAGTAAAAAATGGCTGACCATGAGAACTTCCAGGTGAAGTGCTGATTGACTCACTTGCGGAGACCTGCTTGGCTGTGCTTCTGAGGAAATTGAGGACCTGAAGGCAGCCCTGCCCTGTACTTCTCTGTCTTTTTTGAATCCTTGGAGCTCTCCTCAGAGCCCTGGGAAGGGAACCCACAAAAAACTGCATTCAGAAGCTACCCAGCGAGCGGGTGAGTGAGTGAGTAAGAGGTGGCTGACCTCGGGGACTGCCAGGTGAAGTGCTGATTGACTCACTTGCGGAGTCAATGCCTGGCTGTGCTTCTTCTGAGGAAACTGAGGACCTGAAGAGAGCCCTGTCTGTCCTCTGTCTTTTCTGACTCCTGAAACTCTCCTCAGAGCCCTGAGAAACGAGCCCCCAAAAACTGCATTCGGAAGCTACCCAGCGTGCGGCTCTCCTCAGAGCCCTGGGAAGTGAACCCCAAAAAAACTGCATTCTGAAGCTACCCAGCGAGCGAGCAAAAAAGAACACCATTGCAACAAGAAGAAAAAAAATCACACTAAGAACCCTGCTGGATCACAGAAGCAAGCATTTCATTCCGGACTGTCTTCTCTGCTGCGTGCTCGGGCCTAAGATTTGATCCTGTGTGAGGCTTCATCCACAAAGGACTCCCCTCACTTAGAGGCAATTCGGCCCATCCAGAAAGGGCGGTGCCAGAGGAGAGTGGTGCCTGCATCATATAGCCAATAAATTCCACCACAACACGTAGAAAAACCCACAATACAAGTGTGACAATGAGGAAACAACGCAGGCCAGCATCAGACATAGAGAATGAAGATGACAATTCTGAGGACCAGATAATGACCAACAAACTAATCAACCTCTCAGATAAGGACTTTAGACTAGCAATATGGAAGATGCTCAAAGAACTCCAAGAAACCATGGATCGAGTTGAACAGAACACTAATAAGAACCAAGAAAATATGAAGACAGAAATCACAAAAGTCCAAACTGAAATAACATGTCAACTAACAGGTCTGAAAAACTCAGTAAACAAAGTGAATGACAAAATGGATAAGCTCTGGGACAGGGTATCAGAAGCTGAGAATAGACTTGGTGCTGTGGAAGATGAGATACATAATAATTCCATATAGCAGGAGAGATTGGGAAAAAAACGTAAAGCAAATGAACAGACAATGGAAAAATTAGTCAAAGAATGGGAACAAATGAAAATAGAAGTCTATGATAAGATCAATAGAAACAACTTAAGAATCATTGGAGTCCCAGAGACCCAGGAAGAAAAATTCCAGGAAGAATCAACAGTCAAGAACATCATTAAAGAGAAACTTCTAGAGCTAAAGAAATTATGTGATCAAATCCTGCATGTTCGAAGAGTACCAACCAAAAGAGACCCCAGAAAAACCACCCCAACACACATCCTAGTCGCAACGACATATCCTACAGATAGAGACAGAATTCTGAAAACAGCAAGATCAAAAAGGGAAATTACATTCAAGCAAGCATCCTTGAGATTTACAGCACACCTGTCACCAGAAACACTCAATGCCAGAAAACAGTGGTGGGACATTGTGAAAAGACTGAATGAAATGAATGCTTCACCTAGAATACTGTACCCAGCAAAAGTCACTTTCCGGTTTGACGGAAGAATACATGGTTTCACAGACAAAAAACAGCTCAGAAACTTTACAGACTCAAAACCAGTGTTAAGAGAAAAACTGAAAGACCTAATTTAAGACAAGACTAACAAAAAGACACAACAAATTTCGATATAAAGACGGCAATAAATCCCAGGACAATTCTTTATCTCAACGTCAATGGACTAAATGCACCAGTCAAGAGACACAGAGTGGCTAAATGGATCAAAAAACTCAATCCAACCTTCTGCTGCCTACAAGAAACGCACCTGAATAGCCAGAACAAACATAGACTCAAAATAAAAGGCTGGAGAAAAATTATCCAAGCAAACAACACCCATAAAAAAGCTGGAGTGGCCATACTAATACCAGATAATGCAAACTTTATACTCAGGAAGGTGGTAAGGGACAAAGATGGACATTTTATATTAATCAAGGAAGAAGAGCAGGAAGAAATAACTCTCCTAAACATATATGTACCGAATGAGGGGCCAGCAAAATATTTTATACAACTGTTGACAAATCTGAAAAATAATATCAATAACAACACAATAATCGTGGGGGACCTCAACACGGCTTTGTCAACACTAGTTAGGTCAACCAGACTGAAACCCAACAAGAATATACTAGACCTGAGGAGTGAAATGGAAGAAAGAGGCCTAGTGGATATATATAGGACACTCCATCCCCAGAAACCTGGGTACACATTCTTCTCCAATGTACATGGGACATTCTCCAGATAGACTACATGATGGCACATAAAACATACCTTCATAATATCAAGAGAATAGAAATTTTGCAGACTACCTTCGCTGATCACATGGCTCTGAAATTATTTGTGAATTCCAAAGGGACTCAGAAGAAAAAAATTAACACCTGGAAGTTAAACAGCCTCATACTGAATAACCAGTGGGTCCGAGATGAAATCAAGGAGGAAATCAAAAGGTTCCTGGAAACAAATGACAATCAAGACACAAACTATCAGAACTTATGGGACACAGCAAAAGCAGTACTGAGAGGAAAATTTATACCTTTGCAAGCACACATCAGGAAGGAAGAAGGAGCTTAACTGAGTAGCTTAATGACGCCGCTAATAGAATTAGAAAGTGCTCAACAAAAGGAACCAAAAATAGGGAGAGAGAAGGACATAACAAAGCTGAGAGCTAAAATCAACGAAGTGGAAACCCAAAAATCAGTCCGAAAGATCAACGAAAGCAGAAGTTGGTTCTTTGGAAAAATAAACAAGATTGATAGACCACTGGCAAACCTAACAAAGAAAGAGAGAGAGAGAAACTTGACAACTCGTATTAGGAATGAAAAAGGAGAGATCACTACTGATATGACAGAGATTCAAAGGGTAATCAGAAACTACTTTGAGAAACTCTACTCCATTAAAAATGAGGACCTGGAAGAAATGGATAAATTCTTTTTTTTTTTTTTTTTTTTTTTGGTTTTTGGGCCACAACCGTTTGACGCTCAAGGGTTACTCCTGGCTATGTGCTCAGAAATCGCCCCTGGCTTGGGAGGACCATATGGGACGCCAGGGTATCGAACCGCGGTCCTTCCTTGGCTAGCGCTTGCAAGGCAGACACCTTACCTCCAGCGCCACATACCCGGCCCCAGAAATGGATAAATTTTTGGACTCTTATAATCTTCCACAGTTGAAGGAAGATGATGTAGCATATCTAAACACACCCATCTCCATTGATGAAATTAAAACTGAAATCAAATGTCTGCCCAAAAACAAAAGCCCAGGCCCAGATGGATTCACTAATGAATTCTTTCAAACTTTCCAAGAGGAACTACTACCAATCCTGGCAAGACTCTTTCATGAAATTGAACAAACAGAAACACTTCCAAATAGCTTTTATGAAGCCAACATCACCTTGATACCTAAACCAGACAGAGATGCTACGAAAAAAGAAAATTATAGACCAATATTGCTGATGAATGCAATGCAAAGATCCTCAACAAAATCCTGGCAAATAGGATTCAATGCCTCATTAAGATCATCCACTATGATCAAGTAGGTTTCATCCCAGGAATGCAAGGATGGTTTAACATCCGTAAATCTATCAATATAATACACAACATAAACAACAAGAAAAATAAAAACCACATGATCATATCAATAGATGCAGAGAAAGCATTTGATAAGGTCCAACACCCATTCTTGATCAAAACTCTCAGCAAGATGGGAATGGAAGGAACCTTTCTCAATATAGTTACGGCCATCTACCATAAGCCAGTGGCAAACATTATCCTCAATGGAGAAAAATTAAAAGCCTTCCCTCTAAATTCTGACACAAGACAAGGCAGTTCTTCTCACCACTCCTATTCAACATAGCACTGTAAGTACTTGCTATAGCGATAAGGCAAGAAATATATATCAAGGGAATCCAGATAGGAAAGGAAGAAGTCAAGCTCTCCCTGTTTGCGGATGACATGATAGTCTACTTAGAAAACCCTAAAGACTCTACCAAAAAGCTTCTAGAAACAATAGACTCATATAGCAAGGTGGCAGGCTACAAAATTAACACACAAAAATCAATGGCCTTTCTATACACCAATAGTAATAAGGAAGAAATGGACATTAAGAAAACAACCCCATTCACAATAGTGCCACACAAACTCAAATATCTTGAAATCAACTTGACTCAAAATGTGAAGGACCTATACAAAGAAAACTATAAAACTCTGCTCCAAGAAATAAGAGAGGAAACGCGGAAATGGAAATGCATTCCCTGCTCATGGATTGGCAGGATTAACATCATCAAAATGGCAGTACCCCCCGAGGCATTATACAGATTTAATGCTATCCCTCTAAAGATACCCATGACATTCTTCAAAGATGTGGATCAGGCACTTTTGAAATTCGTTTGAAACTATAAACACCCTAGAATAGCTAAAGCAATCATTGGGAAAAAGAATATGGGAGGAATTACTTTCCCCAACTGTAAACTGTACTACAAAGCAATAGTTATTAAAACAGCATGGTATTGGAATAAGGACAAGTCCTCTGATCAGGGGAATAGGCTTGAATATTCAGAAAATGTTCCCCAGACATACAATCACCTAATTTTCGATAAAGGAGCAGGAAATGCTAAATGGAGCAGGGAAAGCCTCTTCAACAAGTAGTGTTGGCACAACTGGATAGCCACTTGCAAAAAATTGAATTTAGACCCCCAGCTAATATCATGTACGAAGGTAAAATCCAAATGGATTAAAGACCTCGATATCAGACCCAAAATCATAAGATATATTGAACAACACATAGGCAAAACACTCCAGGACATTGAGACTACAGGCATCTTCAATGAGGAAACTGCACTCTCCAAGCAAGAGAAAGCAGAGATTAACAGATGGGAATATATTAAACTGAGAAGCTTCTGCATCTCAAAGGAAATAGTGCCCAGGATACAAGAGCCACCCCCTGAGTGGGAGAAACTATTCACACAATACCCATCAGATAAGGGGCTAATCTCCAAAATATACAAGGCACTGACAGAACTTTACAAGAAAAAACATCTAATCCCATCAAAAAATGGGGAGAAGAAATGGACAGACATTTGACAAAGAAGAAATAAAATTGGCCAAAAGACACATGAAAAAATGCTCCACATTACTAATCATAAGGAGATGCAAATCAAAACAACGATGAGATACCACCTCACACCCCAGAGAATGGCACACATCACAAAGAACGAGAATAAACAGTGTTGGCGGGGATGTGGAGAGAAAAGAACTCTTATCCACTGCTGGTGGGAATGCCGTCTAGTTCAACCTTTATGGAAAGCAATATGGAGATTCCTCCAAAAACTGGAAATCGAGCTCCCATACGATCCAGCTATACCACTCCTAGGAATATACCCTAGGAACATAAAAATACAATACAAAAACGCCTTCATTACACCTATATTCATTGCAGCACTATTTACCATAGCAAGACTATGGAAACAACCCAGATGCCCTTCAACTGACGAATGGCTAAAAAAACTGTGGTACATATACACAATGGAATATTATGCAGCTGTCAGGAGAGATGAAGTCATGAAATTTTCCTATACATGGATGTACACGGAATCTATTATGCTGAGTGAAATAAGTCAGAGAGAGAGAGAGAAAAACGCAGAATGGTCTCACTCATCTATGGGTTTTAAGAAAAATGAAAGACATTCTTGCAATAATAATTTTCAGACCAAAAGAGAAAAGAGCTGGAAGTTCCAGCTCACCACAGGAAGCTCACCACAAATAGTGATGAGTTTAGTTATAGAAATAACTATATTTTTAACTGTCCTAATAATGAGAATGCATGAGGGTAATGGAGAGCCTGTTTAGAGTACAGGCGGGGGTCGGGTGGGGAGGAGGGAAACTTGGGACATTGGTGATGGGAATGTTGCACTGGTGATGGGAGGTGTTCTTTACATGACTGAAATCCAAACACAATCATGTATGTAATCAAGGTGTTTAAATAAAAAAATAAAAATATAAAAAAAGATAAAACAATCTCAAAAAAAAAAGATCCCTATGGGATTATTATGGTGCTTTGTAGTACAAGGCTGATTACAAACCTGTTCTTTCTATGCTGCTATTTCTGTTGTTGCTGGTTTCTTTGTGGTATAATGTGTAGTCAAGAGTTTGTGTTGTGACACTATAGTGAATGGAGTTGTTTTCTTAATGTCCATTTCTTCCTTATTAGTATTGGTGTATAGAAAGGCCATTGATTTTTGTGTGTTAATTTTGTAGCCTGCCACCTTGCTATATGAGTCTATTGTTTCTAGAAGCTTTTTGATAGAGTCTTTGGGGTTTTCTAAGTAGAGTATCATGTCATCTGCAAACAGTGAGAGCTTGACTTCTTCCTTTCCTATCTGGATTCCCTTGATATCCTTTTCTTGCCTAATCGCTATAGCGAGTTCTTCCAGTGCTATGTTGAATAGGAGTGGTGAGAGAGGACAGCCTTGTCTTGTGCAAGAATTTAGAGGAAAGGCTTTCAGTTTTTCTCCATTGAGGACAATATTTGCCTCTGGTTTGTAGTAGATGGCCTTAACTATATTGAGAAAGGTTCCTTCCATTCCCATCTTGCTGAGAGTTTTGATCAAGAATGGGTGTTGGACCTTGTCAAATGCTTTCTCTGCGTCGATTGTTATGATCATGTGATTTTTATTTTTCTTGCTATTGATGTTGTGTATTATGTTGATAGATTTACGGATGTTAAACCATTCTTGCATTCCTGGAATGAAACCTACTTGATCGTAGTGGATGATCTTCTTAATGAGGCATTGAATCCTATTTGCCAGGATTTTGTTGAAGATCTTTGCATCTGCATTCATCAGCGATATTGGTCTGTAATTTTCTTTTTTCGTAGCATCTCTGTCTGGTTTAGGTATCAAGGTAATGTTGGCTTCATAAAAGCTAGTTAGAAGTTTTCCTGTTTTTTCAATTTCATGAAAGAGTCTTGCCAGGATTGGTAGTAGTTCCTCTTGAAAGGTTTGAAAGAATTCATTAGTAAATCCATCTGGGCCTGGGCTTTTGTTTTTGGGCAGACATTTGATTACTTTCTTAATTTCCTCAATAGTAATGGGTGTGTTTAGATATGCTACATCCTCTTCATTCAATCGTGGAAGATTATCAGATTCCAAAAATTTATCCATTTCTTCCAGGTTTTCATTTTTAGTGGCATAGAGTTTCTCAAAGTAGTTTCTGATTATCCTTTGAATCTCTACCATATCAGTAGTGATCTCTCCTTTTTCATTCCTAATACGAGTTATCAAATTTCTCTCTCTTTCTTTCTTTGTTAGTTTTGCCAGTGGTCTATCAATCTTGTTTATTTTTTCAAAGAACCAACTTCTGCTTTCGTTGATCTTTTGGATGGTTTTTCTGGTTTCCACTTGATTGATTTCTGCTCTCAGCTTTGTTATTTCCTTCTGCCTCCCTATTTTTGGATCCTTTTGTTGAGCACTTTCTAATTCTATTTATAGTGTCACACAAACTCAAATATCTTGGAATCAACTTGACTAAAAATGTGAAGGACCTATACAAGGAAAACTCTAAAACTCTGCTCCAAGAAATAAGAGAGGACACGCGGAAATGGAAGGATATACCCTGCTCATGGATTGGCAGGATTAACATCATTAAAATGGCAATACTCCCCAAGGCACTGTAAGGATTTAATGCGATCCCCCTAAAGATACCCATGACATTCTTCAAAGAAGTGGACCAGGTACTTTTGAAATTTATTTGGAACAATAAACACCCTCGAATAGCTAAAGCAATCATTGGGAAAAAGAATATGGGAGGAATTACTTTCCCCAACTTTAAACTTTACTACAAAGCAATAGTTATCAAAACAGCATGGTATTGGAATAAAGACAGGCCCTCAGATCAGTGGAATAAGCTTGAATACTCAGAGAATGTTCCCCAGACATACAATCATCTAATTTTTGATAAAGGAGCAAAAAATCCTAAATGGAACAAAGAAAGCCTCTTCAACAGGTGGTGTTGGCAAAACTGGGTAGCCACTTGCAAAAAATTGAACTTAGACCCCCATCTAACATCATGTACGAAGGTAAAATCCAAATGGATTAAAGACCTCGATATCAGCCCCAAAACCATAAGATATATAGAACAATACGTAGGTAAAACACTCCAGGACATTGAGGCTAAAGGCATCTTCAAGGAAGAAACTGCACTCTCCAAGCAAGTGAAAGCAGAAATTAACAGATGGGAATATATTAAGCTGAGAAGCTTCTGCACCTCAAAGGAAATAGTGCCCAAGATACAAGAGCCACCCACTGAGTGGGAGAAACTATTCACCCAATATCCATCAGATAAGGGGCTAATCTCCAAAATATACAAGGCACTGACAGAACTTTACAAGAAAAAAACATCTAATCCCATCAAAAAATGGGGAGAAGAAATGAACAGACACTTTGACAAAGAAGAAATACAGATGGCCAAAAGACACATGAAAAAGTGCTCCACATCACTAATCATCAGGGAGATACAAATCAAAACAACGATGAGATACCACCTCACACCCCAGAGAATGGCACACATCACAAAGAATGAGAATAAACAGTGTTGGCGGGGATGTGGGGAGAAAGGAACTCTTATCCACTGCTGGTGGGAATGCCGTCTAGTTCAACCTTTATGGAAAGCGATATGGAGATTTCTCCAAAAACTGGAAATCGAGCTCCCATACGATCCAGCTATACCACTCCTAGGAATATACCCTAGGAACACAAAAATACAATACAAAAACCCCTTCCTTACACCTATATTCATTGCAGCACTATTTACCATAGCAAGACTCTGGAAACAACCAAGATGCCCTTCAACAGACGAATGGCTAAAAAAACTGTGGTACATATACACAATGGAATATTATGCAGCTGTCAGGAGAGATGAAGTCATGAAATTTTCCTATACATGGATGTACACGGAATCTATTATGCTGAGTGAAATAAGTCAGAGAGAGAGAGAGAAAAACGCAGAATGGTCTCACACGTTTATGGGTTTTAAGAAAAATGAAAGACATTCTTGCAATAATAACTTTCAGACACAAAAGAGAAAAGAGCTGGAAGTTCCAGCTCACCTCAGGAAGCTCATCACAAAGAGTGATGAGTTTAGTTGGATAAATAACTACATTTTGAACTGTCCTAATAATGAGAATGTATGAGGGAAATTGAGAACCTGTTTAGAGTACAGGCGGGGGTCGGGTGGGGAGGAGGGAGACTTGGGACATTGGTGATGGGAATGTTGCACTGGTGATGGGTGGTGTTAAAAAAAATTTATAAAGAAAAAAAAGAGTTTGTGTTGTACCTCTTTCATGTGTTTTGGGCACTGCTCTCTGGTATGTGTTGACTGTTACAGTGTTTGGAGTTTCTACCTGTTAAACCCTGTTATTTGATTGTTGAGTATTAGTTGTATATAAGGTATGTGTTCTAGGTGCTTCAGAATAGTGCTATCATTCTGTGTTTGTCTTTCATGTTCTGGCTTATTTTGTTTAACATAATATGTTCTAGGTCCATCCACATTAGCCACAAAGTCTGTGATTGTATCATTTCTCATTGCCATGTAGTATTCCATTGTGTATAGATACCACATCTTAATGATCCATTCATCTGTTGTTGGACATCGAGGTTGGTTCCAAGACTTGGCTATTGTACTGAGTGATGCTATAAATAGTGGGGTGCACACATACTTTGGAATGAATGTCCTTCCAACTTGGGTGTAGATACCTAGGAGAGCAATTGCTGGGTCAAATTGCAGCTCAATTCTGATATATTTGAGCACTCTCCAGACTGTTCTTCATAGGTGTTGGACTAGGGGGCATTTCACCAGCAGTCGACGAGAGTGCCTTTCATACTGCATTCCTGACACACAGATTTTTCCCATTATTTTTGATGTGAGCCATCCTCACTGGTGTAAGGTGGTACATGATTGTTGACTTGATTTGGATTTCCCTAATGATGAGTGAAGGTGAGCATGTTTTCTTGTGTTTGTTGGTCATCTTTTGGTCTTCCTCAGAAGTGTCTATTCATTTCATCTCCTCATTTTTCTATAGCTTTATTTGGTTTTGGGGGGCTCAGCTTTCTGAGTGCTTTGTATATTCTGGATATCAGCACTTTATCTGACATGTTGAGTGCGAAAATTTTTTTCCATTCAGTTAACTGTCTTCTTGTGTTAAGTAGCATTTTCTTTGCCATGCAGAAGATTTTAATTTGGTGTAGTCCCATTTGTTTATGTTTGATTCTAAAGTTCTTGCCATTGCCATTCTATCATAAAAGACTTTTTTGATATATAGGTCTTCGAGTGTTCTGCCTATTTTTTCCTCAATAAATTTTATAGATTTGGGTCTGATTTCAAGGTCCTTCATCCGTTTTGAGTTGACTTTTGTACTTGGGGTGAGTTATGGGTCAATTCTCAATTTCTTACGAATGGTTTTCCAGTTGTACCAATACCTTTGGTTGAAAAGACTTTCTTAGTCCCATTTCAAGTTCATGGCTCTTTTGTCAAATATTAGTTGACTGTATATTTGGGGGCTTAAATCTGGAAATTCTTTTCTAACCCACTGGTGTGAGATACCAGTACCATGCTATATTGATCACTATGGCTTTATACTTTAGCTTCAGGTTAGGTAAAGAGATGCCACCCAGCTTCCTGATTTTAGTATGTGTTTGGCTATCCTGGGTCTTTTGTGGTTACAGATGAATTTTTAAAATTGATTGTTCTAAGTTTTTAAAGAATGATGTTTGAATTTGGATGGGGATTGCATTAAATCTATATAGGAATTTGGGTAGGATAGTCATTTTGAATATGTTGATTCTACCTACCCATGAGCATGGGATGTTCTTCCATTTCTCTAGATCCTCTTCAATTTCTTTCTGAAGTGTTTTGAAGTTTGCCTAGTATAAGTCCTTCACTTCCCCTGTAAGGTTGATCCCTAGATACTTGAAGTTTTTTGATACTATTTTAAATGGAGTTGTGTTCTTAATCTCTCTCTCCTCTACTTCGTTATTTGTATAGAGAAATGCTACTGTCTTTTGTGTATTGACTTTGTATCCAGCCACTTTGCTGTATTGGTTTATTGTTTCTAGGAGTTTTACTGTGGACTCTTTAGGGTTTTCCATGTATATCATCATGTCATCTGCAAATAGAGATAGTTTTAATTCCTCTTTCCCTATTTGAATACCTTTGATTTCCTTCTCTTGTCTGACTGCTATTGCTAGAACTTCTAAGACTATTTTGAATAAGAGTGGAGAGAGTGTACATCCTTGCCTAGTTCCTGACCTTAGTGGGAATGCTTTCAGTTTTTCACCATTAAGGATAATGTTAGCTGTGGGCTTTTCATAGATAGCTGTAACTACCTTGATAAAGGTTCCTTCCAGACCTATTTTGCTTGGTGTTTTCAACATGAATGGGTTTTGGATTTTGTCAAATGCCTTCTCTGCATCGATTGATATGATCATGTGGTTTTTGTCTTTTTTGTTATTGATGTGGTGTATGATGTTGTTTGATTTTCATATGTTGAACCAGCCTTGCATCCCTGGGATGAAACCCACTTGGTCATGGTGTATAATCTTTTTGATGTAGTGCTGGATTCTGTTCGCTAAGATATTGTTGAGTATTTTTGCGTCTATATTCATTAGTGAGATTAGTCTGTAGTTTTCTTTCTTGGTGGTATCTTTGCCCTCTTTGGGAATCAGAGTGATATTGGCCTCATAAAAGAAACTGGGGAGGATTCCTGTCTTTTCAATAGTTTGGAAGAGCTTGTGGATCAGTGGAAGTAATTCTTCTTGAAATGTTTTATAGAATTCACCTGTAAAACCATCTGGATCTGGACTTTTGTTCTTGGGAGTTTCTTAATTACTGCTTCAATTTCCTCCGAAGTGATTGGCATGTTTAGGCTTTCTAAATCCTCCTTTTCTAGTCTTGGAAGCTGGTATTTTTCCAAGAATTTATCATTTTCTTTTGGGTTCTCTAGCCTAACTGAGTATAGTTGTACATAATATGTCCTCATTATGTGTTGTATTTCTAGGCGTTCTGTTGTAATGTCTCCCCTTTCATTTGTGATCCTGCTTATTTGGGTGTTTCCCCTCTATTTTTTGGTGAGTCTTGCCAGTGGTTTGTCTATCTTGTTTATTCTTTCAAAAAACCAACTCCTGGTCTCATTGATTTTCTGTATTGTTTTATTAGTTTCTATATTGTTTATTTCTGCTCTGGTTTTTATTATTTCGTGTCTTCTGGTTCTGTTTGGGTTTCTTTGTTGCTGTTGTTCCAGCTCCTTAAGATGGTCTTTTAAGCTGCTAATTTTGTCGTTTTTTTCCCTTCCCGATATAACATTGTATTGCTATGAGTTTCCCCCTGATTACTGCTTTTTCTGTGTCCCACAAGTTTTGACAAGTTGTTTCTTCATTGTCTTTTGTCTCAAGGAATTTTTTTATTTCTTCCTTGAGAAAATCTTTGATCCAGCTTTTTTGAGCAGCATGTTGTTTAATCTCCAGGTGTTGGATTTTCTCCATTGTTTCTTTTTACAGTCAATTTTGACCTCTGTTGCATAGTGATCTGACAGGGTGCTTCTAGTGATCCTTACCTTTGTGATTTTATGCAGGTTAGATTTGTATCCGAAGGCATGGTCTATTATGGAGAAGGTTCCATGTGGACTTGAGAAGAATGTGTATTCTGCTTTCTGGGGGTGGAGGGCCCTATTAGCCTTAGTTCTTCTAATTTTTCATTTAGGGCTCTTATTTATTTGTTAGTTTTCTGTCTGGTGGATCTGTCCAGTGGTGAACGTGGAGTATTAAGATCTACTACTATCACATTTCCCTTCATGTGTTTCTCCAGTTTTGCAAGCAGTTGCCATACATATTTTGCTGGCTCTGCATTAGGTGCGTAAATATTAACCAGTGTTAGCACTTCTTGGTCTAGTGTTCCCCTGATCAGTAATTAGTGACTCTCTTTGTCTCTGATCACTTTCTTGAGGTTGAATGCAATTTGTCTGATATAAGAATGGTTGTCCCTGTTTTTTTTTAATTTCCATTGGCCTGCATAATTGATTTCCATCCCTTTATTCTAAACCTGTGCCTATCTTGTATTTGTAGGTGTATTTCTTGTAGGCAGCAAAAATCTGGTTTATGTTTCCTAATCCAGTTCTCTATTATCTGTCTTTTAATGGGAGAGTTTAGTCCATTAACACTTAAGGAGATTATTAATAGAGAGGGCTGTTATGCAGTTATGTTGTTTAGTGTGGTTGTTACAATCGGAAGTTTGGATTGTATAATTTGTCTCTGAGTAGGTCATTTAGGGTCGGTTTTCTTGGTGCAAATAATGCGAGTTCATTTTTATTTGAGATGATTTTAGTCTTCCCTCCCATATGAATGAGAGTTTTGCTGGATAGTACTCTAGGTTGAAAATTTCTTTCATTCAGTTGTTTAAATATGTCATTCCACTGTCTTCTTGCTTGAAGTATTTCATATGGGAGATCTGGTTTGATTCTAATGTTCCTTCCTTTGTATGTGAGGGTTTTTTTCTCCCTTATTGCTTTTAGTAGGTCGCCTTTCTCTTTGTTTCTTACCATTTGAATTACTATGTGTCTTGGAGTTGGTTTGTTAGGGTCTATTTTGTTGGGAACTCTTTTTACCTCCTTGATTTGCTCAGATGCTTCTTTCCAGAGGGTGGAAAAATTTTCTGCTATTATTCCCCGACTAATTCTTCTTCCCCTTTCCCTGTTTCCTCCCCTTCTGGTATACCTACAATTCTTAGATTGTTTCTTTTGACTTCGTTTATTACATAATGGACTTTTACCCAGTGCTTTACCTTCTATTTCTTTGTTGGCTTCTTTGTTGCCTTTTGTTTGCAGTTCATCTTCGAGTTGTTCTATGTGATTCTCGAGCTATGTGATTCTGCTCTTCTGCCTTTCTACGGTTTCAGGAATTTCTTTTAATTCTGTTTGTATGGAGTCTTTCATATTTTGCAGAAATTCTTGTTTAAATTGGTTCATTTGTTCATCTATTGATTTATTGTAATCTTTGGCCAGTGTGTCTTTCATTTCTTCTAGCATGATTTGGAATTCTATTCTCATGGCTGCTTTTAGGTCTTCCTCTCTTGGGTCTGTGCGTTTTGGTAGACTTGGAAACTTGTTCGGATTTATCTCCATCTCCCCTGTTGTTTATGTTTTCCTTGGTTTACCCATCTTTTTTTGCATTTATTGGCTTGGCTTGGAGTGCAGTGCCTTCAGATTTCAGCTTGCTTTTGCCACCTGTGGCTTGAGGTTGGGTCCCTTCTCGGAGTGTGGCTGTACATTAGTATGTTGGGTGATGTTGCTAAGTTTTTTACCTTCCCTCGTTCTCCAGTCAAGTCTGGTCTATCACCACCCCCTTACTGTGAGACAGTGTAGGTTCACTCTCTGGCGTGTCCTGGGAGCTCAAGTTTCCCTTGAATGGTCGCCTTCCACCCGCTTTAGTCAGCAACCTCCTGCACTCACTCTGGCCTATCCCAGGAGCTCAAGGTTCCCTCGAATGGCTGCTTTCCACCCACTCCAGTCCGAGACCTCCTGCAGTCACTCTGGCTTTTTCCAGGAGCTCAAGGTTCCTTTTAATGGCCGCCTTCCACCCTCTCCAGTCAGCGACCTCCTGCACTTACTCTGGCCTGTCCCGGGAGCTCAAGGTTCCCTTGAATGGCCGTCTTCCACCCTTCCAGTCGGTGACCTCTTGCACTCACTCTGGCCTGTCCCAGGAGCTCAAGCTTCCCCTGAATGGCCGCCTTCCACCTGCTCCAGTCAGTGACCTCCTGCACTCACTCTGGCCTGTCCCAGGAGCTCAAGCTTCCCTTGAATGGCTGCCTTCTACCCTCTCCAGTCGGTGACCTCCTGCACTCACTCTGGCTTGTTCCAGGAGCTCAAAGTTTCTTTGAATGGCCACCTTCCACCCTCTCCAGTCGGAGACCTCCTGCACTCACTCTGGCCTGTCTCGGGAGCTCAAGGTTCCCTTGAATGGCCACCTTCCACCCTTCCAGTCAGTGACCTTCTGCACTCACTCTGGCCTGTCCCAGGAGTTCAAGCTTCCCTTGAATGGCCACCTTCCACCTGCTCCAGTCAGTGACCTCCTGCACTCACTCTGGCTTGTTCCAGGAGCTCAAGGTTCCTTTTAATGGCTGCCTTCCACCCTCTCCAGTTGGCGACCTCCTGCACTCACTCTGGCCTGTCCCGGGAGCTCAAACTTCCCTTGAATGGCCGCCTTCCTGCACTCACTCTGGCCTGTCCCAGGAGCACCACTCCTGATTTTTTAAGAGAGTTGTTTTCTTGAATACTTTTTCTCCAACCTTTGACTTTGAGTGTATTTTTTGTTCTAATATGTTTCTTGGAGGCAGCAAAACATTGGGTTCAACATTTTGGTCTATTTTTTTATTTTATTTTTTGGTTTTTGGGCCAAACCTGGTGGTAACCAGGGGTCATTCCTGGCTATGTGCTCAGAAATTGCTCCTGGCTTGGGGGACCATATGGGATGCTGGGGAATAGAACCGCAATCTGTCCTTGGTTAGCGCATGCAAGACAAATGCCTTACCACTTATGCCACTGCTCTGGCCCCTATTCTTTTATTTTTTGTCTCTAAACTGGTATATTTAGTCCATTAAAATTTAAAGAAATAATTGTAATATTATAGAGGGTATTTTTTGTAGGAGAGATTGTTTTGTTTGTTGGGTCTGCCTTACCTTAAAATAGACCTTTGTGTTCTTCTTTTAAGGTTGATTTTGAGTGTAAAATTTCTCAGCTGATGTCTGTGTGTGAAACTGGGTATCTTTTCTTCAAACCCGAATATATGTATGGTTGGGTGAAATAATCTAGGTGAGCATTTATTTTCTTGAGTTTTGTCACTATTTCCCACCACTGCCTTTGAGAGCTACTTTAAAAAATATCTGCTGTAAACCTTAAGAATGCTGAGTGAAATAAGTTAGAAGAAGAGAGAATAGTCTCACTCATCTATGGGTTTATTTTGCAATAATCTTCAGAAACAAAGAGAGGAGAGCTGGAAGGTCCAGCTCACGACATGAAGGTCACCACAAAGATTGGTGAGTGCAATTAGAGAAATAACTACACTAAGAACTATTATAACAATATGAATGGAGGGAAGTGGAAAGCCTGTCTAGAGTACAGGCAGGGGTGGGGCGTGGAGGAGGGAGATTTGGGACACTGGTAGTGAAAATGTTGCACCGGTGAATGTGGGGTGTTCTTTACATGACTGAAACCCAACTACAATCATATTTGTGATCAAGGTGTTTAAATAAAGATCCTAATAATAAAAAATCTAGCAAAAAATAATGCTTCTTTGTACATAATTTTCTTTTTTGATCTGCTGCCTTCAGTATTCCATACCTATCTATGGGATTTATCATTGTGACTATAACGTGCCTTGGGTTTTATTTTTTAATCCCTTATAACCAGTAATCTTTGGACATGTAGTATTTGGTTGCAAGCACTCCTTAGTTATGAAAATTTTTCTACAATTATGTCCTTGACGGTTGATTTTTTATGAAAATTTTCTTCCTGGGCCTATGGGCTCCAATGATTCTCAAGTTATTTCTATTGAGTTTACCGCAGACCTCTATATTTATCTGTTCACATTTTTTGAGGATTTCTTCCATTGTCTGACAGTTTGTTTTAAGGCTCTTTTCCAGCATCCTCTGTTTTATGGAGTTGTTATGGATCTCATATTCCAACTCACTGATTCTGTCTTCAGAATCTGTTAATATGTCGTTGAGTCTTTTCGGTGAGGTTTCCATTTTAGCTACCACTTTTTTAGCCCTTATATTTCTACTTTCATGTTCTCTTGATTGTCATTCTTTCTGTTTCTCACATAAGTTCTTTGAGTTCCTTGAACATCCTTCAAATTTGCACTCTAAAGTATTTCTCAGAGAGGCTATGTAGGTGGCTGGTATCTATTGGGTCTTCAGATCCATCATCTTCATTGTCTATTCATGCTGGTGTTCTGTGATGCTTTCCCATAATGTCATTTGCAGTGCCTTTTTTTCTACATGATATGCTGGTCATAGGCACATCTGCAGATCCATGCAGAGTGGCTGTGCTCCTCTTTTGTCTTTATACTTTTTTAAAAATAACTTTTCTCTCACTTATCTGGAAACAAATGCATTATGGCCAACTATGTCACTATGTGTTGTATTTTCTTTATATAAAGTAAAAAAAATCATTTGGTTTCAGGTTGTCTGAGTGACTTGGAATTTAGAGGTTTTGTTTGTTTCCATATACTTTTTGTCTACCTCACAACTAATTAAAAGAAGATGCTTATTTTATTAGTTTCATTATGAAAGATTTCAAATTTTTGTAGTGAAAAAAAGTGGTTTTTGCCCATCACAATTGTTTTACACAGAGACAACTATGGCTACTAGTCTCATCCATAAATATTTTA
This sequence comes from Suncus etruscus, assembly GCF_024139225.1. Classification (NCBI taxonomy): domain Eukaryota; kingdom Metazoa; phylum Chordata; class Mammalia; order Eulipotyphla; family Soricidae; genus Suncus; species Suncus etruscus. Next base: position 60,338,047 of record NC_064868.1, on the reverse strand, counting down.
TTCTGTATTTATATTTTCTTCTACCAATATTCTAGGCTAAATATAATTTTAGGCACACATATAATATATGTTTATACATTGCTCCTCAACAAAAATAGAATTATTATTTACACACTACTCTTCCTATTGTTTAATGGCTACATAATATTCCAATGTTCATACACATAAAATTTCTTTTTCTATACATGACTGTATTTTTATTATTCACAATGCTAAATTACTATAACTGCATATGCATAATTAAGTATAAGTTTCAGTATTTCATATTAAATATACTTTCTTTTTTTGTGGTTTTTGGGTCACACCCAGCAGTGCTCAGGTGTTACTCCTGGCTCCATCCTCAGAAATTGCTCCTGCCAGGCACGGGGGAACATATGGGATGCCGGGATTCGAACCGATGACCTTCTGCATGAAAGGCAAATGCCTTACCTCCATGCTATCTCTCCGGCCCCTAAATATACTTTCAACCACAGCAAAACCCAAATCTAAATCATAAGAGAAATGATGCAATAAATCACATCTTACTTTAGTCTCCCTTTACTAGTTTGATAATATTGTTGACTTTCAAGCTGGTACAATTACGTGCAATTAAGTGTCAATAAGAAGTAACCTGTAGAACCTGGTAAGGATCTAATCAGTGTTGGCAAATAGTTCCTACTTGGCAACATTTTTTATCAGCTGTGGTTAGTTTTAGAAATCAGGAAGACAATAAAAATACAAGAAAAAAGCCACGTGTAGTGTGATAAATGGCAACTCACATTTAGCTTCAGTGTTAGGTTCTAACTAAAGAGTTTTAAAAATCAGAATAATTGGGGGGAATAATAGTTTATTTTAAAAGATTATTGATTAGAATTGGTGGCCTAGGAACTCTCAGCTAATTCTAAATTTTTAATAATGCATAAATATGGAGATTATGTTAACACTTCTTTGATTTTTATGTAATAATATTAATAATACCATTTCCCCATATGTGATTGACTTGTGTGTCAGAAACTCTTCTATTTGCTATAGGCAAGCATTTCCAGAGTACTACCTGAGCAAAGAGTCAGGAGTAATCCCTTGGCAAAAATTGGTATGTCCCCAGAATAAAAAATATGTTTCAATCTCCATCCTAGGCTTCGACCTAGAATCCATGCAAATACCAAGACCACCAACTACAGAAGACTGATTAAAACAACAGTGATGGAACAGAACTTCTAGAACCATAAGGAAAGACTCCACCCTAGGCTCTATCCTATGACCTGTGTAAATACCAAGACCTCTACTTACAGAGGCCTGATCTCATCATCCATAACTAATCAGAAAGTTTTTAGACACCACAAAAGAACCTAGGGGAGAGTAAACGAACAGGTAGAGAACCTGGAGTTATGCACATGACAGTATACTTTAAGGGTGGAGAAACCCTTAGGTTTAAGGGTTAGGCTAGTTTAGGTTAAGGTTAGGCTAAGGAAATTCCTTTTCTAATCTCCCCAATATTTACTGTGCCTATGCAAAAAAAGCAAAAATTAATTTTTTATTGTTATTGTTGTTGTTGTTGTTTGTTTTGTTTTGCTTTATGTTTTTGAGCCCTGTTTTATTTTTATTTCGGGACCGGGACTATTGTTTGTTTGTTGTATTTATTGCTGTGGTGCTTTCTGGGTTTTTAGTTTGAATTTTTTTTAATACGTTGTTATGTAGTTCTTCCTTTTTTTCTTTCTTCTCTTAAACTGATATTTATAGCCTATAGAAGAACTCCTCTCGTCTTCTGCTTGTTTAATATTTGTCCCCATTTTTTTCTTCTTTCCTTCAAACAGAACCACATAACTTGAACCATCTTGTTCCACCTCACAAACTGAGGGAGAAATAATGGAGGTTACTAAGATCAAACAGTCATATAAACATTGAGTAGAAATAAAAAATGATCAGCCTAATGTACCCAATTTAAAGCCAATGACAACAGGATCGATACGCAATCTACAACAAACTAGACACAGAGGGAACCACTTATAATAGCAGCCCAAGGAGCAAAGGAGGAGGGTATGGGATGCTTGCTGGGAACAGGGGGAGAGGGAGGACAACATTGGTGGTGGGAATGCCCTGATTAAATGTCACTATATCCCTAAAATTTTACTGTGAATGATTTGTAATCCACTTTGGTCAAAATAAAAATTATTATATAAAAATTAAAATAAAGGGACCAGAGAGATAGCATGGAGGTAAGTCATTTGCCTTTGATGCAGGAGGTCATCGATTTGAATCCTGGTGTCCCATATGGTTCCCTGTGCCTGCCAGGAGCAATTTCTGAGCCTGGAGCCAGGAATAACCCCTGAGCACTGCCAAGTGTGACCCAAAACCCGCAAAAAAAATTCTTAATTAAAAATAAAAAATATTTTGTAGAATCATCAAAAACTGTTTTATATTAGGTAAATGGAATTGGATATTTTTTGCTTTTATAAGCCTCCGTTTTTCATGTGTACATACAATCTAATATTCTCCTTCTATACAAGGTGATTAGTTATTATATGAAACAGCAAAACATTACAATCTAGACATGTACAGTACATCTAAGAGAATATTATTCATATTAGAGCTGATTTGGGGGTTATAAAGCTCTTATTTTCCAAGAGAAACTGCCGAAAGAAATATCCAGAAACAAAGATCTGTGTTCCTTTTTTCCCAATATTTTTTATTTTTTATTTATTTTTATTCTTTTTAATATAAATATTTAAGCACCATGATTGCAAGCATGTTTGTAGTTGGGTTTCAGTTATAAGCAAAATACCCCCCCCATTCACCAGTGCAACATTCCTATCACCAATGCCCCTTCTCTTCCACCCTGCCTGTATTCACAACAGGTATTCTACTTTTCTCATTCTTTAACATTGCCATGCTAGTTGTTAGTGTAGTTATTTCCCTAAAAGAGTTCATACTCTTTATGGTGAGCTTCAAATTGTGAGCTGGTGCTTCCAGCCCTTCCAGTCCTTAACGATATTGTTTCTGGGCTTTATTACAGTAATATCTTTAATTTTTTTAAAACCCATAGATTTTCTTAAGACCGTGGTTAAATGTGTGGTTGTTGTCTTTATTGCTGTGGTGCTTTTCAAATTTTTTGTTTGATTTTTAATTTTTTTGTATTGTTATGGCTTTCTTCCTTTTTCCTTTCTTTTCTTAAATTGATATATATAGCCTATAGAAGGACTCCTCCCATTTTTTTGATTGTTAATTTTTGCCCCAATTTATTTTTTTCTTCTTTCCTTTAAAGAGAACCACATAATTTGAACCATCTTGTTCCGCCTCACAAATTGAAGAGGAAATAAAGGAGGGTACTAAGACCAAACAGTCGTATGAACATTAAGTAGAAATAAAAAATGATCACACTTAAGCACTAAATCCAAAGCCAATGACAACAGAATCAACAACCAATCTACAACAAGCTAGAATAAAGGAGACCACTTATACTAGCAGCTCGGGAGAGGGGTAAAAAAGGGGATATGGGATGCATGCTGAGAACTGAGGTGGAGGGAGGACAACATTGGTGGGGGAATGCCCCTAATTCAATGTTGCTATGTACCTAAAATATTACTGTGAAAGATTTGTAATCCACTTTTGTCAAAATAAAAAAATAAAGAAAAAAATCATAGATGAGTGAGACTATTCTGTGTCTATTTTTTCTCCCTCTGACTTATTTTACTTAACATAATAGATTCCATGTACATCCCTTACAGAAAAATTTCATGACTTCATCTCTCCTGATGACTGCATAATATTCCATTGTGTATATTACCACAGTTTCTTTAGCCATTTATCTGTTGAAGGGCATCTTGGTTGTTTCCAGAGTCTGGCTATTATAAATAGTGCTGCAATAAATATTTGTGTGAGAAAGGCATTTTTGTATTGGATTTTTGTGTTTTTAGGGCATATCCCTAGAAGTGGAATAGCTGGATCATATGGGAGTTCAATTTCCAGTTTTTTTGAGGAATTTCCATATTATTTTCTATAAAGGCTGGAACTAGACGGCATTCCCACCAGCAGTGAATAAGAGTTCCTTTCTCTCCACATCCCCACCACCACTGATTGTTCGTGTTCTCTGTGATATGTGTCAGTCTCTGTGGTGTGAGATAGTAGCTCATTGTAGTTTTTATTTGCTTCTCCCTGATGATTAGTGATGTGGAGCATGTGTCTTTTGGCCATTTATATTTCTTCTTTGTCAAAGTGTCTGTTTATTTCTTCTCCGCATTTTTGATGGGGTTTTATAATTTTTTATTAAGTTCTGTCAGTAACTTGTATACTTTGGATATTAACTCCTTGTCTTATGGGTATTGGGTGAATTGTTTCTCCCATTTTGTGGGTGGCTTTTGTATCTTAGGCACTATTTCATTTGAGGTTCAGAAGCTTCTCAGCTTAATATGTTCCCGTCTGTTTATCTCTGCTTCCACTTGTTTGGAGAGTTATGTTTCCTCCTTGAAGATGCCTTTAGTTTCAATGTCAGATAGTGCTTTACCTATGTATAGTTCTATCTACCTTATGGTTTCAGGCCTGATATCAAAATCTATTTTTTTTGTGGCTTTTGGGTCACACCCGGCAGTGCTCAAGGGTTTACTCCTGGCTCCATGCTCAGAAATTGCTCCTGGCAGGCACGGGGGACCATATGGGACACCGGGATTTGAACCGATGACCTTCTGCATGAAAGGAAAATGCCTTACCTCCATGCTATCTCTCCAGCCGATATCAAAATGTTTAATCCATTTGAATTTGATCCTTATACATGGTGTTAGATGGGGGTCTGAGTTCACTTTTTTGCAAGAGGCTAACCAGCTGTGCCAACACCACTTGTTGAAGAGGCTTTCCTTGCTCCATTTTGTATTTCTTGCACCTTTATCAAAAATTACTTAATTGTATATCTGGGGAATAGTCTGTGAATTTTCCTCTATTCCACTGATCTGAAGATCTGTCTTTATTCCAATACCATGCTGTTTTGATAACTACTGCTTTATAATACAGCTTAAAATTGGGGAAAGTAATGCCTTCCATATTCCTTTTCCCAAGGATTGCTTTAGCTATTCGTGGGTGTTTATTGTTACAAATGAATTTTAGGAATGTTTGGTCCACTTCTTCGAAAAAAATGTCATGGGTATCTTTAGAGGGATCACATTAAATCTGTACAATGCTTTGGGGAGTATTGTCTTTTAATAATATTAATCCTGCCACTCCACGAGCAGGGTATGTGTCTCTATTTCCTTGTGCCCTCTCTTATTTCTTGAAGAAGCGTTTTGTATTTTTCTTTGTACAGGTCCTTAATCTCTTTAGTTAAGTTGACCCAGAGATATTTGAGTTTGTGGGGAACTAATGGGATTTTTACTTAATGCCCATTTCTTCTCCATCATTATTAGTGTATAAGAAGGCCATTAATTTTCGCATGTTAATTTTGTAGCCTGCCACTTTGCTATATGAATCTATGGTTTCTAGAAGCTTTTTGGCAAAGGCTTTGGGGCTTTCTAAATATGTTATCATAATATCTGCAAACAGTCAGAGCTTGACTTCTTTCTTTCCTCTCTGAATGCCCTTGATATATTTTTTTTGGCTAATCGCTATGGCAAGCACTTCCAGTGCTATGTTGAATAGGAGTGGTGAGAGAGGACAGCCTTGTCTTGTACCAGATTTTAGGGGAAAAGCTTTTATTTTATCTCAAATATTTAAAGATTATGAATGAACCACATCTAACTCTAGACATAGATTCCTGGATTTCAAGGGTGCAGGGCACCCTGAAAATAAAAAAAACCGTACTTTGCCAATTAATCTGCCTTTGCCAATTTTTTGTTCACTTCCATGCTTTGGCATGTTAATTACAAAATAAGGTGTTGGATTCAATAAATCTAAATTCAATACGTAAGTCTCTAGTTTTTATAAACAAGAAATTATATTATGTGAATATTTGTCTCCTCAAGAAATTAAAAGCTGATGTAAGTGAAACATAATTACGGATAAAGCTGGTCTTGCATGCCATCAGTCAATTTGTGAAAATATGACATATTAAAAGTCCCAAAGTACCAGTAGAAAGAAAGATATACAGATGAGTGGAAAAATGTGGTCTGAAAGAGGGTAGAAAGAGGAATGGAGTAGGCAAAAAGATAAATATCGATGTGCTCTAATACTCTAGGACTGACTATGAAGAGAAACCTGGTTCTTTTTGAAGGGAAATTGGCTCCCTGTGAAGATATGTCTGATTCCTGTTTCCATTTCTGTTCAGAACCATAATCAGGGGAAGCCTGATTTCAATTTTGTGTAGCCCTGACACTGTACGTTTTCCATTCCAGTTGCAGACCACAACAAAAATAAAACCAAAAACTTTAAAAGGGGACTCACCTGGTCCCACACCAGAGCAGAATAAGCTTTTATTCTACTCATCGTCTAAGTGCACATCTTTTCTCTTCCCTGTTGTGGGGACATTCTTCAGTACTGCTAGCTTCTTTAACTGGCAGTGCAGGGTAATGTAATTGAATCTGAAGTTTGTAAAAAAAACGGAGCAGGAAAGGGTTTCAGAATGTGCAAAAATACCAAAAACTTAATGAAAGTCAAACATCTAATGAAACAGATGTATTTCTAGCATTGCTCATTAAGGTTGCATTTCTACTCTAAATGGGTTTGAATAGAAAAGGTTTAAGATATGGTCTTGCTAATGCAGGTGATAATCCCTGCCCAGTATTTGAAAATATGATCATGATTTAAGGGTATTCACAGAAAAACAAAAAAAAATGAATCACTATACAGCATTCCACAGAACATCTCAGGGTGCTTATATTTTATTTAATTTTAATTTAATTTTAATTAAAAAACTCACTTAAGTGCTGTATTTACAAAAATGTTCATATTTGGGTTCCAGTCATAGGCTATATATCAGCTTTCTTTACCAGTGTAACTATCTTGCCACTAGTGTCCCCCATTTTTCTCCTTCCCAGTCTCTGCCTAACTTCTGCACTGCATTCTATTTCTCTCTCACACTAACATTATCTCGGTGGTTGTCAGTGCAATTATTTCTCTAACTGCACTCACCACTGTGTGCTAAACCTCAAATCTTAGGCTTTATCTTCTTTGTCTCTGGGTATTGTTAAAATGTTACACCCTACTCAGGAAGGGCACACATCAGAAGTGTTGCACTCCTGAAAAAGAATTATTTGCCAAAAAGGCCCGCTTAGAGTGGTCAAATAAGTTGACCCTTCGTGTGGATTGTTTGGCCATAATTGTAAACGTGGCTGTAACTATCTCTCTCTTTATTTTTGACCATTATTAGAAATCAGGCCTTAGTAATTCTTTCTAACAAAGGAGGACAGTGAAAACCCCGCCAAAAGTACCTGCTGAGCTCCATTTGTGATCTCTCTCTCCCTTCATTCTCTTAAAGGTATCTGGTTTCTCCTTACCTGTCTCTTCATATGCTAATTCTAGCTCTGATCTCATTGGTTTACCCCCTTTTCCTTTCTCCCTGGCTACGCCCCAAATATCCGTCTATTTAAGGCCCAATAAAGCTCTGGCCTCTCTCTCTGGCCTCACCTCTTGTTTTCACCATGTAATTCTGTGTGGTCTCATTTATTTCATATTTCATAATTCATATTTCATATTCGCCTCTTCGTGCTCCTGCTTGACCCCCAGTGGGAAAATGAACTCACTAAGGTTATGCTTAGGGACTTTTTATCTCATTAGGATAAAGGTCCGCAGCATTAAAATATTATTTTTTAAATTTTATTATATCCCACAGTTGAGTGAGACTTTTATGTGTAAATCTCTCTCACTCTGACTCATTTCACTCAGCATAATAATCTCCATGTCCATCCATGTATAAAAAAATTTCATGACTTCATTTTATTCCTAATAGGTAGTTAGTAGTCAACTGTGTGTATGTACCACGGTTACTTTAGCTTCTCTTCTATTTTTGGACAGCTTGGTTGTTTCCATATTCTGAATATTGTAAATAACACTGCAATAAAAAAGTAGTATATGGCAATTTTGTATTGTATTTTTCTTTTGCTAAGTTATATTCAGAGGAGTGGTATCGCTATATAATATGGGATCTCACTTTCCAGTTTTTTTTTTGATAAATGTTCATATTATTTTCCAGAAAGGCTGTAATAGATGGTATATTCACCAACAATGAATGAGAGTTCCTTTCCCTCCCGCATTCATGACAGCACTGGTTGTTTTTGTTCTTTGTGATGTGTGTCAGTTTCTGTGGTGTGAGACTATAGCTCATTGTAGTTTCAATTTGCATCTCTCTGATGATTAGTAATATGTATCATTTTATGTTCCCCTTTTCCATCTGTATTTCTTCTTTGAGTAAATGTCTGTTCACTTCTCCCCATTTTTTGATGGGGTTAGAATTTTTTTAATGTAAGTTCTGTCAGTACCTTGTATAATTTAGATATTGGTACCTTATCTGGTGGTTATTGGGTCAGTAGTTTCTCCCATTCCATTCCATTGTACCCTAGTCATTATTTTTATTGAGGTGCAGAAGCTTCTCAATTTAATGTAGTCCCATTTGTGTATCTCTGCTTCCACTTGTTTGGACAGTGGTTTTTACTCCTTGAAGATGCCCTTAGTGTCAATGTCATAGATTGATTTTTGTTTGTTTGTTTTTTGCTTTTGGGGCCACACTCAGTGATGCTCAGCAGTTACTCCTGGCTGTGTGCTCAGAAATCTCTCCTGGCTTGGGGAACCATATAGGACACCAGAGGATCAAATCGGGGCCTGTCCAAGGTTAGCACATTCAAGGCAGAAGCCCTACCACTTGCACCACTGCTCCAGTCCTGGATTTTTTTGCCTATGTTTTCTTCTATATGCCTTGCAATTTTAGCTTTAATATCAAATATTTATTTCATTTTGAATTGACCATAGTGCATATGGTAGATAAAAGTCTGAGTTTATTTTTTGCTTGTGGTTTACCAGTTGTTCCAACACCACTTTTTGAAGAGACTTTCCATTTACCATTTTGAGTTTTTTGCCCCTTAATCAAAGATTAGTTAATTGTATATCTCGAGGTCATTTTCTGAATTTTCAAGTGTATTCCATTGATCTTAGTGTCTGTCTTTATTCCAATACTATGATGTTTTAATGATTATTGCTGTGTAGTACAATTTAAAGATGGGGAAAGTTTTGCATCCAGTCCTCTTTTTCCTAAGAGTTGCTTTAGCTATTTGTGGTTGTTTATTGTTCCAAATGAATTTTAGGTGTGTTTATTTCACTTATTTGAAAAAATCTCATGGGTATTCCTAGAGATATTCCACTAAATCTGTGTGATGCTTTTGGGAGTATTGCCATTAAAAATATGACAATCCTCCAATCAAAGAACAGGGTATATGTCTCCATTCCCTTGTGTGCTCATTATGTATTGAAGCAGTGTTTTGCAGTTTTATTTTTTATATAGGTTCTTGACCTCATTTATTAAGTTGGCACCAAGATATTTCAGTTTCTTTGGTACTATTATGAATGGAAATTTTTAATATCCATTTCTTCTTTATCATTATTTGTATATAAAAAGGCCATTGACTTTTGCATATTCATTTTGTAGCCTGATGCTTTGCCATACAAATATTTTGTTTCTATAACCTTTTTGGTTGAATCTTTAGAATTTTCTAAATATAGTATCATGTCATCTGCAAACAATGAGAACTTGACATCTTCCTTTTCTTTTTGAATATTTTTGATATCTAGCTTTTGCCTAGTTATTATGGCATGTATATCCCCTATAATGTTGAACTGGACTGGCAAGTGAGAGCTACCTTGTCTCTCAAATATTTTAGAGGAAAGGCTTTCAGATTTTTTTTCCATCGAGTATAATAAATGCCATGGGCTTCTGATGAATGAATGGCTTAGATTATATTGAGAAAAATTTCTTCCATTCCTATCTTTTTTGAGAGCTTTTATCATGAATGGGTTTTATACATTATAAAATTCTTTCTCTGCATCTATTGATGTGATCAAATGCTCTTATTTTTCTTTTTTATATGGTATATAACACTTGCATGAATTAAAACATTTTTGGAAATCTGAAATAAGTCCTCCTTGTTCATAGTGTATGGTATTCTTGATGAGTTGTTTGATCCTATTTGCTAGGATTTTGCTGAAAATCTTTGCATCGGTGTTTATACAGTATTTTGATTAGTAATTCTTTTTTTGTGGCATTTTTGTCTGATTTTATTAACAAGGTGATGTTAGCTGTTTAAAACTATTTGGGAATGTTTCTGTTTCTTCAATTTCCTAGAAGATCTTAAAAAGAATTGTCAGCAGGTCCTCTTGATAGTTTTAAAATAATTCATTAAAGAAATCATAGAACATATACACAATGGAATACTATGTACCCATCTGCAAAAATGAAGTCATGAAATTTTCCTATACATGGCTGGACTTGGAAAATATTATGGTGAGTGAAATAAGTCAGAGAGATAGATACAAAATAGTCTCAATCATCTATGGGATTTAAGAAAAATAAAAGACATGCTGTAATAACACCCAGAAACACTAAAGATGAGGGCTGGAAGTACCAGCCACAATATGCAGCTTACCACAAAGAGTGGTGAGTGCAGTTAGATAAATAACTACAATAACAACTATCATGATAATGTTAGTGAGCAAGATAAGTAGAATGCCTGTCTTGAATACAGGCAGTGAGTGGGGGCAGAGGGAGATTGTGGGCATTGGTTGTGGGAAGGTTGCACTGATGTAGGGGACTTGTTCTTTTTTATAACTAAAACCCAACTACAAACATGTTTGTAATCATGGAACTTAAACACATATATTATTTAAAAATGAAATAATTTAGTAGTAAATTTATCTGGGTCTGGGCTTTTGTTTTTGAGAAGAATTTTGATTACAATTTTAATTTTCTCCATGGCATAGGTCTATTAAAATGTCATATTATTTTGATTCAACCTTCGTAGTTTAAAAGATTCCATGAATTTATCCATTTCTTACAGGTTCTCTAGTTTTGTGGCATAAATATTCTCAAAGTAATCTCTGATTACCCTTTGAATTTCCATAATATCTGCAGTAGTATTTTGTTGAATTACTGGTTCTACAGTAATTAATATGTACACTCAACCTTAAGTTGTAATCTGGTGATGAGATTATTGGACAATTCCCTACTTGGTATTCTTCTCCCACCAAGGGTGTAACCTAGTTCTTGTCTATAAAAGCAAGGGTCTGAGAAAGGCAGACGATAATTCTTCAGTCTTCCTCCACTAAGCTGCATTCCTTCTTAGGAGGAGGAGAAATCTTGTGTAGTTAAATCCCTTGCTTGAGTGCTGGATTTTCTGAACCTGTTCTTGTAACTTTATACTGTGTAGATTATTTCCTGTACCAATGTTTGCTTACAGACCCAATTATCACTAGAAGATGTCGCCAGGACTCGACTTGAAACTGTAACAGGGAATCAAACAGGAACTTTGTCATGAACTGGTGAGATGTATTTTTCATTGTTTCACATGTGCATTTTACCATTCTTATTTTTAAGCTCACGAGTCTTTGGTTCAAGGTGATGTCATTTTCTGGGGCTTTAGTTAAAATAACCTGCCTTCTCATCATGCTTATAACATTAGATATAGCTTTTCTTGTTTTTCATTTTGTATCTATCATGAAAATCAAGATATTTGGGCTATGGGCCCGGAGAGATGGCACAGCGGCGTTTGCCTTGCAAGCAGCCGATCCAGGACCAAAGGTGATTGGTTCGAATCCCGGTGTCCCATATGTTCCCCCGTGCCTGCCAGGAGCTACTTCTGAGCAGACAGCCAGGAGTAATCCCTGAGCACCGCCGAGTGTGGCCCAAAAGCCAAAAAAAAAAAAAAAAAAGATATTTGGGCTAAATTCTCTAGTGAAAATCAAAAGATTCTGGCTGAATTCTCTAGCCTCGCATTAATATTTCCTGAGGGACGAACTGATTATTCTAGCCTTAATTTAAAAGTTTATGAAGCACTTTCTTGTAATTCTTGTTTTTGTTTTTTTGGGGGGGCCACACCTGGCGGTGCTCAGGGGTTACTCCTGGCTGTCTGCTCAGAAATAGCTCCTGGCAGGCACAGGGGACCATATGGGACACCAGGATTTGAACCAACCACCTTTGGTCCTGGATTGGCTGCTTGCAAGGCAAACGCCGCTGTACTATCTCTCTGTGCCCACTTTCTTGTAATTCTTAATACCAGTGAACCCAAATATTAGAAAGGCATTTCTTTTTTTTTTGGCATATTATTTGGAATTTTCTTTTTTTTTAATTTATTTAAACACCTTAATTACATACATGATTGTGTTTGGGTTTCAGTCATGTAAAGAACACCACCCATCACCAGTGCAACATTCCCATCACCAATGTCCCAAGTCTCCCTCCTCCCCACCCGACCCCCGCCTGTACTCTAGACAGGTTCTCCATTTTCCTCATACATTCTCGTTATTAGGACAGTTCAAAATGTAGTTATTTCCCTAACTAAACTCATCACTCTTTGTGGTGAGCTTCCTGAGGTGAGCTGGAACTTCCAGCTCTTTTCTCTTTTGTGTTTGAAAATTATTATTACAAGGGTGTCTTTCATTTTTCTTAAAACCCATAGATGAGTGAGACCATTCTGCGTTTTTCTCTTTCTCTCTGACTTATTTCACTCAGCATAATAGATTCCGTGTACATCCATATATAGGAAAATTTCATGACTTCATCTCTCCTGACAGCTGCATAATATTCCATTGTGTATATGTACCACAGTTTCTTTAGCCATTCGTCTGTTGAAGGGCATCTTGGTTGTTTCCAGAGTCTTGCTATGGTAAATAGTGCTGCAATGAATATAGGTGTAAGGAAGGGGTTTTTGTATTGTATTTTTGTGTTCCTAGGGAATATTCCTAGGAGTGGTATAGCTGGATCGTATGGGAGCTCGATTTCCAGTTTTTGGAGGAATCTCCATATCGCTTAGAAAGGCATTATGGAAGGTAGGACAAAAAAGGAGGAGTAGGGAAGACAAACCGGTGATGGGAATCCCCCCTGATTTTATGTAAATATGTACCTAAAATATTATTGTCAACAATATGTAAGCCACTATGATCAAAATAAAAATTATATTAAAAAATAGTTGTATTTATATTTCACAATTTGCTCAAATACTGGTTTCTTATAAACTTTCTACAGAATGTTTTTAAAACAAATTCTTCACATTGTATCTTGGCTGTATACTTACGGAAATTCAGGGAAATAGTTCTGTGTATTATAGCTTAATTGGTACTAAGGAATGACAGTTGGTCACATGCAGTCCATGTGGGATTCTAACATAACATTTAGTGCGTTTTCTGATGTGGACCAACCCTTTGATGCTGAAGGTAATGCATCTGTTGAAAGAAGTGATTGTAGATTTGGTTTACTGCTCTCTGCATCTTCCAGTTTTTCTGTGTTATCTTCCCAATTAATGTGGAATCTTGTGACTCTAGGATTAGATGCCAAAATATTTCTTTGAAGCTTGGAGAAGTCTGGTTTTACTGGAGGATTTTCTCTTAACTCTGTCTCGGTATATTCATTATTTACATAATAGCCAACTCTAATAAATTCTTGACCCCGATAGGTACATGTAATTAGTACAACAGTTACACCTACTGCATCTGCATCTGGAATGAGTCCTGGATTAGGCGCATCAGCCTGAAATACAAACATATGCCTTCCTGCAGGGACAGGACCCACTAACACAGAGTCTAATACTTGATCATATTCTTCACTTTCTGCAGAGCCCACATAGATAATTTTCCACTCCAAGTCTTCAGACAGGTCCTCGATGCACTCGAAGGTGATCTCGAACTGGAACGGGTTGTAGAAGGGAGACGGGTTGTCCAGCACCACGACGTTGTTCACCTGAACCTTGGCCATATTTCGGAGACGGAGGCAGAGGAAAGGACCCACACAATGGCACGGCGCGGGGGGCTCGGCTGCAGCGCAAGCAAATGTCCGGTGCGCGGCTGCTGGGGAAAGCAAGCGCAGACCCCCGCCCCAGCGCGGCCGGCCCCAAGTCGTGCGGCAGCGACTTGAGAAACTTTTCCCCCTCTTTCTTATTGACACCAGAACGCTCCACCGTGTGGAGTGGAGGGATTTTTTTTCTCCTTGCAGCTTTCCTATTCCTAGAAAGTCATTTCTAATTGTGACACGTAGGTAAGCCAGAAATCCTGAGGTTGATGTTCTGCAGCGTTATGGCTTTAGGCCAGTAGAGCCTCTAGTGGTTTCTCTTTGGGATATTGGTTTACAAAGCACATCTAATAACATTAAAATGTCCCAGTCAGAAGGCAAATCTGTATGATTCTCACCCATCACACTCCACTTCAGCCTTTTAGATAGTGTGGAATGAACTCGCCTCCCCAACTAGGGATGGCTCTTAGGGAATTTAGTAATAACTCAATATCTAAAATAAATTCTTCCCATCAAGAAAATAAATCAAATTTTAAACTATGAAGCTTTTTTGATGCAATAATTGTTTTTGTTTTGTTTTATTTTACTATATTTTACTTTTTTAATAATATTTTAAGCACAATTATGGAAACATGTTTGTTGTTGGGCTTCTTTTATAAAACAATAACACCCCCTTCACAAGTGCAACCTTCCCACCACCAATGCCCTCCAAATCCCTCTTACCCCACTACCTGCCTATATTTGAGAGAAGCATAGTACTTCTCACACTCACTAGCATTGTCATAATAGTTGTTAGTGTAGTTATTTCTTCATCTGCACTCATCACTTTTTTGTGGTAAGCTTCATATCATGGCTGTTGTTTTCATCTCTCATTGCTATTGCTTCTGGGTATTATTACAATATAATGTCTTTTATTTTTTTAAATCCCATAGATGAGTGAAACTATTCTGTGCCTATCTCTCTCATTCTGACTTATTTCACTCAGCATAGTAGTTTCTGTGTCCATCCATAGGAAAATGTTATGACTTTAATTTTTCCACCAGCTGCCTAGTATTCCATTGTATCCATATACCACAGTTTATTTTACCACTCCTCTAGTGTTGGGAATCTGGGTTGTTTCCAGATTCTGGCTATTATAAAAATCTCTTCAATGAATATAGGTGCACAGAGACATTTTTGTATTGTGTTTTGTGTTCTTAATGTATATCCCTAGGAGTCGTAAAGCTGGATTATATGGGAGTTCAATTTCCAATTTTTTTTAGAATCTCCATATTGTTTTCCATAACGCCTTGGCTAAACGCCATTCTCACCAGCAGAGAATGAGATTACTTTCTCTCCACAGCCCAGCCAGCACTAATTGCTCTTGTTCTTTTTATGCATGCCAGTATCTGTGGTGTGAGATGATACCTCATTGTTGTTTTGGTTTTTATTTCCCTGATGATTAGTGAGGTGAAACATTTTTTTCATGTGTCTTTTGACCATTTGTATTCTTTTGAGGAACTGTGTTCATTTCCTTTCCCCATTTTATGGGGTAGGTATGTTTTCTTATTAAGATCTTTCAGTACCTTATATAATTTAAATATTAGCCCCTTAGCTGATGGGTAATGGGTGAATAGTTTCTCCCATTTTTAGGGTGTCATCTGTATTCCAATCACTATTTCCTTTGAGATGCAGAAGTTTCTCAGCTAAACATATTCCCATTTGTTTAAGTCTGCTTCCAATTGTTTGAACAATGATGTTTCCTCCTTGAAGATGCCTTTAGTCTCAATGCCATGGAGTGTTTTACCAACATGTTCATCTATATACATTATTGTTTCAAAACTGATATCCAGGTGTTTAACCTATTTGGATTTGACCTTTGTACATTGGATTAGATGGAGGTCTGAGTTCACATGTTTGCATGTGGCTGACCAGTTTTTCCAAAAGCACCATTTGGTGCTCTTTTTTTCATTTCTTGTCATTTTATGAAAGATTAATTGATTGTATGTTAGAGGACATTCGTCAAGTCTCTTCCATTGAGTTGAGTGTCTGTCTTTATTCCAATAACATACTGTTTAAATGACTATTGCTTTGTAGTATAATCTAAAGTTAGAAAAGGTAATCCCTCCCAATTCTTTTTCCTAAGGATTTATCTAGTTATTCTTTGCCTATGCCATTGATAATAATTTCTATATCTCTATTGGAGGGGTGAATTAGAAGGCTCATAGGACGTATTCCTGAAGTGGATGGCTGCATCATTACCACCACAAAATTTCACCAAAAGACCAGTGCTGAAAAACTGCTTGCAGAGTTGGGGAAATTTCATAGAGTTAATTTTTAAATTCATGTATGGTACTGAGATTATGTTCCCTTTATATTATTTTGCTTAAAATTAACTACCCCTTCTGCTGGTATTCACAGGAAAATATAACTTTGATTAAATTTCTCTTTACCTGGAAGATTCAGCATCAAAACAATTCTTTTCTCCTTGTCTTTGAATGTCATAACAGTTTGTAACAGAAAGGATTGGTTTGCTTCAGGGACTTCCCTGAGATACTTTGAATACCTGCTAATTAATCTACACTTCCAAAAGGTTTGGATATAAGTTTATCTCTTTCCAAACCAGACCTTAGGAATTTAGTCTTAGCCCCTAGAGCTAGAAATCTCTTCCTTTAGGTAAAGGAAATTTGCTATAAGAAACCAGGCTTCTTGCTAATCCCTTAATTTACATCAGTATGACACCTAGGGCCAGGCCTGAGAGGAAATACTTTGAGATGTTAAAACTTAACTTCCTTTATCCTAATGTTTCCTAACTGAACTCTATTCTGTTTTAAGATTACCAACCACCTAAAGACATGCATATTGCATATTGTTTTAAAGATCAAACAATATACACTGATAAGTTTCTGTTGCACTTTGCATAGAAAGAAAATATGAGCATTTTTTAGTTGTGCCTGGCAATGTAAACTTTATAAAAAAAACTTTAGTCTGTACATTAAACTTAGAATGTTCTTATCCACACACATTTGTATGTGCTCTAATTTCTTCATATTTCAATGTCCGTGTAACCACTCTCCCCAAGAGGACTCAAAGAAGCTCTCTAATGCATCCGGACCACAAGAGCTAGTCAGCAACAATTCTTGGGTGATTATTGTTCAAAATCAATTTCAGAAGTGTTTGATAAACTTCTGCATAGAATGTCACAGGTATCCTTAGAGGAATTGCACTAAATATGTACAATGATTTGGGCTTATTTTATTTTAATTATGTTAATCCTTCCAAACCATGAACAGGATATATGACTTCATTTCCTTGTGTCCTCTTTTATTTCTTGAATCAGAGTTTTGTAATTTTATTTATATAGGTGCTTCACCCCTTTTGTTAAACAAACTCCAAGATATTTGAGTTTCTGTGACACTAATATGAATGGGATTGATTTATAATGTCCATTTCTTCTACTGTCATTATATGTCTTTAAGAAGGCCATTGATTTTTACGAGTAATTTTTTTATAATTATCTTTATTTAAACACCGTGATTACAAACATTATTATAGTTGTATGATTACAGTCATGTAAAGAACACCCTCCTTCACCAGTGTAACATTCCCACCACCAATTTCCCAGATCTCCCTCCTCCCCACCTCCCCACACCTGTACTCGAGACAGGCTTTCTACTTCCTTCATTCATTCACATTGTTATGATAGTTTTCAGTGTAGTCATCTCTCCAACTGCACTCATCAATCTATGTGATGAGCTTCATGTCATGAGCTGCACCTACCAGCCCTCATCTCTCTTGTCTCTGAGTTACTGTTAAAAATGTCTTTCATTTTTACGAGTAATTTTGTGGTCTGCCACTTTGCTATATAAATCTATTGTTTCTAAAAGCTTTATGGTAGAGACTTTAACATTTTCTAAATATAGTAGCATGTCATCTGCAAACACTGAAAGCTTGACTTCTTCCTTTTCTATCTGGATGCCCTTGATATATTTTTCTTGCCTAATTGCTATGGCAAGAATATCCAGCACTAATTTAAATAGGAGTGTTGAGAGGAGCAGCCTGGTCTTGTGCCAGATATTAGAGGAAAGGCTTATTAGTTTATTTTCATTGAGAATAATATTTGCCATTGAGAATAGTTTCTTCCATTCTCATCTTGATGAGAGATTTTTTTATCGTGAATGTGTGTTTGAATTTGTCAAATCCTTTCTCTGCATGTTTTTTATTCTTTCTCTTATTTACATAGTTATTTTGTTGATGCATATACATATAACATCTTTCCATTCCTGGAATGAAACCCACTTGGTATTAAATTTCTCAAAGTAGTCTCTGATTACCATTTGAATCTCTGTAGTATTTGTAGTGATCTTCCCCTTTCATTTCTAATCTGATTTATTAAGTTTCTTTATCTTCCTTTTTTTGTAAGTTTTGCTAGTAGTTTATCAATCTTGTTTACTTTTTCAAAGAACTACCTTTTTATTTCATTTATCTTTTGAATTGTTGTTTGGATTTCTACTACATTTATTTCTGCTCTAAGCTTTGTTATTCCCTTCTGCTTACCTATTTTGTGTATTTTGTAGAAAATATTCACTATTTAAGCTGTACCTTTAAGCTATTTATGTAGGCCCCTTCTTCCTTCCTGATGTGTGCTTGCAAAACTACAAATTTTCTTCTTAGTACCACTCTAGCTATGCCCCATAAATACTGATAACTTGTGTCTTCCTTGTCATTTGTTTTCAGGAATGTCATTTTGACTTCCTCTGTAATTTCCTCTTTGACCCACTGGTTGTTGAGTAGTGCATTGTTTAAGTTCTATGAGTTAGAGTTTTTCTTCTGTTCCCCTTGTAGTTCACTTTTAATTTCAGTGCTTTGTGATCTGAGAAGATAGTATGTACAATTTCTATTCTCTTGATTTTATGGAGATATGTTTTATGAACCAGCATGTGGTCTATCTTGGAAAATGACCTATTTGCATTGGAGAAGAATGTGTGTCCAGTTTTCTGGGGGTGGAGAACCCTGTATATATCTACTCTTACACTTTCTTCCATTTCCTTTTTCAGAGGTAGTATATTATTTTTGGTTTTCAACCTGGTTGACCTCTTAATGAGTGACTGGGCAGTGTTGAGGTCTCCCACTACTATTGTGGTGCTTTTGATGTCTTCACTCAGATTATCAACAATTGTATTATATAATTTGCTAATACCTCCTGGGTATTTAGGTATTTAGGAATGAGATCTTTTTCCTGTTTTACATACTCATTGATTTTTTACAAAATATCTATCTTTCGCAGGATGGTGGCCATAGAAGTTGGAATCCGCTAAGGAATGTGTAACAACTCACCTGGCGAATCAACTAGCCCTAAAAATGGATGGTGCTGGAGTGTCGGGCCCATACACAGCAGTCGCTGGCAGTTGGTGGTGCATGAGAGGGGGAAGGAAGCAACCCGTCGGGGGTGTCTGGTGAACCACAGGCCCCCGAACCTCCGTAGATGCTATGCCACTATGAGTAGGAGGGTTGCTGTGGTGAACCTTGAAGCCTAGGGTCTGGGCACAGATAGAGCCACCGCAGGTGCTGATCTTGGTGGTAGTAGCAAATATTCAAACAAGAACTTTGAATTTAAATTAAAAAGTCTATCTTTGTATCATAACTTTTCTGTCTAATGTTTGTTTCATTTGATACTAATATTGTCATGCCAGATTTTTAAGGGCGTTGTTGGCTTGAATGTCTGTTCTCCATCCTTTGACTTTGAGTCTGTTTGTTCTGGTTTTTCAGATGTGGTTCCTGTAAACAGCAGAATATTGCATTCAGATTTTTGATCCAGTTTACCACTCTGTGTCTCTTAAAGGTTGCAGTTGATCCATTGATGTTGAGAGATAATTGTTATGGAGTTCAGTGTCATCTGTATATAGGAGTTTGATGTGTCTTTTGGTCTGTCTTAAAGTAGACCTTTTAGTTTTTCTTTTAAGGATGAATTTGAGTCTTTAAAATTTCTAAACTGTTGTTTATCCATAATGCTATGTATATTCCTTCAAACCTAAAAGTGTATATGGTTGGGTGTAATTTTTTAGGTGAAACATTCATTTCATTTTTTCCCACTCGCTTGCTTCATTGCCTTTTAGCCTTGAGAGTTTCTTGTGACAGTTCTACTGTAAATATTTACAGTGCTCCTTTGTACATTATCTCCCTTCTTGATCTTGCAGCTTTCAGTAATCTATCCCTATAGGTAGTATTTTTTATTGGAGCTGAGATGTATATTGGGGTGCTATTCTTTGATCACTTTTAGGTGGTACTTTTAGGATATACAGGATTTGGTTGCATGCAGTCTTTAGCTCCTGGATTTTTCTCTACAATGATGTTAATTATTCCTGGGGATTTTGTTCCTTTTTTCCTGAGACTTCAATCATTCTTATTTTGTTTCTGTTGAGTATCAAAAACTTCTATTTTTATCTGCTCCCATTCTTTGAGGATTTCTTTTCTGCTGTCTGATTTTTTGCTTTAGGGTTCTGTTGCATGAAGTTGTTATGCATCTCATCTTCCAGCTCACTGATTCTGTGCTCAACTTCTCTTACTCTGTTGGAGAGTCATTTCAGTTAGGTTTTTATTTTGTCTACTAGGTTTTTAAATCTTGCTATTTCAGTTTGGAGTTCTCTTATTTATATCTTTATATATTTTATTCTTATTTGTGATTCATTCATCTCTATCTATGCTTTCTTTGGTTTCTATGATGATCCTCATTTCTTCTCTTAACTGAGCAGCTAAATAGTTTGTTGACACTTTTCATGTCAACATAGCTGCAATCTTTTTCTCTATGCATGGAGTTTCCTGCACTGTTTTACCATTGTCACGTTTGTATTTTGGTGTTTTCTATGTGTTGTGATGTGGATTATTGGCTAGAATATGTTCATGGCTACAAAATGTAGCAGAGCAGCCCTGTTCCTCTGTCTCTGACCTTTATGGGTGGAGCAGCCTACCTCTGCCTTCAAGGGAGGCTTTCTGCTCTCTTTCTTTCCCAATCTGTTCTGATTGGGATGTTTAATGGCAGCTTCCCAGATTAGAGCAGAAGTAAAAGTTCTAAATGGTTCATTTATGCCAAAATACATGGCAGAAATGAGGCTCTGCCTTTCATGGGTGGAGATATCCTATCTCTGATGACATCCCTTCAGAGATGCATTCTGCTGTCATGCCTTCCCAGCTCTTTAGCGTGGGGTGTTTGATGGCAGCTTCAAACAGTAGAGCATAGGCAAAAGTTCCTAATTATAAAGGTTTGTGTATGAATTACCTAAGTAGTTTTAAGAAAGTGTGCTTGGAGTATGATCCTCTTTCTTCATTTCATATTGAATATTTTGGAACCTGGAGTGATGGTGGGTGATAGATCCAATCTTAGGTAGTTGGGGGGAGAGAGATATCTTACATCTGCCAAGAAATTTTGTACCCCATTTCACCTTTTCAGAAGCACGATTATCACAAAAAAAAACTCAGAAACAAGTGCATGTTATGAGTGTAAACCTCCCTTTAGATTATTCCAAAAATGTAAATAGGAAACAAACTGTAAACTCAACAGTAACCAGGAAAATAAACAGACACCACACTATGAGGCCTAGACACCAGTTCTAGAATTTCGATGCTGTAAATGAGGGGACTGCCCAGGTCTCATCAGACTTCACAATTTAGAAATATTTGTTACATGAATTCAGTGCTACAATGCCTTATATTATCAGTTTTATTGATTAATATTTATCAAAACCATTATAATAAAGACATTAACAAATCAAATCCCTTGGGACATAAAGCCAAGGTGGCAGTTGAGTTTGGTAATATTATAGATGCCTTATGGGATGAACAGCACATATAATTCAACCCAAAAGATTTTAAGATGACCTCTGGAAAGAAAAATAATCAGTTTTCAGGAGACAGTCAACAGAATCCACATGAACTACTTCTATTCTTGATGGAAGGTCTTTATCAGGACTCAAACAAAGCTGATATATAGAACAGACATATAGAGAAAAATAAAGTTTATCTTATTGTGTCAAAAGTTGTAAAACAACCTTGGCAGGGACACAAGAGTTTAATGAGTATATTTTAGCGACATTTTTAGGCAAGCTTAAATATACAGTTCATTGCCTCAACTGCCACCACAAATCTCACATATTAGAGATCTTTATTCATTTATCTTTGCCTTTGACATCTATTGATAAATGTCGGTTGCAAAATTGCCTTAAAGTGGGGTTTTTTTTTTACTATTTTTATTTTGGTTTTTGGTCCACACCCTGTGATGCTCAGGGTTAATCCTGGCTATGACATCAGAAATCACTCCTGGCTCGGGAGACTATATGGGATGCCAGGGAATTAAACCAAGTTTTGTCCTAGATCGGCTGCTTTCAAGGCCAATGCCCTACCACTGTGCTATTGCTCTGGCCCCTAAAGTGTTATTTAAAGAAGAACATAAAGACAATAATAGGGTTTATTGCAGCCACTGTGACATAGCAGGATTCCTTAAAATGTACATAAATTTGGAAACTAACCCTTCTGTTCTTAATACATGTGAAATGCTTTTTTATGATGGAAAGTAGATTTAAAAAACTACAAACCTATCTGGACTTTCCTTTAGAAAACCTTAATCTATCACAGTACACTATGGACTCTAAGAACAATGAAGAAAAATATAATTATTCTGTTTTGGGCCATTATGGTGAAATGAAAAATGTTCATTGCACAGCCTATTGTAAACATATGGCAAGTATATGTTGGTTTAAATTTGATGATCAACCAGTTTCAGAAATAGCTGACTTGTCTATAAAATCATCAGTGACCTATATTATTTATTATATTTCAAAGAAATTTGCTACTTTAAATATAATTATTTAAATTAGCTGATGATTAACTGAATTCTACTTAGAGTTGTCTATATTAATGTTCTAATCTGTTTTTAACAACGAAAATAGCTGTAGGATGCGGACTCCCACTATAGTTTTCATTACTAGAATGTTCCAATGTCTTAATTTCTATTCTACTACATTTATAATAATATTCAATGTTTCTGTTAACAGTGATCCACGGATATATAGATTGGATAGCCTAGTTACACATTATAGTGATACTTTCTGTTGGACTCCTAATTCAGTGCTCACTGTGATGTCTTAAAATGTTTCAAATTATTTATTTTCCATTTGATTTTACCTGCCTATATATATTCTTTTTTTTGTTTTGTTTTGTTTTTTGTTTTTGGGCCACACCCGGTAACGCTCAGGGGTTACTCCTGGCTATGTGCTCAGAAGTTTGCTCCTGGCTTGGGGGACCATATGGGACACCGGGGGATCGAACCGCGGTCCGTCCAAGGTTAGCGCAGGCAAGGCAGGCACCTTACCTTTAGCGCCACCGCCCGGCCCCTATATATTCTTTTTTAATCTTTATTTAAACACTGTGATTACAAATATGATTGTAGTTGTATAATTTCAATCATGTAAAGAACACCCCCCTTCACCAGTGCAACATTCCCACCACCAGTGTCTCAAATCTCCCTCCTCCCCACCTCACCCACACCTGTACTCAAGACAGGCTTTCTACTTCCCTCATTCATTCACATTGTTAGGATAGTTCTCAATGTAGTTATTTCTCTAGCAGCACTCATCACTCTTTGTGGTGAGCTTCATGTTGTGAGCTGGAACTTCCAGCCCTCCTCTCTTTTGTCTCTGAAAATTATTCCAAGAATGTCTTTCATTTTTCTTAAAACCCATAGATGAGTGAGACCATTCTACATCTTTCTCTCCCCCTGACTTATTTCACTCAGCATATAGATTACATGTACATCCATATGTAGAAAAATTTTATGATTTCAACTCTCCTGATGGCTGCATAATATTCCATTGTGTATATGTTCCACAATTTCTTTAGCCATTCATCTCTTGAAGGGCATCTTGGTTGTTCCCAGAGTCTTGCTATGGTAAATAGTGCTGCAATGAATATAGGTGTAAGGAAGGGATTTTTGTATTGTATTTTTGTGTTCCTAGGGTATATTCCTAGGAGTGGTATAGCTGGATTGTATGGGAACTCAATTTCTAGTTTTTGGAGGAATCTCCATATCGCTTTCCATAAAGGTTGAACTAGATAACATTCCCAACAGCAGTGGATACGCGTTCCTTTCTCTCCACAATCCCACCAGCACTGCTTCTTTTCCTTCTTTGTGATGTGTGCCAATCTCAGTGAAGTGAGATGGTACCTCATGGTTGTTTTGATTTGCATCTCCCTAATGATTAGTGATGTGGAGCATTTTTTCATGTGCCTTTTGGCCATTTGCATGTCTTCTTTTACAAAGTGTCTGTTCATTTCTTCTCCCCATTTTTTGATAGAGTTAGATGTTTCTTTCTTGTAAAGTTTTGTCAGTACCTTGTATATTTTGAATATTAGTCCTTTATTTAATGGATGTTGGGTGAATAATTTCTCCCATTCAGTGGGTGGCTTTTGAATTCTGGGCACTATCTCTTTCGAGGTACAGAAGCTTCTCAGTTTAATATAATCCAATCTGTTTATCTTTGCTTCCTCTTGTTTGGAGAGTGCTGTTTCCTCCTTAAAGATGCCTTTAGTTTCAATGTCATGGAGTGTTTTACCTACATGTTGTTCTATATACCTTATGGTTTCAGATATGATATCAAGGTTTTTAATCCATTTGGATTTTACCTTCGTACATGGTGTTAGCTGGGGATCTGAGTTCACTTTTTTGCTAGTGGCTAAAACAACATCACTTGTTGAAGAGGTTTTCCTTGCTCCATTTAGAATTTCTTGCTCCTTTATCAAAAACTAGGTGGTTGTATGTCTGGGGAACATTCTCTGAATACTCAAGCCTATTTCACTGATCTGAGGGTCTGTCTTTATACCAATACCATGCTGTTTTGATAACTATTGCTTTGTAATAGAGCTTAAAATTGGGGAAAGTAATGGCTCCCATATTCCTTTTCCCAAGGAGTGCTTTAGCAATTCGAGGGTGTTTATTGTTACAAATGAATTTCTGCAGTGTTTGATCACAACTTCTGCCTATATATTCTAATGTCACTCTCCACAGAGATTCTTGGATAAAGCATCTGAATGACAGAAACTCTTTTTACAGTGCTCATCACCATATCACTTAGTCTTAAACATTATGATTGTTTTAAGAATGTTCTCTGTGTGTTCTAAACTATGAAACTTTTTTCAGCAATGTTCCCCTCCATAGATGTTGATTACTCCAAGGAAGCAGAAAAAAATTTCAGCTGACATGCTGACTTCATAGTTTTAAGCTCTTTGACTCATTCTACCTGCGCTAATTTTCTATGACTCAATACTTTCGTTCGTCTAGTGTGTGTGTGTGTGTGTGTGTGTGTGTGTGTGTGTGTGGTGGCCAACTCCATGTTTAATGTTCATCTGTATTATACATAATGTCTGTCTATATTATATATTTTACTTTCTTCTTGTAGATGGCCATTTCTTTCTCCAACAATATGATGTCACCACTCTTGCAGCAGTCACACTGGTTTTTATGGAACCCCTTCAGTATGTTTTTAGATTTTATATTAATCAGCCCAGCTGGATTTGCTGCAGATAACTCACTGCATGAAAAGCGGGACTCTGGCAGCATCTTTGTCAGTGAACTGCTCATGGTCCTCTTCAGTGGCTCATCCTACATGAAGGCCTTCTGCTCTATGTCATCACTCTGGCTGCTGTTGCTGAAGTCACTTGAGTCTTTGAATTGCAAGTCATCCTCAAAAAAGGCAGACACACAGCTATTGCCATTTTCCCCCAGATTCCACAAGACTTGCTGTGGACTGCAGTTTGAATCTGAAATTTATTCTTCTCAGACTATCTCAAAACAATTGTGGGATGTGTATACCCTCTTTGTATACTTCTTAAGTGTATATCTTTAACATGTATATGCTCTATGATATATTATGATTCCTTCTTTTTATTTAGATTTGCTAGAAAAAATTATTAGAAGAGAATAGAGATAGTAGCCATGAAGTTTGTGTTTTTGATAGAACTAGGATTCAAATTGTTGGGTTATTATCTTCCCCCGAGGCCCCAATAGTATCCCATGACATCATTTCTTTTGCGTGAGTGCATTAAAATTGGAAAACCTTTGAAACTAAGAGGAGTTATTATCTATTACAAATGTGGACTCAATAATTTCTTGCTACAGAGGGCATTCCATCCTGAATATTTACCTTGCTGACTTGACTTGGAATTCAGCCATTTACTCCCAAACACAGTTCACTAAACTATACCAGGAATCAACCATCTTCCGGTACAGAACCTGGATCTGCACTGACTGGCCACAGGCTTGTCTCTCCTCTCAATATCTAGAATATTTCTGGAGATTGTAGTCTCTCCCAACCTTGAAGAAAAATTATGGTGTTAGACAAATTAGTGTACCTGAAGCTTGAGATGGTCCTAAGTCAGGATGCTTTGTGGATAGGGATATCCTGTTTTTAGGCTAAAAGTTTTTCTTTGTATTTGCCCAACTTTTGCTATGTATATGTGAAACATTGCCAACCTATAGCTTTTTCTTTCTAGGCATCTGCCCTAATCTTAGAATCATGGGATGTGAATTACTTTGTCTTACTATAAAGTTAATTAGGGGGATATGTTATGTTGGATGACTTGTCCTACCCTAATCAATATTCATACTCAATCCTAGTTTGTAATCTGATGATGGGATTGTAACCCTGCCCCCATCTTCCTGTTTCCCTAAACTCTTTGTTTAAGATGTTAATCACACCTGGATTCGATGGCTGATCCCCACTCTGGTGGGTGGGGATCTAGAAGATAAAGAAAATTGCTAGATTTAAAAGCAGGAGAGCAAAGAATAGGCCCAAATAATGATATTAGCACATATAGGATCTTGAAAGTCAGTTATGGATTTAAAAAATGTTTAAAAGAATAACTTACAAATTTATTGATAATTTAATCTAAACCATTAAATATTCCAACACCAAATTAACCACCAGAACTTCCATGCTTGTAATAGACCCTCGTAGTCCCACCACCACCAGAACACCCATGCCTTTACATGCAAGTTTCAAATAGCAATGGTTTTAGTTCAGATCTCATGTTTTAGTGTTAAATAAATCTATTCTTTGGATATCACTCTACTGCATACATCATTAGTATACCTGACTCCTTTTTAAATTTTACTTCCTGGTCTCATCTTTTTTCCCCTTTGATTCCTTCCCTTTTCTATCTTTCCTAAAATTTGGGGTCAAGGACAAGCTAGGCATCTCACTTCACTATATTACATTTTCTCATCCAGTTATACAATATAAAACATAAATACGTTCATCCTGAGATTGTATGGTTTCACACACATGGTATCTTCCAGTTACGACCAAGTTAGCAACAAATTGCATTATTTCATCATTTCATGCAGATACATAGTATTCCATTATATATATACCATATTATCATAAACTATTCATCTCATTGGACCTATATTGATTCAACATTATAAATGTTGTACTAACTTTTGGGAAGGCACACTTGCTCATGCTTAGGATTTCCTCCTGGCTCTGCAGTAAGTAAATATTCTTGTTTGTGGTCAGGAGTAATATGGGATGCCAGGGATTGAACTTAGGTTGGGTACATGCAAAGCAAGTGCTAACACCAAATATGTCACTCCAGCCCCACATGTCCTGTTGAATTAATTTTTATACCAGTGTAGATGACCAAAGTGTAATTGCTGAGTTAACTGACAACTTAATGCTGAGGACGTTTTAGAAAGGGGCTGAAACAGAAAGCTTTCCCATGAGCAGTAGATGAGAATTCCATTTGAACACATTCCTGTCATCACAGATTTTTTTCTTACTATTTTTGATTTGTGCCATTCTCATTGGTGTGAGATTATATCTCATTTTAGTCTTGATTTGGATACTCCTGATAATAAATAGGAATAAACATTTTCATATGCCTTTAGGCCATCTGCCTGTCATTTTCTGAGAAGTGTCGATTCATCTACTCTTCAGTTTTTAAAATTAAATGTTTACAATGACTGAGTGCTGAAAGGAGATAAAGTGATATGCTTGATACCCCTTCAGTAGCAATATTGGAAATCACAGTTTGTAAAACAGAAAAAATAGAAGAGAGAAGAAAAATGTCTGTCACAGAGGCAGACAGGAGAGAGGGCAGGACCAAAGTAGGGACATTAACGATGGAAGATGTGCACTGCTAACAGGTATGAATAATTTACCTAATATTGCTTGGCACAAATAAGCAGTAATAAAATTATCCAAAAAATTTTCCTTGACTAAAGTTTTGTGAAAAATATCATACTTTGGAATGAAATCATTATGTTATTGTCCGAAGGTTGACTAAACTGTTTATTACTAGTTGAACATTCTGTTTTTGGATTTGTTTGTTGAGTTTACATTGAGCTTAGCTTCCACTTCTAAATTAGTATATTCAGACTGGGAAGTCAGTATTAAATTTTGGGTAGTATCATGCTGCCATATAGGCTGCCTCGAGGTCCAGAATTTTGAGGATCTGTGTAGTTGGGCTGTGAGCTCATATACAACAGTGGTGTTTCATTAGTACGGTTGCTAGAACTTCTGGAATTACTGTTCATGCTGGGTACAGCCTGGTTTTGTTTCAAACTGTTCCTGGATATGTCATCTTAAAAAATGGCGAACTTGGTTTTTTCGGGGTAGCTAAAAGTCTCTACAGATATTAGTGGAAAATTGTTGAAGCTGAGCCATTGGCATATGTATGTGCAGCTTCTGGCTCTTCAGCAGAGTAGGGGACTTGCCTTGCCCACCTCCATATGGGGCTCCCGTGTGTTATTAGCTGTGAAACTGTCATATTCATGAAAATTTTCTGCTATTTGTGCCTCTCTTTCATGAGTTAGATGGCTCCATGTTTTTGACTGTGCAGATATGATAGTCAGCTTTCTATAAAGAGCCTTCTCCACATTTTGATATTTTTGTTGATGTTTGTGTGTATTTTAAACTTTGTAAATATAAACCCTTTGAGGCTGGAGCAAAAGCACAGCAGTAGGGCGTTTGCCTTGCAAGTGGCTGACCCAGGACAGAATCGAGTTTGATCCCTGGCATTCCATATTTTCACCTGAGCCTGCCAGAAGTGATTTCTGAGTGCAGAGTCAGGGTGTGGCCCAAAAACAAACAAAAAATAAACACTTTATTATATATTGAACAAGATGTTTTTTCACTGAGTAATCTCTCTTTATTTTTAGCCCATGGATATATTTTGCTATGCAGATACTCTTTAATATGGTATAGCCCCATTTGCTTAGCTTTTATTCTGCTGCCTTTGCTAGGGATATCAATTGAAGGGAGCCTTTAACATCCAAATCTTGGAAAATTTTTGCTGATATTTTCCTCAATCTACTTTATATTTTTCAGTTGTATCTTTTTATATTTTTTATTTTTATATTTTATTTTATATTTATTATATTATATTTATTATATTTTATTTTATATTTTTCAGTGGATCTTTGATCCACTTTGAGTTGCTTTTTGCATAAGATGTGAGATATAGATCTCCCTTTTATTTTTCTACATAATTATTCAGTTTTCCTAGAACAAGTTTTGAATAGTTTATCTTTACTCCATTTTATGTAATCAGGTTCTTTAACAAAAATTAGCTGTCTATAAATATGAGTTTTTGTCATTGTATATTTAATTCTCACCCATTCTTCTTCTTCTTTTTTTTTTTTTTTGGTTTTTCGGGCCACACCCATTTGATGCTCAGGGGTTACTCCTGGCTACGCGCTCAGAGATTGCCCCTGACTTGGGGATACCATATGGGACGCTGGGGGATCGAACCATGGTCCTTTCCTTGGCTAGCGTTTGCAAGGCAGACACTTACTTCTAGCACCACCTCGCCATCTTCTCACCCATTCATTTTTGATTGCCTATGTTTATTACAGTATTGTGCAGATTTGATCACTATCTAGCTATGGATTTTTATCTCAAGCTTCAGGATGTCATTACTGATCAGTGCTCCAGAAGAGTCCCTGCCCTGTGTGGGGAAATCTCTTCCATCCTCTCCGTAAGACCCAAACCAGTAAAAAGTGATGTCTGAGAAGACTGTCTTCTTGAGCCAGGGGCCTTGAAGTAAAGCAGAGCTATTAAGGTACACTAATTGACTACTAAATAGGCTAACGCTCATCAAAAGGTTGCCCATGTAGTCCTACAGCCCCTTAATCAGTCACTTTAGTTAAACAGCATGGTTACAAAACAATTCATTGATAGGGTTCAATTATAGAATATACACCACATTCCAGTGAAACCCCCCTTACCAATGTCTTCTGTATCCCTCCCATAGCCCACTCCCAATTGTCTCTAAGGCAGTCAATTTGCTTCCCTCATTCTCTTTTTCCTTTTCTGCACTGTGGTTTTCCACTATTCTTAATGAAGGGGTGCCTTTATTATACACTTTTCCCCCATTCAGCTGAGATTTTGTCCAGAATGATCAGTTATAACTATCATTGTCATAGTAAACTGTTCTCTACTCCACCTGCACTCACCATTCTTTGTGACAAGTTCCTACCTTGAGCTAGACCTCCAGACCCTTATCTCTATTGTTTCTGGATATTATTACCAAATTATATAGTGGTATTTTTATATCCCACAAATAAGTGAGATTATTCTATGCCTATCCCTTTTACTCTGACTTATTTCAATCAGCATAATAATCTCCATGTCCATCTACATATACGGAAGTTTCATAACTTCATTTTTCCTAATGGCTGCATACTGTGTAGATGTACCACAGTTTCATTCACCATTGATCTAGTTTTGGGCACCTGGGCAGTTTGTAGTTTCTTGCTACTCTAAATAGTGCTGTGCTGAACATAGAAATGCAAAGGGAATTTTTGATATTGTCTTTCTGTTCCTAGGTTTATATCTCTAGAAGTGATATTACTGCATCATATGGAAGCTCAATTTATAGCTTTTTGAGAAATGTTCATATTGTTTTCCAAAAAGGTTGACCAGTCTTCATTCCCACCACCAGTATATGAGAGTCCCTATCTCCCTACATTATTTCAACACTGTTTTTACTTTGTGTGTGAGTCTCTAAAGTGTGAGATGATATCCTATTGTGTTTTGATTTTCATCTACCCATTGATTAGTAATGTGGAGTATTTTTCATATGTCTTTTGGCCCTATGCATTCCTTCTTTGAGAAAATGTCTGTTCATTTCTTTTCCACTTTTTTCTTGTAAAGTTCAATAAGTGTCTTCTATATTTTATATATTAATCCCTTATTCGTTGGTATTGAGTGAATAGTTTCTCTCATTCCATGTGTATCATTAGTATCCTAGTCACTATATGCTTTGCAGTACAGAAGCTTCTTAGTTTAATGTAGTCCCATTTGTTTAACTTTGCTTCTTCTTGCTTGGTCAGCGGTGTTTCATCTTTGAAGAGGCCTTTAGCTTCAATGTCGTGGAGTATTCTGCCTTTGTTTTCCTTTACGTATTTTATTTTTATATTAACCGGTCTTCACCCTAAACAAGGATGGCTTCCTCTTTACGTGCCAAAGACCCACCTATGTTGGAAGAGTTTCTAGATATGTCCTTTGCTTTTGCTTTTCCTGCCCATGTGGGTATCTTAATTTTCCAATAAATACAGGAGTTTCAGCCAACATCTTCCTCTTGCTCCACGAGATGGAAATTTTCCCAGACACACATCAACTTGATTTGGATTATTTCCTGTGGCAATCACCACTCCAGATCTTTTCTCACTAGGGTGGTGTGTACAACATATAGAGCATTTACATCTTAAGATTTCAGGTCTGATATTAGGGTGTTTAATTAATTTTGATTTTACCTTTGTGCATGGTTTTAAGGAGAGGTATGAGTTCATTTTTTGCATGTAGTTGACCAGTTTTTCCAGCACCCTTTGTTGAAAAGGCTTTTCTTGATCCACTTTGTAACCTGGCATCCCTTTGATTTTGGTATTGGATAAACTGCTAGTAGCCAGGCAGTTCAGAGTGGTGGTTATCAAGAACATTTTATTCTTCTGGGATTCCTGAAGGCTTGAGACAAGAAAAGTTCTGTAAAGAGAGGGCACAGCCCTGCATCAGGCACAGTCCTGTATCAGGATGCATCTGTCTTTCCTTTTTCTGGTGGGTCAAAAAACAGGCAATGTCAGAGGCCTAAGCTAGCAGGAAGTGGCAGACAGGGCTGATGTTGATATAAACTGGATGTATGTAAGTAGA
This sequence comes from Suncus etruscus, assembly GCF_024139225.1. Classification (NCBI taxonomy): domain Eukaryota; kingdom Metazoa; phylum Chordata; class Mammalia; order Eulipotyphla; family Soricidae; genus Suncus; species Suncus etruscus. The sequence goes on along the minus strand of NC_064868.1, from coordinate 60,305,989 downwards.
AAATTAAGAGAAACAAGCTTACTTCTAAGATCCAACTCGCAAACCAGATCTGATTCAGCACCACACTGTTGGCTGCTCCTCTGCTTGCTGGTTGACATAAGCCCTGGGTAGAAAGAACTACAGCTCCATCCAACAGTCTTTAGTGGGGAATGGTAATAAGAGCTTTTGGTCCTTGAAAAGGAGAGGTGGTTAGGGTGGAGTAGAATGTTTGTTGTAAAGGAGAACCTGGAGGTAAGCAAATGGACTGTTAAATTAACTAGACCCTTTCCTCTTTTTTACACAACAATAATTCTAACACACAGTCCTAGATGAATATTTCTCTAGGTATAATTATATTCTTCTTAAACTCAAGTTTTCCATGACCACAATTGGTCCTCTATATGAGTCCTAGACCAGACTTCAAGGTGAATGAATTATGGTATTATGTTTCACCTGTAGTCACTAATACCACTATACACTAACCCATCCACTCTAAACAAGCCATCACCTATAAAGCTAATATATAAGAAAGATTACTTCAAATAGTTGTTATTACTAAAAGATATATAAAATATGACAGTGGTTTAGGGAAAATAAGTGATTTACCTTGTTTAGAGTAGTTAGGAAAGACCTTCCTGAGAAAATGACAAGGGAAGTTATATATGATAATGGGACTGTATCACAGTTACAAAAAATCTAGGGCAAAAATATTTCAGGTTGAGGGATGTTCACATGTTCACAGGTCTTAAAACAGAAAAATAGCATAACATATAAGATGAAAACTAAGAAATATGGCTGAAGGATGATAAAATATATACTAGGAGAGGGAGGCAAGCTGAAAATAATAAAGAAAGAACCTCTGAGCCAAGGTGGAGTAGTTTGGGTTTTATTCTAATTTAGATGGAAAGCTATTAGAGAAGTTTAACTGGAGAGATGATATCTGATTTACATATTTAAATAATGACACGGGTAAACTATAGAAGGGTGAGGACAAGATTAGAAGCAGAGAATTCCATTAGTAGGCCATTTCAGTGGTCCTGTCAATAACTGAAGGTGGCCTGGTGTAGGCAGTAAATATAGGTGTCAGATAGTTTCAGATATAAATGTACATAGTATGATTTCTGTTTATGTGTTTTCTTTCTCCAAATCAGGAGTTTTTTGAAGATAGATTTCATGTCTAAATTAATTTTTGAGTCCCAGACCACCATCCCTAAGCAGTTATTATAAGGTGTTCAGTGTTTAATAAGATCTCTGTGACTGAGTCAGTCTTATGGTTGTGGCCATAAGGATGATGATAAGAACTTTGGTCTGGGCAAAAGTACAGTTGCCCTGATATTCTCCCATTTTCCTTCTTTGTGTCTCAATGTATCATAAAAAGTACCTAAAGCTATTTAGTGGGAAAGGAAGATTATATTTATGGGGTTGCTCCTTTGTGCTTGGTAATGTACTTGATGCTTTCACATATATTTTATATAAATTATTTCATTGAAACTAATTTACTCAATCTTTACAATGTCTACTTATGCCTATTGAGTTTTAGAAATAAGCAGATCTTTTCCCAAAGGAGAATGAATTTCATAAAGTTCGCTAGAAGAAAAAGTTGTAATGTTACAAAATATTCACTATTTACAGTCCTATATAAGCCCCACTAGCTACTTCACACTCTAAAATAGTTTATGACATTATGACTCATGACATTAAGGTTTTTAAACCTGTTAGTTGTCAGAATAACAAAATATAAATTATTTTTGAAGCATGACGGTCTTGAAAAAGATTCAGAATTTCATGAAGTTAATGACATTGACTTAAAAGTCTATCTCTCATGTTATGTGAAGTCCTTGATAAATGGGTATTTGGCAAAGACAGACCAGTTGCCAATAGTAAAAGAGAAATTTTACATGAATAAGGACAGTTTTAAAGTTTTTAAGAGATAGTCAGAGAAAAATGGTGGAGAGACAGCAGCAGCATTAGGGGAGCAGTACAGAGGAGCCTGAAGATGACTACAGCAACACATGCCTGAGTGATATGAGCTTAAAACTTTCCAACCCTCTAAGCTCAACAACAGGAACAGATACATGGAGAAGGAGTAAAGGCAGATCATGTGATCTAATGTAAAGCACTGAGAGATATCACTAGAAAAAGAAATGGTGGCAGATAAGCCTTAGAGAAGAGAGGTTGAACTGGAAGCAATGACTGTGGCCAAGATCTTTCCAGAGACAGAATATTGCCCTTAATTGATCCTGCAGCAGAATGGGATTTGTGAAAAGTGGCAATAGGGCTGAGAATGGTGAAAAGTGGCAAGGACTCATCAGCATGGCTATACTCCTGTTTAAGACAGCAGCACAGAGGAAAGGATCAGGAGCCAGGCTGCAAATGGAGGTCATCTATTTAGCCAAAGAAGTAGCTCTCTATTATACTTCTAACATTGGGGAGGGTCCAGGAAACAGTGCTGCTGTTCCTAGGATACTCTCTGGGAGTACTACCCTCATTCATTCCTAAATCAGATTATGAGCATCAGGACTCTGAGCTGTCAAGTAACCCAGACCCATCTGTCCAAAGGACACAGACATTAGCATTGAATAAGAAAGCTAAAGTTAAGCCAACTAGGAGGTCTCTGAAGCAGCTTGGCTATGAGATAGCCAACCAGGACAGTAAAAATAGTGAGCCTGCATTGTTGCTGGGTTTGTGAGCTGCATAGGCCCACATTGCTCCTATGCAAGGAGCCCCCCACAACACATACAAATATCATCGAACACTGGAAAGGTCATAATGAGAAGGTAACACAGAACTTCATAACACATGGTAAATAAAGAAGGAAAATACAATGACTGTTAGACCTCTCTGATAAAGACTTTAGAGAAGAAATGTTGAGAATGTTCAAAGAAGTCAAGGAATCCATGGAACAAATTGAACAACTAACAAGACTTAAGAGGATATAAGAATAGAAATAAGAAAACTTCAAACTGAAACAATAGGTTTGGAAAAAACTGGTAGGCAAAATAAAAAACTCACTGGAAAGCCTCACCAGCAGAGTAAAAGCTGCAAAGGACAGAATTGGTGAAATGGAAGGTGAGCTGTATAATATCTCCATACAAAAAAAGAAATAAAAATGAAATTTAAAACAAATGACCAGAAGGTGCAAACAATCCACAAAAGTAACAAACAGACAAGAATAGAACTATGGAATAAATTCAACAAGTACAACATAAGAATCAATGGGGTATCAGAGAGTCTAGAAGAAATCCCCAATGAAGAAGCAACATTCAAAGATATCATTGCTGAGAAGTTACTGAGCTGAAGGTTGCTTGCACCTGCATCCTAGATGCCCAAAGAGTACCAGCTAAAAGAGACACAAATAAAGGTACCTGAACTAACATACTAGTCAAAATGATGAAAAACTCAGAAAGTAAGATAAAATGCTGAAATTGGCAAGATCAAAAAGGAATATTACATACAAGAAAGCATCCTTAAGATTTATAGGAGATTTATCACAAGCAACCCTCCAGGCCTGAAGGCAGTGGTGGGATATATTAAAAAATTTAAATGAAAGCATTTAAAAACATTTCATCAAGAATGCTTCACCCAGCCAGACTTTATTTTAGGTTTGAAAAAAGAATACAGTGTTTCACGTATAAAATAGCAGCTCAGAAACTTTACAGAATCAAAGCCAACCTAAAAAGAACAAATGAATGACCTACTTTAAAACAGACAGGTCTCACAAATATATCAAACTTTTATAAAAAAGATGGCACAAATCCACATGGCAATAATCTCTCTCAATGTCAATAGACCAAATACACCATTTAAGAGACACAAAGTGGCAAAAATGGACTAGAAATTTGAATCTAATATTTTGCTGCCTTCAAGAAACATATTTAAATATTCAAAGAAAAAACACAAAAACAATTTGAGTTTTGACGATTTGAGAGCAATTGTTCAGGCAAACAACACCCTTAAAGAGTCTGGAGTCAGGACTGGAAAGAAAGTATATAGGTAGGGTTTTTGTCTTGTACATGGCCAAACCAGGACGGACCTGGGTTTGATTCCTGGCATCCTATATGTTCCCTGAGAATGTGGAGTGATTTCTGAGAGCAGAGCCTGGAGTAATCTTGAGATCCAACAGGTGTGGCTGAAAACCCTCAACAAAAGCCTGGAGTGGCAAAACTAATAATTGATGGCATAGACTGCAGGCTTAAAAAGGTTATTATAATCAGAGAGGGTTGTTTATTAATAACAAATGGACATGTGTATAAGGAATAAATCACAATCCTAAACATATATGTACCAAATGAGAGGCCAGCAAAAGGCTTAAAACAACTATTAATGAACCTGAAGAAAGACATCAATGAAAATACAATAGTTTTGGAAGATTTCTACACTGCTCTCTCACCTCTTTATAAATCAAAAAGGCTAAAATCTAACAAGGATGTACTGGCTTTGACGAAAGAAATGAAGATAATGGCTTAGTAGACATATGCAGGGCTTTCTCTTTCTAAAAACAGGACTAAACATTCTTCTTCAATATACATGGAACTTTGTTCAAGACAGACCAAAGTCTAGGACACAAAACATACTTCCATAAAATCAAGAAAAAAGAAATTTTATCAACTATCTTCTCAGTTCACGATGAAATGAAAATAGAAGCAAATTACAAACAGACATGGAGAAACAACTTTAAAACCTGGAAATTAATCATTGCTGAAAAAGCAATGAGTCAGAGATAAAATCAAGGAAGAAATAAACGATTCCTGGAAACAACCGAGAATGATGACATAAATGATCATAACTTGTGACACACAGCAAAAGTGATATTCAGAGGAAATATTGTAGATTTGTAGGCATTCATCAGACAGGAAGCAATGGCATCCATAAATAATATAATGGAACAGCTTAAGGAATTGGAAAATTATCAGTAAAAGAAACTAAACGTTGCCAGGCAGAAGTAAATAAAACTTAGAGAATTAATAACTCGATACCCAGAAAACTATCAAAAAGTTCAACTAAAGCAAAAGTTATTTTTTGAAAAAATAACCAGGATTGAAAAACCATTATAAAGCCTCACAAAAAGGGAGATAAAAATGTTAATAAACAGAATCAGAAATGAGTAGTGGATATTACTACAGATACTACAGAAATACAAATGGTAATCAGCTACTACTTTGAGATTCTTTAAACAACAAAACAAGGAAAGTTGGAAGACATTGACAAATTTCTGGACTCCTACAATTTTCCAAGGCTGAACTATGCTAATTTATAATACCTGAGCATAGTGATCATGGAAAAGAAAACTGAAATATAAATCAAAAGGCTTCCTAAAAGCATGGGACTGAAGTGGTGGCACAAGTGGTAAAGTGTTTGTCTTGCATGTGCTAACCTAGGATGGACTATGGTTTGATCCCCCGGCATCCCATATGGTCCCCAAGCCAGGAGCGATTTCTGAGCACATAGCCAGGAGTAACCCCTGAGCATCATCGGATGTGGCTCCAACTCCCATCCCAAAAGGCTTCCTAAAAGCCTAGGCCCATATGGAATCAATAGTGGATTCATTCAAACCTTTTTTTTTTCTTTTTGAAACTTTTTTCTTTATTTAAACATCTTGATTACATATATGATTGTGATTAGGTATCAGTCATGTAAAGAATCCTCCCTTCACCAGTGCAACATTCCCACCACCAATGTCCCAAATCTCCCTCCATCCCACCCCAACCCCACCTGTACTCTAGAAAGGCTTTCCAGTTCCCTCATTCATTCACATGATTATGGTAATTCTCTGTGCAGTTATTTCTATAACTGCACTCACCACTCTTTGTGGTGAGCTTCATGAAGTGAGCTGGAAGTTTCAGCCCTCCTCTCACTGTCTCTGAGGATTGTTGCAAAAATGACTTTTATATTTCTTAAAACCCATAGATGAGTGAGACTATTCTGCATCTTGCTCTCTCCCTCTGACTTATTTTACTCAGCATGTACATCCATGTATAGGAAAATTTCATAACTTCATCTCTCCTGACGGCTGCATAATATTCCATTGTGTATATGTACCACTGTTTCTTTAGCCATTAGTCTGTTGAAGGGCATCTTGGTTGTTTTCAAACCTGGCTATTGTGAATAGTGCTGCAATAAATATAGGTGTGAGGAAGGGGTTTTTGTGTTGTGTTCTTGTGTTCTTAGGGTATATCCCTAGGAGTGGAATAGCTGGGTCGACTGGGAGCTAAATTTCCAGATTTTGGAGGAATCTCCATATCGCTTTCCATAGAGGTTGGACTAGACGGCATTCCCACCAGCAGTGGATAAGAGTTCTTTTCTCTCCACATCCCCGCCAGCATTGATTGTTCTCATTCTTTGTGATGTGCGCCAATCTCTGTGGTGTTAGGTGGTATCTCATCGTTGTTTTGATTTGCATCTCCCTGATGCTTAGTGACGAGGAGCATTTTTTTTCATGTGCCTTTGGCCATTTGTATTTCTTTTTTATCAAAGTGTCTGTTCATTTCTTCTCCCCATTTTTTCATGGGATTAGATGTTTTTTCTTGTAAAGTTCTGTCAGTGCCTTGCATATTTTGGATATTAGCCCCTTATCTGATGGTTATTGGGTGAATAGTTTCTCCCACTCAGTGGGTGGCTCTTGTATCCTGAGTACCATTTCTTTTGAGGTGCAGAAGCTTCTCAGTTTAATGTATTCCCATCTGTTGATCTCTGCTTCCACTTGTTTGGAAAGTGCAGTTTCCTCCTTGAAGATGCCCTTAGTCTCAATGTCATGGAGTGTTTTACTGACGTGTTGTTCTATATACATATGGTATCAGGTCTGATATCAAGATCTTTAATCCATTTGGATTTTACCTTCATACATGATGTTAACTGGGGGTCTATGTTTGCTTTTTTGCAAGTGGCTAACCAGTTCTGCCAGCACCAATTGTTGAAGAGGTTTTCCCTGCTCCACTTAGGATTTCTTGCTTCTTTGTCAAAAATTAGGTGTTTGTATGTCTGGGGAATGCTCTCTGATAAGTCAAGCCTATTCCACTGATCTGAGGGTTGTCTTTATTCCAATACCATGCTGTTTTGATAACTATTGCTTTGTAGTACAGTTTAAAGTTGGGGAAAATAATGCTTCCCATTTTCCTTTTCCCTAGGAGTGCTTTAGCTATTTGAGGGTGTTTATTGTTCCAGATAAACTTCATAAGTGTTTGATCCACTTCTTTGAACAATGTCATGGGTATTTTTAACGGATCGCATTAAATCTGTATAATGCTTTGGGGAGTATTGCCATTTTAATGATGTTAACCCTGCCAATCCATGAGCAGGGTATGTGTTTCCATTTTCGTGTGTCCTCTATTATTTCTTGGAGCAGGCCTTTATCGTTTTCTTTGTATAGGTCCTTCATGTCTTTGGTCAAGTTGACTCCAAGATATTTGAGTTTGTGTGGCACCATTGTGAATGGGATTGCCTTCTTGACTTCTTTCTCTTCCCTATCATTATTGGTGTATAAAAAGGCCATTGATTTCTGTATGTTAATTTTGTAGCCTGCCACCTGACTATATGAGTCTATTGTTTCTAAAAGCTTTTTGGTACAGTGTTTAGGGTTTTCTAAGTAGAGTATCATGTCGTCTGCAAACAATGAGAGCTTGACTATTTCCTTTCCTATCTGAATTCCCTTGATGTCTTTTTCTTGCCTGATCGCTATAGCAAGAACTTCCAGTACTATGTTGAAGAGTAGTGGTGAGAGTGGACAGCCTTGTCTTGTACCAGAATTTAGAGGAAGGGCTTTTCATTTTTCTCCATCGAAGATAATATTTGCTATTGGCTTGTGGTAGATGGTTTCAACTAGATTGAGATAGGTTCCTTCCATTCCCATCTTGCTGAGAGTTTTAATCAAGAATGGGTTTTGGACCTTATTAAATGCATTCTCTGCATCTATTGATATGATCATGTGATTTTTATTTTTGTTGTTGTTGATGTTGTGTATTATGTTGATAGATTTGCGGATCTTAAACCATCCTTGCATTCCTGGGATGAAACCTACTTGGTCGTAGTGTATGATCTTCTTCATGATGCACTGGACCCTATTTGCCAGGATTTTGTTGAAGATCTTTGCATCAGCATTCATCAGGGGTATTGGTCTGTAATTTTTTTTTGGCAGCATATCTGTCTGGTTTTGGTATCAAGGTAATATTGGCTTCATAAAAGCTGTTTGGCAGTGTTCCTGTTTTCTCAATTTCATGTAAGAGCCTGGCTAGGATTGGTATTAGATCCTCTTAAAAGATTTGAAAAAATTCATTACGAAATCCATCTGGGCCTGGGCTTTTCTTTTTGCACAGATGTTTGATTACATTTTTAATTTCCTCAGTAGTGATGAGGGTGTTTAGATATGCTACATCCTCCTTACTTATATGTGGAAGGTTATAAGTGTCCAAGAATTTTTCCATTTCTTCTAGGTTATCATGTTTAGTAGCATAAAGTTTCTTAAAGTAGTCTCTTCATGATCTCCCCGTTTTCATTTCTAATACGGGTTATATCACATTTCTCTCTCTCTTTCTTTGTGAGTTTTGCCAATGGTCTATCAATCTTGTTTATTTTTTCAAAGAACCAATTTCTGATTTCGTTGATCTTTCGGATTGTTTATTGGTTTTCCACTTCATTGAGTTCTACTTTCAGCTTTGTTATTTCCTTCTGTCTCCCTATTTTTGGTTCCTTTTGTTGGTCATTTTCTAATTTTTTGAGCTGCGTTATTAAGTTATTCAGGTATGCCACTTCTTCCTTCCTGATGTTTGCTTGTAGAGCTATAAATTTTTCTCTCAGGACCGCTTTTGCTGTGTCCCATACATTCTGGCAGTTTGTGTCTTTATTATCATTTGTTTCCAGGAAAGTTTTTATTTACTCTTTGATTTCATCTTGGACCCACTGCTTTTTCGTAGCAGGCTGTTTAATTTCCAATTGTTAAAGTTTTTCTTCTGTGTGGCTTTGTAGTTCACATCTAATTTCAGAGCCTTGTGGTCAGCAAAGGTACCCCCCAAGATTTCTATTCTCTTGATTTTATGGAGGTATGTTTTATGTGTCAGCATGTAGTCGATCCTGGAGAATGACCCATGTACATTGGAGAAGAATGTGTATCCAGTTTTTTTGGGGTTGGAGTGTCCTATATATATCTACTAGTCCTCTTTCTTCCATTACTCTTTTCAGGACTAACATGTTTTTGTTGAGTTTCAGTCTGGTTGACCTATCAAGTGTTAATAGGGCCGTGTTGAGGTTTCCCACAATTATTGTGTTATTATTGATTTCTTCTTTCAGATTTGTCAGTAATTGTATTAGATAATTTGCTGGTCTCTCATTGGGTGCATATATGTTTAATAGTCTGATTTCTTCCTGTTGCCCATATCCCTTGTTTAGTACATAGTGTCCATCTTTGTCCCTTACCACTTTTCTGAGTATAAAGTTGGTGTCATTAGGTATTAATATGGCCACCCCAGCTTTTTCGAGGGTGTTGTTTGCTTGGATGATTTTCCTCCAGCCTTTGATGTTGAGTCTATGTTTGTTCTGACTATTCAGATGTGTTTCTTGCAGGTAGCAGAAGGTTGGATTCATCTTTTTGACCCATTTTGCCACTTTGTGTCTTTTAATTGGTGAATTTAGTCCATTGACATTGAGGGAGATGATTGTCATAGGATTTAATGTCATCTTTGTAGATAAGTTTGCTGTGTTTGTTGGTCTCTCTTGTCTTAGAGTAGACCTGTCAGTTTTTCCTTTAAGGCTGGTTTATCATCTGTGAAGTTTCTGAGCTGTTGTTTATCCATGAAGCTATGTGTTCTTCCTTCAAACCTGAACGTGAGTCGGGCTGGGTGTAGTATTCTTGGTGTGGCATTCATTTCATTCAGTCTTGTCACAATATCCCCACCACTGTTTTCTGGCCTTGAGAGTTTCTTGTGACATGTCTGCTGTAAGTCTTAGGGATGCTCCTTTGAATGTAATTTCCCTTTTTGATCTTGTTGCTTTCAGTATTCTATCTCTATCTGTGGGATTTGTCATTGTAACGCAGATGTGTCTTGGGGTGTTTTTCTTTGTTTCTCTTTTAGCTGGTATTCTTAGGTCATACAGGATTTGGTTGCATGTAGTCTTTAACTCTGGGAGTATCTCTTTGATGATGTCTTTGACAGTTGATTCTTCCTGGAGATCTCCTTCCTGTGTCTCTGGGACTCCAATGATTTTTATGTTGTTTCTGTTGAGTTTATCAAAGACTTCTATTTTCATCTGTTCGCTTTTTCCATTGCCTGTTCGTTTGTCTTCAGGTTCTTTTCCAATTTCTTCTGTTGTGTTGAGTTTTTCTGCATCACATCATCCAGTACTCCGATTCTCTCCTCAGCTGCTGATACCCTGCTGGCAAGGCCATCCATTGAGGTTTTCAGTTAAGCTACCATGTTTTTCAGAACTGTTATTTCAGTTTGGAGTTTTCTGATTTCTGTATTTGTGTTCTGTTCAGATCAATCTATGCTTTCTTTGAGTTCTCCATACATCTTCCATATTTCTATTTTAAGTTCCTTATCTGAGAGGTTAATCAGGTGGTTGGAATTTATTAGGTCATCCAAGCTTTCGTTTTCATTCTCTGTGCATGGTATTTGCCTGCGAGGTTTCCCTATTGTCACGCTTGTAGTGTGGTTTTTCCTGCTTGTTGTGGTGGGGTTCATTGGTTAGAAAGAGTGTGCAGCCTCGAAACAAAGCAGCCATGGTCTTCTGTTGCCTCTAGTTGAGATTTTTTTGGGGTTGCACTCCCTAGGCCTCTGAGGAGACCTTCAGGGATTCAGAAACACAGGCAGACAGGCACAGGAGAAGTTTCCTTTGAAGTCCTCAGAGTGAACAAAGACACAGCAGGGCGGGGCCTCCACAGGCCAGAGAGCTCAGCTTATTGGACGGCGACCCCCACAGCCAGAATTTACTCACTGGGCAGCTTCATAATGCAATTTTTTGGGGGTGTGCTCCCTAGGCCTCTGAGGAGACCTTCAGGGATTCAGAAACACAGGCAGACAGGTGCAGGAGACGTTACCCTTGAAGTCCTCAGAGTCTTCCTGTGACTGACAAGCTTGGCTGTACATTAATATCACAAGTGGAATTTGTGCAAAAATACTAAAACCAGGGTAACAATCCAGGCTGATTAAATCCAAAGCACAGCTGTAGTTCTAGAGTGGACATCCCAGGTAATTTTGCTGTTTTGTGAGAGCTGTATGCCAAACTTGCCACACATGCTGAGGCTGTAAGGAACAGAATACTTGAGTTTCGACTGACCTGAAAGGAGAGTACCAGCACAAGGTTAGTGTCTAACAGTTAGATCCGAGTAGTGACTTCAAGGAATTACCTTGAAAGAGGAATGTGTGGCTTACTGGGTAACGTCTTTGGGCGTAGTCTAAGTGGCTTTTATTTCCTAGTATTGATTTCTTATTACATATAACTTTCTGTGCCCTCTCATCTATTTCCCATATCATTGACAAGTGATGAAACAAAAACTTTTAAAGAAAAACTTACAGTTACTCAACACACTCATTATATGTGGTGGGACTACATTTCTGTGTCTTTATTATATTCTCAACACCTATCATAATGCTTGATACATAGTAATCGTTCAATATGTCTGTTTTGAAGAACTGATTACCTAAATTGAATATAGGAGGATAAACAATCATTATGGTACAATATAATAGAGAAATTCAGAAGAACGAAAGATCATTTACAGATTAGGAAGAAGGAATGCAGTGGTATTCTACATAGAAGTGGTATTTGAACTGTTTTTTGAAAAGTAGTAACAGGCAGATTCAGGCATTAAAAACAATGTGAGGAAAGATAGTTTGGAAGTCATTTGGTCATTTGATATACAGTCAGTAGTGATATGTTTCTGGCATGGCAGCCTGTGGTGGTAGATCAAACTGAAAGATGGAGTCAGAATACAAGATACTTAAAAATTATGCAAGAATTTACAGTAAGTTCTAAGGCAATGTGTACTCATCTGATGTTTTTTTTTAATCATGGGTGTAATATATTTGCCTTAGGAAGACTGGATGTATACTTTATGTCAGAATTTAACGAAAAGTATGGAGGGTTGGCTAAGCCCCTGCCCTCCTACACCCATTACCCACAATCACCATTTCACCAATGGTCCTGCTTCACCACTCCTCTGCAGTTCTCTATAGAAACACGAGTCTGACCAAAACTCCAGGTATTTCAGTATTTGATTTGTATCTCCAAGGACCTTTTTGGAGTGAATGTGGGAATCCCACCTTCTCATACTTCCAGAAAACTTGGCAGTTGAAAACATGCCCCACAGAAGCCACATTATCAGCAATAATGTTTGGAATTCCTGGGCCATGAGGGAATAACCTCATTTTTGTTTAATACTATAATCCCAATTGAAACAAAATATAGATATCAATGTGTACCTGAAGCCACCTAATGTTCAGAAACAAATGAAGTAACAGAATGGTTAACTAGCAACAAGAGCTTACAAAACTTTCTTACAATGATTTAAAGACCTCATTGAAGAAATAATTTTCACAAATTTGCTTTCACTGTACTTCTAACCTTTATTTTCTTTCTTTTTCTTCTTTCTTTCTTTCTCTTTTTATTATTCTTTACTATTAATTAAATCATTAAAAATAATACAACTTTTTGAAAACAAATGTATTATGATAAACTATATCAACTATGTGATAAAACTTCTTAAATAAATTAAATTAAAATATCTATGGATGGTCTATAAAGTGCCAGTATCTGTGATAAGAGGAGAGTGTATTGAACAAGAGATTAAATTATGAGATATTGTGGAAATCCAGGCAAGAGGTATGGAGGGTCCTACTGGACTAGGTGGGAATAGAAAGGAGGGGGAAATTTTAACACATTATAGAAGGAATATTGACATGATTTAATAAGTGTTTGATGAAGAAGGAAACAAAATACTGAATAAGTAATGGCTGAGATGCTTATTAAAAGTATCTAGATCACTCTTAACCACAGAGTTTAGAGAGAAGAAAAAATAAAAACAACGTGGAAAGGAAGATGAGAAAGTGAAGTAATGGAAATAGGATAGAGACTCAGTTCTGAGGTGATGTGGGTGATGTATATATACAAAGCACAGTCAATTACACTGAAAGCAGGAGGTCTAAACTGAACTTTGTAATGTGCCTGTCAAGGTGGCAGGTAGTGAATGGTTGTGGGGTGGGAGTGTAATAGGGAATGATGGAGAATGAGAAAATGGTTGATGGGAGCTGACATTGGTGGTAGGATTCATATTGAAATACTATATGACTAAAACCCAACTATCAATAACTTTGTAAATAATAGATCTTTATTGAATAAAAATCTTAAAAACAAAACAAAAATCTTACCAAAAGTAAACTTATGTACTCAACAATGAGTAAAAACTATAAGTTATTAAAAAATAGAAAAATAAGTACAGGCGGGGATTGGGTGGGGAGGAGGGAGATTTGGGACATTGGCGATGGGAATGTTGCACTGGTGATGGGTGGTGTTCTTTACATAACTGAAACCCAAACACAATCATGTATGTAATCAAGGTGTTTAAATAAAATATATAAAAATAAAAAAGTAAAAAATAGAATAATGAAAATTGAGTGGCTCATTTATTCCAACTGTTGTAGGAAGTGCTAGTACAAATTGTTTTATAGAGAATAGGCAGATCATCTAACACTCACAAAACCCTTTTGATATATGAAGACATTAATATTTAAAAGAAATCAAGGTAATTGAAAAAATCTCATAAAATAAGAGAAGGTATTGGTAGATATTGAATATTGGACACCTGACAACCTGCCCTATTTTGCTCTTAGACTTAGGGAGCATAGGTTCCCTTGGTAAAGGAATTCAGCAACTCAGTGAGAAAACTTGACTTTCTCCTTATTCATTATCTCCCTTTGCCCATTTCTTTTTTCACATTTCTTTCAGAGTGTTCTTTACTTGATAGTGGGAAGCAGAATAAGAGAGAAAATAGAGTATGAGAAAGCAAAAGGCTGCAACCAATTTGGAGAACTGGTAATCCCCAGGCCACATAGGGCCTGCAATCTCCCCATATTTAAAATAAATTTTGACTGAATCACCACAAGATAGCTACAAAGTTGTTCATGATTGTTTTTCTGTCCTACATTGTCCAACACAATCACTTTACCAGTGAATATTTTTGCCACCAATGTCCCCAGTGTCCTTCCCAACCTATCCCCAGATCTCCTCAATGTCTGCCTCATGGAAAAGAGTTTTTTCTCTTCCTTTTTTCATTCCAAACACTGTAGTTTGCAATACTGTTACTGACAGGTTATCATGCATATTACTTTACCTTCTTTAAGAACCCAGTTCTAGTTCAGGGTGATAATTTACAAGTATAATGTCATAGTACAGGCATTTTTTTGTCAAATTGTCTTTTTATTTAAGTTTGAGACAACATTAAGAAATTTTCTATAAATCCTGAATTAATTTAAGAATGAGACAAAGGAGCATTGGACCCATATTCCCACAGAACAATGCAAGTTGAGACCACCCTTCATTCTCACCACTTAAAGTCTGCACTTAATATGGTCCACTTGACTCACTTTTTTGGAGGGTATTGGCATAGCCACACCTCAAGATGCTCGGGAATTACTCCTGGCCCTTTACTCAGGAATTCTTCCTAGCAGTGTTTAGGGTACCATATTAGGTGCCAGGGATCAAACCTAGATTGATTTTGTTCAAGGTGTTTGCTCTAGAGCAGGGGTCCTCAAACTTTTTAAACAGGGGGCTAGTTCACTGTCCCTCAGACCATTGGAGCATCTGACTATAGTAAAAACAAAACTTATGAATGAATTCTTATGCACACTGCATATATCTTATTTTGCAATGAAGAAACAAAACAGATACAAATACAATATGTGGCCTGAAGGACCACTGCAGAGTGTTTACTCTACCTGCTCTACTATTATTCTGGACTTCATTTGAGTAACATTCATTTTTCTCTTCCCTTCAAAAACAGTTTGTGTTTACTTGTTTACAATGTCCTATTACAATTTTCTTCTTCCATCCAAATGATTGGAGCCAGTAACAAACCCTGGTCCCACTATTTCCCTACACATTTCTACCGATTCCACAAAAACAAAACCATGAAAGGATGGTTATCATCAAGTCTTACCATTTATTTCATTATGGGATTAAACAAGAGCAGAGAAGCCTCTGCCCCACATTGCAACAAAACAGAAAGCAGTACACATACAGAGACTCTCACCAAAACATAGAGGCGTGGAGAGGAAGGGCAAAGACAATTGAATCATAGCCAGGTGAGGGAGAAAGGACAAGAAACTACTAGGATTCCAGCTTGGAGACTCAGGCATAGGAACTAGTGCAAGAAAGTTCTACTTATGAAGCACAGTGTAGAAAATGGCATAAGAAAGCTATCAAGCTCTGCTTTTGTAACAGAGCAGGGACAGCTGGAGGAGTGGTGGAAAGTCTGGGTGGTAGGGTGTACAGGGAGTCAAATGACTTTGAGGTGGTGTGAGGTGCCCCTTTCCCCTGCCACTGGGCAAGGCCCTGGGCTGGTCTGAACCAGGGGTCTCCTGGGCACTTGGTGAAGAGGAAGAGTGGATGGGAGTCTCCAAGTGTTCATTCTCTGGGAACATAAGGTTCCCCTTTACTTTTCAGTCACTTTTCCTCTCATGAGGATGCAGGAGTTTGAAGGCAGTACCTAGGATCTCACATCTACATAAGCAACTCTGGAAAGAAGCCAGCACCTCTTCCCCTCCCCAGTTGAAAAGAGCACTCTAGGGATGGGGAGTGTCGCTAGGCTCAAAGTGCTGAGGACAAAACAGGGGAGTGTGAGAGCAGGTCACAAGGGTGGGGGAAAAGAGGATACACTTTGAGAAATGAGAAAAACTGGCAGAAAAGATTCACCAGTCTCATAAATCCTAGTCTGGGACCAAATTGAGAGACATGCTCATTATAACGGAGTCATTATGTTCATTGTTAAGTGAAACAATTCTACCTGTTCTCTCTTATCCCTTCTTGATGTTTTTCTAACACAGGTCCATGCCTACCATTCTGCTTAACTTAGGTATTTCACATCCTACACCATAGATCTTTTGCCACTGAGAGCCTTTCTGTCTGTCCTAGGACCACAGCTCTGTTTCCCTTTCTTTTTTGCTCCTTTTGGATTTAAGTGTCCCAGGAAATGAGGCTTTTCTTCCCAGGAGGCTGATAGACAGCTAAAGGTTCCTAAGAGGCTTACAATGTCTCTTGCCCTTTAGTTCTTTGGCCTGATTGAGCATTTCAAGTCTCTCAGCCAAGAGAATGGCAGAATACTTTTTATTCTTTCATTCTCTTGTTAATCTCTGGAGTTTTTCCAGTCAGGGACGGGGTAGTTGACCATAGGACCTGATACAGGGTGAGGAGGAATCTGGATTTTTCCATAATTGGAATAGAAAGGGATGGATACTCTTTGGTAGGTTGGGGACAAGTACAAATTGGAAATTGGGGAGGATCATCTCTCGAGAGCCCTAGGTCCATGCTATCAGATTCTGCTTCATGGAGGCCTGGGTGACGACATTTATGGGGGAGAATGAGGACTCAAGCCAGGCCTGACCCACTAGAGCTTAAGTCCCTCCTCCCCATGGAGATTAAAAATGAAAATGTTATTGGACCCAAGGCCAAGATTTCCAGGGCAAGAGTGGCCCTTGGGAGTATGTGCACCTTCTGTAAAATATGGCCCTTCAGACACTGGCAGTTTGAACTTTTGCCTCAGCCTTTATTTCGGAAGTCCAGTAAGTCCTGCTTCTGAGTTTTTTCCCTTGAGGGCTCTGTAAGTAATCTTCTTAGGCTTGGGAAGTCATTCATGTGCCTGTCCCACAAGTCAGGTAGCAATAGCTCATAGCCAATTTATCTGTCTCTGAGTACACTGTGCAGTACTCTGGTCCCTCTTTCATCTCTCTCCAACTGTTCATTATGCATACTGTTCTTAACCCTCATTACCTAGGGTGTTGGGACACAATTCAACCAGGGCTAGCTGGGACTCTACTTCATCTTGTAGCTTAGCACTTCCCTTGCTGTCTCCACACAGGGCAATGTGAGCTGGAGTGGGAAAAGGGCCACTTCACTGTCTGCCGCTGCCATAGGGGTTTGGGCAGGAGAGAATTAAGGATCATGGCAACAAAAGGAATGTGGAACAGGAAAAGAGCTTATCCTCTCTGTTTCCCCCAACATTCCCTGTAGGGCCAATGCTGAGTGAACAGCCTGCTGTACTGGGGTGAGGGCTCTCAGCAGAGGTGGGATTTTCTAGCCCCAATCCTCCCTGTTTTGCTTAGGTACATAGAACCAGACATGGGGCAGGGGGCACCTGCTGCTCTTGCTATTTTTTTTCTCACAGATGAGTTGGTCAGTTCCCTGGGCCTTCTGGCCATTCTGCTGGAGTTGCTTTGGCAGGGAGGTACAATGGTGTGATGTTTAGTCCCCATTTTCTTGTCCCCCACCTAAACCAATACTTCCCATGGGAGAAGTCCTCTCCCTCTCCACCTAGGGAGCTGGAGCTTATGTCACCATGTGGTGGAGGTCTGTCCTCCCTCTCTGCTGTCACTCTTCTTGAGTCAGGCCCTCATCTAGGGCAGGCAGTGCCTCCAGCCCCAGTTCTCCACCACCCTGGTTGCTGGAGAAAGTCATCATGGTATGGAGGAGCATGAGAACAAGGACATAGATCCGGATCCTGCTGGGGCTGAGGTGAGATCCCCCAGAGACCTGCAACAGAGGGGCTTTGTGGCTGCTGTAGCCTGGAGGTTCATGGTGGGTGTGGTAGTGGTGGTATTGTTCATGGTAGTGGTGGAAATAGGAGTGGTGGAATTGCTGGTGGTGGGTTTGGGGGGCCTCAGACTCCTTGAATTTCTTCTTCTTTGACTCACAGGAGACCCACTGCACATCACAGCACTTGGTTTCTGGCCGCTTTGGCGAAGTATCCAGCAAACCTGCCAATAAATAAGGAAGGTGTGGTGGGAGTGCTCAGGTAAATGATGACTAGGTTAAAAAGCTGGAGCTCTGTCTAAAAATGCTTTCACTTTATCCTTCTGCCTCTTTTCGTTTTGGACATGTCTCTACCAGGGAACATAGTCAATTACTTGGGAAAACTTCCTCACTGAACATATTTCTGATTAGAGGTGTGTCTTTCTTTCCCATTCAGCCTTCTGACAACCTTGGAACCATACTGCCCACTCCTCTAGCTAACTTGTAATCTAAACCATATTCCCTTTGTCTTCTCTGTTTCTACAACCAACTTTGTGCCTGCCCTGGTCCCATGGCACCCTCCCTCCTCCCCAGAGCCCTGCCTTTACCTGTACAGATAAAACCAGGGAGCCCTCCGTATACCATTTCCCCATTGTCTGGTAGTATAAAGGGGCACCGGGTCTGCACCTCCAGGCAGTATTGCTTGCAGGGCACCCAGCGTTCACAATCCTGCTGGGTCACGCTGAAGTATTCTGAGCACAGCCAGGCCTTGTAGACAGCCTGTGGGAAGAGGAAAGAGTGTCAGCCCGGGCTCCAGCCCCTTCCCACCTCAGAAGAAAGGGATGAGGAGGGATGCACTTACAGTCTGGGAATGGGAAGGGGCTTATCATCTAACCCCAGGAGTCTGGAGAACAGTTTGGGTCAAGGCCACCTGAAATTTTCTATCTTAGAACCAATACTTCTCAGACCTTCCATCTGTAATCATCCAATATTTGGGATGTGTTTATTGGCAAAAATCATAAAACTGCTCTTATATCAGAGCTGCTCATCAATTATTACATTGAACCACATTATTTTCCCACTGGTCCAAAGAAATACCCTAAATTTTGAGGCCATTTAATGAGGGTAAATTTCATTTCCACTCAATTTTGTAAATATTTATTAAAATACTTTAAGAGAATTGCTGCTTTTCCTCATTAAAATTTTTTGAATCAAATCCTAAATAAAATCATAAAAATTCTCTTTATTCTCTAAGCATAATACAACATGAGGAGTGTTTTTCTTTCTTTGTATTGATTTAATTTTAGTCACAACATCATAGAAGTTCTGGGGAAACACCACTTCCACTACCAAAGTTTCAGTGCTATGCCACCACAAAAGTGACCCCTCTACTCATTCCTCTCACCCACACCACTTTCCCTTGACTCACCATAACAATTTTCAGTAAATCAAGGAGTTAGTGTCATTTTGTGTGCTATATGCCAGTGCATTTCAATTATCCATAATCTATATATGAGTGAACAATATATCTGATAACTATACTTCACTTTGCTATTTTTTTTCACTAAGCATATAGCTATTTATATTTTTAGGAGTGTTTGCCTATAAAAACAGAAATCTGTCTTAGCAGGATCCACATAAGCCTTTTAAATTCTACATAACCCATGCCCTGATAGTTTTAGCCCTGATGTTGAGCTCAGATATTTCATTTGAAATATTTGCCTGACAGCTTCATGTCTTAAATATACTTCCTATCATCTAATCTATTCCTACCAGGCACTGGGTTCAAACTAAGAAAGATTACCTATCTTATACACTTTGGGAATTATTAAGCCCAGAATTTTTTAACAGTGACATCACTGATTATATGGAAGGCTGTCCTGTGAATTATAGGATAATATCATTGCTATCTAATAGTTGTCAACAACCCCACTCCCCTAAATTGTAATAACCAATGAATGTCTCCAGCCATTGCTAAATGTCCTCAGTGAGGCAAAATTATATGTTAAGTATCACTGTTCTAGTTCCTTGCTCTTGAAGAATAGCAGCAATACCATCACTTAGGAGTTTTTAAGAAATGCAGTATACCAGACACCACCCCAAATCTATGAGTCATTACTGCATTTGAACAGGATGCTCAAAAAATTCCTCTTCATTGGGTTACAGCCCTGTCCACATCTAGTCGCAAAATAGCTCTCACAGCAGTGGTTCTAGATTTCAGCATGCCCCTGGGCTCTTAATAAATATTCTGATTGGCTACCCCAAGTAATTCCATTTTAAAGGACTGTTAGGCTGAAGAACCTGTACTTTAAAATATTTTATTTTAGACACCTTGATTTACAATACTATTTTTGTTTTGTTTTGTTTTGTTTTTGGGTCACACCCGGCTGCACTCAGGGGCTACTCATGGCTCTACACTCAGAAATCGCTCCTGACAGGCTTGGGGACCATATGGGATGCCAAGATTCGAACCACTTCCTTTTGCATGCAAGACAAACACCCTACCTCCATGCTATCTCTCCAACCTCAATTTACAATACTAGTAAAAGTTTAATTTTATGCTAAAAATATTTGAAAACTACACCTTTCACAAGATTATCTGCATTTTTTCCAACAATTAGCCAGTATTCTCCCTCATCACCATCCCTCTGTCCTATTACCTCCTCCCATAAAGTCTGCTGTATGGAACCTGCATTTTAATAAAGGACTAGGTTCATTTCACTGCCAAAGTCATACTCTGTGCAACATGGTCACTGCTTCTTACACTGACTTTTATCATTTACAGCAAATTACATAAAGACAGCCTTTGAAAAGTCAATTCTGCACTGTTCTTTTGCAAAGTATAGTAGAGATTGAAGGGGTGTGTGTGTGTGTGTGTGTGTGTGTGTGTGTGTGTGTGTGTACTGAGAATGAAAGCATCTTTGGGACTTTGTTAACTTACTGGCATCTTAAATATAATGTCCTTTAAGTCTTAAAATGAAGTTCTAAATCTAACTTAAAATCTGTCTTCATCCCAGAAGCTTTTGTCATTTCAGTTAAGTGCTCTCAGTATTCAAGTCATTCAAGTCTCAGCATTCAAGACCTGTCCATCTTTATTCATTTTTAGTGTATCTCCAAATACAGTTCATCACCAAGGCATGATCCATTTCCACATCTTTGTGCATTTTCACATAAGGTCACCTGAAAGAATGCTTCCTCTTAGTCCTCTCTACCTCCACTCAATTCTTGCTTGCTCCAGTCCACTATTTACAGAGAATATAAACCATCTCATAATGCTTTTGGATTATGATACTCTCTTCTTCAAACCCATTAAGACATTTAGAACAGAATGCAAACATACAACCAGACTGCAGCCCTTACATAACATGGCCTGTCTGTCTATAAAACTTCATTTTCTAGTCCTCTTCACAAGTGTGCAAAAAACACAGAGGTTTTATTTCTTTTTATAGTGAAGCAACATAATTTTATTGAAATTTATTTAGAAAGGTGGGAGGTGAGAGAAAGAGGGGAAATGTATTGGAGAACCTAGGCAGCAAGGAAATATAGTGATAAGTAAGCAAGATACATGTTTAAGGGAAAACACGAGCTTGAAGAGCAAGCCACAAAGGTTTTCTCTCTTTGTTGAACATGCTCTAATTCTTCTCGCCTTGGAGTTTTAATACATACTGTTCCCTTAGCTAGTACAATTTCACATCCCAGTTACAGTTTTGGCATGGCTAGATCATTATTTTTATAGTTTAAATATTATCTCCTTAGAGAAGGTCTCCTTGACCACTGTGGCTAGAGGATATTCCCACATTATTCTCTCTTTTTTAAAAATAAGTGCCTCCTCAGTGTTGTTCCGTGGGGAGCTGGGGATGTGAAACTCTACTTCTGTTGATAATTGGCCTGGCAGTGCTGTCATGATAGTTCAATACTCAGACTGGTAATGTGGTGTTTCTCAGGCTTAGTGGTGCTCATGGTCTACCACGATTATATTTTACCATGTTTGTGAGTGATAATATGCTAGGGATTGAACTCAGAGTCTTTCGCATTCAAAACTGTGCTTACGTCTTTTGAAATATCTCCCTGGTCTTGTTTTCTTTTTTGTTTCTTTATAAATTTGCATCATTTTTTGTCAACTTCACTGAAGTGTAAGATACATAAAAGCAGACAATGGCTTGTCTTTTTGACCACTGAGTACTCAGCATTATGTATGTGTGTGTGTATATATATATATATATATATGTAAAATACATACCTTCTGATTTAATTAATAGGGTAAGTAAATGAGGACATGTCTTTACTATGATATAAATTTAGTTTCAGGGAGTAGACACATCTAATTTAACATAGTAGCATCACATCTCTAATACCTGCAAGGTAGAACTACTCAGCACCAGAGGGAAACAGAGAAATTTTAATGGCTTCAAAAAGGTACTAGGATTAATTTATTAGTATAGTCAGGCATGTTACCTATAATGTACAGAGTTAAGACAACAACACATTCTCGGCTGAGAAAAGCACCTAAGCACAAAAAGACAGGTAACTGAATGCAGGGGCTACCCAGTTAGTAGAACTTTACATGAATGCAGTGGAAAGAGGATTAGCATTCTGTATAGGAACATTAAAATCAGTTCTAAGATTTTACAATTATAAATGATTCTTTAGTGTGTATTTTTATATACACGTCTCCTATATGCTGTGGTTAAATTATATACATATAAATTCCTACAAGTAAAATGACTGTAATAAAGTGAACAAGAAGGGAGTGAAAAGGCAGTAGAAAGTCATGCAGGTAATGGATAGCTTAGAGGGTGCTAGAGGGGTAGCAGAGAGGTTAGATGGTTTAAGAGGTATGTAGGAGAGGATAAGAAATAGTAAAGAATTTACTGAGGGGGCCAGAGAGATAGCATGGATGTAAGACGTTTGCCTTGCATGCTGAAAGACAATGGTTCGAATCCCGGCATCCCATATGGTCCCCCGAGCCTGCCAGGAGTGATTTCTGAGCATAGAGCCAGGAGTAACCCCTGAGCACAGCCGGGTGTGACCCCCCCCCCAAAAAAAAAGAATTTACTGAGTAAGAAATATTGGTGATAGCAAGGGTAAATAACAGTTGGGATATAGAGATGGAAAGTAAAAGGTAGATAAAGAGGGCAGTAAGTGAGAGAAAATGATGGGTTAAAATCGAAGGGCTGAAATTGTGGAAGAGAGAAGGCTAAGATATGTATCAGGATATGTGAAAAGAATGGGTAAGAAAGGAAGTGAGAGGGGCTGGCTGCTTGCCTTGCATGCACCTCATCTAATTTTATTACTGGGCACCATATATTTCCCCACAAGGCAGCCAAGAATTATCACTGAGCACAGAGATAGGAATTAACCCTGAGCATCACCACATGTGGCCCCCCAAACAAAGAAAAGGAGTAAGAAGGAGGTGATGGTAAGAAGTGAGTAGGGGAATAAACATATTTGAAGGTAGTAGGTTTATAAAAAAAATAATCAAGGGTAAGGTTAAACTAAACAGAACAGAGGAGGAGTCAGAAAAAAAAAAGAACCAAGAAAGGAAGGTCAGGGATGCAGCTCACATAGTACAGCATACATCCTGCATATGAAAGGTCCTGTGTTTAATACCTCACACTTCATGTTCTGACACTCAGCATCTCATAGTATTGCCTTTCCCAATACTGCAGTGTATGGACACCAAAACAACTTTTTTTATAAGAAGAAAGGGAAGAAAATGGAATCCTAAGAGCTCAGGGCACTTATATATTATTCTCTGTATATGGTAGGCTCATGTTAGCACAATTCCCATTCTTCCTGTAACCTTACCTGCTAATAAGACCTGCCCATTTCTGGGAGGGGTCTTTGGTAGGTAACAAAAGGTTTGGCCTGAAGGTATGAGAGAATTTGGGAGAGAATTTGGAGGATGGATGGAGAGAGAGCAGCAGGAGGAGAGATGGCTGAGAGACAAGGTACAATGCAGGGCTGAATAGGGATCCAGCATAAAAGGTTGTGATAGGCCACACAAATCTTGGCAGAGCTGAATAAAGATATCTCCTGAAACCTGTCTGTCAATTTCCTCACCGCTACCCTGAAACCTCAGACCTTATGGCTGGAGGGAGTTGGAGATATGTGACCCGGGCTGGAGGAGAAAGGCCCCTCCACCATCCATCACCATCCACCACCACCCAGCCCAATTCAAGGGCTTTTATGCTACAGGCTTAGACTGATAAGATGAGGCTTTTCCCATAGCCTCTATTCCAATCTCCTCAGCCAGGAAAAGAGATTCTCAAAACTTACCCCCAAATGACATGTCACCCTCTTCCACTGGAAGGGTTCAGTGGCCCCTAAGGGATACTCCTTGGTTTCTTCCACTTTGGTATTTCTATTCCTAAGGGAGTAGGCCCCACTGGAAACAGGGCTCTCTTCCTTAGGAACTTACCTAATAATAGACGGTGGTGGACTGGCACAACCCCTCTTCTGCGTATGTTAAGCGGGAAAGGTTAAGGGTGATTTGACCCTAGAATCAAGATGATCCTCTCTAGCTCTATCCATCTAGTCTGAATCACCATTATAATGAGTGAGCAGATTGCCTGAAGAGGACACCAGGCCTGTGGATGGTCAGCCAGAATACGCAAAGAGCTAATAAGAGAAACAGAGGAAGAGTGACAATGGACTAAGAGGCAATGCAATTCCTTGGGCCCACAAATGGTCAGTGAGGCCATTGCTAAGTCACCAGCATCAGTGTTGGCCTGTAGTTTATCTTTGGTAAAAATTCTTACTCTCGCTCTGCTGCCTTTGCTGCTCCTCGCTGCTTCTGGCCGCTCCCGGCAGCTCCTGGTCGCGACTCCTTTCCCTCCTCGCCGCCTCCCCGTCCCCGTCCCCGTCCCGGACCGGCTCAACAGACCGAGCCCGACTCCTCCTCTCCTGACTCCCTGCGGCGCTCAGCGCCCTCCGAAGTGATCCCGGGATGACTCGGAGATTAACTCGGCTTCATTCGATATCAGAAAGTAGGAATTTCGAGGGACTTCAGAGCATAAAAACCGACTAACCTTTGCAAAAGCTGGCTCCCTGTGTGTGACACCAGGCGGGGAAAATCCGCAAAAGTACACCGGCCCAGTGGGGCTCAGCTGTGAAAGACTGTGAGTGTGACCTGTCTATGTCTGTCTACTGTCCTCTTGCGTGAAACTCTTGCGAGTGGGGCAAAAAGAGGCTCAGAGGAGCACGGCCGCTCTGCTTCGCTACGCGGCCGTGCACTCTTTCTAAGGAAAGAACTCCATTGCAACAAGAAGGAAAAATCACACTAAGAACGGCGCTATATCACAGAAGCAAACATTTCTCTCTGGACTGTCTTCTCTGTTGCATGCTCGGGCCTAAGATTTGACCCAGTGTGAGGCTTCATCCACGGAGGACTCCCCTCCCATAGAGGCAAGTCAGCCCATCCAGAAAGGGAGGAGCCAGAGGAGCGTGCTGCCTACATCATATAGACAATGAATACCACTACAACACGTAGAAAAACCCACAATACAAGTGTGACAATGGGGAAACAACGCAGGCCAGCATCAGACATAGAGAATGAAGATGACAATTCTGAGGACCAGATAATGACTGAACAACTAATCAACCTCTCAGATAAGGACTTTAGACTAGCAATATGGAAGGTGCTCAACAGACTCCAAGAAACCATGGATCGAGTTGAACAGAACACTAATAAGAACCAAGAAAATATGAAGGCAGAAATGACAAAACTCCAAACTGAAATAACATGTCAACTAACAGGACTGAAAAAGTCAGTAAACAAAGTGAATGACAAAATGGATAAGCTCTGAGACAGGGTATCAGAAGCTGAGAATAGACTTGGTGCTGTGGAAGATGAGATACATAACAATTCCATACAGCAGGAGAGATTGGACAAAAAACTTAAAGCAAATGAGCAGACAATGGAAAAATTAGTCAAAGAATGGGAACAGACGAAAATAGAAGTCTATGATAAGATCAACAGAAACAACTTAAGAATCATTGGAGTCCCAGAGACCCAGGAAGAAAATTTCCAGGAAGAATCAATGGTCAAGAACATCATTAAAGAGAAACTTCCAGAGCTAAAGAATATATGTGATCAAATCCTGCATGCCCGAAGAGTACCAACCAAAAGAGACCCCAGAAAAACCACCCCAAGACACATCCTAGTCACAATGACAAATCCCACAGATAGAGACAGAATTCTGAAAACAGCAAGATCAAAAGGGGAAATCATGTTCAAGCAAGCTTCCCTGAGATTTACAGCAGACCTGTCACCAGAAACGCTCAATGCCAGAAAGCAGTGGTGGGATATTGTGACAAGACTGAATGAAATGAATGCTTGACCCAGAATACTATACCCAGCAAAACTCACTTTCCGGTTTGATGGAAGAATACATGGTTTCACAGACAAAAAACAGCTCAGAAACTTCACAGACACAAAACCAGTCTTAAGAGAAAAACTGAAAGACCTAATCTAAGACAAGACTACCCAAAAGACACACCAAATTTTGAAATAAAGATGGCGTTAAATCCCAGGACAATTCTTTCTCTCAACGTCAATGGACTAAATGCACCAGTTAAGAGACACAGAGTGGCTAAATGGATCAAAAAACTCAATCCAACCTTCTGCTGCCTACAAGAAACGCACCTGAATAGTCAGAACAAACATAGACTCAAAATAAAAGGCTGGAGAAAAGTTATCCAAGCAAACAACACCCATAAAAAAGCTGGAGTGGCCATACTAATATCAGATAATGCAAACTTTATACTCAGGAAGGTTGTAAGGGACAAAGACGGACATTTTATATTAATCAAGGGGTACGTAGAGCAGGAAGAATTCACTCTCCTAAACATATATGCACCGAATGAGGGGCCAGCAAAATATTTAATACAACTGTTGACAAATCTGAAAAATAATATCAACAACAACACAATAATTGTGGGGGACCTTAACACGGCTTTGTCAACACTTGACAGGTCAACCAGACTGAAACCCAACAAGAATATACTAGACCTGAGGAGAGAAATGGAAGAAAGAGGCCTAGTGGATATATATAGGACACTCCATCCCCAGAAACCTGGATACACATTCTTCTCCAATGTACATGGGACATTCTCCAGGATAGACTACATGCTGGCACATAAAACATACCTCCATAAGATCAAGAGGATAGAAATTTTGCAGACTACCTTCGCTGACCACAAGGCTCTGAAATTATTTGTGAACTCCAAAGGGACTCAGAAGAAACACTTTAACACCTGGAAGTTAAACAGCCTCATGCTCAATAACCAGTGGGTCCGAGATGAAATCAAGGAGGAAATAAAAAGGTTCCTGGAAACAAATGACAATAAAGACACAAACTCTCAGAACTTATGGGACACAGCAAAAGCAGTACTGAGAGGAAAATTTATAGCTTTGCAAGCACACATCAGGAAGGAAGAAGGAGCTTACCTGAGTAGCTTAATGACACAGCTAATAGAACTAGAAAATGCTCAACAAAAGGACCCAAGAATAGGAAGACAGAAGGAAATAACAAAGCTGAGAGCAGAAATCAACGAAGTGGAAACTCAAAAAACAATCCGAAAGATCAACGAAAGCAGAAGTTGGTTCTTTGAAAAAAATAAACAAGATTGATAGACCACTGGCAAACCTAACAAAGAAAGAGAGAGAGAGAAACTTGATAACTCGTATCAGGAATGAAAAAGGAGAGATCACTACTGATATGACAGAGATTCAAAGGGTAATCAGAAACTACTTTGAAAAACTCTACGCCACTAAAAATGAGAACCTGGAAGAAATGGATAAATTCTTGGACTCTTATAATCTTCCACGGTTGAAGGAAGAGGATGTAGCATATCTAAACACCCCCATCACCATTGATGAAATTAAAACAGTAATCAAATGTCTGCCGAAAAACAAAAGCCCAGGTCCAGATGGATTCACTAATGAATTCTTTCAAACTTTCCAAGAGGAACTACTGCCAATCTTGGCAAGACTCTTTCATGAAATTGAACAAACAGAAACACTTCCAAATAGCTTTTATGAAGCCAACATCACCTTGATACCTAAACCAGACAGAGACGCTACCAAAAAAGAAAATTACAGACCAATATCACTGATGAATGCAGATGCAAAGATCCTCAACAAAATCCTGGCAAATAGGATTCAATGCCTCGTTAAGAAGACCATCCACTACGATCAAGTAGGTTTCATCCCAGGAATGCAAGGCTGGTTTAACATCCGTAAATCTATCAACATAATACACAACATCAATAACAAGAAAAATAAAAACCACATGATCATATCAATAGATGCAGAGAAAGCATTTGATAAGTTCCAACACCCATTCTTGATCAAAACTCTCAGCAAGATGGGAATGGTGGGAACCTTTCTCAATATAGTGAAGGCCATCTACCACAAGCCAGTGGCAAATATTATCCTCAATGGAGAAAAACTGAAAGCCTTTCCTCTAAATTCTGGCACAAGACAAGGCTGTCCTCTCTCACCACTCCTATTCAACATAGCACTGGAAGTACTTGCTATAGCGATTAGGCAAGAAAAGGATATCAAGGGAATCCAGATAGGAAAGGAAGAAGTCAAGCTCTCACTGTTTGCAGATGACATGATACTCTACTTAGAAAACCCTAAAGACTCTATCAAAAAGCTTCTAGAAACAATAGACTCATATAGCAAGGTGGCAGGCTACAAAATTAACACACAAAAATCAATGGCCTTTCTATATACCAATAGTAATAAGGATGAAATGGACATTAAGAAAACAACCCCATTCACAATAGTACCACACAAACTCAAATATCTTGGAATCAACTTGACTAAATATGTGAAGGACCTATACAAAGAAAACTATAAAACTCTGCTCCAAGAAATAAGAGAGGACACACGGAAATGGAAACACATACCCTGCTCATGGATTGGCAGGATTAACATCATCAAAATGTCAATACTCCCCAAGGCATTATACAGATTTAATGCCATCCCTCTAAAGATACCCATGACATTCTTCAAAGAAGTGGATCAGACACTTTTGAAATTCATTTGGAACAATAAACACCCTCGAATAGCTAAAGCAATCATTGGGAAAAAGAATATGGGAGGAATTACTTTTCCCAACTTTAAACTGTACTACAAAGCAACAATTATCAAAACAGCATGGTATTGGAATAAGGATAGGTCCTCAGATCAGTGGAATAGGCTTGAATACTCAGAAAATGTTCCCCAGAGATACAACAATCTAATTTTTGATAAAGGAGCAGGAAATCCTAAATGGAGCAGGGAAAGCCTCTTCAACAAGTGGTGTTGGCACAATTGGATAGCCACTTGCAAAAAATTAAACTTAGACCCCCAGCTAACATAATGTACAATGGTAAAATCCAAATGGATTAAAGACCTCGATATCAGCCCCAAAACCATAAGATATATAGAACAGCACATAGGCAAAACACTACAGGACATTACAGGCATCTTCAAGGAGGAAACTGCACTCTCCAAGCAAGTGAAAGCAGAGATTAACAGATGGGAATATATTAAGCTGAGAAGCTTCTGCACCTCAAAGGAAATAGTGCCCAGGATACAAGAGCCACCCACTGAGTGGGAGAAACTATTCACCCAATACCCATCAGATAAGGGGCTAATCTCCAAAATATACAAGGCACTGACAGAACTTTACAAGAAAAAAACATCTAACCCCATCAAAAAATGGGGAGAAGAAATGAACAGACACTTTGACAAAGAAGAAATACGCATGGCCAAAAGACACATGAAAAAATGTTCCACATCACTAATCATCAGGGAGATGCAAATCAAAACAACGATGAGATACCACCTCACACCCCAGAGAATGGCACACATCACAAAGAATGAGAATCAACAGTGTTGGCGGGGATGTGGAGAGAAAGGAACTCTTATCCACTGCTGGTGGGAATGCTGTCTAGTTCAACCTTTATGGAAAGCGATATGGAGATTCCTCCAAAAACTGGAAATCGAGCTCCCATACGATCCAGCTATACCACTCCTAGGAATATACCCTAGGAACACAAAAATACAATACAAAAACCCCTTCCTTACACCTATATTCATTGCAGCTCTATTTACCATAGCAAGACTCTGGAAACAACCAAGATGCCCTTCAACAGACGAATGGCTAAAGAAACTGTGGTACATATACACAATGGAATATTATGCAGCTGTCAGGAGAGATGAAGTCATGAAATTTTCCTATACATGGATGTACATGGAATCTATTATGCTGAGTGAAATAAGTCAGAGAGAGAGAGAAAAACGCAGAATGGTGTCACTCATCTATGGGTTTTAAGAAAAATGAAAGACACCCTTGTAATAATAATTTTCAGACACAAAAGAGAAAAGAGCTGGAAGTTCCAGCTCACCTCAGGAAGCTCACCACAAAGAGTGATGAGTTTAGTTAGAGAAATAACTACATTTTGAACTGTCCTAATATTGAGAATGTATGAGGGAAATGTAGAGCCTGTTTAGGGTACAGGCGGGGGTTGGGGGGGGAGGAGGGAGATTTGGGACTTGGGTGATGGGAATGTTGCACTGGTGATGGGTGGTGTTCCTTTTATGACTGAAACCCAAACACAATCATGTATGTAATCACGGTGTTTAAATAAAAAAAAAATTAAAAAAAAATTCTTACTCTCAGTGTTGCCACTAAGAACAAGCCTGCCAGAGGCTGCAGACACCCTCCCTACCTGGACCTATGTAGATTGTCTTTGTGTATCGTGTTAAAACTGAGTCATAGGTGGCAAAAACTGTGCCTACATTCTCATTACTCTCAGGACTGCCAGGGTTACGAGACCTATAAGGCTTGCTGAAGTTAGGAGTATGCAGAAAAAGGGACAAATGTCTTAGAACTAAACATGCATCAAACTAGTATTGGAAGTCCTTGGAAACATGTTGCTCTTTCCTAAAACTAATTATATTAGAATAAGAGTCTTTAACATTATGCTTCTGGTTGGCACAGATCAAATAAATCAGAATCCTTGTGTGTAGAGGTCCACCCATCCATAGATTTTCAAAAGTAATTGATAATTTTGATATGCATAGATGTTAGTCACACTTTACCATTTTAAAGAGAAAGAAACAAAGACTCAGAAAAAAGAAATGCCATATAAAATAATGATAGCATGAAAATCTAGTTCTCAACTTCGATTACAAGGTTCTTACAACAGGACATTTCTACTAGCAAACCACAAAGTCAGGATGCAGGAGACAAAAGTGTATGTGCAGAGAGAAGATTTGAGGAGAACCAGGCCTGCTGGGGGCATCATTGTCTTCCAAAATCAGCACTGACAGCTAAGCCTGAAATCCCACTATATTCTGTCCTATGACAAATCGTGCTGGATCCTTGAGGTAGCTGTGAAGGAGAAATGGGTTGCGTAGTCCAGACCTGAGAGTGCCTTCCTTTATCAATAGAACTTTTTCACCTCATTCAGAGCATTATTGGGTTCAATCAATTTCTGGCTGCTATAGTCCAGTTGCTATGGAAATAAAGGGAAGGAAGCAGGTAGTAACTAGAGTGAACACAAATTAAACAAAAAAAGGAAGTTGGAAATCTGTCATACTACCTCTCCTTCCTGCTGAGCTGCTAAGATGGTCTTAAACAGTGAACAGGCAAAATAAGGGAGTTACTCACATCTTCTAAGCTCTACAAGTGCCAGTTTAGTGAGGAGTGGGAGAGCATAGAGAACCTTTCCCTCTGTTCTTTGATTTGAAACATTAAAAAGGTCATCTTATCCATATACTCTTCTGAAAAGATGCACCTGACTTCTTTATGCCCTTGAAATACTGTGCACAAGTACAAACAAATCCTCACAAACCCCAAGATTTAGTGATGCAGGGTTTTAAAAGAGGAGGTACCCTGATGTTCTTAGTCTCAGAGATAAAACCTCCTCTAGAAAAGAGAGCTTAGGTTCTTGCCAATCAGGAATTTAGAGGTTTCTTTCTAAATTCCAACTTGCTTCCCTCCCTAGAGTCTATTTTCCCATTCAATTCTTCCATATAAACTTTCTTTTCATGGTTTCCAGTCTTCTTAATGTACAGAAGCTGCTGCTCTTGAACGAGTAGACACACATAAGCAATTGTGGAATGGACTTTGGAAAAGAAACCTACTAACTACAGCACACCAGTAACCAATATACAGCCCATATTTTGACTTGGATGAGACCAAGGTCCAGCAAAGGACCTTAGTCAAGACAAGTGCATAAAAATTATGGATTAGAAGGGAGATCTTCTGTTGCTTCTTTTTACTGTACCCAAAAGCACATCGAATTGTATGATGATCTTCTCTAGGAGAAACTAAAAGGGGCCACTGGGACCCTATTCCAGATTCTGGAACTTCAAAGAATTACATCTGAAGATGATATAGTCAAAATAAGTCTTCACAACTTTTGGCAAGGAGAACACAGTTCTAACTGGTAGGACAGCAGTACGTCTTTGAGATTGGCAAAGTAAAACTAGCATTAGAAACATTACACAACAAATCTGACTGATTTATATAGCTTTCAGTGGTCATAAATATAATTAACAATATTTTTGTTTCTTCTGATAATGAAAAATCATAAGCTTAAGTTGTTTGTCTTTGGAAAACAGCAGGAGGATGGCTGGACAGGTGCTTACAAACCTAGAACCTAAGGAGTTCAAGAAGACCCTCGCTTGTACCTCTTAGGCCATCTGATCAGTCTAGTGACTTTGTGAGTCTTGCCTAATTAGTGGATAAGCAGTGGACCTCAATTGAGAAGTAGCTTTTAAGGGTCCTAGTTGATTCAAATCAAAGAAGTAACCCAAGGAGTCAAATTTCTGAGCATTCTATCATCCTATCTGCTGTTGGAATTTCCCCTCTTACATATGTTATGAGCTATCCAGATGGTTTTAAACCTCTTGTCACAGGGCACCACTATCTTCTAGGACAGCTTTCATTTTAGTCAAAGAGAGAGGCCAGAGCAATAACACAGAGGGTAGGGTGTTTTTGCCTTGCATGCAGCCAACTGGGAAATGATATTCGGTATCCCATATGGTCCCCCAAGCCTGCCAGGAGAGATTTTTGAGCACAGAGCCAGAAGTAAATCCTAAGTACCACTGGATATGGACTGACCCCTCAAAAAAGGAAGTTAAAGAAGTTCTTCCTTCTTTTGGTCTGAGATGATTCTTCTATTTTGCTTTATTCATGACTCCTACTAGTTCTTCTGGCATCATACAAAAGTCAGTTTCCTGTTCAGCATGGCAATCCTTCATATTCTTATAGATATATAGAATCAGGCCTTCCCTATTATTTGTTCATGATCATAATTTTTGAACACTACAGGACTTGGCACTGTGATGGGAGCTATAAGTGAGAGTTAAGACAAAACATTAATCTTCAAGAAACAGGAGAGAACCCAGTTAACAAATCAGTATAAATCACTGTGATAAGTAGTCTATATTTGGTATATGGTGCCCTAAAGAGAGCATTATCAAACATATTTTGAGAGCTGAGGAATAGTAAAAAAAAATCTGTATGTGGGTGGTTTGAATTGTGGCTTGGAAATATGAATAGAAGTTCATTAACTGGATTAAAGCATGAGTAAGTGCATTTCACTTCAAGCAAAAGCATCACCTAGTATAAAGTCTTTGAGGTCTGAAATGGTGCTAGTTTAGATCTTGTATATATTTTAGCATATCTAAGGCACACAATGGAGATAAAGATGCAGAAGAATAACATTGTATTATTATATGATTTCAATACTTAGGAGGACCTGGGCTTCATTGTATGGATATTAGAAAGTGACCTATTATTTAAATAATCACTTTTTAAATGTTTATTTACTACTTCTATAACTAATTTATAAAAGAGTGGATGGCATGGGGCCAGAGTGATAGTCAGTGTAGGCAGCTGACCCAGTATGGACCTGGTTCGATCCCTGGCATCCCATATCCAGGAGCGAGTTTTCAGCACATAGCCAGCAGTAACCCCTGAGCATCACCCATGTGGCCCAAAAACCAAAACCAAAACAAAACAAAACAACTGTGGATAGGAGAACTTAGATATCAAAATCGGAGGCAAGTCTATCAGATAAGATTGTTGCAACTATTTGAGTGCAAGATGATGAGGATTTTAAGTCTTAAGGAATAATAGCAGAGTTATTAATTGGAAAGGATGGGGTGATTTGAAAGTGTATCAAGGTAGTATAATCAATAGGACTACTTATGAATGTGGGTAAAATGAGGAAAGAAAATGAGTATTGGATGACTATCAGGATTACTTGCTAGATTGACAATAGCAAGGAGAATTGCCTTAAACCTCTTGTACAAGAAAAGTGGCAAGATCCCTTAAAATATTGAGTTGACGTGACATGGTTTATTTTGGGGGAGAAGCAGTAAGAGGTTTGTAACAACCACTTTCAACATCCTCTTCCCTCTGTGGCTGACTCTGTTGAAATGAAATGTGTATTACCTTGAGTTTCTTAGTGACTGTCATGAAATCATACTCCCTGACAACTTGTTTTAGATATATATTGTGAGGAAGAAATAACAGCTTGTTGTGTTAAGTCTCTGATATTTGGCTTTTGTTTACTATTATAGCATAATCTAGTCAGGGTGACTGATCCAGCAAGATTGGAAATCAAGAAAATAGGTTGGTTATATTGCCTAAGGAACTATGGACACAGAGAGAAAAGGTTAATAATGGATCCCTGGAAAGTGCTAACATTGAAAGTCCAAGTGGAGGATGGAAATGCTATACAGATGAAAATTACAGGAGAAAGAGGAGAGATAAGTGTTACCCTACACCTATTCTTTGTGTAAGCTTACCTACAAGAAAGACCCTCCCATGTCTGGGAGGGGTCTTGGGGAGGTTACAAAAGGTTTGACCTCAGGAGCCAAAGGAGAAATTGCCTGGATGGAGGATGTAAAAGGTGCAGGAGGAGAGATGGCTGAAAAACAAGTTAGAATGCAGGGATAAGGATCCAGCGTAAATGGTTATGATAGACCACACATGTAGGCCAGGACTGAATAAAGATAATCTCTCTGGAAGCCTGACTGCATGTGAGTTTTCTACCCACCGTTCTCCTGAACCCAGATACCTGCCAGCTGGAGGGGATTGAAGCCGCTTGGCCTGAGACAGCAGAGAAAGGCCCATCCATCCCATCACCATCCGCTCCATCCAAAGGGGCTTTTTATTATTTAACTCAACAAACAGCTCCTACTAGGACCCGCCCTCCAGATCAGGAAAGTAAAACAGCTTGAGCGAACCCTGCCTGCAAGGGCCTATAACTCCATGAAAGTAAGAACACGTGGTGAGCAGTGTGGGATAAGCCCAGCGTCGGACAATTGGTGTTGGTGATGGAATAAAAGTCCATACTGTATTCACTTTTGGACAATTAAAAAGGGGAGAAAAACAGCGTAGTCCAACTAAAAATTTGATTTAAAAACCGCCTGCATATAACTTTGCTTCAGGTGTATCTCTTGATTTAAGTAATTTTCTTGCTGATTTAAATGTGCTTTATTGTTTTCCATAGCTAATTTTCTTAATTGCATAATGTTTTACTGTTATTTTGACTTATTAGCCTGTTTTTAAAATGTATGTTCTGTATAGATGTTCTTGTGTTTATGTGTTTAGGGTAAGAACATAGGAACATGAATGTTTCAGGATAAAATGCTTGATTTTAAATAGCATTAAGAAGTATAGGAATTAGGTAGTTCCAGGATAGTGCCTGGTAGAAAGCATTGAGAAAATTTTAATTTACAAATGTATGGTATATTTTGCAGAAAAGTTATGTTTTTGGAAAAGGCTAATATATTAACTTTTACTTTATACTTTGTAGCTATGGAAATATTACCCGCCTTTGGCTAAAAGCGGAGTCAAGAACAAAAAACTTAATACCCTTCTTTTATATCCAGGAAGGGGGAGATTGTTACTCCACACCCATTCCTCCTCTGTAATCTTACCTGTTAATAGACATCCCATTTCTGGGAGGAGTCTTTGGTAGGTAACAAAAAAGCTTTGGCTGAAAGGGTAAAGGAGGAATTTGCATGGATGCAGGATGGAGGAGGAAGCAGGAGGAGATCTCTGAGGGACAAGTTACAATGCAGGGCTGAATAACAATCCAGCATAAATGGTTATTATAGGCCACACATGTTGGCCAGGGCAAATAAAGCTAATATTTCCTGAAGCCTGCCTGCATGTGAGTTTTCTACCCGCCACGATCACCTCAGAACCGCCAACTTAACAGGAGGTGGATACACATGGTTCTGAGCTGGAGGAGAAAGGCCTCCATCACTATCCACCTCCATCCAAGCCCATCCAAAGGGCTTAATGCAACAAATAAGCATTTTAAAAATTAGGGGATGAGAGGTGTTTTTGTTTTTTTTGTTTGGATGTTTGTTTTGGTTTTGGGCCACACCTGGTGACTCTCAGGGGTTACTCCTGGCTATGTGCTCAGAAATTGCTACTGGCTTGAGGGACTATATGGGATGCCTAGGGATCGAACTGTGGTCCACCCTAGTATATAATCCATACTATTTGGGCCATGAGATTGAGCCCATTACACTTCACAGACAAACAGAAACTAATAAAGAGTCGTTTTACAGCCAAAAGAGGAATTAAGCTTGAGGCTTCTGTTCCCAGTGGTATGCAGGCAGCTACAGGTTTGGTGCCATCATGATAGAAATAACTTTCCTTTGAGCTGCACACAGACATGCATGACATAGAAACATACTCACCCTTCCAAGCATACCTATTTCTCACACATAAATAAGATTAATTGCTTGCTTTCCTTTTTCTTTTTCTTGGTTTTTGAACCACACCCAGTGACGCTCAGGGGATACTCCTGGCTATTCATTCAAAAATCACTCCTGGCTTGGGTATCATGTGGGATGCCTGAGGATCGAACTGTGGTCCGTTCTAGGCTAGCGCAGGCAAGACAGATGCCTTACCACTTGTGCCACGGCTCCGGCCATAATGGCTTGCTTTCTGCAAGACACCAATTCCTTGTCTCTGTTTTATGTACTTCCCCACAGGCCTGCCATGGTGACAGATGAGAGGATAAGGTGGACAGAGATTTGAGAATAGGTGACTATTCTCTGGTGCCCAGATAAAAAAAGGCTTTGGATTCTTCTTTCTGCTCTTTCTCCCTTCCCTCATCACCTCCTTATGACCTCCAGTTATAATCTCTCCAGTTGCCTTCTGACTTCTCCTTTTCAACTCAGGCCAGACAGACACTTTACTTTCTGACTTGCAAATTACCTTTCTTCTCTTAAACTTTTGTTTCCTGTTGTGAAAGATACTGCTTTCTAGTCTTATTGAAGCTACTGAGTTGGGAGTTACTTTCTGTTAGTTTACTTAAAGAAAAATTTTGATGTGACTCTGAGGGTTGTTTTTCTTTTTTTATCCTTGTTCTGAAAATAGGACTGTAGGCTAAATAAGTTTGGTAACCTCTGTCCTAAGCAGTCCACTCATGTTGATTTCAATCTGTATTTACAGATATTTGAAGTAGTGCTTGCTTCGGCAGCAGATACACTAAAACTGGAACGATACAGAGAAGATTAGCATGACCCCTGTGCAAGGATGACATGCAGATATTTGAAGTAAATGAATTTAATTAAGGCGAGAACAATGAACAGCTGTCATTGTGTGCATAATGTGTATCAGGTTCTGTTCTAAGCACCAGCTATTTGTTAACACACTAAAACTTTACAACTACCTTGAGAGGTGAAATAACAAGAGGGCATTTAAATAAATCACTGAAAGGCAATAAAATGGAAGCTAGTATTTCTTTAGTAGTTTCCATCTCATAGGCACTATGCTCTTAAGAAATTAGTATGTTGTATGCCATAAGTCTCACAATGGCCTTATTCCTTAATTTGCAATGAGATGTAAGGTCGCTAGAAAAATATAAAATATTTTCAGTCTCCACAGCTATGGAGAAAATAGATTTTAAAGTTGAATTTGAAGCTGAGTTCACCAGCAATTCAGAGCCAAAGCTCTATTACCCCTATAATTCAGTTGCTAATTTGTCATATGACTGTGAGCAAGTTACTTTTTTCTCTCTGGATTTCAATTGCAATCAAAAAGATAGTTTCTAGTAAGGGAGCAATACATGGATCAAACACTTTTTTTGTTTTGGTTTTTGGGGCTACACCTGGTGACAATCAAGGATCACTCCTGGCTATAGGCTCAGATATCACTCCTGGCTTGGGGGACCATATGGAATGCCAGGGGATCAAACTGTGGTCCATCCTAAGTTAGCACGTGCAAGGCAAGTGCCCTGTCACTTGCATCACCACTCCGGTCTCTGGGTCAAACATCCTTAAAAACTCAATTCTATAGTCAAATTCAGAGCTTTATTCTTAAAGCAATTCTTTGAATAAGTTAATTCTATTCTGTGATGTACATTTTCTTCATCTACAAAATGTAGATAATAAAAGCATCTTATTCTTATCTATAATGTCTATAGTACTGGCACAAAAGTTTACTAATAACATAATCATTTGGGGTACTACTGCTGCCTCCTAGCAAATAATTGGATTTACCTTTCAACCACAACTTTTACTAGCTGGTTGACCTCGAACTCCTTAATCTCTCTCAACCTGTGTTCACATTAGTAAAAGGAGATAAACATATATCCACTTTACAAGACAAATGCATTGGGAAACTATCATTAACTACTGTAAAGCAAAGAATCTACATCAATAAAAAAAATTTAAAAAGTAATAAACATTCAATTGTTAAGATAATCAAAGGAATGAAACTTTGACAACAGGTCTGAAGCTACTAAGTTTTCAGCAGCTATTGTCAATAGAGGTGCAGCAAGTTTGTACACCCAAAGCATAAGCATTTGCACTATCTTTGTAATCATGTAACCTCAATAACAGACTATTTTTAGAAAGAAGGAAATGTGATAAAATATATAACACATGCCTGAGATTATTTCTTTATTTCCCACTTTGTCCTTTAAGCTCGTTCAAACAAAAATTGATAAAACAACCTGCCTTAATTGTGTAAAAAAAGTTAACTCATTACTATCTATAAAATAGTACATACAAATCAATAGGAAAAATGCAAGTGATGAATATACAATTTACAAAAGAGGAAATGCAACTGGCCTACATATAAAATAAACAAATGTATGGCCTTAGTATTGAAAACTAAAGACCAGTCTATAATATTTTTCAATTCAAAATGAATAAAGCTTCAACATATGATACTCTATAGTGAAAATGATGGCAAATTTGTCATACACCTATTTGATAAGGGTATAAACTAGATTAATACTCTGAAAAGAAATTTGTTAAAAAGGAAGTCTGCATGTCAGGAGATATCAACAGGTTAATAATACTCTTTGATTCTGAAAAAGTATTCCCAAAATTTCATTATGCAGTATAAGTTAATTCTACTAATGGTATGCAAAATTAAGAAAATAAAAAGTGCAATTTTCTGTGCAAATGTTTATACAACCCTAGAGAGACCATATTGTTTAAATTAGTGACTTCAGGAGAGTGTAAATAACAAAGTGAGAATAATATTTTCTTGATAGAATCCCATATTGTAAGATGTGCCTCAATAATCATGTATTATTTTGAAGTTTAAGAACCTCAACAAAATGAGTCTGGAGAATAATACAGCAGGTAGGGTGTTTGCCTTGTATGAAGCCAATCTGGCTTTGATCCTCAGCATCCTATATGGTCTTTGAGCACTGCCAACAATGAACCCTCAGTGCAGAGCAAGGAGTAACCCCTGAGCACTGCTGGGCATGACCGAGAAAACCATAAAAAAAGAACCACAACAAAGTAGAGAAATAAGAAAAAAATGATTTGAATAGCATTTATTGGATAAAGAGAATCACAGAACGAATAAAGTTTTATGAAGAGCTATTCATCACAGTATTATTCATAATAGTAAAAGTTGGAAGTAAAAATAGACCTAAAATAAGGATTAGTTAAATAAATTGTACTATATTAATTTTACTGAATATAGTATATTAATCAAGAAATATGTTTATGAATATATAATCATACAGAATTATATTCAAAATGATGGGCAAAAAGTTTAAACGAGCAGGGGAAAAGCAGTAGAGTACCAACCATACAAAATACAGCAATCTAACAGGATGGATATTATTAGAAAATGAAAAACAACTAGCATTGGTAAGACAATAAAGACATGCAAGCTTTTGTGCATTGTTTATGAGGGAGAAAAATGGTGCTATAACAGTCTTGTCATTTCTTTAAAAAAATAGTTAACTGTGATCCAGCAAATCCACATTGAATTTTATACACAAAAGGACTTAATTCAGAGCATCATATATTTGTATGCGAAGTTTCATAACAATTTTTATTATAAAAGTTTGAAGAAAATAAAAATGCATATTCACACAAAAGCTTGTACATTAATATTCACTGGAGACTTATCTGCAATTCCCAAAGTAGAAACAATCCAATCATATATTACACGATTGAGGGTTCACAGAGATATCTCAAATAGCTGTAATACATGTTTTGCATGCAAGAGTTCCACATTGGTCTCTAGCACTACAATATGGTCCCCCAAGGATTACATTGAGAAGCCCTGAACACTTATTCAGCAATATTCCTCTGTGCCACCAGGCATAACCCTAAAACAAAATATAAATTAATTAATTCATAGAAAGAAAGTAGGATATGACCATGTAATATGTAATTCTGGGGATATATTCAAAAACTGCACTTTAAGGTGATTTTATTATTGGATAAACTCAGACTGTAATTACATAAACTTATATGATTTAGGCTAATATGCAACTATATATGGCAAACCAATTGGGATTACACCTGTGTTTCTTATCAAAAAACATCACTAGTGCACCTGACAAGAAGTCACCAGGGTCTGTGAGAGAGAAGAAAGGTCATTTTAAATGGGTATAGAGTTTCTGATAAGAAAATGAAAATATTTTAGAAATAGATAATGGCAATATTTGTACATTACAATGTACATAATTTGAACGACTTGTACCACTTAGAAGCAGTTTAAATGGTGAAATTGATAGAACTTTATATTACTACAATAAAAACAAAGAACAAATATATATCTATTCACAAAATGAAATAACAGTCACGAAGGGAAGAGCCTGATTCCCTCCTCAAGCTTTTTAATGCTGCAGTTCAAAATCTGTGGCTGCAGGTGCTGAGACCAAACTTGCATAGAAGAGCCTACAGAAGCAAAACCAACTTAGGAGAGCTGACCAGGCCCAAGAAGGGTAGAGCCAGAGGAGCCTGGCCACTCCACTTCACTGCATGGTGTGCACATCTCCTAGTCGGTGCTCCTCGGCACAACTCGCAGAAAACATCACAATACCAGCATGACAATGGGGAGACAATGCAGGCCAAGACTATACATAGAAAATGAGGATGGCAGTGCTGATGACCCCTAAGGTGCCAACCACTTGTTTAGACTCTCAGATAAGGAGTTTAGAGATGAAATATGGAGTATGTTTATAGAACTCAAGAAAGCATGTATCGAGCTGAACAAACCACAAATAAAAATCAAAAGGATATGAAAATAGAAATAAGAAAATTCTGAACTAAAATAACAGGACTAAAAAATGTGGTAGGTAAAATGAAAACCTCACTGGAAAGCCTCTCCAGTAGAGTAATAGCAGCTGAGAATGATGAGCCACAAAAAAACTTCATAAAAAAATGATATTGGAAAAGAGCTTTAAAGGAAATGATCAGACAATGGAAAAATACTCAAGGATTGTGAACAAATGAAAATAGAAGTCTTTGATAAACTCAACAGAAACAACATAAGAATCAATGAAGTCGCAGAAACCCAGAAAGGAAATCCCCATGAAGAATCAATAGTCGTGTTCACTTTGAGGACTTCAAGGGAAACTTCCTCTGTGCCTATCTCCCTGTGTTTCTGAATCCCTGAAGATGTCCTCAGAGGCCTAGGGAACACACCCCCAAAAAACTGCATTTTGAAGCTGCCCAGTGAGTACATTCTGGCTGCAGAGGTCGCTGTCCAATGAGCTGAGGTCTCTGGCCTGTGGAGGCTCTGCCCTGCTGTGCCTTTGTTCACTCTGAAGACTGTCAACTAGAGGCAGCAGAAGAGCGTGGCCACTTTGGTTCACTTCCCACACACTCTTTCTAACCAATGAACCCCACCACAACACGCAGGAAAAACCACACTCGCAGGCAAACATCCACAGAGAGTGAAGATGAAACTCAGTTGACCTAATAAATTCCAAACTGATTAACCTCTCAGATAAGGAGTTTAGAATAGTAATATGGAAGATGTTCATAGAACTCAAAAAAAAAAAACATAGATAGATCTGAACAGAACACAAAGACAGAAATCAGAAAACTCCAAACTGAAATAACAGATCTGAAAAACACGGTTGCTCAACCGAAAACCTCAATGGA
The DNA here is from genome assembly GCF_024139225.1 of Suncus etruscus. Lineage (NCBI taxonomy): Eukaryota > Metazoa > Chordata > Mammalia > Eulipotyphla > Soricidae > Suncus > Suncus etruscus. The sequence continues at coordinate 60,263,889 of NC_064868.1, read as the reverse complement.
TAACCTCTCCAACAGGTTATCAGCAGCTGAGGAGAGAATTGGAGTACTGGAATACCTGAATAACTTAATGAAGCAGCTCATAAAATTAGAAAATGACCAACAAAAGGGACCAAAAATAGGGAGACAGAGGGAAATAAAAAGCTGAACACAGAAATCAATGAAGTGGAATACCAAAAAACAACCTGAAAAATCAACGAAAGCAGAAGTTGGTTCTTTGGAAAAATAAACAAGATTGATAGACAATTGGCAAAACTCACAAAGAGAGAGAGAAATATGATAACCCATATTAGAAATGAAAAGGTGACCTCCAAGCTATCTCTCCGGCCCAAGTAATTGATTTTTTATCTCTCCTAACATACAAGAACAGGAAAGTAGCACTTCTGCGAGTTAGCTATACTAGTCAGAAATGTCAAGATGTCAACTTCTTTTACTGGTCAAGGGAATGATGGAACCTAATCATTAAGAATTTTAGCTTCTGAGGGAGGGACTTCAGAGCATAAAAACCGGCTATCCTTTGCAAAAGCTGGCTCTCTGTGTGTGACACCAGGCGGGGAAAATCCGCGAAAGTACACCGGCCCAGTGGGGCTCAGCTGTGAAAGACTGTGAGTGTGACCTGTCTATGTCTGTCTACTGTCCTCTTGCGTGAAACTCTTGCGAGTGGGGCAAAAAGAGCCTCCAGAAACCTCGCTCGCCCAGACGCCATTTTCAGGGAGGGACTTCAGAGCATAAAAACCGGCTATCCTTTGCAAAAGCTGGCTCCCTGTGTGTGACACCAGGCGGGGAAAATCCGCGAAAGTACACCGGCCCAGTGGGGCTCAGCTGTGAAAGACTGTGAGTGTGACCTGTCTATGTCTGTCTACTGTCCTCTTGCGTGAAACTCTTGCGAGTGGGGCAAAAAGAGGCTCAGAGGAGCACGGCCGCTCCGCTTCGCTACGCGGCCGTGCACTCTTTCTAAGGAAAGAACTCCATTGCAACAAGAAGGAAAAATCACACTAAGAACGGCGCTATATCACAGAAGCAAACATTTCTCTCTGGACTGTCTTCTCTGTTACATGCTCGGGCCTAAGATTTGACCCAGTGTGAGGCTTCATCCACGGAGGACTCCCCTCCCTTAGAGGCAAGTCAGCCCATCCAGAAAGGGAGGAGCCAGAGGAGTGTGCTGCCTACATCATATAGACAATGAATACCACTACAACACGTAGAAAAACCCACAATACAAATGTGACAATGGGGAAACAGCGCAGGCCAGCATCAGACATAGAGAATGAAGATGACAATTCTGAGGACCAGATAATGACTGAACAACTAATCAACCTCTCAGATAAGGACTTTAGACTAGCAATATGGAAGGTGCTCAACAGACTCCAAGAAACCATGGATCGAGTTGAACAGAACACTAATAAGAACCAAGAAAATATGAAGGCAGAAATGACAAAACTCCAAACTGAAATAACATGTCAACTAACAGGCCTGAAAAACTCAGTAAACGAAGTGAATGACAAAATGGACAAGCTCTGGGACAGGGTATCAGAAGCTGAGAATAGACTTGGTGCTGTGGAAGATGAGATACATAACAATTCCATACAGCAGGAGAGATTGGACAAAAAACTTAAAGCAAATGAGCAGACAATGGAAAAATTAGTCAAAGAATGGGAACAGACGAAAATAGAAGTCTATGATAAGATCAACAGAAACAACTTAAGAATCATTGGAGTCCCAGAGACCCAGGAAGAAAATTTCCAGGAAGAATCAATGGTCAAGAACATCATTAAAGAGAAACTTCCAGAGCTAAAGAATATATGTGATCAAATCCTGCATGCCCGAAGAGTACCAACCAAAAGAGACCCCAGAAAAACCACCCCAAGACACATCCTAGTCACAATGACAAATCCCACAGATAGAGACAGAATTCTGAAAACAGCAAGATCAAAAGGGGAAATCATGTTCAAGCAAGCTTCCCTGAGATTTACAGCAGACCTGTCACCAGAAACGCTCAATGCCAGAAAGCAGTGGTGGGATATTGTGACAAGACTGAATGAAATGAATGCTTGACCCAGAATACTATACCCAGCAAAACTCACTTTCCGGTTTGATGGAAGAATACATGGTTTCACAGACAAAAAACAGCTCAGAAACTTCACAGACACAAAACCAGTCTTAAGAGAAAAACTGAAAGACCTAATCTAAGACAAGACTACCCAAAAGACACACCAAATTTTGAAATAAAGATGGCGATAAATCCCAGGACAATTCTTTCTCTCAACGTCAATGGACTAAATGCACCAGTTAAGAGACACAGAGTGGCTAAATGGATCAAAAAACTCAATCCAACCTTCTGCTGCCTACAAGAAACGCACCTGAATAGTCAGAACAAACATAGACTCAAAATAAAAGGCTGGAGAAAAGTTATCCAAGCAAACAACACCCATAAAAAAGCTGGAGTGGCCATACTAATATCAGATAATGCAAACTTTATACTCAGGAAGGTTGTAAGGGACAAAGACGGACATTTTATATTAATCAAGGGGTACGTAGAGCAGGAAGAATTCACTCTCCTAAACATATATGCACCGAATGAGGGGCCAGCAAAATATTTAATACAACTGCTGACAAATCTGAAAAATAATATCAACAACAACACAATAATTGTGGGGGACCTAAACACGGCTTTGTCAACACTGGACAGGTCAACCACACTGAAACCCAACAAGAATATACTAGACCTGAGGAGAGAAATGGAAGAAAGAGGCCTAGTGGATATATATAGGACACTCCATCCCCAGAAACCTGGATACACATTCTTCTCCAATGTACATGGTACATTCTCCAGAATAGACTACATGCTGGCACATAAAACATACCTCCATAAGATCAAGAGGATAGAAATTTTGCAGACTACCTTCGCTGACCACAAGGCTCTGAAATTATTTGTGAACTCCAAAGGGACTCAGAAGAAACACTTTAACACCTGGAAGTTAAACAGCCTCATGCTCAATAACCAGTGGGTCCGAGATGAAATCAAGGAGGAAATAAAAAGGTTCCTGGAAACAAATGACAATAAAGACACAAACTCTCAGAACTTATGGGACACAGCAAAAGCAGTACTGAGAGGAAAATTTATAGCTTTGCAAGCACACATCAGGAAGGAAGAAGGAGCTTACCTGAGTAGCTTAATGACACAGCTAATAGAACTAGAAAATGCTCAACAAAAGGACCCAAGAACAGGAAGACAGAAGGAAATAACAAAGCTGAGAGCAGAAATCAACGAAGTGGAAACTCAAAAAACAATCCGAAAGATCAACGAAAGCAGAAGTTGGTTCTTTGAAAAAATAAACAAGATTGATAGACCACTGGCAAACCTAACAAAGAAAGAGAGAGAGAGAAACTTGATAACTCGTATCAGGAATGAAAAAGGAGAGATCACTACTGATATGACAGAGATTCAAAGGGTAATCAGAAACTACTTTGAAAAACTCTATGCCACTAAAAATGAGAACCTGGAAGAAATGGATAAATTCTTGGACTCTTATAATCTTCCACGGTTGAAGGAAGAGGATGTAGCATATCTAAACACCCCCATCACCATTGATGAAATTAAAACAGTAATCAAATGTCTGCCGAAAAACAAAAGCCCAGGTCCAGATGGATTCACTAATGAATTCTATCAAACTTTCCAAGAGGAACTACTGCCAATCTTGGCAAGACTCTTTCATGAAATTGAACAAACAGAAACACTTCCAAATAGCTTTTATGAAGCCAACATCACCTTGATACCTAAACCAGACAGAGACGCTACCAAAAAAGAAAATTACAGACCAATATCACTGATGAATGCAGATGCAAAGATCCTCAACAAAATCCTGGCAAATAGGATTCAATGCCTCATTAAGAAGATCATCCACTACGATCAAGTAGGTTTCATCCCAGGAATGCAAGGCTGGTTTAACATCCGTAAATCTATCAACATAATACACAACATCAATAACAAGAAAAATAAAAACCACATGATCATATCAATAGATGCAGAGAAAGCATTTGATAAGGTCCAACACCCATTCTTGATCAAAACTCTCAGCAAGATGGGAATGGAGGGAACCTTTCTCAATATAGTGAAGGCCATCTACCACAAGCCAGTGGCAAATATTATCCTCAATGGAGAAAAACTGAAAGCCTTCCCTCTAAATTCTGGCACAAGACAAGGCTGTCCTCTCTCACCACTCCTATTCAACATAGCACTGGAAGTACTTGCTATAGCGATTAGGCAAGAAAAGGATATCAAGGGAATCCAGATAGGAAAGGAAGAAGTCAAGCTCTCACTGTTTGCAGATGACATGATACTCTACTTAGAAAACCCTAAAGACTCTATCAAAAAGCTTCTAGAAACAATAGACTCATATAGCAAGGTGGCAGGCTACAAAATTAACACACAAAAATCAATGGCCTTTCTATACACCAACAGTAATAAAGAAGAAATGGACATTAAGAAAACAACCCCATTCACAATAGTACCACACAAACTCAAATATCTTGGAATCAACTTGACTAAATATGTGAAGGACCTATACAAAGAAAACTATAAAACTCTGCTCCAAGAAATAAGAGAGGACACACGGAAATGGAAACACATACCCTGCTCATGGATTGGCAGGATTAACATCATCAAAATGTCAATACTCCCCAAGGCATTATACAGATTTAATGCCATCCCTCTAAAGATACCCATGACATTCTTCAAAGAAGTGGATCAGACACTTTTGAAATTCATTTGGAACAATAAACACCCTCGAATAGCTAAAGCAATCATTGGGAAAAAGAATATGGGAGGAATTACTTTTCCCAACTTTAAACTGTACTACAAAGCAACAGTTATCAAAACAGCATGGTATTGGAATAAGGATAGGTCCTCAGATCAGTGGAATAGGCTTGAATACTCAGAAAATGTTCCCCAGAGATACAACCATCTAATTTTTGATAAAGGAGCAGGAAATCCTAAATGGAGCAGGGAAAGCCTCTTCAACAAGTGGTGTTGGCACAATTGGATAGCCACTTGCAAAAAATTAAACTTAGACCCCCAGCTAACATCATGTACAAAGGTAAAATCCAAATGGATTAAAGACCTCGATATCAGCCCCAAAACCATAAGATATATAGAACAGCACATAGGCAAAACACTACAGGACATTACAGGCATCTTCAAGGAGGAAACTGCACTCTCCAAGCAAGTGAAAGCAGAGATTAACAGATGGGAATATATTAAGCTGAGAAGCTTCTGCACCTCAAAGGAAATAGTGCCCAGGATACAAGAGCCACCCACTGAGTGGGAGAAACTATTCACCCAATACCCATCAGATAAGGGGCTAATCTCCAAAATATACAAGGCACTGACAGAACTTTACAAGAAAAAAACATCTAACCCCATCAAAAAATGGGGAGAAGAAATGAACAGACACTTTGACAAAGAAGAAATACGCATGGCCAAAAGACACATGAAAAAATGTTCCACATCACTAATCATCAGGGAGATGCAAATCAAAACAACGATGAGATACCACCTCACACCCCAGAGAATGGCACACATCACAAAGAATGAGAATAAACAGTGTTGGCGGGGATGTGGAGAGAAAGGAACTCTTATCCACTGCTGGTGGGAATGCTGTCTAGTTCAACCTTTATGGAAAGCGATATGGAGATTCCTCCAAAAACTGGAAATCGAGCTCCCATACGATCCAGCTATACCACTCCTAGGAATATACCCTAGGAACACAAAAATACAATACAAAAACCCCTTCCTTACACCTATATTCATTGCAGCTCTATTTACCATAGCAAGACTCTGGAAACAACCAAGATGCCCTTCAACAGATGAATGGCTAAAGAAACTGTGGTACATATACACAATGGAATATTATGCAGCTGTCAGGAGAGATGAAGTCATGAAATTTTCCTATACATGGATGTACATGGAATCTATTATGCTGAGTGAAATAAGTCAGAGAGAGAGAGAAAAACGCAGAATGGTCTCACTCATCTATGGGTTTTAAGAAAAATGAAAGACACCCTTGTAATAATAATTTTCAGACACAAAAGAGAAAAGAGCTGGAAGTTCCAGCTCACCTCAGGAAGCTCACCACAAAGAGTGATGAGTTTAGTTAGAGAAATAACTACATTTTGAACTGTCCTAATATTGAGAATGTATGAGGGAAATGTAGAGCCTGTTTAGGGTACAGGCGGGGGTTGGGTGGGGAGGAGGGTGATTTGGGACTTGGGTGATGGGAATGTTGCACTGGTGATGGGTGGTGTTCCTTTTATGACTGAAACCCAAACACAATCATGTATGTAATCAAGGTGTTTAAATAAAAAAAAATTAAAAAAAAAAATGAAAAGGTGGAGATCACGACAGATATTGCAGAGACCCAAAGGGTAATCAGAGACTATTTTGAGAATCTTTATGCTATTAAACATGAGAACCTAGAAGAAATGGAAAAATTCTTGGACACTTATAACTTTCCACATTTAAGTAAGGAGGATGTAGCATATCTAAACACCCCCATCACTACTGAGGAAATTGAAACTGTAATCAAATATCTGCCCAAAATGAAAAGCGCAGGCCGAGATGGATTTCATAATGAATTTTTTCAAATCTTTCAAGAGAAGCTACTACCAATGCTAGCCAGGCTCTTCTATGAAATTGATAAAACGGGAACATTCCCAAACAGCTTTTATGAAGCCAACATCACCTTGATACCAAAACCAGACAGAGATGCTGCCAAAAAAGAAAATTACAGACCAATACCCCTGATGAATGCTGATGCAAAGATCTTCAACAAAATCCTGGCAAATAGGATCCAGTGCATCATCAAGAAGATCATACACTACAACCAAGTAGGTTTCATCCCAGGAATGCAAGAATGGTTTAACATCTGTAAATCTATCAACATCATACACAAAATCAACAGCAAGAAATATAAAAATCACATGATCGTATCAAAAGATGCAGAGAAAACATTTGATAAGGTCCAACATCCATTCTTGATCAAAACTCTCAGCAAGATGGGAATGGAAGGAACCTTTCTCAATGTAGTGGAAGCCATCTACCACAAGCCAATGGCAAATATTATCCTCAATGGAGAAAAATTTAAGCCTTTCCTCTAAATTCTGGTACAAGACAAGGCTGTCCGCTCTCTCCACTCCTCTTCAACATAGTACTGGAAGTTCTTGCTATAGCGATCAGGCAAGAAAAAGATATCAAGGGAATCCAGATAGGAAAGGAAGAAGTCAAGCTCTCATTGTTTGCAGACGACATGATACTCTACTTAGAAAACCCTAAAGATTCTACCAAAAAGCTTCTAGAAACAATAGATTCATATAGCAAGGTGGCAGGCTACAAAATCAACCTACAGAAATCAATGGCCTTTTTATACACCAATAATGATAGGGAAGACATGGAAGTCAGGAAAGCAATCCCATTCACAATAGTGCCACACAAACTCAAATATCTTGGAGTCAACTTGACCAAAGTCGTGAAGGACCTATACAAAGAAAATTATAAAGCCCTGCTCCAAGAAATAAGAGAGGACACACGGAAATGGAAACACATACCCTGCTCATGAATTGACAGGATTAACATCATTAAAATGGCAATACTCCCCAAAGCATTATACAGATTTAATGCGATTCCCTTAAAAATAACCATGACATTCTTCAAAGAAGTGGATCAAACACTTATGAAGTTCATCTGGAACAATAAACACTCTCAAATAGCTAAAGCAGTCCTAGGGAAAAGGAAAATGGGAGGCATTACTTGCCCCAACTTTAAACTGCACTACAAAGCAATCGTTATCAAAACAGCATGGTATTGGAATAAAGACAACCCTCTGATCAGTGGAATAGGCTTGAGTTCTCAGAGAACGTTCCCCAGACATACAATTACCTAATTTTTGACAAAGGAGCAAAAAATCCTAAGTGGAGCAGGGAAAAATCTTCAAGAAGTGGTGCTGGCAGAACTGGTTAGCCACTTGCAAAAAAGCAAACATAGACCCCCAGTTAACATCATGTATGAAGGTAAAGTCCAAATGAATTAAAGACCTTTATATCAGACCTGATACCATAAGGTATATAGAACAACACATCGGTAAAACACTCCATGACATTGTGACTAAAGCCATCTTCAAGGAGGAAACTGCACTTTCCAAACAAGTGGAAGCAGAGATCAACAGATGGGAATACATTAAACTGAGAAGCTTCTGCACCTCAAAAGAAATAGTGCCCAGGATAAAAGAGTCACCCACGAGTGGAAGAAACTATTCACCCAACACCCATCAGATAAGGGGTTAATATCCAAAATATACAGGGCACTGACAGAACTTTACAAGAAAAAAAACATCTAATCCCATAAAAAATGGGGAGAAAAAATGAACAGACGCTTTGATAAAAGAGAAATACAAATGGCCAAAAGGCACATGAAAAAATTCTCCTCATCACTAATCATCAGGGAGATGCAAATCAAAACAACGAGATACCACCTCACAACGCAGAGATTGGCACACATCACAAAGAATGAGAACAATCAGTGCTGGCGGGATGTGGAGAGAAAGGAACTCTTATCCACTGTTTGTGGGAATGCCGTCTAGTCCAACCTCTATTGAAAGCGATATGGAGATTCCTCCAAAATCTGGAAATTGAGCTCCCATTCGACCCAGCTATTCCATTCCTAGGAATATACCCTAAGAACACAAGAATACAATAAAAAAAACCCTTTCCTCACACCTATATTTATTGCAGCACTATTCACAATAGCCAGGCTCTGGAAACAACCAAGATACCCTTCAACAGACCAATGGCTAAAGAAACTACGGTACATATACACAATGGAATATTATGCAGCCGTCAGGAAAGATGAAGTCATGAAATTTTCCTATACATGTATGTACATAGAATCTATCATGCTGAGTGAAATATGTCAGAGGGAGAGAGAGACGCAGAATAGTCTCACTCATCTATGGGTTTTAAGAAAAATAAAAGTCATTTTTGTAACAATCCTCAGAGACAATGAGAGGAGGGCTGGAACACCAGCTCACTTCATGAAGCTCACCACAAAGAGTGGTGAATACGCTATAGAAATAACTACACGGAGAACTACCATAATCATATGAATGAATGAGGGAACTGGAAAGCCTGTCTGGAGTTCAGGTGGGGGTGAGGTGGGATGGAGAGAGATTTGGGACATTGGTGGTGTGAATGTTGCACTGGTGAGGGGGGGGTCTTTATATGACTGAAAACTAATCATAATCATTTATGTAATCAAGATGTTTAAATAAAGAAAAAATTAAAAAATATCAATAGTCGTTTATAACGTTTGCATGGAACCACAAAAGACCTACGTTAGCTAAATTTATACTGAAATAGAAGAAACTGAGAACATCTCTTTATCTAACCTGAAGCTCTACTATAAAGTGAGAGTGGTCAAAACAGCATGGTACTGAAACAAAGATATAGTTTCAGACCAATGGTTCAGTGTAGAATATCCAGTGACATACCCCCAAATATATAATCATCTAATATTTGACAAAGGAGCGAAGAATCTGAAATGGACCAAAGACAGTCTCTTCAACAAATGGTGCTGGAACTACTGGACAACTACCTGTAAGAAATTAAAGATTGACACATACTTCACACCTTATACAAAAGTCAACTCAAAATGCATTAAAGACCTTGAAATCAGACCCGAATCTATAAAGTTTATTGAGGAAAATATAGGCAGAACTCTTCAAGACTTATATATAAAAAAGTCTTTGATGATAGAATGCCAATGTCAAGAATTGTAGCATCAAAACTAATAAATGGGACTACATCAAACAAAAAAAAATTCTGTATGGTGAAAGAAACCCTGGTTAAAACAAGGTTTTAACAATGTTTTAACCAGGACAACTAACAAAATGGGAAAAAAATTTTGCACTGAAAATATTAAATAAATAGTTAATATCTAGGATATACAAAACACTCAGAAAGGGAATCCCCCAAAACCTAAAATCCATAGAAAAATGGGGAGAAGAAATGAATAGACACTTCTCTGAGGAAGACCGAAAGATGGCCAATAGACACATGAAAACATGCTCACTATCACTTATCATTAGGGAAATTCAAATCAAGACAACTATGAGGTTCCACCTTACATTAGTGAGGATGGCACACATCAGAAATAAGGGAACAAATCTCTGTTGGTGGGGATGTGCTAAGAAATAAACTCTCATCCACAGCTGGTGGGAATGCTGCCTCGTCCAACCCCTATGGAAAATAGTATGAAGAATGCTCAGTAAACTCAGAATTAAGCTGCCATTTGACCGGCAATCACACTCCTGGGTATCTATCCTCAAGAAGGAAGGACATTCATTCCAAAGTATGTATGCATGGTCTCCACTATTTTTCACAGTACTCAGCACAACAGCCAAGATTAGGAATCAACCTCGATGCCCCAAAACAGATGAGTGGATCATGAAGCTGTGATATTTATACACAATGGAATACTACATAGCATTTAGAAATGATATAATCATGGATTTTGCAGCAACAAGGATGGAGCTAGATAATATTATGTTAAATGAAGTGAACCAGAAGAATAAGGACAAATACAGAATGATAGCACTTATCTGAGGTATTTGAAATATACACCATATATACTTATAATACTCCATGAACAAATAAAATGGTCTAATAGGGCAGAAACTCCAAGCACCATATGCGTCAGTGTAAAGCAAGGAGAATATTCAAATCAAATGAAAGAGGGGCAACACAAAGGGGCAACTAGCCATTATACAATAAAAAAATCAGCAATAACAGAAACAGCGGTTTAGAGTGAACAGGTAGGCAATAAACCTCTAATTACAAAAAGCCTATAAAAATCATAAGAGCCTCTAAAAATCCACAGAATCAGGTGCAAAATATGATTGGAAGCCAGTAAATCCCGTGTTGATTACATGTTTTAATACCTTAAATTTTCAGGTATAAAATAACCTTTCATCTTCTTTGTCCACAGTGGTTCTTGGGAACATAGGATGGACTCCCTATCTCCATGCCTTAGTGCTCAATCATACTAAATTCCATATAAAGTGCTCATTATGTAATGCCTTGATAAAATATCCAATTTACTTATGTCCTTTTATTTATGTCTTCTATTAGGACGTAAACAATATGATCACTGAGACCAATGACAGTCAACAATGCACCACAAACTTGTTGCAGGTTCCACTCATCGAATAAGTTTCTGCAAATTACCATCTTCTCTTTTATTCTTTGTTCTTCTATTCTTTTGCTCTCTTTATTTTCTTCTTCATATTTATGTTTTCCTTCTTTTGTTTCATCTTCTTCCACCTCCCCCTCCTTTTTCTTCATAAACTGAATCTATACTAAATAAGCCCACACTGTCAGTTTCTCTTTAGAAAAGAAACCTTGATACATAAGATGAAGCAGATGATACTAGATAGGGTATCCATCTCTTAGAGACCTTACTACCACATTGTTTAGTACACTAGATGTGAAAACTAAGCTTATACTAATATGTTCTAGCCACAATCTAACCCTGAAACCTTCACTTAGCAAGGCCCATCCCAGTCATGAAAGAAATGCTTAGCTATTGGAAAACCTTCCAACACTGACACACCGGCCCCGTTTTCTTTTTATTTAACTTATTTGTACTGTATTTCCTTACCTTTCTTTTTTCTTCTATCTTCTCTCTTGTTTTTCCTTTCTTTCTCTGCTAATCTATATCTTAACTCAGACCCAAACTATAAGGGTCAGGCCTCCCATAACAACTTGCATAGATCTCTAAAGTCTCTCTCTCTGTATATATCCCTCCTCGCCCTTCAGAAATCCTTCTACCCTCTCATCCCCCAATCCTGATCCATTATCCTTCCTTATTTAACCCTTTTTACCCTCAGTTCTTAACTTATTAGGCACCAAAACTGACCGCCTGCCCTAACAAACCACCACCCAGCTACCAAAAGGAAAAGACACCCTCGCAATCCCACATCTCGTGCCCAGGCAAGAAACTTCAACCAACACATATGCTGACTCATGCTATGTAGCCCTTCTCACACACCCCCAAATGTGGACTATTACATGATACCAAATTCAGCTTCAGAATGACCCCCAGCTTAAGGACACTACTTGATCCCTTTATGCTGCAAATCATTTCTCAAACTCAACAAGACCATGGTGTGTAATGAAAAAGTGCCTTGAATTTCACCCCCACAAGAATATATCAAAGGACTTAATAGGGATTTCTATATTGCCTTTGTATGTTTAATATCTCTATAATAATGCCTCTCGGGGTGTTTATTCCCAGACATAAAGTTAGCCTGCTCCATCACTTTTTTCTTTAATCGCTTTCTAAGTTAGTTTTATATATTTCTTCTATTTTACATAGATGTATATTTTCTTAACTTCACCTGTTTTGGTTCTGCTTGGTATGATAACTGAGAAGAAAAAGTCTAGCCTGGGATAAAAACTCAGATCAACCCAGGGCACAGAGATTGTGCAGCCTGTCATTCTTACCCCCAAATGCACCAGCAATATTATATGACACCATACACTTTTGTTGTATAGGCATAGTAACCTTATGCACAGAAACAAGATCTTATCTTCTAGGGATAAGAACTCACACTTTTTATAATACAGGGTCACCTCCCACCCTGAACATGTGTCATGTGGACCCAACTTAGACTCTATGAGATTGGACAGTGAGTGTCCAACTCTGAACCCCAGATCCCAGACGTAGAACCAATATAGTTTCTTGCAACACCAGAAACCAAACTCCCCCTGGGAAATTCCTAATACCGTTCTGACACCAACTTGTGCCAGTTTTGATATGACATCCTGACAAAGAGGAAACAGTAACAACTTGATCTAAGAGCAGGTTGTCCTATCTCATCACCTAAAGGTAAAATGAAATTAGAAGACATGTCGTTCTTTGATCTGTGCAAAAACCAAGAGCACTAACTACAGAAGACTGACTTTGACAATCATGTCTCGGCAGAACTTATCCGGGACCAAAAAGAAAGACCCTACCCTAGGCTGTAGCCTAGAACTTGTACAAAAATCAAGATCTCTAATTTCAGAGATCCGACTTTGACAGCTGAGACTGAGCAGAACTTCAGAAACCATGACGAAGACTCTATCCTAGGCTTCAAACAAGAATCTGAGCAAAAACCAAGACCACATATTACAGAAGACTGATTACAATAACAATGATGTAATAGAACTTCTAGGACCATAAAAAAAGACTCTATCCTAGACTTTGTTCTATGACCTGTGTAAATACCAAGATCTCTAGTTTCAAAACTTGATTTTATCATCCATAACTGAGCAGAAAGTTTCCTGGCATCATAAAAAGACCTTGGTGTGTGGTAATGTGCATGTACAAAGCCAATAGTTGTGCCATGGCAGTATGTTTCAAGAGTGGAAAAACCCTGAATCACTTAGGCCAAGAGAATTCCCTTTCTTACTTCCCCCATTCTTACTGTGCCTATGCAAAAAAAGAAGGGGGAGTAAGCACAAACCCTTGCAACACCAGAACTCCTCCCTTTGTTTTTGTTTTTATTTTTTTCTTTTTCTCTATTTTCCTTCTTCCTTTTCTTTCTTTTTCACTCTTGTGATTATTATTTTGTGATTTGGTTTTTTGTTGCTGGGTGCTTTTTAATTTGTTTGGTAGTTACTGTCTTTGTTTTTTTACTGTTGTTTGTTGGTTTTTTATGTTATGTTTTTATTTTTTTATTTTTTGTCTTCTCAGAGCAGAACCAAACAACTTGAATCATCTTGTTCTGCCTGATGAATTGAGGGGAGGGGATAAAAAACAATGGTACCAAGACAAAACAGCCATATGAATATTGAGTGGAAATAAAAAATGCTCAGACTTAAACACCAAATCCAAAGTCAACAACAACAGAATTGATACCTCATCTACAACAAGCTAAACACAGAGGGAAACAGTTACACTAGCATTCTGGGGGGCAAAAAAGGGAGATATGGGACACATGCTGGGAAAAGGGGTGGTGGGAAAAGAGGTGGAGGGAGGACAACCCATGTGGTGGGAATGGCCCTGATCAATTGTCACTATGTACCACAAATATTGCTGTGAAAGATTTTTTATTAATTTTTGGTCACAATAAAAATTATTAAAAAATACATAGTCGAGAACATCATTGCATAAAAATTCTGGAGCTAAAGAGTGCATACAACCAAATCCTGCATACACTGAGTACTAGCTAAAAGATATCCAAAGAAAAGCACTCTAAATCACATCTTAGTCAAAACAATGAATCCCATAGATAGGGATAGAAAACTAAAAATAGCAAGATCAAGAAGGGAAATTACATTCAAAGGAGCATCCCTAAGATTTACAGCAGATCTGTCACAAAAGACCCTCAAGGCCTGAAGGCAGTGGTGGGATATAATGACAACACTCAAGGAAATGTATGCTTCACCTAGAATACTTCACCAAGCCCAACTCACATTCAGGTATGAAGGGAACATCCATAAATTCGCAGACAAACTAAACTTTACAAACTGAAAAATAGCCTAAAAAGACAAACTGAAAGGTCTATTTTAAGACAAGATAGACCAACAAACACACCAAACTTCTACATAAAGATGACATTAATACCAGGACAATTATCTCTCTCTAAACCAATATCCATGGACTAAATGCACTAGTTAAGAGACAGGGGTAGGGTCCGGAGGGATAGAATGGAGGTAGGGCATTTCCTTGCATGCAGAAGGACAGTAGTTCGAATTCTGGCATCCCATATGGACCTCCGAGCCTGCTAGGAGTTATTTCTGAGTGTAGAGCCAGGTGTAACCCCTGAGTGCTGCCGGATGTGACCCCAAAACCAAAAACAAACAAACAAACAAACAAACAAATTTTAGGCTTAAAGAAGTTATAAGGGGCAAGAGTGGACATACTGTAATAATCAAGGGATATGCAAAATAGGAAGAAAGCACACTATTTAATATAGATGCATCCAATAAGAGATCAGCAAAAAATTTTTTTGGTTTTGGGGTCACACCTGGTGACTCTCAGGGGTTACTCCTGTCTATGCGCTCAGAAATCGCTCCTGGCTTGGGGGACCATATGGGACGCTGGGGAATCAAATTATAGTCCCTCCTAGGCTAGTTCACGCAAAGCAGATGCCTTACCACTTGCGCCACTGTTCTGGCCCCGGATCAGCAAAATATTTAAAACAGTTTTGACAAATATGAACAAAGCCATCAGTAGCAACAAAATAATAGTGGGAGACCTAAATACTACCTTGTTACCCCTTGATAGGTCAACCAGGAAGAAAACTAACAAGAATATACTAGCTCTGAAAGGGGAAATGGAAAAAAGTGGCCTAGTAGATAAATTGCTATACTCCCGAAAACTTGATATACATTCTTATGCAGTGTACACGGGCCATTCTTCAGGAAAGACAACATACTGGCTCATAAAATACACTTCCATAAAATCAAGGGGATAGAAATAGTACAAACTACCTTCTTAGGTCATAATGCACAGAAATTAGAAGTGAAATACAAATAAACATAGAGGGAAAACTTTAACATCTGGAAATTGGACAGCTCACTACTGAACAACCAGTGGGTCAGAGATGAAATCAAAGAGAAAATCAAAGATTCCTAAAAACAAATGAAAACAAAGATACAAATTATCAGAATTTATGGAACACAACAGAAGTGGAAAATAAGATGAAAATTTCTAGTTTTAGAAGCACACATCAGGAAGGAATAAAAGGCCTATTTAAATAACTTACTGACCCAACTTATACAATTAGAAAATGATCAACAAAAGCAACCAAAATAGGTAGACAGAAGGAAATAACAATGCTTAGAACAGAAATTAATGAAGTGGAAATCCAAAGAACAATTGGGAAAAATCAATAAAGTTAAACGTTTCTTTGAAAAAAAAAAGTCAAGAAGATACATGAACCCCTAACAACACTCACAAAGAAAGAGAATAGATATGAAAAGGGGGAGATCACTACATGTACTAGAGATTCAGAGCAATATCCCTGATAAACATAGATGCAAAGATCTGCAACAAAATCTTAACAAATATGATCCAATGCTTCATCAAGAAGACTATACACCATGACCAAGTATGTTTTATTCCAGGAATGTAAGGATGGTTTAACATATGTAAACCAATCAACACAATACATTATATCAACAAAAGTAAAAATAAAAACCATATGATAGTCTCAATAGATGCAGAGAAAACATTCAACAAGGTCCAACACCCATTCATGATAATAAATCTCAACAGGATACGAATGGAAGGAAATTTTCTCAATATATTCAAGGCTATCTACCACAATTAAATGCCAAATATTCTCAATGGTGATAAACTAAAAGCCTTTCTTCTAAAACATGATACAAGACAAGGCTGCCCCCACTCAACACTGCTATTCAACATAGTGCTGGAAATACTTTCAATAGCAATTAGGCAAGAATAGTATATAAAGGGCATCCAGATAGGAAGGAAGAAGTCAAGCTCTTACTGTTTGCAGATGACGTGATACTATATATAAAAAGCCCTATGGACTCTAACAAAAAGGAAGTCATGAAATTTTCCTATACATGGATGGATATGGATGGATATAAAAAGTATTATGTTGA
The DNA here is from genome assembly GCF_024139225.1 of Suncus etruscus. Classification (NCBI taxonomy): domain Eukaryota; kingdom Metazoa; phylum Chordata; class Mammalia; order Eulipotyphla; family Soricidae; genus Suncus; species Suncus etruscus. The sequence goes on along the minus strand of NC_064868.1, from coordinate 60,247,224 downwards.
GTGAATTAAGTCAGAAGAAGAGAGATAAACACACAATAGTCTCATATATCTGTGGACTTTAAGAAAAATAAAAGACAGTATTGTAATAATAGCCAGAGATGAGGGCTGAAAGGACTGGTCCATGATATGAAGCTTACTACAAAGAGTGATGAGAGCAACATAACAGTACATTTATTTGTTTGTCTCTGAGATACTTTTCAATTATAGTATTTTGTTGGCAACGGTGAGGTGTTATTCCTACACTCATGATTTATTCTGGGCAGTGCTCACTTGATCATATAGGATGCTAGTTTTCAAATCCTAGTTAGCAAAATCATGGCACATATCCTACCCACCTACGTACCCACTATACATTTATTCCCCCAAATTTCTCAATTAAAATCATGGAGATTTGTCATTGGTATATTTTTTGTCTCCTTTGTACCACCCCAGCAGCAATGCTCAGGAAAAATTCCTGCTTCTTCACTCAGAGATCATTCTTGATGGAGCTCAGAGGACCATAAATGTAGTATGAAGGATCCAAGCCAGATTGACCTCATGCAAGGCAAGTACCTACTCATTGTACCATCAATATGGTCCTTGTAAAAAATTTATTTTAAAAATATCACAAATTTGGAGCCAGAGAGTTAATACGGTGAGTAGGTCATTTGCTTTCCATATGTATGGCCAACCTGGGTTTGATTCCTGGCATTCCAAATAACCCAAGAATGATTTTTCCAAGAATGATTTTGAAGGGTAGAGCCAGAAGTAAGCCCTGAGAACCACCAGGTGAGCAAATTAAATAAGGCTATTATCTGAAAATTGTGAAATTACAGGGAACATTTGTAACACCCAAAACAATACTCTGGGAATGCTCTCTGGGAATAATTTGGTGAACTGACATATTCCTCTACAACCAAATGTAATCCTATTCATTCCAGGCCAAAGCAAAACCCTTGTACATGAACTGAGTGTGTAAAGCCTAAGTCGGCTTCGGGTTTAAAAAGTCGTACTGTTTCCCCTTTCCGCTCTCTGAGAAGATGCTGCATGGGTCCAACTCCCCTGTTGCCCATGTTGATAATTCCACCAGATGGAATCTGAGACTACAATACTCAAGGCAAGAAGAATCCATTTCCTTTGATCTCCTTTTTAGAGCCTGCAGTTCACACCTCCCTTCCTCAAACCAAATCCTTTGTCTCTATCCCAGCAGGATGCTGGTTCATCATTGTCACTGAAAGTCAAGAGCAAGTGAGTGGGGTACTAAATAAAGAATACTAGGGAGTCCACATTTTGGCTCAGAACCATTCTATGGAGTACCTGCAAGTTGATAATAAGCTCTGTTGGACCTCCCCTCCAGTCAGTCTGACTTTCATACATTCTTGCTCATCAGTGAAGCATTGTCTCTGACAGCTTGTAAAGAGTTATTAACAGTTTCCTTATACATATTCATACTAAGTAAAGAGCAACAGACTGGGTGTGCATCTTTTTAGAGAAAGAGCCTGTGCAGGTCACTTCTAAATGAACCTCATTTCTCTCATTTGGGATAATGACAAGACCTGCTGTTGAGGATAACTGCCAGGATTAAATCAGTTCATGGACTCAAATAATGCCATTGGCATCTCTTGAACTCTCAAGAACTTTCAGTTTTCTTTCCTTTTCTCCCCATTCTCTGTAGCCAGCCTGCCTAGTCTTTTGGCACAGACGCTTGTGGCTTAGCTTCCAGCTCCTTCATTAAAAATCAATTGAAGCAGGAGTTCTGGCCTTGGCAATCTTGCTAATCCATAGTAGTTCCTTTCTTCCCTAATGCAGGAGCACCTCATGGGTGATCTTGCTCTCCTCTCTAATCACTTACCTTTCTGGAGGAATAAATTAAAGTGAACCTCTAAATGCTCTCATGCCAAAAAAGAAAGGACTGTTTCAATAGTCCCCCCACCCGCCTACTCTCTAGTCTGTATATATACTTATAACTATATCCTTTACCTAGGTTCTCCCAGGTCAATATAGAGAAAGTTGTTTCTCCAGGCCTACTTTTTATAGCTTTCCAGGAGTTATTCCTGGTTTTCCTATAAACAGCTGCAGCTAGATTCTGCAGAGGGATGAGAGATGGGAAGGGGCAGGCATAGGCACACAGAAAATAAACAGTCTTAGAGGGTGGGAATATCAAAGATGTGGGCCCAGGGAGAAGTGTTATTTTTTAAAGTGCCAATTTGATTTATCCTACATTTACAATATTATGTCAGGGAGAAATTTTTCTAGGGCAAACTATCCTTGAGCCTAAGATGCCATCCTATATACCTAACTGCACACAGAAAGGTGGCCATGTTTTACTAAGAGGTACCAACACCTGAGAAGAGACTAGCATGCACCCACAAGGCTTAGAAGGACCCTCTCATATTTGTGATGTGTTCAAAGATCCCTGAAATTCTTTTTTATCCTAGTCCCATCCTCTGCCTTCTTTTTTAACCCCTTCCTTCATTGAATCAAAACTCTCCCAGTCAGATCATTAACCGGGTGGAACAATGCTGGGCTCACTTCTCCCTAACAAGGCATGCCCTTCCCCCACCTTCAGGATACACCAGTGTATAATTCCTGAAGGTTTCCGTTGCCATGGCGACTATAGTATTCAAGTACCAGCCTGTGGGAAGGAAGTAGCCATGAAAAAAACTAAGAGATGTATGCATACATAAGTATTCCAGGTCCACTCTCAATAGAGAGAAGTGGGAAGGAGACAAGGAGGAAAGAAGCCACAGGAAAAGAGGGAACAAAAAGATGAAAGAGGAGGAACCAAGAGTGCACAGCAGGTAGAGTATTTGCCTTACACATGGCCAACCTGGTTTCAATCCTCATCATCCCATATGGTCCCCTAAGGCTCCCAGGAGTTATTCCTGAGTGTAGAACCAGGAGGTACCCCTATGCACAGTCAGGTGTCCCCCAAAAGAATACAAATAATGTGAAAGAAGAACAAGAAGAAGAATACGGATAAGGAAGATAAGGTATGTGTGGTATGTGAGGGCAGTCAGGGTTGAGAATAATTGGAGGTGTGCAAAACAAGTTTCAATACATGGGGGAAGAGGAAGGAGGCCAGAATAAAATATAGGATGTGAAATAGGATTGAGTTAGAAGCTAAATGAGGTAAGGGTAAAGGTTGGCTGCTATTAGAACGGGGAATGAGGATTAGGGGACAGTCAGGAGGAGCTGATTGTTGAGAGAAGTGGGGGTTAGAGGAATATAAGTGCAGGGTAAATGACTAGAGTTGTAGAGTGTGCTTTGAGAAAGGTCCAGAATTATCTACTAGTGGAAGATTGGGTAAGCTAGTTGGTCAATGAGATGCGGATGAAGCTATTGGGTAGAAGAGATGGTGGAAATGGGTAAGGACTGAGTGAGGATACCTAGAGAGGTATGGGCAGGATAAAATCACTTTTTCATTCCAGTATTTAATCCGCTATCCTTTTCAACTTATAAACATTGTCTCTTCTCTGCCTCTTCCTAAATAGTCATGGTTCCTGGCCCTTTCCAGCAGTCTAAGGCCACATTCCTGGGCAGTAACCTTCTGTGAATTTGAAGGTTCTATTCTTGAGAAGCTTTGCTATAGTTTCAAGGAGGTTGATTCTTGATTGCCTCTTCTTCCACCTAACCAGAGAGCAAGGCAGCCTTTCTTTTATTTTTCCTATTTGGTATTTGGGCCACTCCCAGAGTGCTCAGGGCTTACTCTTAGCAATGTGCTCAGGGTCACTCCTGTTGGTTTGAAGGGGGCTATAGGCAATTACAGATAATGGAATAGGATCTGCTGTATGCAAGGACTTAATCACTTAATCACTTAATACCTCTTGGCCTCAAAGTCACTATTCTAAATACAGGAGGCTGACCGTAAGGTATGGGTCCTTGTATGTACGGGATAAGAACAGGGAGCAGTGGCCAATTTGAAATTCCTGCTCTTTGTCCAATATCCTGGATGTTGTGCTCTCAGCATCAGTGGTAGTCCAAAGAACCCTGCCTTGGAGGAAAGCTGTGACAGGTGAGAGAAGACTGGACTATGAGGCAGAAAAGCTACCAGCCAAAGTGTAGGAAGAGAAGAATCCTAATGGGTATAGGGAGAAGTGAAGATGCAAGCTTTGATAGTCCTCTCTCATGTGTGCATATGTCTATCTTTAGACCTTTGTATGTGTTATGCCTTCCCAGCCCTTTATAGCCAGTGCTGCTTTACAGGCAACAAACTCTGTTTACCGGACTAAATGCTGTGCTGAAAGAGACCTTAGACCTGGTCCAATTTCCCTCTATTCTGAAGTTTTCTCTCCAGGGATCTGACTGAATCATGCTAGAGATTTCAAGTGGTCAAGTGCACAAAATCAATTAAAATCTTGGGAGGTTTCAATCTAGAGTTTTCTCACTCTGAAATTACTCTGGTTATAAACAGGATATGTCTCTTCATTTGCACCATAACAACACTTCTGAAGTCTGAAGTCAGGAAGCACAATCTCCTGAGCCTTTTATTTTCCAGGAAAACTTAGGATTCAGCCTCCTCACAGACTGATTAGTGCATTGGTCTAGAGACAGAATCTATCAGGTGAATTGGTGTTATTCCAGAATGGAGAAGAACTATCAGATCCAACCTTAGCTCTGACCTTTATGATGTAGCCCTATGACTGGTAAAAGCTGAGAACTGATCTTGGGCCTCCATTCTCTCTTGAATCACAAATAAAAGAGAAGAGGCCAGGATTCTGCTTCCATCTTTACTTCTCCTCTCAGTAAAGATGCCCTGAATTTAGAAACAGGAAGAACAAGTTTAGGGAAAGAGGCACTTAGATCCAGACTAGGGCAATGACAGACTGGGAAGAATGGAGAGAAGCCTGGGGGATGGGGAGACGAGGAGGTTGTCCAAACTAGCGCCTGGAAAGTTAATAGGAGAGGTAGGTAAAGGCTTTGTGTGTGTCCACATTCAGCATGACCCCAACAGGTGGTAGAAGCCAGGATGGGGAAGGGAATCTGCCTGCATAAGTTAACACTGCCCTGCTGTGTAGAGAAAATCAGTAGCACATTAAGGATATGTCACAGCTGCACTAAATTGGGAGGTGTCATAGTCAAGAGTGAAGACAGGTATGATTTGTGGAGCCCTATATGCCCTGAAATAGGCAAACATTGCAAATTGAGAAAATGGGGCTGGGAACACCCAGGAAGAATCTGATTGAGACACTCAGGACAGGGATCTAGTAATGGAGTCCTCTTGTGTTGGAACAAAGGTTTCAGACTTGAATTTTAGAAGTAGGTAAGAGTATTCTGGCTTGGGGAGGAGAGCTCTCCACTCAGGATAAGCTCTAAGGGTGACGCATCACATTCAATATATCCTGTTTAGGGTGAAGAAACTACCAGAAGGTTTAAATCCTTAGGTACAGGCTTAGTGATAAGTAAAAGAAATCTAGGATAGTGGTGGGTGATGGGTTAGGAGGAAGCTGAAGGAAGGAAGAGAAAGGCTGTCTGTTCCTGGATTGCCCTTTATATAGTTGTGATGGTGAGCTCTGTGAATATAGGTCTCAGATGAGAAGAGTACACTGGAAATTAAATGGGAAAGACAGGGTGGAGCTAGCACTGCCTTTCTCTAGCCCTAACAATCAAGGAGAGCAAACAGAGTTCATTGGCAAACTGAGATTCACAGTGTTAAGAAGACAATGAGGAAGGCCCTAGATTTGGACATAAGGAACTTGATGGGAAGTAATAGCATGGACTTAACATGCTTTCAAGGTGGGTTGGAAATCTGGCATACCTGCTCATTACCTGGGTGGCAGTAGAACAAACTCCTTCATCCCCTTATACCTTAGTTTCCTTATCTGTAAGATGAGGATAACACTGCAGTTGTTATCTATCACATTAGAAGGTTGAAAATCTTATGTATTACTCTGATGCAGGTGTCATATCATTACAGTTCTCCTTCCATCTAAAAGCACAATATTCCTAATTGATATCATTTAGCATGTTTGGGATATCATATCATTTAATATGTATGGGGTAACAAAATCATCAAAAATAATTCCCATGTAAATCAATGGTAATAGTATTTTTAAGCCTCCAAACTCATGTAAACTTGAATTATAAAATATAATCTAGCTCATCTTTCTTAAATTTCATTTAAGGCTCAGAATAGAAAATCAAGATGGAATAAAATAGGAAAGTCAAGACTATCATTTATTTTTTGTATAGCTTTTTCGGGTGGTCACACTTGACAATGCTCAGGGATTACTCCTGGATCTGCACTCAGGAATCACTTCTGGCAGTACTTGGAGGAGCATAGGCATGGAATCGGAATGGCTCCTGCAAGGCAAGTGCCCCACCCACTGTAATATATCTCTGGCCCCAAGGCTACTTTTTTATTAAAAAATAAATAGATCTAGATTTAGTGAGGCAATGTGCTGTGCCCAAGGTCACGTTGCTTAACAAGGGTTTGAAGTGGTAAGGCCTTTGAATCTGAGACATTGTTATCTCTGTTTTAAATCAAACTGCTTGGTGAAAACAGTCCACTTAGGGGCTATATTTAATCAGAACAAGATCAGCGCTTGATGTCAACTCCAAGATGGAGAAAAGCCTATGGAGAAGTTGCTTATGTTCTTGTGTTCATCTTAATGACTGGAAAGGCAGAACTAAGGGATTGGATGGAGAGTAACAAGAGCTAGATACCTTTACTTATCTACTATTGGACTAAGTTTCTGAGCTTCCAAATGAATGTGGCTATCACAGATGATGTCTCTATTGCTTTGTGACAAATATTTCCTCCTTTGTGTGACAGCACTTCTGCCAGTGTGTCCCTGATATAGTGGAGAAATGTGTATGCCCATGTGTCTGTATGTATATGGAAAAGAGGTTTCAGGCTGAGTTTCCAGAAGAAGAGAAAGTGTGCTTATTCTTGGCTTGGTTCAGAGGTCTCTTTACCCAGAAGAAGCCCTAAGAACAAGACATCAAATACTAGAGATCCTGTTTGGGGGTAATAGCACTACCAGGGTGTTTAAATGTTTAGATTCAGGCATGTGATGAGTAAAATAATTCTTGGATAGCAGTATATAAGAGACAGTGTTTGTTGCTGTGACACTTCATGTGTGAGTGCCATCTCTATCTCTGTGTAGCTTTGCCATGGGTAAATGTGGGGTATGGTTGTGTGTATGTGTCTGTATACCTTTAAGAAGTGGAATACCTCATTTGGTAGTGTGAGTGAGGCAGTGAGTCAGCTGAGGCTGAGGAAGGCAGGAGGGAGACAGCTAGGTTACGAGAACAGGAAAAAGGAGATTGAGAAAGTGAAGACAGGAGCAAGAACCTGCCCATTTCCTCCTTAACGCCTGCCCAAATCCCTAAGAAGCCAGACCATAACATATAAACTTGCAACCCCCCCAGAGGTGAAATCAGTTAGAGAGGAACACTTTCTGCCAATCTCCAAAGTCTTGGAGGTAGTTGAGCTAGGCTAGGAGGCAATTGTCTCTAGCATTCAGACCATATCTGAAGCCACCACTCAACTTGATCTCCTTTTCACTTGACCCTTTGACCTTGCCATTCCCTCCCATTTCTTTGCAGAAAATCCTGGCTGAAGGATCAGAATGGAAGTAGCACATCTCAAATATTTACAGTTCTCAGAAACTTCTTGCTCAGAATGACCCTAGTGAGGGTCAAGAAGTTGTTCAGCACTCAGCCTTTACTTAGACAAACTATTTCTACAATGGTTTTCTCATGCCTCTTGTTGCCTGTCTCTAGCAGTTAGCCAGAAAACTGGCTTTCCCTCCACTGTTCCTTGGGGCAGTGGGAATGCAATGGGACTTGGGTAGTACATTGACCTCCACAATCCACTGTGCTCTGTTCCCAGCCCCTTGTGTGGTTAAGATATGGTTGGAGGGTTTCCTACTCGGGAGAGCAAAACATTCTTGAACTCCACTGGGCTAGGCTCTGATCATTCACATAAGGTCAATAATGTGGTGTTCCTTGCCACCCATTGTGCTCCTCCTTTTACCTACTGGCAGAGGCCTAAGGATAAGGATTAGTTGTCCCAACATTGGGCATTTCTCCTGTACCAGCAGGTCCCAGGCTGAACATGATGAAGGCTGAGGAAGCTGACTCCCTCTTTTCAAGGTTCTCTCAGCGTGGGATCCTGAGACCCTTTTGAACTCAAGTGGTGATGGGAACCCAGGGAGACTGCTTGGGACAGACATGGGTGTGCCAACCCAGAACAGAAGTTGAACAGGGTTTCCCAGTCTGGAGGTCCTCAGGCACCTTCTTAGGGAGAGTTCTGAGGCAACAGCAGGGGAGGACTCAGCTGCCAATGGTGGGGGTGTTTGGAAGGGGAATGAGGAGTGCTCTAAGTCTCCTTCCACTAGTCCCAAGGTAGCCTGTTCAGCCCTAGTCATGGTCAGTCAGCTGGCAGCCAGTCCCTACCTTACAGCCTTTAGTGCAGGACCGGATTGAGTACTCTTCTGCCTGTAGGTATTTATGCAGCACGAGGTCGAACTCATCATATTTTTCCTGAGCATGTCGGTCAAGCCGCTGGTAAGCCTCGATACAGTTGCTACACACCTCCCAGGCTCCAGATCCTGGGCTGGCCACCAAGGCCAGCAGCTCCCCCAGCATGGTGTCTAGGCTGCAGTCCAGGCTGTCCGGGCGGTCCATGCCCAGCAGTAAGTCCCAGACCGTGTAGGTGTCACAAAAGGAAAGAGTGAAGTTCCGAAAGTGGCCTTTGAGCAAGTTTTTTTTGGCAGAGGGGAATGTGGCCGGGATCCGGGGAGGGAAGTCAGGGGGCCACAAAGGGGGGACTGGTGTGGTGGGTTCGAAAAGTCTCTGCAAGGATTGCAATTTGGTGCAAGCTGCGTCCAGTCCCTTGGGTTCTGGAGCGCCGCCGCAGTCCAGCCCAGGACCAGCGGTGGAGGCGGCTTTGGTCAGGTTGCTGTAACGAGGGCCGCAAGTGCCTGGGCGCGCGCCGGACTCGCTGGGCAGCAGCGGCGGCGGCGGCGGCGGCAGCGGCAGCACCGCACGGGGAGGCGCCGGCCGCCGGTCCCGGCCGGCTCCCCAGGGAGGCCGCAGGGCGCCACTTAGTTCCCTGGCCCGAGGCCGGGCTCCAGCGCACAGCCACAGATGGTCAGCTAGCAGCACGGTGAAGAAGAGCAAGGATGCTAGGGACAGTCGCCATCGCTGCGCCCTCTCGGAGTCGGCGCAAGGTTTGTCGCTTGGCCTGGGTGCCCAGCAGCAGCAGCAGCAGCAGAGAGTCAGCGCAGCAGCGTCTTTCCCGGGCCACATCCAAGCGCCCCTGAACATATTTCAGGGGGTCCGGGCTGGAGCGAGCAGGAGGGCTAGAGGCCAGACGAGCAGGCTGCCCGTCGCTCCTCGCTCTTGGCGCCCTCTGGGCTCTACCTTGGGGGGTGCATAATGAAGTCGGTCGGCCGGGGACCCCGCTCAGTCTGGAGTGGCTGGCCCTCTCTTGCCGTCCCCGAGCCCCGAAGCCCCTCGCTTGCAACCCGGGAGAGGCCACTGGCCCTCTAGGCGCAGCCCAGCGTCCCTGCGGGGAGCGGTGCAGGGCACTGGGGCGGTGGCGGCTGCGGCGGCGGCGCGGCACTCCTCATAGTGTCGGGCCCCTCGGCTTCGCTGGGCTTCCGCGCCACTACTCCGCGCCAGCGGCTGCCCGGCTAGCACTCCGTTCGGGCCATCTCGGCTCGGCGCTGCACTGCGCCCCTAAGCGCCCCTCAGCGCTGCCGCGAGGGGCGGCCGCCGCGCTCGGCTCCGCTCCCTCGCCCGGCGTCGCCTCTTGGAGCTGCTCCCGCCAGTCCGCTGCCCGCACCTCACCGCTCTCGACCTCGCTCGCACTGTCCTACGTCCGCCGGCCAACTCGGCGCCGGGCCCTTCGGGCTGCTCACGCGCTTTCCCCCGTCGCCAGAGCCAGTTTCGGGCGGGCTCCGTTTCGGCTCTGCGCCTGCTGCTCTCGGAGTTCCGGCTAAGGAGGGCCACCTCGCTCCTGGCAGCGCCACAGTCGCCCGCCACTTAGTTATCCAGCCTCTCACTTCCGCCGCGGCTTGGCATCACAGTGGCGCTGGCCGAGGGGCATAGCCAGTGGCTCCAGCTGGCCGTGACCCCTCAGTCTGTCGCCATCTTCCGCTGTGCGGAGAACACCTTGAAAACCCGTGAGCGAGTGTTCGGGGGAGAGCAGGGCGGAGAAAAAGGCACGAAGAGGAGGAGGGAGCGGGTTCGGGGCTCCAACTGCGCCTGCGCTTCAGGACTCCCCCACCCCTTCAGCCCGGCGGGCCGAAGCTTGAAGCTTGGGGTGTTTGGGGCTCTTTCCAGTCCACCCCCAGTTCCGTTCAAGTCAGCGCCTCTGTGCATCCGCCAACTCCCCGAGTGCACACCCAAGGCTCTCAGCCCCAGATCCCGGCCCTCTCCACCCCCTGCCAAGCCGGGAGTCCTTCCTCACCAGGGTCAGCACTCACTCTGCCTTTGGGCTCAGGGACTTCTGAGGGTGATTCTTGGGGGCAGAAGGCGGCTTACTTAGCGTCTCACTGCCTCCCTAGGTCGTCTCTGTCCCCGTGACGCGGCGACGATGGTGCCCGCTGCGGAGGGGATCAGCTCCTTGCTCCCAACTCCCGCGGTAGCCCTTGCTGTCCTGCTGTGGCTTTATTACTGAAGGACATCCCCCGCTTTAGCCGGGGGGGGAACTATAGAACTCGGTGAGAGACGTGGAGGAGGGCAAAACACTGAGCTTTGATGGGTAGAAGTGATGGGGAATCAAATCTGCCCTTTGCAAGCCTTTCAGCAGCTTCTTCTAGGTCCCTGCCTCTCGGCCCCCACCTACAGGCAGCTGGAAAGAACTGAGCGACAGTTGGGGAAGCTGCACCGCCTGGGTGAAACCAAGTACTTGGGGCCCTCAGAGTCACATGGCACTAGGAATTTAGATGTATAAAAACGTCACTTTGTGCCACCCAGTCTCAGACTGGTTGGGCTGTTTACTTTCTTCACTCATTCCCACAACCAACTGCTTCCGCATTTTAATTTTCAGTCAACCATTACCAGCAAATAATAAATTAATACAATAATAGCCTTTATTGAATGTACTCTAGTGTAAGGTATCCCTTCCCCCAAACGCCCTTACCTAAGCTTCCTTTTGAGACTTTAATCCCACCTGGATGGTCAGACCCGCCCACACCTGGGATGGGCATGAGTGGGTGATTTTGAATAAATAATAAAAGGTGCTGTCTGGGAGGGCTTGGGGGGAGACATCAAGGGAGCAGCAAACGGCAGAGAGCCAGAGGAGAAGCAGCGAAAAAAGCTGTTTGGAAAAGAAGGCAGATAGCAGAAAGAATCATGGCAGAGAAAAAGCCGTGAGGGAAAGCAAGGTGACTCAGATAAAACTTTAATTGACTGCTTGTGATATATTTTTCTGCCGCTACTACCCTTCATCAGACCTCTCTACCTGAGGGGTTAGGAACAGAGTGCCTGCCTCTGCCTTACCCAGCACGTGGACGTTATACTTTATATTTTAATCAACACACTAGATTCAGGGTACTGCTCTAGGTGCTTTTTGTGCGCTATTTTATTTAATCTTCACAAGTATCTTAGGAAGTAGGTTCTGATGTTATTTTTATTTACAAAAAAAGAAGCTATGTTTTAGAATGGTCAAAATACCTAAGGTCATACAGCTAGAAGCCAATGGGGCCAATATAGAAACCCAGTCTAATTCTCAAATCCTTTATTAATATTTATTTAAAGAAAATGTATCACATGTTGACATAGGTAATCATAATACATTTGTTTCCAGATAAAGGAAAACAGTTATTGAAAAAATGGAAAGAAAAAATAAAATAAAAAATAGAAGAGAAGAAAAAATACAGTAGTAAGCTCATGTGTGAAGATTAATGTATCACAGATGAAGTCATTAATACAATGGCAGAAGGTTTAGTAAGCTCTTGCTATATATTCTTGTTAAAATGGGGTGTTCCTTTGGGGATGACAGCATCAAACAATGAAAGTTGTCAAGAAATCCAAAGTTATTATACTACGTACTTTAGGGGCATTTACTCAGCTACAGAGTATCCTGGAAGAAGGCTGGTTTGAACATGGCAATTGCATCTGTGGGCGTGGTTACATCTGCCAGTTTTCCCTGTAAGAGTGATATGGGGAGGGATCCCACACTCACTCTAAAAAAAGTCCTTGTAATATCAGCCCAACAACTGGCATAGATGAATTGTGGTCAGAGTTTTGTCCCTGCAGGGAATCGTAAATTGGACATCAGTGAAATGGTGATTCTATATTATGGAGACAATGAGCTCAAGAATCAGTAAATTCTGAGCTCAGACTCAAAGAGCTATTAGACAAAGCAATTTAGTTCTGAGTCCCAGTGAGCTGGATGAGATAGTTAATCCTTCCTGTCTAAGGACAGGTGTAATCTAAAGGGGGAGAAAAATTACCCCAAGTGTGGGATAAAATCAAAATAAAGATGTGATATAGCCATCCCGACTGTCTTCTAAGTTTTGAGATTTACCTCTAAATCCATGTTTATCTTTTCATCATTTTTCATTACCATTTACCAAAAGTGCTTTAAAGAAAGCTTCTTGTGTAACTACTACACTTTCTTCTCGAAACAATTGAGTTTTTTCATTATTGTCAGAATATCACTGTGAAAAATTTTATCCTACTCCTTAAATTTATGTTGTTTGTACCTTACTCAAGGGAAAAGCACCCTTATATACTTCCTGTACCTCCTGTACTATCCTATTATCCTATACTTTCCTGGTCCTCTGAGAAATGGATCTTGTTCTTGTTTAGGTTCTCTTAACCTGGGATTAGGTAGAGAGAAAGGTTTGTGCTGAAGGCTGGTCCAAGCCCATTGGCTCTGAGAAGTAGCATTCACCTTTACTTTGACTATTTTGTACCATGGTTCCAACTAGAGACTAGAGACTTTTTTTTTTACCACCCAATCTTTATGCTATCCAAAGTGAGAGAATGAGAACTTACCCTAATTTCCATTGTGTTTCATCTTCTACTTTGTGTGTGCTGTGTATGTAAGTTATCTTTATATTGTGCTTCTATAAAAAAGTGATATTTCTGTGATAATTTTCTCTCTGTGTATGAGAACAGAGGAAAGGGAGTCCTGCCTGAGTGATTTCTTACAAAAAGCTACAGAAGTATATATAACTGGTAGTCTACATATAAGGTTGTCAATCACTAGGACACAGCAAATCAACTCTGACCTAGATATCAATTAGTAGTTATCTTCCTTTGATACTCTGAGAACTAAACAAAGAATGACTCTGAAAATATGGTCATTCCAGGACTAAAGCAGAGATTCCTAGAAGAATAGCATAAGTTTATTACTTATATCCAGATGTGTCTTGGATTTCTTTAAAGTGGATCTTGGTGAAGTATATTTCTTTATCTGTGCATTTGTTCTTTCTCTTTCTACTGCTGCTGTCTCAGTTTAACTTGAGTACCTCTTACCTAGACTACTAACCAGTCTCTTTATCTCTAATGTTGATCTACTCCTTACCCCCCAACCAAGACCCCATCCTGTGATAAATAAGTTTTCTAAATATGTAAATATGATTGTGTAATCTGCCACTGAAAGTACTTCAATCTCTTCTATTGAAAAGAGGAAGGAAGGTTGTAAGGAAGGGAGGAAGGAAGGAAGGAAGGAAGGAAGGAAGGAAGGAAGGAAGGAAGGAAGGAAGGAAGGAAGGAAGGAAGGAAGGAAGGAAGGGGAGGAGGGAGGGAAGGGAGGAAGGGAAAGAAAACACACCGGTAAATATGGAAGTATATTTATGTCATTAAAAACCACTACTGTGTGGGCCAGAGAGACAGCACAGTGGTAGAGCATTTGTCTTGCACGCATTCTATTTAGGACTGAAAGTGGTTTGAATTCCAGCATCCCATGTGGTCTCCTGTGCCTGCCAGGAGGGATTTCTGAGTGCAGAGCCAGGAGTAACACCTGAGCATCACCAGGTGTGACAAAAAATCCAAAAAATCCAAAAAACTAAAAACCCACTATTGTCTCTACCATCCTAAAGATAGGTTTTCATCACTCAATTTTTCTTTAGTCTTGTGCCCTTAAGATAGTTGTTATAGGACCAGAGATGTGGTTCAAGTGACAGAAAAACGTGGTTAGCCCTGGTTGAATCCCTAGCAAACTATGACCTTCACACTGAGCACAACTGAATGTGACCTGGTTGGTAACAAGCTGCTCATTTGAGCAACGCGGGTCTTGAACACTGCAGAATGAAGTGGTCTTGAAATCTGCACAAACTTGTGTGATCCCCACCACAATAAAAAGAGATATATGTTCTGCATATCCTGTCTGTTGTATATACAGGAAAGAAAGGAAAGCAGCTACATATAAGAAGACAAAGGACAATGGCCCATTTAACAAAGTTTTGCTTTTTACTCTAAGTGTCCAAAGTGATAGCACAGGTCATTTGCCTTAAATGCAGATGTCAGAAGACGATGTTCAATTTTCAGCATCCCATATAGGCCCTTGAGCCTGTGAGGAGAAATATCTGAGCACAGAGCCAGAAGTAACCTCTATGTGCCTCCGGATGTGCCCCCCAAACCAAAATAATTAAATAGAAGCAACCCTAATATTAGTGGAATCAACCTATACTTACTTTACTAGAACTGTGTCATTTGGAGTTAGCTGCAAAAGAAGTTAGGACACATGGCTCTTTAGTTAGGCACACTGCCACTCTGAAAAAAAAACTTAGCTTCTGTTATAGAGGAAGAGGGAATCTTTATTAAGTGGGCAACTGGAAGCATTTTTCATGAACACTAAAAAAAACAGTGTTGGAACCACTTTTCCTTTATAACCTTAGATACTAGACCTTAGATACTAGATACTAGACTACTGGGCTTGACTTCTCAGCAATTACAGCAGGCTTATTCCTCCAGTACAAAGTAGAAGAGAATTGTCTGCTTTAACAACAGTGCATGTGATAAAGACCTTGATTTGATTGTAAAGTCAAGAAAAAATCAGAGAGGGATAATTCTGACAAAGAGGTACTTAGATTTTAGGCTGCATTAATAGAATTATAGAACCAGAACAAGAGAAAAGCATGATTCTTCACTCTCTACTTGTCACATTTTACCTTAACACTATGCTCCATTCTGGACAACCTATTTAAACAGGAATACAATGACAAGGTACAAAGTGTTCAACAGTGAGTCACTGGGATGGTGCATCAGAAACTGTTCATAAGATAAATGGTTGGAAGACCCATGAAATTATTTGGTGTTGTTACAAACACTAATGACGAATCCCTATATTCTTTATTTGAAATGATGAAAGGTTAGGGGTCAGAGAAAATGAGAATACACTAGCCAAACTAGTATAAATTGATTAGATGCTAGGTGAACTGCTATTGTTTCCATTTGCCAAACATAAATATATAGAGTTACTTGCTTAATATCACACAGAAAGTGGCCAAGGCAGAATGCCAATGCAAGAGATTATGTTCAGAAAATATAGTGATTTTTGACTATAGACTATATTTGAACATTTTCAGCTTGCTTGGCTATGGGGAAGTATTAGTTGCCTTAGGACAGCTTTTGCGAAGAAGTGGAAGGCTCCATTTGAACGTACAGCATGAAGGATATCTCTTAGATATTTTGACACTTACTTTGTCAAATCCAAGGGACCTCAATGTTCACATTATTAACTCACCTTGTTCTAACAGTTACTTTTTTTGTTTGCTTTTCATTTTGGCCTTCGAGGCAAGCTCAGGGAGTCCTAGGAACTATTTCTGGGGATACTTGGCTAATTGGACCAGATGAAGCCTGGTCTGCTGCTCAATCAGGTAGTTTGGGGTTCACCAAAAATACGCCTGTAGTGGTCATGGCCAATGTGGTACCAGGATTTTAATTTGGGTCCCTGAATTTTAAAAGCCTGTGGTTCTGAGAACTGAGTTCTCTCCCCAGGCCCTCTATACAGTTTCCTAGTATGAGAAGTTCAGTCTCATCCACAGATAATTAACAGAGTGATCTAGTCCCAGATTATGTTTCTATTTTGACCACAGAGACAAAAACCCCACTAATCTAGAGCATGTACTTTGTAGACTGCATAGTAACTACGCCTGGATATAGTTAGGACATAAATCCATTTTTATTGTCATTAGGTCCTTAGCCCGGTAAATCCTCAAAGATACCAGGTCCTAATCCACCCTTCCACATATCTCCCAAATTTATCAGTGACCTTCCAACATTTAAACCTCATTCTACACTAATTCTAATAGTCAGTATAATTCTCCTTGACCTCACATTTATTCTCATATTTATGTGTTTTTTCTTGACTAATATGGCCCTCCAGTTTTTCTGTTTCTTTTTTATCTTCCAACCTTTCACCAGAACTCACAAATGAATAATTTCTCTCTTTTAACCTAACAGAAATCCACTTCTATAAGGAGACCTTTGCTTTCTCTCTGCTACCTTCATACACTGCTTGCAACCCTTACCAAAAAATACATTAGACTTGTCCCTCTCTCTTGCAAAAACTACAGATTTTTGAGGCTCAATATTTTGAGTATTCACTTCTACTTCTCATTGCTATCATGTACAGATCTCCTGGTCATAGTTTCTTTAGTGAGTTGAATTGTGTCCCTTACGAAAAGACATACTGAAGTTCTAATTAGTAGAAACTGTAAAGTAAACTTATTTGGGGGATGCATTTGATAAATTTTATCAATATAAGAAGAGTTGATTTAAGAATTGATTTAAGTTGATTTAAGTGTGTCCCAGTTTAATAATATTTTTTATTTTAGGGTCCCGTACCCTGTGAATTTCAGGGGTTACTCCTGGCTATGCACTCAGAAATCACTCCTGGCTTGGGGGACCATGTGGGATGCCAGGGGATCGAACCAAAGTCAGTCCTGGGTCAGTGGCATGCAAGGCAAATGCCCTACTGTTGCCCTATCCTTCTGGCCCCATCCAATGACATTTCTGAGAAGAGAGAAATGTCAAGATATACACTGAGAAAATATGACCAGGTTATAACAACAGGCATACTAAAGTGATAAGTCTATAAGCCAAGGAACAACTAAGCATTATGTTTTTTGTTTGTTTGTTTGTTTGTTTGTTTTGTTTTTGGGTCACACCCGGCAGTGCTCAGGGGTTACTCCTGGCTGTCTGCTCAGAAATCGCTCCTGGCAGGCACGGGGGACCATATGGGACACCGGGATTCGAACCAACCACCTTTGGTCCTGAATCGGCTGCTTGCAAGGCAAACACCGCTGTGCTATCTCTCCGGGCCCGGAACAACTAAGCATTATTTGCAACAGATAGAAAGTAGAATAGACAGCTGAGCAACACCAGGAGTGACCCCTTGAAAAATAGTTCAGGACTAAGCCCTGAACACATATAAGTATATCCTGTGTACAAAAATTCCAAAGCAAAGCAAAACAAAAAAATTGTTCATAAATGCAGCCAACCTTTTTAACACCTGGATTTAGAACTTTTAACCTCCAGAAATGTGAGATAATGCATTTCTGTTCTGTTAAAAAATTGTGCTAATTTATTATAAACAAGTTAAGAAATAATTATATATTCTTCTTTGGGAAGCGGGTAGTTTAGGCCACACCTGGAGATGCTCAGGTCAATATAAGGGAAATATGAAGCATGAAACATAAAGAGTTGTGAGATGAGGTTAGAGAAATAAATTTGAATAAGACATACCTTGTAGGCCATTTTATTTCTTCTTCTTTTTGGTCTTAGTTCTAATATTAGTAGAGGGTTTTTACACAGGATTGTTTATCACAAGATTTGGCTTTAGAAAAAAACTATTCTGGTTACTTTGTATAAAGGGTTTGAGATACCAGTATATGTGTAAAATCTACTCTATTTTAATACATAAAATAAAATTACTTTCATATGAAATTGTGGTTGGAAGAGTATTTGAAAAAGTAAATATGGTCTAAGATTATTTAAAGATTAAAGAAATATAGCCTGATTGTGACTTAGAAATGAGAAAGGTGAAATGAAGAAGACAAAATTCCAGATGACCTACCAAAAATGGACTCTAAATTTCTGAATTACACAACTATATTGTTAGGGTTGTATTCACTGAATAGGGTGAAAACTGGTAGAAAATCAGCTCTCAGAGAGAAGATTTATATCTTCTTTATATCTAGTCCTTTTAGTCAATTTCTGTTCTTCTACATAGAGATAAAACATTCAAGACATATGTCATAAATGTAAATAAAATTTCTCAAATAAAAGCACAGAGTAAGAATATCAGATATTTTTGAGAAACTCCAACATTTAAAAGTTTTTTAGAAGTTTGTTAGAAGTGGTCAAATACCTACCCTGCAATTATGATGCCTTCAGTTAAACAAAATCTATTTTTTTATTTTTGGTTTTTGGGTCACATCTGGTGATGCTCAGGGGTTACTCCTGGCTATGCGCTCAGAAATTGCTCCTGACTTGGGGGATCTAACCACAGTCCATCCTAGGCTAGCTCGTGCAAGGCAGACACCTTACCGCTTGTGCCACCGCTCCAGCCCAAAAAGAGAATCTTAATGTCATTCTTGTTTGGATGTGACAAGCAGTAGTGAAAGCACCATAATCAATGTATAAAATCTTCAGTCACTATGGCAACAACAAAAAAGGAGAAGAAAAGGAAAATGAATAACGTCAGGGGAAATAATGAACCTACAAAGGTAATCAATAAAAGGTTCTCAGAGAGGTAGGTGAAAATAAAAAAAAGGGAAAACATAAGAAAGTGTCTCAATAAAGATAATCTGGTCAATAATGTTAAATGCCACTGAGAAGAAAATTAATATAAGGATTAAACAGATTATTTGGGTTGGTGACCTTAGTGAAAGCATTTTCAAGGATAGTGATAAGGTGGAAGCATGATTGGGAGACTTAACGTGGGTATAGACAGTTATTTTGAATCTATTTGAAAGGGAGAGTGATAACTAAAAGGGAATTGGAAGATGGGCAAGATTATTTTACTTGATAATCAGACAGATCCTGTTGAAATGAAGATATTGAACATGCAAGAGAGAAAGAACAGATGATAGTGTGACTCATTGGAAGTAATAGTCCTTTGCGAAGCTATATCACCTCCATTGTTACAGGAGAAAAAATTGTAAAGGGAATTTTTGTGAGTTAATATGCAAAGCAAAAGCTTGATCATATGCTTTAATCTACTAAATGAAGTAGAAAATGTGAGTATCTATTATTAATCAAAGGATAGAAAAGGGTTTGGAGTGTGAAGAAATCAATGACAGGCATGCAGAGGTAGTATAGGAGATGGGGTGCTTGCCTTTGCACTTGTGGGATTAAGAACAGTCATCAGCTCTCAGAGAGATAATTCTTCTAGGCTGGGAGAACTTAGGCACTGTTATTAAAACTTGGAAAAGTACATTCCATTGTGAGTCAACTAGGCAGGAAATATTTCCTTGTGCATTGTAAGGACTGGATTAAATTACATGCAAATACTTGACTTTTTCCTTTACCATCCAATCCGTTAACTACATTAAGTTAGATCTGTATTGATCATTTGGGAGGGTCCCAATATAACTTCACATACAGTTCCAAGAGGATTCTAACCTAGTAGTTAGCTCTAGGATAAAGTTCTGTAAAATTGGCCACTTCTGCTTCCCTATGGTAACTAAAGTTACTTTTTCCCTCATGAAGTGATTTCTGACAAAAGGTGTTCAGACCTCAATATTACTACCAAGCATTAGCTCCGTTAGCCACTCAACTCTGTCCACAATAATGCCAACAAATAAACTCTCACTTAAGACACAATTTGGCCAAATTCCGAGTCTGGTGAGGGTCAGGTCAATAACTGGGAGGTATTGTTGACTACTGTGATCTGTTTCTAGACTTTAAAACTGAGAGTTCAAGAAATGGCTGGATGTGGGGGTTTCCAGGCAGAGTGCTGATTGCTCTACCTGCAGAGTCACCACCCGGCTGTGCTTCTTCTGAGGAAACTGAGGACCTGAAGGGAGCCCTGTCCTACTTTTCTCTGTCTTTCCTGAACTCTGGAAGCTCTCCTCAGAGCCCTGGGAAGCGAACCCCAAAGAAACTACATTCGGAAGCTAGCCAGTGAGCCAGTGAGTGAGTAAGAAATGGCTGGATGTGGGGGTTTCCAGGCAGAGTGCTGATTGCTCTACCTGCAGAGTCTCCACCCGGCTGTGCTTCTTCTGAGGAAACTGAGGACCTGAAGGGAGCCCTGTCCTATTCTTCTCTGTCTTTCCTGAACTCTGGAAGCTCTCCTCAGAGCCCTGGGAAGCGAACCCCAAAAAAATTACTTTTGGAAGCTAGCCAGCGAGCCAGTGAGTGAGTAAGAAATGGCTGCATGTGGGGGTTTCCAGGCAGAGTGCTGATTGCTCTACCTGCAGAGTCTCCACCCGGCTGTGCTTCTTCTGAGGAAACTGAGGACCTGAAGGGAGCCCTGTCCTACTCTTCTCTGTCTTTCCTGAACTCTGGAAGCTCACCTCAGAGCCCTGGGAAGCAAACCCCCCAAAAACTGAAGCTACCCAGCAACTCTCCTCAGAGTCCTGGGAAGCAACGCCAAAAATACAGCATTCTGAAGCTGCCAAGCAAGCGAGTGAAAACTACGCCTGTCAAGTGGGGCCCGACTGTGAAAAACTGTGAGTGCTGCCTGTGTGTGTCTCTCTACTATCCTGTTGCGTGAACCTCTTGAGAGTGGGCTGAAAAGAGGCTCCAGAAGGCACTTAGCTCCACTTCTGTGTGCTCTTTCTAAAAAAATAACACCATCACAAGAAGAAAAAAAAACACACTAAGAACTGTGTTGGATCACAGAAGCAAGAACTTCTCTCCAGACTGTCTTCTATGCTGCGAGCTCGGGCCTAAGATTTGATCCTGTGTGAGGTTTCATCCACGGAGGACTCTGCTACCTTGGAGGCAAGCTGGCCCATCCAAAAAGGGCGGAGCCAGAGAAGTTTGCTGCCTGCATCATATAACCAATGAATACCACCACAACACGTAGAAAAACCCACAATACAAGTGTGACAATGGGGAAACAACGCAGGCCATCATCAGACATAGAGAATGAAGATGACAATTCTGATGACCAGTTAATGACCAACCAACTAATCAACCTCTCAGATAAGGACTTTAGAGTAGCAATATGGAAGATGCTCAAAGACCTCAAAAAAACCATGGATAGAGTGGAACAGAACACTAATAATAATCAAGAAAATATGAAGACAGAAATCACAAAACTCCAAACTGAAATAACATGTCAACTAACAGGCCTGGAAAAATCAGTAAACGAAGTGAATGACAAAATGGATAAGCTCTGGGACAGGGTATCAGAAGCTGAGAATAGACTTGGTGCTGTGGAAGATGAGATACATAACAATTCCATACAGCAGGAGAGATTGGAAAAAAACTTAAAGCAAATGAACAGACAATGGAAAAATTAGTCAAAGAATGGGAACAGATGAAAATAGAAGTCTATGATAAGATCAACAGAAACAACTTAAGAATCATTGGAGTCCCAGAGACCCAGGAAGAAAATTTCCAGGAAGAATCAACGGTCAAGAATATCATTAAAGAGAAACTTCCAGAGCTAAAGAATATATGTGATCAAATCCTGCATGCTCAAAGAGTACCAACCAAAAGAGACCCAAGAAAAACCACCCCAAGACACATCCTAGTCACAATGACAAATCCCACAGATAGAGACAGAATTCTGAAAACAGCAAGATCAAAAGGGGAAATCACATTCAAGCAAGCATCCTTGAGATTTACAGCAGACCTGTCACCAGAAACACTCAAGGCCAGAAAGCAGTGGTGGGATATTGTGACAAGACTGAATGAAATGAATGCTTCACCTAGAATACTGTACCCAGCAAAACTCACTTTCCGGTTTGAAGGAAGAATACATGGTTTCACAGACAAAAAACAACTCAGAAACTTTGTAGACTCAAAACCAGTCTTAAGAGAAAAACTGAAAGAGCTAATTTAAAACAAGACTAACCAAAAGACACAACAAATTTCGATATAAAGATGGCATTAAATCCCAGGACAATTCTTTCTCTCAACGTCAATGGACTAAATGCACCAGTCAAGAGACACAGAGTGGCTAAATGGATCAACACAACTCAATACAACCTTCTGCTGCCTACAAGAAACGCACCTGAATAGTCAGAACAAACAAAGACTCAAAATAAAAGGCTGGAGAAAAATTATCCAAGCAAACAACACCCATAAAAAAGCTGGAGTGGCATACTAATATCAGATAATGCAAACTTTATACTCAGGAAGGTTGTAAGGGACAAAGATGGACATTTTATATTAATCAAGGGGTATGTAGAGCAGGAAGAAATAACTCTCCTAAACACATATGCACCAAATGATGGGCCAGCAAAATATTTAAAACAACTGTTGACAAATCTGAAAATCAATATCAATAACAACACAATAATTGTGGGGGACCTCAACACTGCTTTGTCAACACTGGATAGGTCAACCAGACTGAAACCCAACAAGAATATACTAGACCTGAGGAGAGAAATGGAAGAAAGAGGCCTAGTGGATATATACAGGAAACTCCACCCCCGGAAACCTGGATACACATTCTTCTCCAATGTACATGGGACATTCTCTTGGATAGACTAGATGCTGGCACATAAAACATACCTCCATAAGATCAAGAGGATAGAAATTTTGCAGACTACCTTCGCTGACCACAAGGCTCTGAAATTATTTGTGAATTCCAAAGGGACTCAGAAGAAAAACTTTAACACCTGGAAGTTAAACAACCTCATATGAATAACCAGTGGGTCCGAGGTGAAATCAAGGAGGAAATCAAAAGGTTCCTGGAAACAAATGACAATAAAGACACAAACTATCAGAACTTATGGGACACAGCAAAAGCAGTACTGAGAGGAAAATTTATAGCTTTGCAAGCACACATCAGGAAGGAAGAAGGAGCTTACCTGAGTAGCTTAATGACACAGCTAATAGAACTAGAAAGTACTCAACAAAAGAACCCAAAAATAGGAAGACAGAAGGAAATAATAAAGCTAAGAGCAGAAATCAACGAAGTGGAAATCCAAAAAACAGTCCGAAAGATCAACGAAAGCAGAAGTTGGTTCTTTGAAAAAATAAACAAGATTGATAGACCACTGGCAAACCTAACAAAGAAAGAGAGAGAGAGAAACTTGATAACTCGTATTAGGAATGAAAAAGGAGAGATCACTACTGATATGACAGAGATTCAAAGGGTAATCAGAAACTACTTTGAAAAACTCTATGCCACTAAAAATGAGAACCTGGAAGAAATGGATAAATTCGTGGACTCTTATAATCTTCCACGGTTGAAAGAAGAGGATGTAGCATATCTAAACACCCCCATCACCATTGATGAAATAAAAATGGTAATCAAAAATCTGCCGAAAAACAAAAGCCCAGGCCCAGATGGATTCACTAATGAATTCTATCAAACTTTCCAAGAGGAACTACTACCAATCCTGGCAAGAATCTTTCATGAAATTGAACAAGTGGAAACACTCCCAAATAGCTTTTATGAAGCCAACATCACCCTGATACCTAAACCAGACAGAGATGCTACGAAAAAAAAAATTACAGACCAATATCGCTGATGAATGCAGATGCAAAGATCCTCAACAAAATCCTGGCAAATAGGATTCAATACCTCATTAAAAGATCATCCACTACGATCAAGTAGGTTTCATCCCAGGAATGCAAGGATGGTTTAACATCCATAAGTTTATCAACATAATACACAACATCAATAATAAGAAAAATAAAAACTACATGATCATATCAATAGATGCAGAGAAAGCATTTGATAAGGTCCAACACCCATTCTTGATCAAAACTCTCAGCAAGATGGGAATGGAAGGAACCTTTCTCAATATAGTTAAGGCCATCTACCACAAGCCAGTGGCAAATATTATCCTCAATGGAGAATAACTAAAAGCCTTCCCTCTAAATTCTGGCACAAGACAAGGCTGTCCTCTCTCACCACTCCTATTCAACATAGCACTGGAAGTATTTGCTATAGCGATTAGGCAAGAAAAAGATATCAAGGGAATCCAGATAGGAAAGGAAGAAGTCAAGCTCTCCCTGTTTGCAGATGACATGATGCTCTACTTAGAAAACCCTAAGAACTCTACCAAAAAGCTTCTAGAAACAATAGACTCATATAGCAAGGTGGCAAGCCACAAAATTAACACACAAAAATCAATGGCCTTTCTATACACCAATAGTAATAAGGATGAAATGGACATTAAGAAAACAACCCCACTCACAATAGTGCCACACAAACTCAAATATCTTGGAATCAACTTGATTAAAAATGTGAAGGACCTATACAAAGAAAACTATAAAACTCTGCTCCAAGAAATAAGAGAGGACACGCGGAAATTGAAACACATACCCTCCTCATGGATTGGCAGGATTAACATCATCAAAATGGCAATACTCCCCAAGGCATTATACAGATTCAACGCTATCCCTCTAAAGATACCCATGACATTCTTCAAAGAAGTGGATCAGGCACTTTTGAAATTCGTTTGGAACAATAAACACCCTAGAATAGCTAAAGCAGTCATTGGGAAAAAGAATATGAGAGGAATTACTTTCCCCAACTTTAAACTTTACTACAAAGCAATAGTTATCAAAGCAGCATGGTATTGGAATAAGGACAGACCCTCAGATCAGTGGAATAGGCTTGAATACTCAGAAAATGTTCCCCAGACATACAATCACCTTATTTTTGATAAAGGAGCAGGAAATCCTAAATGGAGCAAAGAAAGCCTCTTCAACAAGTGGTGTTGGCACAACTTAGTAGCCACTTGCAAAAACTTAAATTTAGACCTCCAGCTAACATCATGTACGAAGGTAAAATCCAAATGGATTAAAGACCTCGATTTCAGACCCCAAACCATAAGATATATAGAACAACACATAGGCAAAACTCTCCAGGACCTTGAGACTACAGGCATCTTCAAGGAGGAAATTGCACTCTCCAAGCAAGTGAAAACAGAGATTAACAGATGGGAATATATTAAGTTGAGAAGCTTCTGCACCTCAAAGGAAATAGTGCCCAGGATACAAGAGCCACCCACTGAGTGGGAGAAACTGTTCACCCAATACCCATCAGATAAGGGGCTAATCTCTAAAATATACAAGGCACTGACAGAAATTTACAAGAAAAAAACATCTAATCCCATCAAAAAATGGGGAGAAGAAATGAACAGACACTTTGACAAAGAAGAAATACAAATGGCCAAAAGACACATGAAGAAATGCTCCACATCACTAATCATCAGGGAGTTGCAAATCAAAACAACAATGAGATACCACCTCACACCACAGAGAATGGCACACATCACAAAGAATGAGAACAAACAGTGCTGGCGGGGATGTGGAGAGAAAGGAATCCTTATCCACTGCTGGTGGGAATGCCGTCTAGTTCAACCTTTATGGAAAGCAATATGGAGATTCCTCCAAAAACTGGAAATCGATCTCCCATATGATCCAGCTATACCACTCCTAGGAATATACCCTAAGAACACAAAAATACAATACAAAAATCCCTTCCTTACACCTATATTCAATGCAGCACTATTTACCATAGCAAGACTCTGGAAACAACCAAGATGCCCTTCAACAGACGAATGGCTAAAGAAACTGTGGTACATATACACAAAGGAATATTATGCAGCTGTCAGGAGAGATGAAGTCATGAAATTTTCCTATACATGGATGTACACGGAATCTATTATGCTGAGTGAAATAAGTCAGAGAGAGAGAGAAAAACGCAGAATGGTCTCAGTCATCTATGGGTTTTATGAAAAATGAAAGACATTCTTGCAATAATAAATTTCAGACACAAAAGAGAAAAGAGCTGGAAGTTCCAGCTCACCTCAGGAAGCTCACCACAAAGAGTGATGAGTTTAGTTAGAGAAATAACTACATTTGGAACTGTCTTAATATTGAGAATGTATGAGGGAAATGCAGAGCCTGTTTAGAGTACAGGCAGGGGTCGGGTGGGGAGGAGGGAGATTTGGGACATTGGTGATGGGAATGTTGCTCTGGTGATGGGTGGTGTTCCTTTTATGACTGAAACCCAAACACAATCATGTATGTAATCAAGGTGTTTAAATAAAAAAAATAAAAAAAAATAAAACTGAGGGTTCTAGGGATATGGGATATGCAGATCAAGAGGGAGTGAATCATCAGAAGATTATAATTTTTCTTGCAGAATGCTTAACTTCAAAGTCACAAGGATTTAGGCACTGATGATCTCTAAGCACACAAATAAAAATATGAGTATGAATCCTCCCAAATATGCTTTGCAGTTTTTCTGGAGGTTCTACAGCTTTTATTGCTCTTTGCAAGGAAAGGTTGTCAAACCAGAAGTGTTCTAGAGCCCAGGTGACTCACTTTCATATTCTGGGTTCTGACCACTTTGGATATTAATTAGGATATGAATGGGAGGGAAAGTAGACACTTGGTCTGAAGAATGTTATATAGGCTCACCCACAAATCTCAAGAAAAGATCTTTTTCTCTCAGAAGTAGTATAAATCTCCCTACAGTCAGGGGAAAATGCCTTCTAAGTCTAATTCTCAAAATTCAGTTAAAGAGGTGTCAGGTGTGTAGAGATTTTGCCTTCCTGAGTATGACATATAAACACAAACATTATCTGGGGTGGCAGAGTGAAGATACCATCAAAATTATAGGTTTCAAGGTTTCAGCAGCTTGGAAAAAATGCTATGTATTCTCAGTGCAGGCTGCGTTCTTTGTGTATCATCTGTACAACTTCTCTCTGTATTTCAGATCTCTCTTCCATTCCCGAGACAGAATTTTTTGTGTCTGAGGGCTAAATTATTAATAAAATTTACAATAATATAATCCTGAGCGTCATACATGCATTGTTTCATTAGTCTCATAAGAAATTTAGCAAGAAGGCTTGCTAGATTTTTTTAAATATGAATAAAGCTTGGCTTTGTGAAAGGAGATGATTGTTATAAACTTACACATCTAGGTCTTAGAAGAATCTGCTACATGTATAAGAGGTTTTATAGACATATTTTTATGTAGCATCATCCTCTCACTTTTCATGGTCTTATAACTCTTTATCTTACTAATTCCTTATAGTTTTACTGCATAAATAGCTTTGTTGTTGTTGTTGTTGTTGTTTTGGGCCACACCAGGTAATGCCCAGTGGTTATTCCTGGCTATGCACTCAGAAGTTGCTACTGGCTTGGTGGACCATATCGGACCCCGGGGGATTGAACCGCTGTCCATCCTAGATTAGCACACGTAAGGCAAGCACCCTACTACTTGAGCCACTGCTTCAGCCCCTGTGTAAATAGCTTCTACAAAAGCTTCATCCTCTGTCTCACCCTCTTCTTTCTTTATCTTATGTCCTCTTTCCTCTTTACAAAAGTAAAAATTTTACATATATGAAATGCACATGTATTCAATGAGTATTCATGAATGTACAAATTATATGTAATTTATATGAGTAATTTTCACATTACTTACAAAATCTTTCATTTCTATTTTCAACCACTTGTTGGTCTCCTACTATTCTATAATTTAAGATTTAATATATATGGAACAATTTTTACTTATTTTGACCATTTTTAGGGGGGACCCATATCGAGTGTGCTCAGGTGTTAATCATATCTCTGAATACAGGATTTATTCTTATAAATTCATGGTACCATATGGATTGCCAGGAATTAAATGTTGCCTAGTTGGCTGTGTGCAAGGTAAGCACCCAAGTACTAGACTATGTCAATCACTTCTTGTCATATTTTAAAGGTATTTTATTTTTTACCTATCCAAAGACATTGTAATCAAAAGAATTTTCTAAAGACTGAACATGATAATAGGGGCATAGATGGAAAGTTGGTGTGGAGAACATTGTGACAATGGTGGAAGGAAGCGGACAGAATAGTGGAGGGTATGGTGTTGGGTGACTTATTGCATGAATCCTTATAATTAATAGTAGTATAATTCATTGTACCTAAATTTTATTTATTTATTTATCATTGGTTTAATATAACATTTTGAGAGTACTAGTATCTAAGACTCAAATCACCCACTACCAAAAGTTTACTGATTTGACACTATCAAAATACCCTCTAGTGCCCTTTTATCTCACCTTACTTACTTTTTCCTGGGAACCATATTTTTACAGGCACTAGGAATTATTTTTATTTTGTTTTTGTCAGTTCATTTACTTTTATTTATTTATTTTTTATTTTATTTAACCGACTTTATTACATACATGATTGTGTTTGGATTTCAGTCATGTAAAGAACACCACCCATCACCAGTGCAATATTCCCATCACCAATGTCCCAAATCTCCCTCCTCTACACCCAACCCCCGCCTGTAATCTAGACAGGCTTTCTATTTCCCTCCTACATTCTCATTATGAGGATACTTCAAAACGAAGTTATTTCTCTAACTAAACTCATCCCTGTTTGTGGTGAGCTTCATGAGGTGAGCTGTAACTTCCAGCTCTTTTCTCTTTTGTGTCTGAAAATTATTATTGCAAGAATGTCTTTCATTTTTCTTAAAACTCATAGAGGAGTGAGACCATTTTGCATCTTTCTCTCTCTATCTGACTTATTTCACTCAGCATAATAGATTCCATGTACATCCATGTATACGAAAATTTTATGACTTCATCTCTTCTGATGGCTGCATAATTTTCCATTGTGTATATGTACCACATTTTCTTTAGCCATTCATCTGTTGAAGGGTATCTTGGCTGTTTCCAGAGTCTTGCTATGGTAAATAGTGCTGCATTGAATATAGGTGTAAGGAAGGGATTTTTGTATTGTATTTTTGTGTTCCTAGGGTATATTCCTAGGAGTGGTATAGCTGGGTTGTATGGAAGTTCGATTTCCAGTTTTTCGAGGAATCTCCATATTGCTTTCCATAAAGGTTGAACTAGACGGCATTCCCACCAGCAGTGGATAAGAGTTCCTTTCTCTCCACATCCCCGCCGACACTTCTTGTTCTCATTCTTTGTGATGTGTGCCAATCTCTGGGGTATGAGGTGGTACCTCATAGTTGTTTTATTTCAATCTCCCTGATGATTACTGATGGGGAGCATTTTCTCATTTGTCTTTTGGCCATATGTATTTCTTCTTTGTCAAAGTGTCTGTCCATTTCTTCTCCCCATTTTTTGATGGGATCAGATGATTTTTTTCTTGTAAAGTTCTGTCAGTGCCTTGTATATTTTGGAGATTAGCCCCTTATCTGATGGGTATTGGGTGAATAGTTTCTCCCATTCAGTGGGGGGCTCTTGTATCCTGGGCGCTATTTCTTTTGAGGTGCAGAAGCTTCTGAGCTTAGTATATTCCCATCTGTTAATCTCTGCTTTCACTTGCTTGGAGAGTGCAGTTTCCTCATTGAAGATGCCTTTAGTCTCAATGTCCTGGAGTATTTTACCTACGTGTTGTTCTATATATCTTATGGTTTGGGGTCTGATATCGAGGTCTTTCATCCATTTGGATTTAACCTTCATATATGATGTTAGCTGGGGTCTAAGTTCAATTTTTTGCAAGTGGCTAGCCAGTTGTGCCAACACCACTTGTTGAAGAGGCTTTCTTTGCTCTATTTAGTATTTCTTGCTCCTTTACCAAAAATTAGGTGAATGCATGTCTGGGGAACATTCTCTGAGTATTCAATCCTATCCCACTGATCTGAGGGCATGCCTTTATTCCAATTCCATGCTGTTTTAATAACTATTGCTTTGTAGTACAGTTTAAAGTTAGGGAAAGTACTATCTGCCATATTCTTTTTCCCAATGATTGCTTTAGCTATTCTAGGGTGTTTATTGTTCCAAATGAATTTCAAAAGTACCTGATAAACTTCTTTGAAAAATGTCATGGGTATCTTTAGAGGGATCGCATTAAATCTCTACAATGCTTTGGGGAGTATTGCCATTTTGATGATGTTAATCCTGCCAATCCATGAGCAGGGTATGTGCTTCCATTTCTGTGTGTCCTCTCTTATTTCTTGAAGCAGATTTTTATAGTTTTCTTTGTATAGGTCCTTCACATTTTTAGTCAAGTGATCCAAGATATTTGAATATGTGTGGCACTATTGTGAATGGGTTTTTTCTTAATCTCAATTTTTCCTTATTACTATTGGTGAATAGAAAAGCCATTGATTTTTGTGTGTTAATTTTGTAGCCTGCCACCTTGCTATATGAGTCTATTATTTCTAGAAGCTTTTCTGTAGAGACTTCAGGGTTTTCTAGGTAGAGTATCATGTCATCTGAAAACAGTGAGAGCTTGACTTCTTCCTTTCCTATCTGGACTCCCTTGATATCTTTTTCTTGCCTAATTGCTATAACAAGTACTTCCAGTGCTATGTTGAATAGGAGTGGTGAGAGAGGACAGCCTTGTCTTGTGCCAGAATTTAGAGGAAAGGCTTTCAGTTTTTCTCCATTGAGGACAATATTTGCCTCTGACTTGTGGTAGATGGCCTTAACTATATTGAGAAAGGTTCCTGGGGCCGGGCGGTGGCGCTGGAGGTAAGGTGCCTGCCTTACCTGCGCTAGCCTAGGAGACGGACCGCGGTTCGATCCCCCGGCGTCCCATATGGTCCCCCAAGCCAGGAGCTACTTCTGAGCGCATAGCCAGGAGTAACCCCTGAGCGTCACCGGGTGTGGCCCAAAAAACAAAAAAAAAAAAAAAAAAAAAAAAAAAAAAAAGAGAAAGGTTCCTTCCATTTCCATTTTGCTGAGAATTTTGATCAAGAATGGGTGTTGGACCTTATCAAATGCTTTCTCTGCGTCTATTGATATGATCATGTAATTTTTATTTTTCTTGTTGTTGATGTTGTGTATTATGTTGATAGATTTATGGATGTTAAGCCAGCCTTGCACTCCTGGCATAAAAAAGGGTCATACCTCAATAGCTTAATGACACAACTCATAGAATTAGAAAGTGCTCAACAAAAGGACCCAAAATAGGGAGACAGAAGGAAATAACAAAGCTGATAGCAGAAATCAATGAAGTGGAAACCCAAAAACAATCCAAAAGATCAACGAAAGCAGAAGTTGGTTCTTTGAAAAAATAAACAAGATTGATAGACCACTGGCAACACTAACAAAGAGAGAGAGTTAGAAACTTGATAACATGTATTAGGAATGAAAAAGGAGAGATCACTACTGATATGGTAGAGATTCAAAGGGTAATCAGAAACTACTTTGAGAAACTCTATGCCACTAAAAATGAAAACCTGGAAGAAATGGATAAATTCTTGGACTCTTATAATCTTCCACGGTTGAATGAAGAGGATGTAGCATATCACACCCATCACCATTGAGAAAATTAAGACAGTAATCAAATATCTGCCCCAAAACAAAAGTCCAGGCCCAGATGGGTTCACTAATGAATTCTTTCAAACCTTTCAAGAGGAACTACTACCAATCGTGGCAAGACTCTTTCATGAAATTGAAAAAACAGGAACACTTTCAAATAGCTTTTATGAAGCCAACGTCACCTTGATACCTAAACCAGACAGAGATGCTACCAAAAAAGATATTTACAGACCAATATTGCTGATGAATACAAATGCAAAGATCCTCAACAAAATCCTGGCAAATAGGATTCAATGCCTCATTAAGAAGATCATCTACTACAATCAGTTCATTTACTTTAATTATTCATGAGCCACACATACATTCTACATGGTAACGTATTCTGAGCATCAACAAAGAAAAACTCTTAAAATGAATTTGAGCAGATAAAAAAACAAACACCCACACTCAATCCATAATATGTAATTCAGCTGGAAGAAAGAGATCTTCCATTTTGTATTAAGATGTAATGTTTCTTTGCTTCCCCATTGGGAGTAAGGAGACTTCTTGACTAGCAATATATCAGCAAAATAGTGAATGCCATAATATGAAAAATAAGCCACTTTTAATAAAAAGCCACTTTGAAAGCCATTTTGCTAAAATGCAAAATGTGTAATAAAATTTTAATGAAAATGGAGAAAAATGGTGGCGAGACTACAAGAGCAGTAGTGGCTGCAGCATTTCAGAGAAGCCTGGAGGTGCCAAGAGCAGCTTATCACTACATGACCCCAAACGTGAAATTCCAAGAACTCCAGAGCTCATCAGTGGGGTATCAGACTTCTGAAAGAAAAATTTAGGCCAGGGGCCGGAGCAATGGCTCAGCAGTACGGCATTTGCCTTGTAATTGGCTGACCCAGAACAGATGGCATATGGTCACATATGGTTTCCTAAGTCAGGAGCGATTTTTGAGAGCATAACCAGGAGTATCCCCTGAGCATCACTGTGTGTAGCCCCAAAATCCACATATATATATATACATATATATATACATATATATATATGCCAATCAGTAGATCGAAAATCAAAACCCTAGGGAGTTGCTGGAGGAAAAAATTACATGCAGGCAAAGCAGCATTAAGCAACAGAGGTCTAGCTAGAAGCAGCTACAAGGTGATGTTCTCTAAGACAGGAGTCCTTCAGTTAGAGGCTCCCTGGCTTGGTCCTGGTGAGGCTGGGAATTGTGGAATGTGGAACAGACCCATCTACATGAACAAACTCGCATGATTCACAAATCAGCAGCAAGGGAGTGAGAAGAGAAAAAGCCCTTTATTTTGGCTATATGGTTGTGAGACACTGCATATGAGATAGCCATGCCAGACAGTGGGACTCAGCTGCATGCAAGGTTCAGACTCAATTATCTGCCAATGTTTCAGGACACAGACATAGCTCCAATAGAAGAAGCAGGGAATAACTAGTGTCAGGAGGGTTCCACAATTTGGCCATATGGAGGGCAACAGCTCATCTGTGAGACAATAGACTATGCACCTGACAACAGTGACAGTGAAGCCAAAGAGCGACTCTGCTTGCAAACATCTTTTCACCCAGCTAGGGGCACCCACACTTAGTGAAACAAGTGGGGCCTCAGGCCCAGGCTTTATTTTGGACTAAGATCCTTGCACCATAGAAAAAGCTTGTCTTGAGACAGGAAAGACCAAAGATAAGCAACTGCAGTGACTGTGGTGACTGCAAGGAGCTTTGGGAAGAAAAAGACCCATTATGAACTCAGGCACTGAGTGTACTGAATGAAAGAAGAGCATGAGTGCAAGCATTTCACTTTGTACTACATCTGCACATTTCTTTTAGGAAAGGTTCCATGCAACAACATAAAACAAACATCACCAAACTGCAAAGGTTACAATAGAAAAACAATGCAGAACCCACCACAATTAGTGAATGAATATGATAGTTCCAAGGACTCAAATAACATCAGCCACCTATATAGCTTCTCTGATAATGATTTTAGAGAAAAACTGTGGAGGATGTTCAAAGTACTCAAAGTAATCATGGAACAAATGGAATGAATTGCCAACTGAAAATAGAAAGACAAATCTGCTGTAAATATTAAGGATGCTTCTTTATATGTAGTTTCTGTTTTGATCTTGCTGCTTTTAATATTATATCTTTAACTGTGGTTTTCATCATTGTGTTTAGGATGTGCCCTGAGGTGGTTTTCTTTATATCTCTTTAAGCTTGTACTCTTCAGGCATCCAGAATATGGGTGTATCCACTCATCAGTTCTGGGAACTTATTAGCAATGATATCTTTAAAAGTTGCTTTTTCATAGAGGTTGTCTTTTTTAATATAATTTTTATTTTGATAGTAGTGGTTTACATATTGTTGACAATAATATTACAGGTTCACATTTACATAAAATCAGGGGCGTTCCCATCACCGATTTGTCCTCCATGTTCGTCCTACCTCCCATATCCTTCTCTCTCACCCCCAAGGCTGAGAGAAATTGTGGTCCCCTCTGTACCTAGATTACTACTTAGTAGTCTTGGTCTTGGTGCCTCCCTTATTTCCCCCTCTAACTGGGAGGAAAGACTACATAGTTTAAGTTATGTGGTTTTATTTGAAGAAGAGAAAAGTAATAAACTGGGGTAAAAGTCTAATATGCCGAAAATGGGGGGAATCCTTCTAGAGGTTCTCATCGTCGGTTTGAGAGATGAAGGAGAAAAAGAAGGTGGAACATCCCAACAACACAAAAAGAAGAGTCAAATATCCAGTGAGCAATCCAGTAATAATGATAGGCACCACAAAAAAAGCCATGGTCTTGAGTTAAAAAACATGGCAGAGCACCTAAAGAAAGAAAAGAAAAAAAGAACAAAAAACAAGATATATATATATGGGGACAACAACTTCAATAACCACACCAAAACAAAGCAATTGACAAAAAGTAGATAGGTAAATAATAATAATAATAATAATAATAATAATAATAATAAATGAAGAAAAATATGTAAAAGATAAAAATGTTTTGTGCTTTTTGCCTTTTTTCCCCTCCTGCACTGGCACAGTAAATTTTGGGGTCGTTCAAAAAGGAATTCACTTGGCCTTAGCGCTATGGGGTTTCTCCACCCTTGGGGTATATTGTCACGGGATTAACTATAGAGTCCGTTCAGGTTCATTTACGCTACTGGTGGTGTTTTCATGGTGTTTGGAAAAGTTCTGCTCCATCCTGGGTGATGAAATAAAAACCTCTGTATCTATAGATCTCAGTATCTGCACAGGTCCAGGAGTGGGACTTATGATGAAGTCTTTTTTTGTGCTTCTAGAAGTTCTGTTCTCTAAGTGTCATTTTAATCCATCTTCTGTGGTTGGTGGTCTTGGTCTTTGCACTGATCCTAGGATGGAACCTTGGATAGCGTCTTTCATTGTGTTTCCAGAAGCCCCATTCCATTGTGATTGTCTCTGCCGGACCTGTGGAAATGGGGATCATGGTTATTGTGCAGGTCATAGTTCAAACCCTAGACTAGGGCTTTTTTATTGGTCTCAAGATATATTCAGTCCAGTCATGGTTCTAGCAGCCAGTCATCTGTAAATCGCGATCTTGGCTTTTGGACCGACCAAAGGGTGACTGATATTGTCTTATCGTTAGCTGGTGAAGTAGGATAACCTGTTTTTAGGTCAAGTTGTTCCCATTTTCTTTGTTGTCAGGATATCATATTAGAGCTGGCATTTGTTGTTGGCCCAGCAGTATTAAGGATGTCCCGGATGGGATTTGTTTCCTGTAGCTGTTGTGAAGAACTGTGTTCATTCTATGTCTGGGATCCAGGGTTCAAGGCTGGACAGATGGTGTCTAATCACCTGAGGTCTAAGTTGGGTCTGCGTGACATATTTTCAAGGTAGGAGATATCCCTGTATTGTAAACAAGTATGAGTTTTTATCTCTAGTAGATAAGAGCTTTTTTTTTTTGTTTTGGTTTTTGGGTCACACCCGGCAGCGCTCAGGGGTTACTTCTGGCTCTATGCTCAGAAATTGCTCCTGGGAGGCTCAGGAGACCATATGGGATGCCGGGATTCGAACCACCGACCTTCTTCATGAAAGGCAAACGCCTTACCTCCATGCTATCTCTCCAGCCCCAAGAGCTCTTTTTTTTTTTTTTTTTGGTTTTTGGCCACACCCTGTGACGCTCAGGGGTTACTCCTGGCTATGCGCTCAGAAGTTGCTCCTGGCTTCTTGGGGGACCATATGGGATGCCGGGGGATCGAACCGCGGTCCGTCCTAGGCTAGCGCAGGCAAGGCAGGCACCTTACCTCCAGCGCCACCACCCGGCCCCAAGAGCTCTTTTTTATATGTAATATTTCCCCCTTTCTTAGTGTGCCTTTGCAGGGAGAAATGGTGCTACTTTATATTGTCGGTGCATTTGGGGCTGGACAGAGAAGAAAACAGAAACAGGTCACACATCCAAACAAGATAAAATTAGGAATAAAAGTATATGTGCTCACATATGTATAAGTAGAACAAACATTTCAAAATTGAATTAACAAAATAATTAAAGGAACCATGTGATGCGTGAGTCTACCTTACTTTTGGGGAAAAGCAGGTAAAGAGATGGTGTAATACAGGTCTTATACTTATGTTAGAAGTATAGGTTTCCCCACTGTCTTTTGGGATTTTTTTGTGGTGTGTGGGTTCCCAGGCACCTTTCCATCACTCCCCCTGACCTTCTTGAGATTGGCAAAGGATTT
The DNA here is from genome assembly GCF_024139225.1 of Suncus etruscus. Classification (NCBI taxonomy): domain Eukaryota; kingdom Metazoa; phylum Chordata; class Mammalia; order Eulipotyphla; family Soricidae; genus Suncus; species Suncus etruscus. Next base: position 60,211,220 of record NC_064868.1, on the reverse strand, counting down.
GCGGCAGGGAGGTCTTGTAGAATTTCTTGCATTGGGGATACTTTTAGAGCTAAGTCCAGTTTCAAGTAACAGTCCACGGTAGGGGGATTTGGTTGGGAGGGCAGTGCAGCATGAGTCCGCAGGGGAGTTGGTTGACTTTTCTTGTGGGGGCGATGTGTGGGTTTGACTGGGTGTCCCTTCGCTTGGGTGCTGGGTACTGGTTCATTGGGGTAGCAGGTCAGTCTTAATGCCTAATGGATTAAGAACTAAAGGTGAAGAGTTTTAATACTGTGGGAGGTCTGGGTGGGATTGAGGGATGAAGGGATAGTTGTATTTCCAAAGGGGGGAAAGGGGAACGTGTATGGAAGGGGTAGGAAAGAAGAAAAGAGAAAATACATTAGAAAGAAAGGGAGAAGAGAAAAGAAAAAAGAAAAGAGAAGAAAGGAAAAGAAAAGAGAAGAAAAGATAAGAAAAGAAAAGAAAAGAAAAGAAAAGAAAAAAAGAAAAGAAAAGAAAAAAAGAAAAGAAAAGAAAAAAGTAGTGAGAAGAGAGGAGATAATAGCAAGGGAATGCTCGTTTGCTTGAATGTGTTCGATGAGTGGGGCCTGTAGTATAAGTCTGTACATCACAGTTGCTGCTTCAGTGGTCTGACTGGTTACATGCTTCAAATCCTAAAAAAAGGTATGACCTAGAGATAAAGTGTATGTTAAAGAGTTTTCTCGGGACATTCTCGTAGTGCAAGCTGAGTATGGTATCTCGTGTGAGTGAGCGCCAAGATGCCATCTTAATTTGTCCACCCTTTGTATCCAAGAAAGCCTGTGGTCAGAAAAGCTGAGAGGTTATTTTAAATATAGTAAGATTAAGGCATTAAAGCATAGTGTTTTGGGATGTTTCCTTTGGAGTCAGTGATTTCCCATGGTATACTTTACCTGTGATTTTGTTTAACAGTGGTCCTCAAACTATGGCCCGCGGGCCACATATTGTATTTATATCTGTTTTGTTTCTTCATTGCAAAATAAGTTATATGCAGTGTGCATAAGAATTCGTTCATAAGTTTTGTTTTTACTATAGTCAGACCCTCCAATGCTCTGAGGGACAGTGAACTGGCCCCCTATTTAAAAAGTTTGAGGACCCCTGCTGTATAAGATCCCTAATGGATTATTATGGGCTTTTGTAGTAGAAGGCTGATTACTTACTTGTTCTCTCTATGTTGCTCTTTCTACTGTTGCTGGTTTCTTTGTGGTATAATATGTATTCAAGAGTTTGTGTTGTTCCTTTTTCATATATTTTGGGCACTGCTCCCAAGTATACGTTGAGTATTACCATGTTTGGAGTTTCTGTCCTGTTATACCCTGTTATTTGATTGTTGAGTATTAGTTGTACATAAGGTGTATGTTCTGGGTACTTTGGAATAGTACTATCATTCTGTGTTTATTTTTTGTTTTCTGGCTTACTTCGTTTAACATAATATGTTCTAGGTCCATCCATGTTGCTGCAAAGTCTGTGATCGTATCATTTCTAACTGCCATGTAGTATTCCATTGTGTATAAATACCACATCTTAATGATCCATTCATCTGTTGTTGGACATCTAGGTTGGTTCCAAGACGTGGCTATTATACTGAGTGCTGCGATAAATAGTGGGGTGCACACGTATTTTGGAATAAATGTCCTTCCAACTTGGGGGTATATACCTAGAAGAGCAATTGCTGGGTCAAATGGCAGCTCAATTCTGAGTTCTTTGAGCACTCTTCCAGACTGTTCTCTATAGGTGTTGGACTAGGGGACATTCCCACCAGCAGTGGATGAGTGTGCCTTTCATACCGCATCCTCACCAACAGAGGTTGTTCCCATCATTTTTATGTAAGCCATCCTCACTGGTATAAGGTGGTATCTCATTGTTGTCTTGATTTGGATCTCCCTGATGATGAGTGAAGGTGAGCATATTTTCATGTGTTTGTTGGCCGTCGTTCTGTCTTCCTCTGAGAAGTGTCTATTCAGTTCTTCTCCCCATTTTTTATGGCTTTGTTTCTTTTTGGGGGGCTCAGCTTTCTGAGTGCTTTGTATGTTCTAGATATCAGTCCTTTATCTGATATGTCGAGTGAAAAGATTTTTTCCCGTTCTGTTAACTGTCTTCTTGTATTAAGTAGGGTTTCTTTTGCCATGCAGAAGCTTTTCAGTTTGATGTAATCCCATTTGTTTATGTTTGATGCTAAAGCTCTTGTCATTGGTGCTCCATCTTCGAAGACCTTTTTGATATATAGGTCTTCGAGTGTTCTGCCTATTTTATTCTCAATAAACTTTATAGATTCGGGTCTGATTTCGAGGTCTTTGATCCATTTTGAGTTGACTTTTGTATAAGGAGTGATGTATTGGTCAATTTTCACTTTTGTACATGTGGTTTTCCAGTTGTACCAACACCATTTGTTGAATAGACTTTCTTTGTTCCATTCAAGTTCTTCCTTCTTTTTATCAAATATTTGTTGGCTGTATATCTGGGGATTTATGTCTTGGAATTATGTTCTGACCCACTGGTCTGAGGTCCTGTCTCTGTTCTAGTACCATGTTGTTTTGTTCACTATGGCTTTATAGTATAGTTTCAAGTTAGGTGCGGAGGTGCCACCCAGATTCTTGTTTTTCAGTATGTGTTTGGCTATCCTGAGTCTTTTCTGGTTCCAGATAAATTTTGTGGTTGATTGTTCTAATTCTTTAAAGAATGATGTCTGGATTTGGATGGGATTGCATTAAATCTATATAGTAGTTTGGGTAGGATAGTCATTTTGACTATGTTAATTCTACCTATCCATGAGCATGGGATGCTCTTCCATTTCTTTAGATCCTCTTCAATTTCTTTCTGAAGTGTTTTGAAGTTTCCCTGGTATAGGTCTTTCACATCTCTTATAAAGCTGATTCCTAGGTACCTGATATTTTTTGATACTATTTTAAATGGAATTGTATTTTAATCTCTCTCTCCTCGACTTCATTGTTTGTGTATAGAAACGCTACTCTCTTTTGTGTATTGACTTTGTATCCAGCCACTTTGCTGTATTGGTTAATTGTTACTAGGAGTTTTACTGTGGACTCTTTAGGGTTTTCGATGTATATCATCATATCATCTGCAACTAGAGATAGTTTGAGTTCCTCTTTCCCAATTTGGATTTCTTTGATTCCCTTCTCTTGTCGGATTGCTATTGCTAGTACTTCTAAGGTTATATTGAATAAGAGTGGAGAGAGTGGACAGCCTTGCCTAGTTCCTGACCTTAGTGGGAATGCTTCTAGCTTCTCACCATACGTATAATGTTGGCTGTAGGCTTTTCATAGATAGCTGTAACTATCTTGAGGAAGGTTCCTTCTAATCCTATTTTGCTGAGTGTCTTTAACATGAAAGGGTGTTAAATTTTGTCAAACCCCTTCTCTGCATTGATTGATATGATCATGTGGTTTTTGTCTTTCTTGTTGTTGATGTGATGTATAATGTAGATTGATTTGCGTATGTTGAATCAACCTTTCATTCCTGGTATAAGGTCTATCCCTTCCCAGCGGTGCAGAGTGGGTCAGGTGCAGGGTTCTCTGGGTGCCCACTTGGGGAGATGGCCGGGTGGCACACTCGTCCTGCCTGCAGTTGGGTCGGCGGTCCCTGAATTCAGGTGTGGGGCTGCTGTGGAACACAGGGTCTGGCGCCCACATGGGGATGTGGCCAAGTGGCGGGCACACTCACCCTGCCTGCAGCCAGGTTGGGGGTCCCTGGGTTCAGGTTCGGAGTCTGGGAGTCCAGTGCCCACATGGGGAGGTGGCTGAGTGGCAGGCGCACTCACCTGCTTGCAGCCAGGTTGGGTCGGGGATCCCTGGGTTCAAGCCCGGGACTTTGGCAGAGTGCGGGGTTCCGGCACCCATGTGGTGAGGTGGCTGAGTGGTAGGCACACTCACCCTGCTTGCAGCCAGGTGGGTCGGGGGTCCTGGGTTCAGGTGCGGGACATAGGTGGAGTGCGGGATCCGGCGCCCACGTGGGGAGGTGGCTGAGTCGGCTCATAGAGGTTTTCTTACTGTCTCTCTGATACTTTAATGATTCTTATGTTGTTCCTGTTAAATTTATCCCAAAGGCCTATTGTTTTACCCTCACTTACCTCAGGGATTTTTCCATCTTTTATTCATTATTTTAAGGCTTGTTTCCAACTTCTTCTGTTGTATGGAGTTTTTATGCAGTTCAACTTCCAGTTCACTGATTATCTCATCAGTAGCTGGTAAGGCCTTCCATTAAGTTTTCAATTTTAGCTACCAAGTTGTTCAGTTCTATTATTTCAGTTTAAATTTTTCTTATTTCTACTCTCATATTCTCTTGAATCTTATTGGCTGTAGAGCTAGGACTAAGTTCTGAAAACACTCATATGTTACCAAAAGAACTGAACAGTAAAGATAAGAAAAAAATTATATAATTTTTGTAGATGTGGTTACTCAGAGAGAACATCCCATGCTGGATAAGAGATCTAGTCCTTTCTTTTAATCAAGGCAATGGTAGTGTCTTGGTTTTCAAATGAGAGACCTTGGCCCCTCTACATGTACCATGCCATTTTTTTACCCATCTATTACCATAGCCTTTAGAGGAGTGCTAAATTGTATATTAATCATTTTAGTGTTGTTTCTAGTAGGCCATTTACTTTTTATGTACCATGCGCAATGGGATGTAAAAGTCAAATTATCTGAAAAGTCTTCCACATCAAAAAATAAAATTATCTTTTCAGTGGTGACATGTACTAGAGCCAGAAGCCATGAGGCCAATAATTTACTGCCTGACACTGGCATTAAATCAGAGAAATCACTGTCTTGTTATATTAATATACTAGATGAAAAATACTGAAAATAATCTGGTGGCAGTTTTCTCAAATATTGAGTCTGAGAGCAGTTCCTTAAGATTGCCTTCTACCGCTCCTCTGCCACAAGCAGGCAGAGTCTGAACTTAGATAAAGCTTCTCTTCTCTGTCCTATCAGAAAAAAACCCACAACCTATGTGGGCATGAACATGGCATCTCTCAGCTAACTAAAAAAGCATCTTTGAGACTGTGAGTGTTGCCTGTGCATGTTTTAGTACTGTCCTGTGTCCTGAACCTCTCTTGAGTGAGCCTAAAGGGGCCCAGCAAAATTTCTCTCTTAGAGATATTCAGGCTGGGCTGGAGTGCCAAGGAAGACTACTTCCAAAAGTGAAAACCAGAAATCAGCACTAAACTGCAGAAATACAGGTCCCCTGTCTGTGACTTCAGGCTGCCCAGTGGTTCCCAACTGTGAGAGACTGTTGAGTGCTGTCTGTGTGTGCTTTTCTATTGTCCTGTGTCCTGAACCTCTCGTGAGTGAGCCGAAAGGGACCTGCAAAATCGCTCACCTAGAGGCTCCAGAAGAGCACTTGGCTCCACTTCACTTCATGGCCATGTGCTTTTTCTAATGAAAGAATGCCACTGCAACACACAGGAAAAAATCACACTTGGAACTGTACTGGATTTCTAAAGCCCAGCATATATCTTTGGACTGTATTCTCTGCTGTGTGCTCGGGCCTAAAATTTAATCCTGTGTGTGCCTTCATCCACAGAGGGCTCCCCTTCCTTGGAGGCAAGTCAACCCGCCCATAAACGGAGGAGCCAGAGAAGCACGGTTGCATACATCTTTTAGCCAATGAATTCCACCACAACACATAGAAAACCCCACAATACAAGTTTGACAATGGGGAAACAACGCAGGCCATTACGAGGCATAGAGAATGAAGTTGGCAACTCTGATGACCAGAAAACGGCCAACCAACTAGTATGTCTTTCAGATATGGAGTTTAGAGAAGTAATATGGAGGATGCTCACCGAACTCAAAGAAAGCATGGATTGACTTGAACAGAACACTAAAAAGAACCAAGAAAATATGAAGACAGAAATCAGAAAATTTCAAAGGGAAATAACAGGTCAAAAAGCAGGACTGAAAAACTCAGTAGATGAATTGAATGACAAAATGGATAACCTCTCGATCAGGGTAACAGAAGCTGAGGATAAATTTGGTGCTATGTAAGATTAAATACGTAACAACTCCATACAGCAGAAGAGATTGGAAAAAAAGCCTTAAAGCAAATTATCAAACTATGGAAAAATTACAATGTGAACAGATGAAAATAGAAGTCTATGATAAATTCAACAGAAACAACTTAAGAATCATTGGAGTCCCAGAGACCCAGGAAGAAAATCTCCAGGGAGAATCAACGGTCAAGGACATCATTAAAGAGAAACTACCAGAGCTAAAGAATACATGCGATCAAATCCTCCATCCCCAAAGAGTACAAACTAAAAGAGACCTCAGAGAAAACACCCCTAGACACATCCTAGTCACAATGACGAATCCCACAGATAGAGATAGATTTCTGAAAGCAGCAAAATCAAAAAGGGAAATTACATTTAAGGGAGCATCCTTGAGATTTAAAGCAGACCAGTCAAAAGAAACACTCATGGCCAGAAAGCAGTGGTGGGACATAGTGACAAAACTCAATAAAATAAATGGTTCGCCTAGAATACTGCACCCAACAAAACTCACTTTCAGGTTTGAAGGAAGAATACATGGCTTCACAGAAAAAAAACAGCTCAGAAACTTTACAGACTCAAAACCAGCATTAAAAGAAAAACTGAAGACCTACCTTAAGACAAGACTGACCAACAGACACACCAAAGGTCGACACAAAGATGGTACTAAATCCCATGACAATTCTTTCTCTCAATGTCAATGGACTAAATGCATCAGTTAAGACACAGAGAGTGGCCAAATAGATCAAAAACTCAATCCAACCTTCTGCTGCCTACAAGAAATGCACCTGAATAGTCAGAACAAACATAGACTCAAAATAAAAGGCTGGAGGAAAATCATCCAAGCAAACAACACCCATAAAAAACTGGAGTAGCCAAACTAATATCAGATGATGCAAACTTTATACTCAGGAACATTGTAAGGAAAAAGATAGACATTTTGTATTAATCAAGTGATATGTACAGCAGGAAGAAATCGCTCTCCTAAACATCTATGCACCAAATGAGGGGCCAGCAAAATATTTAATACAATTGTTGACAAATCTGAAAAATAATATCAATAACAACACAATAATTGTGGGAGACCTCAAAAAGGCTTTCTCAACACTTGATAGGTTAACCAGACTGAAACCCAACAAGAATATACTAGACCTGAAAAGAGAAATGGAAGAAAGTGGCCTAGTAGATATATATAGTATACTCCACCCCCAGAAACCAGGATACATATTTTTCTCCATGGGACATTCTCCAGGATAGACTGCATGCTGGCACATAAAACATACCTCCATAATATCAAGAGGATAGAAATTTTGCAGGCTACCTTTGCTGACCACAAGTCTCTCAAATTATACGTGAATTCCAAAGCGACACAGAAGAAAAACTTTAACACCTGGAAGTTAAACAGCCTCGTACTGAATAACCAAACAGTGGGTCAGTGATAAAATAAGAGGAAATCAAAAGTTTCCTAGAAACAAATGAGAATAAAGACAAAAACTATCAGAACCTATGGGACACAACAAAAGCAGTACAGAGAGAAAAATTTATAATTTTGCAAGCACACATCAGGAAGGAAGAAGGGGCCTACCTAAATATCTTAATGGTGCAGCTCATAGAATTAGAAAGTACTCAACAAAAGGAACCAAAAAAGGGAGACAGAAGGAAATAACAAATCTGAGAGCAGAAATCATCAAAGTGGAAACCTAAAAGACAATCCAGAAGATAAACAAAAGCAGAAGTTGGTTCTTCGAAAAAATAAACAAGATTGATAGACCATTAGCAAAACTAACAAAGAAAAGAGAGACAAACTTGATAATTCATATTAGAAATGAAAAGGGGGAGATCACTACCGATATTGCAGAGACTCAAAGGGTAATCAGAAACTACTTTGAAAAACTCTATGCCACTAAAAATGAGAACCTGGAAGAAATGGATAAATTATTGGACTCATAACCTTCCACGGTTGATTAAATAGGATGTAGCATATATAAGCACCCCCATCATTATTGATGAAATTAAAAAGGTAATCAAATATTTGCCCAAAAACAAAAGCTCAGGCCCAGGTGCATTCACTAATGAATACTTTCAAACCTTTCAAGAAGAACTACTACCAATCCTGGCAAGACGCTTTCATGAAATCAAAAAAAAAAAAGAAACACTTCCAACTATTTTTTATGAAGACAACATCACCTTATACCTAAACCAGTCAGAGATGCTACCAAAAAAGAAAATTACAGACCAATATCCCTGATGAACACAGATGCAAAGATCCTCAACAAAATCCTGGCAAATAGGATTCAATGCCTCATCAAGAAGATCATTCATTATGGTCAAGTAGGTTTTATCCCCGGAATGCAAGGATGGTTTAACATCCTAATCTATCAACATAATACACAACATCAACAACAAGAAAAATAAAATCCACATGAGCATATCAATAGACGCAGTGAAAGCATTTGATAAGGTCTAACACGCATTCTTGATCAAAATTCTCAGCAAAATGGGAATTAAAGGAACATTTCTCAATATAGTGAAGGCCATATACCACAAGTCAGTGGCAAATAACCTCAGCGGGGAAAAACTAAAAGCCTTCCCTCTTAATTCTGATATGAGACAAGGCTGTCCTCTCTCACAACTCCTATTCAACATAGCACTGGAGGTACTTGCTATAGCCATTAGGCAAGAAAAATATATTAAGAGAATCCAGATAGAAAAGGAAGAAGTCAAGCTCTCACTGTTTGCAGAAGACATGATACTCTACTTAGAAAACCCTAAAAGACTCTACAAAAGAGCTTCCAGAAACAATAGACTTATATATCAAGGTGGCAGGCTACAAAATTAACACATAAAAATCATTGGCCTTTCTATACATCAATAATAATAGAGAAGAAATGGACATTAAGTAAACAATCCCATTTACATTAGTGCCACACAAATTCAAATATCTTGGAGTCAACTTGACTAAAGATGTGAAGGACCTATACAAGCATAACCTAAAACTCTGCTCCAAGAATTAAGAGAGGACACACAAAAATGGAAACGTATACCCTGTTCATGGATTGGCAGGATTAACATAATCAAAATTGCAATAGTCCCCACAGCATTGTACACATTTAATGTGATACCTTTAAAGATACCCATGACATTCTTCAAAGAAGTTGATCAAGCACTTTTGAAATTTATTTGGAACAATAAACACCCCCGAATAGCTAAAGCAATCATTGGGAAAAAGAATATGGGAGGCATTACTTCCCCCAACTTTAAACCGTATTACACAGCAATAGTTATCAAAGCATCATGGTATTGGAATAAAGACAGACCTCATATCAGTGGAATAGGCTTGAATACTCAGAGAATGTTCTCCAGACATACAATCATCTAATCTTTGATAAAGGAGCAAGAAATCCTAAATAGAGCAAAGAAAGCCTCTTTAACAAATGGTGTTAGCACAACTGGCTTGCCACTTGAAAAAAGGCGAACTTAGACCCCCAGCTAACCTCACGTATGAAGGTAAAATTCATATGGATTAAAGACCTCGATATCAGACCTGATACCATTAGGTATATATAACAACATGTAGGTAAAGCAGTCCATGACATTAAGACTAAAGGCATCTTCAAGGAGGAATCTGCACTCTCCAAATAAGTGAAAGCAGAGATTAATGGATGGGAATATAGAAAGCTGAGAAGCTTCTGCACCTCAAAGGAAGTAGTGCCCAGGATCAAGAGCCCCCCACTGAGTGGGAGAAACTATTCACCCAATACCCAACAGATAAGGGGCTAATCTCCAAAATATGCAAGGCACTGACAGACTTTACAAGAAAAAACATCTAATCCCATCAAAAATTGTGGAGAAGAAATGGACAAACACTTTGACAAAGAAGAAATACAAATGGCCAAAAGGCACGTGAAAAAATGCTCCACATCACTAATCATCAGGGAGATGCAAATCAAAACAACTATGAGGTACCTCCTCACACTGCAGTGTTTGGCACATATCACAACGAATGAGAACAAGCAGTGTTGGGGGGAAGCGTAGAGAAAGGAAATCTTATCCACTGCTGGTGGGAATGCCGTCTAGTTCAACCTTTCTGGAAAGCAATATGGAGATTCCTCCAAAAACTGGAAATTGAGCTCACATTTGATCCACCTATAGCACTCCTAGGAATATACCCTAGGAACACAAAAACACAATACAAAAATTCCTTCCCTATACCTATATTTATCACAGCACTATTTACCATAGCAAGACTCTGGAAACAACCAAGATGCCCTTCAACAGACGAATGGCTAAAGAAACTGTGGAACATATACACAGCGGAATATTATGCAGCCATCAGGAGAGATGAAGTCATAAAATTTTCCTATACATAGATGTATATGGAATCTATTATGTTGAGTGAAAAATAGTCAGAGAGAGAATGACTCAGTATGGTCTCACTCATCCATGGATTTTAAAAAACTGAAAGACATTCTTGCAGTAATTTTCAGAGACAAAAGAGAGGAGGGCTGGAAGTTACAGCCCACTTTATGAACTGCACCAGAAAGAGTGATGAGTTTAATTAGAGAAATAACTACTTTGCTAACTATCCTAGCAATGAGAATGTATGAGGGAAATAGAAAGCCTGTCTAGAGTAGGGGCGGGGTGGAGAGGAGGGATATTTGTAACATTGGTGGTGGGAATGTTGCACTGGTGATGGGGGGGTGTTCTCTTATATGTCTTAAATCCAACCACAATCATGTTTGTAACCAAGGTGTTTAAATAAAAATATTATTAAATAAAGCATCTTTACCATATGGGCTGATTTCAGCATTTCTCACTAACTGGAATGAAGGTGAGATTTGGACCTCTCCAGATTTTCATAGTATTACTAAGACTTGCCTGAGTGTCTTCAATATATGAAGTGGAAAATGTGGATCTCTAAAGAACCTAAAACAATGGTTCACACTTTAGTTTGTTCTGGAAGGATGATTTCCAAAATTTAGTTGTCTTATTAAAATTTGGTAGTGTAGGCCCCCACAAGCAGGTGACTTTACTCCATGCTGTTTTAAACTGATCCTTGAGATTGCACTGAGTAATTGGGAGAAGATTGATCAGATACAGAATTTAAGGGTAGCTTTATAAATATTTTTCAGGCCACTTCAAAGCCATGTGCTGACTTTTTGGGCAAAGGTATAGATGCCATTAAAAGAAAAGTTAGAGACAAGAAAGTATCTGATGAAAATGTTAGCTTTTGAGAATTCCAATGATCAATACCAAGGGATCTTGTAGCCTCTTAGAGAAATAGTGGATGTGATTTATACAGGCTTGTTGATATGTTGGGTTGATTGAACTAAAGCAAGTGTGAATGCTTTGGCAGTTTATTTATTATGGAGGAAATCTCGGGAGAACAAAGATAGGTTAGAGTATTTTGAACCTCATTTTAAATTCCGCCAATTCCAGAAAAGGAAGTGGAATCTATTCTGCCTCTCAGAGAAACTCTTCAAAGAGTTTTGGCTAACATATCAGGAGAAAACTCCTCCCATATCCTGCTAGAATAAGTTGGGATTTCTTTAGAAAGACACATTTTGTAAACTCTACAATAATCCATTCTTCCCCCATATCTAATGCCCCTGTGTTTTATATTTATGACTTATCATCCGGAAAAGGCATATCATTCTGCCTTCACTGACCAGAACAGTGTCTACAAATTACAAGTTTGCTCAACAAGGGGAACATACAATGTTGATTAAATTACTCTTTCATGTCACGGGTCCATTCAACTTAGTGAATGAGTTAGCTTATATGCTTGGTATTTTCCCTGGAATTGTCAATGCCTCTCTAGTTGCCCATAACTATGTGGTTCAGAATTTGCTTTAGAAATTGCAAGCTCTTTTCCAAAAGTTCTTTGAGCCTATTTCATTACTCACATTCAAGCTCATTCTGGCTTCCAGGAATGATGGCTCAAAAAAATGAAATAGCTAATTTTCCCGTGTTGACCTTACCTTTAGAAGAACATCAAACCCTAAATAGAAATGCCCTCCATCTTCATGTGCATTATTGCATCCCATGGAGACAAACCAGACATAATATTGAATGTAAAACTTGTGCTCCTTTGAATGAAGTATCACATGTAGCTGGAGCAAACCCCTCAAATATGCAGACAAATAAATTATGGAAAGTGGATGATTAGCATGTTAACTTCTTTACTACTGAAGAAGCTCTGTATTCATGTGTTATTTTAATGTGGGCCATACCATAGACTTTTTTTGTGGGGTCACACCCTGTGGCACTCAGGAATTACTTATAGCTCTAAGATCAGAAATTGCTCCTGGCATGTTTGGGGAACAATATGGGATGCCAGGATTCAAACCATTGTCCTTCTGCATGCAAGGCAATTGACCTACCTTTATGCTATCTCTCTGGTCCCACTATAGACTTTTGAAAGAGTGAAGGCTAATTGCTCCTTCTTACTACAATGTTTTTCTGTCATGAGCATCCCCCAGATCATCAAAACTGAAAATAGCCTCTTCTATACTATTAAAATATTTCAATCATTTTTCAAAGAATTGCACATCAAATAGATCACTGGAATCCTGTACAATCCTCAGGGACAATGCATAGTTGAACAAGCTCACAAAACCTGCAAACTTAATTGATAAAAAACATAATAAAGGAATGCTATTGACACTATTTTCACTAAATTTCTCGAGTTACCCAAGGAAAGCCCAGACATTTCCAGAATGACACTTTCAAAAGAATGCACAGGCTCAAAAACAATTAATTAACTTGTTTGGGTAAAAAAATGATAGCAAATGCATAACTGGGAATCTATTTATTTGAGGAAAACGATATGTTTAAGTTTCCACAGATGGAAAACCTGCCAAGAAACTCTAAGTCCCACTATGCCTTGTTAGAAGCAGAATTATCACAAATGATGAAACCCAGACACAGGTGTCTGCTAAGGAACCCCCCAAAACAAAGTGATCCTTTTTCTCCTAGATCTGACACAGACTACTTAGGAGAAAATTAAACCAGCAGCAACACCAACAGATAACCAGGACAAAAATGTGACATATCACACTAAGACAATGGTTAGAAAGATTTGTTGTTTTCAGATTCAGATAGTTATGTATATGAGGGAACTGGTCTGGCTTTCACTGGACTTCATAATCTAGAAAGCACTGTTATATGAACTCAACATTATAATGCCAATGTAATGTTCCATGTTTGGTGGACTATTTTAACAAAAACCTTTATGAGAATGATCTTAACAGGATAAATCCCTTAGTATATAAATGCAAAGTGGTGTAAGAATTTGGAAAAAAGTATGAAAACTCTGTGTGTGGGACAGCACAGGCACATCAGCCCAAAAGTCTTTAAGATAACTATTGGTAGCCACTACCACAAGCCCATGGAAAAGATTATACTCAATAGAGATAAACTAAAAGTCATTCCTCTAAAATATGGTACAAGAAAAGGCTGTCCCCTCTCACCACTCCTATTTGTCAAAGTACTAGAAGTACTTGCCATAGCAATTAGGCAAAATGAAGATATCAATGACATCCAGATAGGAAAGAAAGAATTTATTCTGTTACTATTTTCAGATGACATGATACTATAGAGAATCATGAAGACTACCAAAAAGCTTCTGAAAATAATAGATTCATATAGAAAACTGTCAGGCTACAAAATTTTAAGCAAAAATCAATGCTTTCTTATACACAAATATTGATAGAGAATAAATTGACATCAAAAAACAATCCCATTCACAATAGTATCATAGAAACTCAAATACGTTGGAGTAAACTTAACTATAGAGATGATGAACCTATGAGCATGTAACTACAATACACTGCTTCAGGGTATAAAAGTGGACACAGGGAAATGAAAACATATAGCCCTTTCTTGTAGGGGGAGGATTAACGTCATTAAAATTGTATACTATGCAAAGCATTATACATATTTAGTGCAATCTCTCTAAGAATACCATGACATTCTTCAAAGATGTATAACAAACATTCCTAAAGTACATTTGAAATGATAAACTATTGTGCATATACATAATGGAGAGCTACGCAGCTGTCAGAAAAAAATTAAGTCATGAAATTTATCTATACATGGATGGATAGGGAAACTATTATACCAAGTAAAAGAAAATCGAGGGAGAGAGACAGATACAGAATAGTCACACTCATCTGTGAGATTTAAAAAAATAAAAGACAGTATGGTAATAAGATACAGAGACAATAGAAATGAAGACCAGTAGTACCAGCATACAACATACAGTTTACTAAAAAGAGTGGTGAATACAGTTAGAAAAATAAATACACTAACAACTATCAAACAATGATAGTGATATAGAGAAATAGAATGCCTGTCTGAAATACATGCATGGGGTGGGGGAGGAGGGAGATAAAGGGAATTGGTGGCTGGAAGTTTGCACTGGTGAGGGGGAGTGAACATTTTATTACAGAATTCCAACTACAAATGTTTGTAGCAAGGTGCTTAAAGATATTACTATTAAAAATAAAATAAATAACTGCAAAAAGTAAAGAATGTAATTTCTCTCCCTTTTGTAGATGTCTATAATAAAGTTCTAATATTTTACCCAGAGAAACCTTTGAAGAAAGGATTTTTGATGCTATAGACTTCTATTACAATGCTAACTATAAGAATGTTTTAGTAACTTAATTTTAAACTGATATGTATGCTATAATTTGTTAATATTTTTTCACAGAGGTCCATAAATTAGTTGGATACCTAAATACACATAGAGTGTTATATACTCCAAAGTCTTATTACAGTGCTCATTATAAAAATGTCTTGACAAATTATCAATGTCTTAAATAAACTAATGATTTTCAATTTGATCCTGCCTGAAAAAGTGCTCTAATATTTTTGTCTACAGATATACTGAAGAAAGTACGTGGATGCTATAGATTCTTAATTCAGTGCTCATTATGATAATGCTTTTTCAACCTATATTACATTTAAGTATGTTTAAAATTGTATACTAATGTTTTGTTCACAGTTTCGTACAGGAGAGGGACCTGGATGCTCTAGAACCATAATACAATGTTACATAATCTAGACTATTGTTTCAGTGCTCTATCCAATTCTTTAAATCAAATTCTGAAAAAATGTTTTATTGTTATGCTAAAAACATATTTGGAAAAAACATTGTTTTGAGACTATATGCACTAGCTAATCTATGATGCTTTTACAGACAAATCTTCAACAGCACTGATTCTTAGGAATTAGATTATCTCTCCACCTTACTTGACAGCTTTATAATTTTGAAGTACCTTGACCCATTTTAGATGGTTCAGTTTTACATCTGTAACCACTGATCAATCTACATTGTCTGTGTGTAGTGGCCACTTTTATAATAGTCTAATGTACTTTTGTACTGTACATTATGTCTACCTATGTTTTACATAGCCCCTCTACACTCACCCTCCCAGGCTTACCACTCTACAAATTATTTTCTATTATTTCCTCATTCTCTCACTCCAGATTTGTTGTCCTCTATATTTAACCATTTTATCCCTACAGCTCTATACCGCATAGAACCCAGAGCACCTCCTCACACCCATCCTTTCCAACTCTTATCTTTGTAGATTTCTGTCCATACCAAATTCTGCTTTTGAGTTGATTCAATTGAGCTTTTGATTCAGCTCAAAGACATATCTTGACCCATTTCAGCCAGCTGCCTCTCAGACTGCTACAGGATCACTTTCCTTGCTGAATGTGTGTTAAGGATTATATCCCTATCAAACTCATTCTAAGGATATAAATGGAATATGTATATTTTAGGTGTATTTATTCACTGTGTATATATTTTACGTGTAGTTCTTTATTGGGATGAACTTTTGTGAAGTAGTACCCATTGAGTGTTCCACAGACCCCAATGTAGAAAGGGAAATCCCGTATCTCCTATTTGGAGAGAATAAGAGATGCCAGCCCAGTTGAAGTTCTCCACAATAAGTAACCCACACAAATATGAATGTTATATTAGGCAAGAAAACTCACACCACAAGCTGTTCACCCACAAGCCACTCATTCCACCAGGTGGAACCACAGTCCCAGATGAAAGTTCAGCTCATCAGCCTTTCTGTCTCCCCTTTATTCAGCTCCAAACCAAAACCCCTTACCCAGGGGGAGGGGAAAACTGGGGAAAAAAGCAGTGAGAACACAAACACAGAAGAGAACTATTTTTTAACGTTTAAAATTTTTTTACTTTTAATTATGAGAACAAAGATGCAAAGAAAGAGGACAAGGTAAAGTTACAATGGAAGGACAATCATACATAAACAGAATTTTCAGAAGAAGTCTCCTTTCTGATACCTTAACTTTGAACTTTCGGCCAAAAAGCATTAAGAAAAATAAAACAGAACCCATGTAAAATTACTTTGTCCCTCAAGTCCCCAGACTGTAATACATTATAATATTTCTTAGCAGCATACAAAGCAATCTAAAGTCATAAAACTTATGTATCTCCTTAAACATTAAAGGCATAGTATTTTTACATTTCCATGCACATGCATATTTGTTTAAGTTAACCTCAAAAGTTTAAGTGGGTTTTTTTTTGGATTAGAGTCAAAGGAGCACAGTAAAAATGGTGTTAGAGTGGCAATTATTGTTTGCATAGGCCCACCAAAATATGAGGGACATGGAAAGGAAAAGCCTAAATACAAGGAGACCTTACCCCTGAAGTTTCCTGGTATAAGACCAACTCTAGGCTCCAGGCAAACTAGTTTGTCCAATCCAGGTCATTGTCTGTAGTGCTAACACATTTTTATTTTTTACACAGTCTGTGTTGTTGGTATCATGTTTCTGTTTTAAAGATCTGGAATATTCATATCCTATATTAAAGTCAGGATGTGGAGCGTCCTCTAGTTTCACCTCACAATTAAAGGACAATGCAGAGAGCCATATCCTGTAAGCAGGTCATTGTTGTTGTCAAGTCTTCTTAGTGTTAAGGTAAGTCTCTTTTGAGCAGGTCGATGTCAGAGGCAGTAGGGTCTTCCCTGTTATAGGATTGTTTCCAGGTGATGTTATAAAAAACCTTGGAAGTTTTGTAGATTGCTTTCCTGTTTCAGGGGTGAATGGAGAATGCCCATTCTTCTGAGGCCTGTGCCAGGTCATTATGTCAATATTCAGGGTGTAAGGTCCCATTGCACTACAATATTTGTGTGTTCCAATCTCTATTAGATAAGATCTTATTTGTATGTATAGTATCTTCCCATTTTAATGTTTCTATGCAAACAAGAAACAATGCCACGTGGTATTATCAGTGCATATGGAGGCCATAAGAACAAGTCCAACAATACCCATGACATGGTTCAATCATAAGCATTAAACTGAGGAATTCTTTCACCAAAATTCCTTATTGAACAGCTCACAAAGGAAAGAAAAGATAAAAGTGGGTAGAATAGTCACTGTATAAGAGAATATTTAGTAAGAGATATAGCTGTCAAAGAAAAAAACATAAAATATTCAAAAGACATACGTGTCCATTTTATGTCTTTTGAAATAGTTGGGGGTTGTGAAATCCAATGCATGGCTTTGGTTTGTGATTAGGATTCTGCAATACTGAAGTTAAAAAGAGTAATGTGTGGTACTGATGGTTGGGGGGGTGAGAGAGTTAGGAAGTAAAAATGAGCTTTGTAGGGGTGTGCAAAAGGGCAGAATACGAAATGGACATTCTGCATACACAAAACATAACTTAAGGATAAGAATTTTTGGACAATATTAAAAATGGTATTTCGCCTGTGAGCTTTTGAAAATGAATATCAGTAAGAAAAAACACCATCTTCCCATTTTAATGTTTCTATGCAAACAAGAAACAATGCCACGTGGTATTATCAGTGCATATGGAGGCCATAAGAACAAGTCCAACAATACCCATGACATGGTTCAATCATAAGCATTAAACTGAAGAATTCTTTCACCAAAATTCCTTATTGAACAGCTCACAAAGGAAAGAAAAGATAAAAGTGGGTAGAATAGTCACTGTATAAGAGAATATTTAGTAAGAGATATAGCTGTCAAAGAAAAAAAACATAAAATATTCAAAAGACATACGTGTCCATTTTATGTCTTTTGAAATAGTTGGGGGTTGTGAAATCCAATGCATGGCTTTGGTTTGTGATTAGGATTCTGCAATACTGAAGTTAAAAAGAGTAATGTGTGGTACTGATGGTTGGGGGGGTGAGAGAGTTAGGAAGTAAAAATGAGCTTTGTAGGGGTGTGCAAAAGGGCAGAATACAAAATGGACATTCTGCATACACAAAACATAACTTAAGGATAAGAATTTTTGGACAATATTAAAAATGGTATTTCGCCTGTGAGCTTTTGAAAATGAATATCAGTAAGAAAAAACACCATGTAGGGGGCCTAGTATGCATATGGGAATTTTCAGTCTAGTGCCCTCAACATGCCAGTGGAAGAGGAAGAGAAGTCGTGGCATGTGGGGTCTCTGAGCCCAGCTCTTGCCTCTGCAGTTTGTGTATGCATAGAGCAGGAGTTTTCCTCCACCTCCCTCCCCCCGGGGCCCAGGTTACCAGGTGTGGCCCTGAAGGCCATTCTGGCGTGGGGGGATCTAATCCCCTGGATTAAATTGTCAAATCTAGGGGGTCTTTAGCTAGCTGTCTAGCCCACTGCCCCCAAAATACCAGTGGAAGAGGCGAAGTCCTGGCATGTGGGGTCTCCTGAGTCCAACTGCAGCCTCCCTCTTCAGTTTGAAAATGCATCGGGGCGGAGTTTTCCTCCACCTCCCTCCCCCCAGGGCCCAGTTTACCAGGTCAGGCCGTGAAGGCCATTCTGGCGTGGGGGGATCTAGTCCCCTGGACTAAGTGGTCAGTCCAGGGGGTCTTTGGCTAGCTGTCCAGCCCAGTGCCCCCAACATACCAGTGGAAGAGGAAGAGAAGTCCTGGGGTCTCTGAGCCCAGAGAAGAGAACTATTTCAAAGTTCTATATTTAAATCACACTTTCGACTTGTATAGTAGAAAATATTAGGAGATATGTGTATTTACAGTGAACTGAGTTGTTAGGAGACCCATGTAGCAGGGATTGTGTAGCATGTTATTAATTCTCCTTAGACCCCCAATAGTACCCTGTGGCATTTATTTTTAGTCCTTTTTGCATGGCCCCAATAAAATGGGAAAATTTAGGTAAGAGAGAATTTCTATTTCTATCTTTTAGGGATAAGGATTCCAAAATTTATATCTTGCAGGGGGAGTTTCCACACCGAATATTTGTCATGATAATTTGGGCATCAGTTCCTCAGAAATAGGCAATACACCCTGAAACTTAGCCCCATCATAGGAACTGGCATGAGCTTTTGCACCACAACAGGCTACAACAAACAATCAGGACAGACTTTTCTGCTGTCCTGGTTCTGACTTGCACCAGGGTGGGCTTCTGTGCCAACCTGATGATGACTTGGGAACAGCAATGACTTGCAAACAGGATGTTTCATTACATGCAACCTGATGGAATGATGAAACCAGGATATGCTTTGTGGTGCCTGACAACAAAAAATGACCTGTGAAAAACCAAAGATATCTAATTACAGAAAGCTGACTGACAGCCACTATGAGAAAAACTTCTTGGGACCTGGAAGAAAGAACCTGGAGTTAGACAATTTAGACTGCCTAAAGATTATATTACCAGATGATTCATGGGTAGGGCAATCTGCTCTTAATCTAAAATTTTCTATTATTTTCCCCAAATTTTATTGTGCCAATGCAAAATACAGTCATATTTTGTGCCTCTAGATAAATGTCCCAGACTTTCTCAGAGAAGTTTGGAACATTTTTTATTCTGGTTTAACTCATATTCATGCTACTTTGTTTGTTTCAGAGGTTACTCCTGGCTATGTACTCAAAAACTGCTCCTGGTTCAGGGGACCATATGGGATGCTGGGGATCAAACCCAGGTCCATCCTGGACAGCTGTGTGCAAGGCAAACTCTCTACTGCTGTGCTGTCACTCAGGCCACAGGTTCCTGCATTTTAATTTAAACACTAAGAGAGAATTTTTAGAGTAACCAATTTTACCCTAATCAAGATGACTTTTTTGCAATCTCACTTGAGCATGAGGAACCTCTGGATTGTTCCTCTACTCCTACATGTTCTTCACCCATAGGAGTGGTCCTACCCTTCTTGCTGCAGGTCAGTGTGATTTCAATGAATCCACTTCAAGAAGAATGGGTTGCACAGATGGTGAAATATGAAAAATGATGAGAGCACACAGGATATGTGTATGGAGAACAGTGTTTTTAGTTTAAATTTATAAACTAAGGGTTTTTATAAGGGGTACAACACTAGTCACAGGTGTAAAAAGAATGGTCATATTTTTCTTTGTAAAGAACAATAGAAACGTAATGTCTGATCTTAAAAACAGTACACATTTATTTAGGTGGTTTGTAATCTTAGAATAGAATATATTCAGTTAGGAGACCAGAGGATAAAAAAAAGGCAAACTTTTACATTTCAAAGTAATTCCTTTTCGGCCTAGCCCTAAGTGTCATACTGATGTAAATTAAGAGACTAGCAAGAAGCCAGGTTTCCTATAACAAATTTCCTTTACCTAAGAAAACACGTTTCTAACTTAGGGGCTAAGACTATCTTTCTTGAGAAATTGAACAGCCCATTTCTCAAAGAAGAAATACAAACTACCAAAAAGACACATGAAAAAGTGCTCCACATCACAAATCATCAGGGAGATGCAAATCAAAACAACAATGAGGTACCATTTCACACCACAGAGACTGGCACATATCACAAAGAACAAGAACAATCCATGCTGGAGGGGATGTGGGGAGAAAGGAACTCTCATTCAGTGCTGGTGGGAATGCCGTCTAGTCCAGTTCTTATGGAAAACAATATGAATATTTCTCAAAAAAAACCCTGGAAATTGAGCTCTCATTTGATCTGGCTATACCACTCCTAGGGATATACCCTAGGAACACAAAAATGCAATTCAAAAATTCCTTCCTCACACATATATTCATGGCAGCACTATTTACAATAGCCAGACTCTGGAAACAACCAAGATGCCCTTCAACAGATGAATGGCTAATGAAACTTGTGGTACATATACACAATGGAATATTATGCAGCCGTCAGGAGAGATGAAGTCATGAAATTTTCCTATACATGAATGGACATGGAATCTATTATGCTGAATGAAATAAGTCAGAGGGAGGGAAATAGACACAGACTAGTTTCACTCATCTATGGCTTTTAGGAAAAATCAAAGACGGGCCCGGAGAGATAGCACAGCGGCGTTTGCCTTGCAAGCAGCCGATCCAGGACCAAAGGTGGTCGGTTCAAGTCCTGGTGTCCCACATGGTCCCCCGTGCCTGCCAGGAGCTATTTCTGAGCAGACAGCCAGGAGTAACCCCTGAGCAACGCCAGGTGTGGCCCAAAAACCAAAAAAAAAAGACATTTTTATAATAATTCTCAGAGACAATAGAGATGAGGGCTGGAAGGTCCAGCTCACAATAGGAAGCTCACCACAGAGTTATGAATGCAATTAGAGAAATAACTATACTGACAACTATCATAACAATGTGAATGAATGAGGGAAGTAGAAAATCTGTCTCAAATACATGCAGGGGAGGGGGTAGGGACTGAAACCCAACTACAATCATG
Source organism: Suncus etruscus (assembly GCF_024139225.1). Lineage (NCBI taxonomy): Eukaryota > Metazoa > Chordata > Mammalia > Eulipotyphla > Soricidae > Suncus > Suncus etruscus. The sequence goes on along the minus strand of NC_064868.1, from coordinate 60,189,558 downwards.
TTTGTAATCAGAGTTTAAATAAAGATATAAAAAATAATTAAAATGTAGCTGCCACTTTGTTCCATGTTCTAGATTACTTTTTTCATATGCTTCTCTGTTAAAAAAAAAAACAACTAAAAACAACAAAAAAGAACATCTCATTCAATTATACACAGTGAGAGGGACTATTGATGAGAGATCTCTCAGGAATCTTCCAGTCAGTCACACTTGAGAGAAAAGAATTCTCAATGGTCAGTATTTTCTGCCCATATGGCAGTATTTTCTCAAAAAAAAAATTATCAGCTACCCATGCTAAGGTTATGAACATTCTAGCGGGTCTTCTGATGAACTTCCTCTGGAAATATTAAGATTCCTACAATGTTAATGCTGTGACACCTTCCCAATAAAGACCACTGGTCAGAGAGATTTCCCCCACATGCTTCACAGCTTGCCTGTCTGCTAGCTCATTCTGCTTGCAGCTCCCTTATGGTGGAAGGTCCTGAACCAGTTTTATCTCCCTAACTTGGTGTGGATTATTTCCTTTGTCACTGTTGCTTCCAGCACTGTGTCTCTAAATATCTCTGAAATTAGGGTGTGAGGATTACTCTTCAGGTATTTTTACTTAAATTCTCTGGGATTGGGGTGTGATAATTTTTCTTCATGTCTAGTTTACTTACGTTTACTTAATGTGCATTTGAAAATAATTTTGAATTGTGCTGATCAGTCTTTTTTTTTTAATGCATAATTTTTTTTTATTTAAACACCTTGATTACATACATGATTGTGTTTGGGTTTCAGTCATAAAAGGAACACCACCCATCACCAGTGCAACATTCCCATCACCCAAGTCCCAAATCTCCGTCCTCCCCACCCAACCCCCGCCTGTACCCTAAACAGGCTCTACATTTCCCTCATACATTCTCAATATTAGGACAGTTCAAAATGTAGTTATTTCTCTAACTAAACTCATCACTCTTTGTGGTGAGCTTCCTGAGGTGAGCTGGAACTTCCAGCTCTTTTCTCTTTTGTGTCTGAAAATTATTATTACAAGGGTGTCTTTCATTTTTCTTAAAACCCATAGATGAGTGAGACCATTTTGCGTTTTTCTCTCTCTCTCTGACTTATTTCACTCAGCATAATAGATTCCATGTACATCCATGTATAGGAAAATTTCATGACTTCATCTCTCCTGACAGCTGCATAATATTCCATTGTGTATATGTACCACAGTTTCTTTAGCCATTCGTCTGTTGAAGGGCATCTTGGTTGTTTCCAGAGTCTTGCTATGGTAAATAGAGCTGCAATGAATATAGGTGTAAGGAAGGGGTTTTTGTATTGTATTTTTGTGTTCCTAGGGTATATTCCTAGGAGTGGTATAGCTGGATCGTATGGGAGCTCGATTTCCAGTTTTTGGAGGAATCTCCATATCGCTTTCCATAAAGGTTGAACTAGACAGCATTCCCACCAGCAGTGGATAAGAGTTCCTTTCTCTCCACATCCCCGCCAACACTGTTTATTCTCATTCTTTGTGATGTGTGCCATTCTCTGGGGTGTGAGGTGGTATCTCATCGTTGTTTTGATTTGCATCTCCCTGATGATTAGTGATGTGGAACATTTTTTCATGTGTCTTTTGGCCATGCGTATTTCTTCTTTGTCAAAGTGTCTGTTCATTTCTTCTCCCCATTTTTTGATGGGGTTAGATGTTTTTTTCTTGTAAAGTTCTGTCAGTGCCTTGTATATTTTGGAGATTAGCCCCTTATCTGATGGGTATTGGGTGAATAGTTTCTCCCACTCAGTGGGTGGCTCTTGTATCCTGGGCACTATTTCCTTTGAGGTGCAGAAGCTTCTCAGCTTAATATATTCCCATCTGTTAATCTCTGCTTTCACTTGCTTGGAGAGTGCAGTTTCCTCCTTGAAGATGCCTGTAATGTCCTGTAGTGTTTTGCCTATGTGCTGTTCTATATATCTTATGGTTTGGGGGCTGATATCGAGGTCTTTAATCCATTTGGATTTTACCATTGTACATTATGTTAGCTGGGGGTCTAAGTTTAATTTTTTGCAAGTGGCTATCCAATTGTGCCAACACCACTTGTTGAAGAGGCTTTCCCTGCTCCATTTAGGATTTCCTGCTCCTTTATCAAAAATTAGATGGTTGTATCTCTGGGGAACATTTTCTGAGTATTCAAGCCTATTCCACTGATCTGAGGACCTATCCTTATTCCAATACCATGCTGTTTTGATAACTGTTGCTTTGTAGTACAGTTTAAAGTTGGGAAAAGTAATTCCTCCCATATTCTTTTTCCCAATGATTGCTTTAGCTATTCGAGGGTGTTTATTGTTCCAAATGAATTTCAAAAGTGTCTGATCCACTTCTTTGAAGAATGTCATGGGTATCTTTAGAGGGATGGCATTAAATCTGTATAATGCCTTGGGGAGTATTGACATTTTGATGATGTTAATCCTGCCAATCCATGAGCAGGGTATGTGTTTCCATTTCCGTGTGTCCTCTCTTATTTCTTGGAGCAGAGTTTTATAGTTTTCTTTGTATAGGTCCTTCACATATTTAGTCAAGTTGATTCCAAGATATTTGAGTTTGTGTGGTACTATTGTGAATGGGGTTGTTTTCTTAATGTCCATTTCATCCTTATTACTATTGGTATATAGAAAGGCCATTGATTTTTGTGTGTTAATTTTGTAGCCTGCCACCTTGCTATATGAGTCTATTGTTTCTAGAAGCTTTTTGATAAAGTCTTTAGGGTATTCTAAGTAGAGTATCATGTCATCTGCAAACAGTGAGAGCTTGACTTCTTCCTTTCCTATCTGGATTCCTTTGATATCCTTTTCTTGCCTAATCGCTATAGCAAGTACTTCCAGTGCTATGTTGAATAGGAGTGGTGAGAGAGGACAGCCTTGTCTTGTGCCAGAATTTAGAGGGAAGGCTTTCAGTTTTTCTCCATTGAGGATAATATTTGCCACTGGCTTGTGATAGATGGCTTCAACTAGATTGAGAAAGGTTCCCTCCATTCCCATCTTGCTGAGAGTTTTGATCAAGAATGGGTGTTGGACCTTATCAAATGCTTTCTCTGCATCTATTGATATGATCATGTGGTTTTTATTTTTCTTGTTATTGATGTTGTGTATTATGTTGATAGATTTACGGATGTTAAACCAGCCTTGCATTCCTGGGATGAAACCTACTTGATCGTAGTGGATGATCTTCTTAACGAGGCATTGAATCCTATTTGCCAGGATTTTGTTGAGGATCTTTGCATCTGCATTCATCAGTGATATTGGTCTGTAATTTTCTTTTTTGGTAGCGTCTCTGTCTGGTTTAGGTATCAAGGTGATGTTGGCTTCATAAAAGCTATTTGGAAGTGTTTCTGTTTGTTCAATTTCATGAAAGAGTCTTGCCAAGATTGGCAGTAGTTCCTCTTAGAAAGTTTGATAGAATTCATTAGTGAATCCATCTGGACCTGGGCTTTTGTTTTTCGGCAGACATTTGATTACTGTTTTAATTTCATCAATGGTGATGGGGGTGTTTAGATATGCTACATCCTCTTCCTTCAACCGTGGAAGATTATAAGAGTCCAAGAATTTATCCATTTCTTCCAGGTTCTCATTTTTAGTGGCGTAGAGTTTTTCAAAGTAGTTTCTGATTACCCTTTGAATCTCTGTCATATCAGTAGTGATCTCTCCTTTTTCATTCCTGATACGAGTTATCAAGTTTCTCTCTCTCTCTTTCTTTGTTAGGTTTGCCAGTGGTCTATCAATCTTGTTTATTTTTTCAAAGAACCAACTTCTGCTTTCGTTGATCTTTCGGATTGTTTTTTGAGTTTCCACTTCGTTGATTTCTGCTCTCAGCTTTGTTATTTCCTTCTGTCTTCCTATTCTTGGGTCCTTTTGTTGAGCATTTTCTAGTTCTATTAGCTGTGTCATTAAGCTACTCAGGTAAGCTCCTTCTTCCTTCCTGATGTGTGCTTGCAAAGCTATAAATTTTCCTCTCAGTACTGCTTTTGCTGTGTCCCATAGGTTCTGAGAGTTTGTGTCTTTATTGTCATTTGTTTCCAGGAACCTTTTTATTTCCTCCTTGATTTCATCTCGGACCCACTGGTTATTGAGCATGAGGCTGTTTAACTTCCAGGTGTTAAAGTGTTTCTTCTGAGTCCCTTTGGAGTTCACAAATAATTTCAGAGCCTTGTGGTCAGCGAAGGTAGTCTGCAAAATTTCTATTCTCTTGATCTTATGGAGGTATGTTTTATGTGCCAGCATGTAGTCTATCCTGGAGAATGTCCCATGTACATTGGAGAAGAATGTGTATCCAGGTTTCTGGGGATGGAGTGTCCTATATATATCCACTAGGTCTCTTTCTTCCATTTCTCTCCTCAGGTCTAGTATATTCTTGTTGGGTTTCAGTCTGGTTGACCTGTCCAGGTTTGACAAGGCCGTGTTAAGGTCCCCCACAATTATTGTGTTGTTGTTGATATTATTTTTCAGATTTGTCAACAGTTGTATTAAATATTTTGCTGGCCCCTCATTCGGTGCATATATGTTTAGGAGAGTGAATTCTTCCTGCTCTACGTACCCCTTGATTAATATAAAATGTCCGTCTTTGTCCCTTACAACCTTTCTGAGTATAAAGTTTGCATTATCTGATATTAGTATGGCCACTCCAGCTTTTTTATGGGTGTTGTTTGCTTGGATAACTTTTCTCCAGCCTTTTATTTTGAGTCTATGTTTGTTCTGACTATTCAGGTGCGTTTCTTGTAGGCAGCAGAAGGTTGGATTGAGTTTTTTGATCCATTTAGCCACTCTGTGTCTCTTAACTGGTGCATTTAGTCCATTAACGTTGAGAGAAAGAATTGTCCTGGGATTTAACGCCATCTTTATTTCAAAATTTGGTGTGTCTTTTGGGTAGTCTTGTCTTAGATTAGGTCTTTCAGTTTTTCTCTTAAGACTGGTTTTGTGACTGTGAAGTTTCTGAGCTGTTTTTTGTCTGTGAAACCATGTATTCTTCCATCAAACCGGAAAGTGAGTTTTGCTGGGTATAGTATTCTGGGTGAAGCATTCATTTCATTCAGTCTTGTCACAATATCCCACCACTGCTTTCTGGCATTGAGCGTTTCTGGTGACAGGTCTGCTGTAAATCTCAGGGAAGCTTGCTTGAACATGATTTCCCCTTTTGATCTTGCTGTTTTCAGAATTCTGTCTCTATCTGTGGGATTTGTCATTGTGACTAGGATGTGTCTTGGGGTGGTTTTTCTGGGGTCTCTTTTGGTTGGTACTCTTCGGGCATGCAGGATTTGATCACATATATTCTTTAGCTCTGGGAGTTTCTCTTTAATGATGTTCTTGACCATTGATTCTTCCTGGAAATTTTCTTCCTGGGTCTCTGGGACTCCAATGATTCTTAAGTTGTTTCTGTTGATCTTATCATAGACTTCTATTTTCGTCTGTTCCCATTCTTTGACTAATTTTTCCATTGTCTGCTCATTTGCTTTAAGTTTTTTGTCCAATCTCTCCTGCTGTATGGAATTGTTATGTATCTCATCTTCCACAGCACCAAGTCTATTCTCAGCTTCTGATACCCTGTCCCAGAGCTTATCCATTTTGTCATTCACTTCGTTTACTGACTTTTTCAGTCCTGTTAGTTGACATGTTATTTCAGTTTGGAGTTTTGTCATTTCTGCCTTCATATTTTCTTGGTTCTTATTAGTGTTCTGTTCAACTCGATCCATGGTTTCTTGGAGTCTGTTGAGCACCTTCCATATTGCTATTCTAAAGTCCTTATCTGAGAGGTTGATTAGTTGTTCAGTCATTATCTGGTCCTCAGAATTGTCATCTTCATTCTCTATGTCTGATGCTGGCCTGCGTTGTTTCCCCATTGTCACACTTGTATTGTGGGTTTTTCTACGTGTTGTGGTGGTATTCATTGTCTATATGATGTAGGCAGTACACTCCTCTGGCTCCTCCCTTTCTGGATGGGCTGACTTGCCTCTAAGGGAGGGGAGTCCTCCGTGGATGAAGCCTCACACTGGGTCAAATCTTAGGCCCGAGCATGCAACAGAGAAGACAGTCCAGAGAGAAATGTTTGCTTCTGTGATATAGCGCCGTTCTTAGTGTGATTTTTCCTTCTTGTTGCAATGGAGTTCTTTCCTTAGAAAGAGTGCACGGCCGCGTAGCGAAGCGGAGCGGCCGTGCTCCTCTGAGCCTCTTTTTGCCCCACTCGCAAGAGTTTCACGCAAGAGGACAGTAGACAGACATAGACAGGTCACACTCACAGTCTTTCACAGCTGAGCCCCACTGGGCCGGTGTACTTTCGCGGATTTTCCCCGCCTGGTGTCACACACAGGGAGCCAGCTTTTGCAAAGGTTAGCCGGTTTTTATGCTCTGAAGTCCCTCCCTGAAATTGGCGTCTGGGCGAGCGAGGTTTCTGGAGGCTCTTTTTGCCCCACTCGCAAGAGTTTCACGCAAGACGACAGTAGACAGACATAGACAGGTCACACTCACAGTCTTTCACAGCTGAGCCCCACTGGGCCGGTGTACTTTCGCGGATTTTCCCCGCCTTGTGTCACACACAGGGAGCCAGCTTTTGCCGTGCTGATCAGTCTTAAAAGAAAGATGAGTCACTACATAGAGATCAATTTAAAAGATGTAGGCCCTTAATTAAATGTACTTGATGATTCATTTAAAAAGAAATGGTACAAAAAAGAAAAGAAAAAAAGGAAAGGAAAGGTAAGGAAAGAGGAGTAGAAAGCAGAAGAAGAGAGCAGAGTGAAGGAAAATAGTCAAAAAACTTAATAAAAGGACCACATCACCACAAATATTCTACTAAGTCTGATTCTCATTCAGGTTTAAGGGAAGGATATAATGCTTCACAGATAAACAACAGTTCAGGAACTTTACAGACTCAAACCAACTTTAAAAGATGTACTGAAGGGTGTACTTTAAGGCAAGTCAAACCCCACAAATAACAAAACCCTCTACAAGATATGCTCGCACAAAATATGTTTATTACCAGGCTAAATGCTCTGGTTAAGAGACATAAAGTGGCATAATGGATCAGAATATTGAGTCTTATGTTTGATGCCTGCAAGAAACATATCTGAATAGCCAGAGCAAACACAGACTCAACTCAAATGTTGGAGAAATGTCCTTCAAGAAAGTAACTAAAATAAAAAGATTGGCATGGCCATACTCATATCAGGTGACATAGATTTTAGGCTTGAAATGTCATAAGAGACAGACATTTCTAAATAATCAAAGGCTGTGTACATCCTACAGATATCACACTTTAAATCATATATCCAACAAATAAGGTGATAACGATATACTTAAAATAACTGGTAATACTTATAGAAATATTTTTAGTAAAATAATAGTTGTGGGAGAGTTAAAGAGTGCCTTAACACCTTTTGACAGAGCAACCAGGATAAAAATTTAAAAAGTATATACTGGCTTTAACGGGAGAAATGGAAATAGATATAAAGGGCTTTTTATGACCAGAAAGCTTAATACACATTAGTCTCCAATGCCATTGATAATTCTTCAAGATAGAGTATATGCTAGGCAATAAAACATATCTCCATAAAATTAAGAGAATAGAAATTGTATCACCTATCTTCTCAGATCATGATGCAATTAAATAGAAGTGAATTACAAATAGACATGGAAAAATGACTTTAATACCTGGAACACATGTGTTAATGAACACAGCTCATTACTGAACAACCAGTGAGGCAATACTAAATCTAAGAGAAAATCAAGTTTTCTGGAAAAATTAGAATGAAGTTACAAATTATCCAAATTTGTAAACACAGCAAAAGATGTATTAAGAATAAATTTTAAATATTTGCAGAAATTTATCAGCAAGGAAGGAAGGACCAATATAAAAACTTAATGGCATAGCATTAAAAATGGAAAATTACCCCAAAATGAACCAAATAGATAGGACAATAGAAGTAATAAAATTAGAGCAGAAATTATTGAACTGAAAACCCCCAACATACAAAATATTAATTAAATCAAAAATTGGTTCCTTGAAAAAAATAAACCCAATTGATAAAGCATTATTAGCATAACGAACAAATAAAGAGAAAGAAAATTAATAAATAAAATTTAAATTCAAGGCCATATTTTATTAGAGATACAGCAGAAATTTGAATACAAATCATACATTACTTTGAGAATCTTTATGATGCTAAACAAGAGAATCTGTAAGAAATACAGAAAATTTTAGATTTCTCTAACCTCCTATATTTGAAAAAAAAAGATAATCTGGATTATTTGAACAGACCTCTCTCTATAGGGCAATTTGAAACAGGAATAAAAAGGCTTATAAAAATAAGAAAAGAAAGAAAAGGAAAGCCTAGGTCCAGATGAATTCACTAAAAACTTTTTTCAAAATTTCAAAAGGATCTCTTGCCAGTATCTTTTAGGCTCTTCCAGAAAATTGAGAAACAGAAACATTACAATAATTTTTATGAAGATAACATCACCAAGATTATAAAAGCTGACTGAGACTCCACAAAACAAGAGAACTATGGGCTGATATCCCTGAGGAACACAGATGCAAAGATTCTCAACAAAATATTAGCAAATATAATCTAACAGCTCACCAAAAAAGATTACACAGCACAGAAAAGTAGGATGCCTTCCAGAGATGCAAGGAAAATAAAAATCTGATGAATATATCAATAGATACTAATACAACCTTTGACAAAGTTCAGGATCAGATCATGATAAAAAAAATTCTCAACATGATGGTAATAGAAGGAACTTTTCTCAATATAGACAATGCGATTTACCACAAGTCTATGGCAAACATTATAATCAAAGAGAAGAAATTAAAAGTCTTTCCTTTAAGATCTGTCTCTCTTGCCACTTCTATCCCAAATAGCATTAGAATTACTTGCTATAACAATTATGCAAGAAAAAATATCAAAGGCATCAAAAAAAGAAAAAACTATAGATCTCACAGTTTGCAGATGACAAGATTTTAAAAATTTAGAAAACTTTTAAACCTCTATGAAAGATATTATAGAAACAATAAATTTGTATAAGAGTCAGGCTACAAAATTATTATGCAAAATTCCACTGATTTTCTATATAAAATTAATAAAAGAAAAGAAATAAACATTAAAAACAATCCCATTCACAACTGTGCCTCAGAAAACCAAGTACTGTAGAGTGAACTGAACTTAGGAGGTGGAAGACTAAAATGAAAACTAAATTAAACTGCTTATAGAAATAAAAGAAGACATGTGGAAATGAATAAGTATACCCTTGCTATGGATCGAAAATATTCAAATCATTAAAATGGCAATACTTCCTAAAGCATTGTACAGAATTAATGTAATCCCTTGACAGTTCTCATTAAATAAATTAAGAGGCTATATGATCCAGCAATACCACTTTTAGCTATATACCCTAGGAACACAAAAACATAATAAATGTATGCCTTCTGCACACCAAAATTTATCACAGCACTATTTACAATAGCCAGAATCTGGAAACAACACAGATGCCCAACCACAGATTAGTGGCTACAGAAAATGTGGTATACATACACATGGAATACTATTCAGCTCTTTGGAAAAAAATGAAGTCATGAAATTTTCCTATACATGGATGAACATGAAAACTATTATGCTGATTGGAATAGCTCAGGGGGAGAGAGATATATACAGAATAATCTCATACATCTGTGGGATTTTAAAAAATAAGACAATATGCTAATAAGATCCAGATACAATAGTGATGAGGACCTGAAGGACCAACCCAGGATATAAAGCTTACCACAAACAGTGGTGAGTCCAGTTAGGAAAATAACTACACTAACAACTATCATGACAATGTTAACGAGTGACAGAAATAGAATGCTTGTCACGATGCTAGGCAGGGGGTGGGAAGAAAGGAGATGGGGGTTATTGGTGGTAGAAAGGTTGTACTGTTGAAGGGAGGTATACTTTTTATTATTGAACTTGTTTGTAAACATGCTGCTTAAATATAGATATAATTGAAAAAAAGAAATGGGCCAAACTGTCTTGAAATTCATTTGCAACAATAATAGTCTGTTAATAGCTAAAAAGGCATCACTTTCTCAACTTTAAATTTTAAATTAATAGTCAGTAAAAGTGCATGGTATTGAAATTAAGATGGTTCCTCAGATGAATGGATTAGATCTAAATATTCTGAGACTGACCCACAGATATATGATCATTTATTCTTTGATAAAGGGGTAAGAAATACAAAGTAAAGCAAAAGAAGCCTCTTCAACAAGTGGTTTTGGAAAATCTAATTGACTTGCCAAATCTTGAACTCAGACTTCTCCTTAAACAATAAACAAAGTTCAAATTAAAATGAATTAAATACCTTTATATTAGACCTGAAATTATAAGGTACAGAGGTAAGAATTTAGAAACACTCCATGACATTTTAGCTAGGGGCATCTTCAGGAAGAAATTAAGCTGTCTATGCAAGTGGAAGTAAATACAAGTAAATGGGACTCATTATCTATTTGTAATTGAAGAAAATAGTGAATAGGACATAAAGACAACCCATGGAATGTGAGAAACTATTCATCTAGTATCAGGCACGGGCTTATTATCTAGAACATAGAAGTCCTAATGAAACTTCGCAGGAAAAAATCATCTAACTCCATCCATAAAGAAGAAATAAAAATATGTTTTATCAAAGAAGAAATACCTATGGCTAAAAGACATTAGAAAAAATGTTCCACATCACTAATTATCAGGGAGAAACAAATTATAGCAAATCATCTCACACACAGACAATGGTACACAACACACACACACACACACACACACACACACACACACACACCAAGAACAACCAGTATTTGCATGCATGCAGTGAGAAAAGGACTCTCATTCCCTGTTAGTTGGAAAGTAGTCTGGTTCAGCATTTTTGGAAAACAGTATGGGTAATCCTCATTAGACTAGAAATTGAGCTTCAATATGATCCAGCATTACCACTCCTAGGTATTTACTCTAGGAACTAAAATCACCATGCAGAAAAGCACTCCGTATTTCTTTGTCACAGTACCATTTATAACAGCCAGAATCTGCGCTCAGAGTAAAATAAGTCAGAGGGAGAGAGATAGACACAGAATAGTCTTACTCTTTATAGATTTTAAGAAAAATTAAAGACATTATTGTAATAATGCCCAGATGATAGATATGAGATAGAGATGAGGGCCCAGGCTCCCAGCTCCCAATATAAAGTTCACCACAAAGAGTTATGTGTGCAGTTAGGGAAATAGCTACACTAATAATTATCATGACCATTGTTAATGAGTGAGAGAAGTAGAATATCTGTCTCAAATACAGGCCAGGGTTGGGAAAGAGGGAGGGGGGCATTGGTGCTGGGAATGTTGCACTGGTGAAGGGGGTTATCTATTTATGACTGAAACCCAACTACAATCATGTTTGTAATCATGTTTTAGTAAAGATTTTATATAAAAAATAACAGCCCAAATCTGGAAATATTCAAGTGTCTGAAAACAAAGGAGTGCTTAAAGATACCAGAACCAAGAAATAGTAATCAAAATGGCAAAAAATAAGAGAGAAATTGGCTTCTTAAAGCAGTAAGGAAAAAGAGAAATATTAAATACAAATAAAAGAAGATAGGAGTCACACCAGATTTCTCATATTAAACAGACCAGTTAAAAAACGAGTGGAAGGGCTGGAGAGGTGGCACTAGAGGTAAGGTGTCTGCCTTGCAAGCGCTAGCCAAGGAAGGACCGCGGTTCAATCCTCTTGAATCCCATATGGTTCCCTCAAGCCAGGGTAAATTTCTGAGCTCTTAGCCAGGAGTAACCCCAGAGCATCAAATGGGCGTGTCCCCAAAAAACAAACAAAAAAGAGTGGAAAGGTATATTCAAATTACTAAATAAAAGTTTTAAACATAGAGTCTATGATCCAGTAAAACCTTATTTATATGACAGGGAGAGATAAGAACATTCTCAGACAAAAAAGAATTTGCAACATGGGCAATAACCAAACTGAATCAAAATGAACTATACAAAGAAAATTTATCTATAAAAACCCATAAATAGCTATAGCAACCCCTAGGAAAAGGATGGGAATCATCACTTTCTCCAACTTTAAATTGTATTATGAAGCAACAGTCATTAAAACAGCATATTATTGGAATAAAGACAGGACCTCAGATCAATGGAAAAGATTTGAGTATTCATAAAATTTCCCCCAACATACATTAATCCTCAATAAAGAGGCAAGAAATGCAAAATGAAGCAAGAAAAGCCTCTTCAATCGGTGATGTTGGAAAAACTTGTCAGCCACATGCAAAAAAAGGAACCCAGACCTTCATATAACCCCATGCACAAAAGTAAAATACAAGTGAACTAAATACCTTGATATCAGACCCAGATCTATGAGGTATATAGATGAACTTGACATTGGCACTAAAGGCATTTTCAAGGAGAAAACAGCAATCTCCAAACAAGTGGAAGCAGAGATAAATAGATAAATAGACCTCCTCTCCCCAGCACAACCTGATAGAAAATGCCCTAGATGTAGATCCAGGTAAAGCTCACAATTACAAAATAGGAACAATGAAACGGAGCCTCAATTTTTCATCAATCTGGAAGACAATCATCTTCCATCCTGTGAAGACTTGAATATAGACTCACTCTTTAAGTTTAAAAAGGCCTGCACACCTTATGGACCTATGTCCCCATGCATTACTGTGAATCTACATGCTGGAATAAGAGTGTGCTTTGGAATTCTCAAGAATTTCATATGATTCCTAAGACCTGCTTGAACCATCGACAAGGTATGAAGTCGAAATGTGGCTTAGTGATTAAGACTAAGACAAAACTCCACACCTACCTCCTCTGGAAGAAAATTTTCAGCAATTTAATTGACTTAAGAGACGTTGACAGGGAAAAGGAAGCATGCTTACATAAGAAAACAAGTTGCTTTACCTTGTGCTATCTTAGCATAGGTTCATGAGATAGTACTGTGGGCTTGGGAAAAGATTGATGCTAATTAACTGAATGTAAAGGAAGCTATACAAAAAATTTTCAGGGAGTTTCTGAGATATAAGTAGAATTCTGGAGAAACTGATTGATGCTATCCAGAGACAAGGGAGAGGTAAGGAAATATAGTAGCACTAAGTAAGATAATTAGCTTTTGAGAATGCCAGTGAAAACAGCCAGGCAATCTTGTACCCTGTCAGAGAGAGGGATGGTGCTATGGAGTTCCTAAGAGCTTGTCAAAACGTTGGTTCATTAAACATGACAAGTTCATGATAACTGGAATGACTCAAATTATCCCCTCCCGAGAATAAAGATCCTCTTCCAATACCTTCCATTTATGGGCATTGACATTTCCATGACAGCTCTTTGGACTTATGAGAAAGGTGTGAGTACTGCCCAGCTTCTGTTACTTCCCTTTGTAATTCTTGACCAGTCTGATAACCCCAGTATTGGAGGCTACAATACCAATCCTTTAGTAACTCTGATGACCCTCTGGTGGTCATTACCTCTAATATTACAAAGGCCAAGCACCCCTTATAACATTTGAGATACAAGGCAGGAAGTATACAGTTATATTATAAAAGTTGCTGATGTTTCATTGTCTCTTTGCAAAATTACCCTCCCAACTCGGTCGTTGAAGAGATACCTTACTGCTTTCAAGGAGTATGTTCATTGCTTATTTATTCTGTCCAACAGAGTGCTAGATTGCTTAAAATCATTGGTTCATAGTGAAGGTGGGCAACTTCCAACCATATATAGCTCCCCTTTAAGTGAAATTATGGGTTTGAAATCTGAGTAGTGGTGCACCCAGTACACTATTTCTCCACAAACTCCCTCTCTGGCCCCTTTTTCAGAGGTCAAAAAATTTTAATTGGAACTGTTGAGGTTTAGCACCTGCCACCCCTCTTTATTCAGTAGAAAACTCATGGTCCTCTGTAGACCCCAGAGTGGCTCCTTAACAACATAATTTTAAAGGCGCTGGTATATTATGTAGAGGAGCAGCTTAAACTGGGGCATAATTAAATTTCATTGTCATAATGGAAAACTTCGTTTTTGTTTTAAAAAATAAGTCTGGGAAATTACAATTGTTAATTGACCTAAGGGATTTTCATTTTACCATGATTTCTTTGGGTGCCTTGCAATCAGGCATACCCTCCCTAGAAAATATTCCTGAAGTCTGGTTGCTGGTATTAATAGACTTAAAAGACAGTATGCTTTTATGTTATATGTTATCTCACAAAGTGAGTCTGGCTGGGTGCACTATTCTAGGCAAAGCAATTATTTCATTGAGCTTTGTCACTATGTCCCACCTCTGCCTTCGGGCCTTGAGAGTTTCTTATGGTGGATCTGCTACAAATTTCAAGGATGCTCCATTGAATGTAATTTCCCTTTTTGATCTTGCTGCTTTTAGTATTCTATACCCATTGTGGGATTTGTCATTGTGACTAGGATTTGTCTGGGATGCTTTTCCTTGGGTCTCTTTTAGCTGGTATTCTTTGGGCATGTAGGATTTGGTTGCATGTAGTCTTTAGCTCTGGTAGTTTCTCTGTAATGATATCCTTGACTGTTAATTCTTTCTGGGGATTTTATTCCTGGGTCTTTGGGACTCCAATGATTCTTAAGTTGTTTCTATTGAGCTTATCAAAGACTTCTATTTTCATCTTTCACATATTCGAGTAATTTTTCCATTGTCTGATCTTTTGATTTAAGACTTTTTCAATCTCTTTTGCTGTATGGGGTTGTTATGCATCTCATCTTCCAGCTTACTAATTTTATCCTCAGTTGCTGTTACCCTATTGGAGAGACTTTCCATTGATGTTTTCAATTCATCTACTGAGTTTTTCAGACCCGCTATTTAAGTTTGGAGTTTTCTTATTTCTATCTTCATATTGTATTGATTCTTAATAGTGTTCTGTTCGACTCAATCCATGCTTTCTTTGTGTTCTGTGAACATTGTCCATATTTCTTCTCTATACTCCATATCTGAGAAACTAACTAGGTGGTTGGCCGTTTTCTGGACAACAGAGTTAGCATCCTCATTCTCTTTGCCTGGTTCTTGGCCTGTGTTTTTTCCCATTGTCATTCTTGCATTGTGGATTTTTCTACGTGTTGTGGTAGTATTCATTGGCTAGGTGGAGATTGTGGCCATGAAGCGAAGCAGAGCAGCCGTGCTCCTCTGACTCCACCCTTTGTGGGCAGAACGACTCACCTCAGGAGAAGGCAAGCCCTCAGGGAAGGATGCCAAAAGGATCAAAGATCTCAGGCTGAAGCAAGCAAAGAGAAGGCCCAAGATGTCTGCTGTGCTTCAGAGAAAGAACAGAGTCAGTTATTTACCCAGTCTTTGGGCAGGGAATACTCACCTCAGGAAAAGGCGAGCCTTCAGGGAAGAATGCTGGAGAGGATCAAAGTTCCCAGGCTGAATCAAGCAGAGCGAAGGCCCAAGATGTCTGTCGTGCTTCAGAGATAAAGCAAAGTCAGCCAGTTCCCTCTATAATATACCAATACACTCATAGGACCAAAATAAATAAATAATTCTCCATTCTCTCTTAACAACCAAGTCTTTATGTAGATTTAAATAGACAGTATTAATTCAAAGAATGACCAATTTACTTATGATGTGTCAATATTTTGTTGATGCGGTTTTATGCCCTGCTCACGCAATTTTCCCCATAATTATATTATTCACTATATAGATAATGAATTGCCCGTATAGTCTAAAGACTATAATAATAGGATGTGATGATATGCTTTCATGTGGCTGGTTTACATTTTGCTACAGAGAAATTCAGACACTGCTCTCAGATGAGTATTTGGGCTATGTTCTATAATGCACTGATTCAACTTTTTTTTTCTAGGTGTATAAACTCAAGCCCTTACGAATTATGTTGTGTGATCACACTTATCTGTAAAAAATAATATCATAGTATAAAAATAAAACCAAAAAAACAATATAAATTATGATGGGGAGTCCAGTTAAGAAAGGGAACAGAATCCTATGCAATAATAGATGGAAATCACTACCCTGGACACGAAATGAAAACTAAAAGGAAATACTATTGTATGCATGATGCCTCTTCAGTAATAGTAATGCAAACTGAGATGCCATAAAGTTAAACCTGGGAGAGAAGAGAGTGAGAGAGAGTGTGTGCGAGAGATATTACTGGATTTTCATATATAGAATCCCAACACCTTGCCTATCATTTGTGTACCCATATCCATTCGACAAAGAACCAATGTTTTTAAAGCACACCCATGTATATATATTTATTTATTTATTATTTTTGGACCACACCTGGTAACACCCAGGGGTTACTTCTGGCTATGTGCTCAGAAATCGCTTTTGGTTTTGGAGAACATACAGGATGCCAGGGTATTGAAAGTAGGTCCATATTGGGTCAGCCATGTGCAAAACAAACCCCCCACTGCTGTACTATCTCTTTGGCGCCATTTTTTATTTTTATAATTTTTATTCAGACCAATGGAAATTACAAGTCTTTCACAGTTGTATTTTAAGAACATAGAGACGGTGAATTGGGGTCATTCCCAAAAGCACTGTTGACCTCTCTCTGCCATAATTCCCAGCATACATCCCATAATTTCATCCCTGGGCCCCTGAACTGCTAGTGTACCAGGTCCCTTTTGCGTATAGAATACTGTACTGTAGGTCTCTTGATTCTATTGTCATTGACATTGGTTTGGGTATTTAGAATTTCCCATTTTTTATTTCCACTTTTTGCATCTGAGAAAATTTGTCCCCTGAGTCCCATCCAAATTTTTTCTCAGTTTGTAGGAAGATATATAAATATAAGTCAGAAGAAGATTATTTATTTTCTATGGTTCATTAAAAAACTGTCAGAAGATTCTGTTTAGATGCTAGAAATATGAATAAAATTTTAAAAAGTAAAAAAATAAAGAAGATAAAATAAAAGAAAAAATGTAAAAGTGGAAGAAGATGTGGCAATTTTTTTGCATAGGAAATTACAAAGGAAATTTCTTTGGCCTAAGAGATATAGGGTGTCTCTACCCTTGAAGCATACTGTAACATAACCAACTACAGGCTCTGTACATGTTAGTTGTCAAACACCCAAGTTGTTTTTTTATGGTGCCAGGAAATATTCTGCTCAGTTATGGTTGTTAAAGTCAGTCCTTTGTAATTAGAATTCTTGGTTTTTGCACATATCCTAGGATAGAGTCTTTCATTATGGTCACAGAGAGGTCTGCTCAGTTGCAGTTGTTGTAGTCAGTCTTCTGAAATCTTGATTTTTGCACAGATCC
Organism: Suncus etruscus; assembly: GCF_024139225.1. Lineage (NCBI taxonomy): Eukaryota > Metazoa > Chordata > Mammalia > Eulipotyphla > Soricidae > Suncus > Suncus etruscus. Next base: position 60,172,283 of record NC_064868.1, on the reverse strand, counting down.
TAAGACAAAGAGTCTTCAGATTTTATCTCCATTAGGTTGTAAGGTAGTTTATCCTGCCTTTAGATCAAGATTATTACTGTTTTCTCATCATCAGGGTGTCATATGAAACTACCCTGGGTCAAGTTGGTGAAAGCATGATATTAAGGCCTCCCTCAAAGGGAGTTTGAATCCTAGTGCTCATGCAAGGAACTGTGCCAGTACTAAGATTGGGATCCGGGGTTTGGGGTGGAAAAGTAATTGTCCAATCAATTGCAATCTAAATCAAGTCTTCATGACAAACATTCAAGGTGCAAGGCACTCCCTATTATAAGATGTATGGTTATTATCCCTATTATATAAAAACTTGTTTCTTTTATTTCCAAAAAGATTCTAAACATTGCTAGCTTTTATTCTATACCACCTTATGATCCTCATTCACCTAGACACACATTTTTATATGTTATTTAAGCACCTTGATTACATACATGATTGTGTTTGGGTTTCAGTCATGTAAAGAACATCACCCATCACCAGTGTAACATTCCCATCACCAATGTCCCAAGTCTCCCTCCTCCCCACCCGATGCCCGCCTGTACTCTAGACAGGTTTTCCATTTCCCTCATACATTCTCATTATTAGGACAGTTCAAAATGTAGTTATTTCTCTAACTAAACTCATCACTCTGTATGGTGAGCTTCCTGAGGTGAGCTGTAACTTCCAGCTCTTTCTCTTTTGTGTCTAAAAATTATTATTGCAAGAATGTCTTTCATTTTTCTTAAAACCCATAGATGAGTGAGACCATTCTACGTTATTCTCTCTCTCTGACTTTTTTCACTCAGGATAATAGATTCCATGTACATCCTTGTATAGGAAAATTTCATGTCTTCATCTCTCCTGACAGCTGCATAATATTCCATTGTGTATATGTACCACAGTTTCTTTAGCCATTCGTCTGTTGAAGGGCATCTTGGTTGTTTCCAGAGTCTTGCTATGGTAAATAGTGCTGCAATGAATATAGGTGTAAGGAAGGGGTTTTTGTATTGTATTTTTGTGTTCCTAGGATATATTCCTATGAGTGGTATAGCTGGATCACATGGGAACTTGATTTCCAGTTTTTGGAGGAATCTCCATATCGCTTTCCATAAACATTGAACTAGACGGCATTCCCACCAGCAGTGGATAAGAGTTCCTTTCTCTCCACATCCCCGCCAACACTGTTTATTCTCATTCTTTGTGATGTGTACCATTCTCTGGGGTGTGAGGTGGTACCTCATAGTTATTTTGATTTGCACCTCCCTGATGAATAGTGATGTGGTGCATTTTCTCATGTGTCTTTTGGCCATTTATATTTCTTCTTTGTCAAAGTGTCTGTTCAATTTTTCTCCCCATTTTTTAATGGAATTGGATTTTTACTTGTAAATTTCTGGCAGTGCCTTGTATATTTTGGAGATTAGGCCCTTATCTAATGGGTATTGGGTGAATAATTTCTCCCACTAAGTGGGGGGGCTATTATATCCTGAGCTCTATTTCCTTTGAGGTATGAAAGCTTCTCAGCTTAATATATTCCCATCTGTTATTCTCTGCTTTCACTTGCTTGGAGAGTGCAGTTTCCTCCTTGAATATGCTTGTAGTCTCAATGTCCCAGAGTGTTTTGCCTATATGTTGTTCTATATATCTTATGGTTTCGGGTCTGATATTGATGTCTTTAATCCATTTGGACTTTACCTTGGTATATTATGTTAGCTGGGGGTCTAATTTCAATTTTTTGCAAGTGGCTATCCAGTTGTGCCAAAACCACTTGTTGAAGAGGCTTTCCCTGCTCCATTTAGGATTTTCTGCTCCTTTATCAAAAATTAGGTGATTGTATGTCTGGGGAACATTTTCTGAGTATTCACGCCTATTCCACTGATCTGAGGGCCAGTCCTTATTCTATACCATGCTGTTTTGATAACTATTGCTTTGTAGTACAGTTTAAAGTTGGGGAAAGTAATTCCTCCCATATTCTTTTTCCCAATGATTGCTTTAGCTATTCGAGGGTGTTTATTGTTCCAAATGAATTTCAAAAGTGCCTGATCCACTTCTTTGAAGAATGTCATGGGTATCTTTAGAGGGATAGCATTAAATCTGTATAATGCCTTGGGGAGTATTGCCATTTTGATGATGTTAACCCTGCCAATCCATGAGCAGGATATGCGTTTCCATTTACGCGTGTCCTCTCTTATTTCTGGAGCATATTTTTATAGTTTTCTTTGTATAGGTCCTTCACATTTTTAGTCAAGTAGATTCCAAGACATTTGAGTTTGTGTGGCACTATTGTGAAAGGGGTTGTTTTCTTAATGTCCACTTCTTCCTTATTACTATTGGTGTATAGTCAGGCCATTGATTTTTGTGTATTAATTTTGTAGCCTGCCACCTTGCTACATGAGTCTATTGTTTCTAGAAGCTTTTTGGTAGAGTCTTTAGGGTTTTCTAAGTAGAGTATCATGTCATCTGCAAACAGTGAGAGCTTGACTTCTCCTTTCCTATCTGGATTCCCTTGATATCTTTTTCTTGCCTAATCGCTATAGCATGTACTTCCAGTGTTAGGTTGAATAGGAGTAGTGAGAGAGGACAGCCTTGTCTTATATCAGAATTTAGAGGGACGGCTTTTAGTTTTTCTCCATTGAGGATAATATTTGCCACTGGCTTGTGGTAGATGGCCTTAACTATACTGAGAAATGTTCCTTCCATTCCCATCTTGCTGAGAGTTTTGATCAAGAATGGGTGTTGGACCTTATCAAATGCTTTCTCTGCATCTATTGATATGATCATGTGATTTTTATTTTTCTTATTGTTGATGTTGTGTATTATGTTGATATATTTACTGATGTTAAACCATCCTTGCATTCCTGGGATGAAACCTACTTGGTCATAGTGGATGATCTTCTTAATGAGGCATTGAATCCTATTTGCCAGGATTCTATTGAGGATCTTTGCATCTGCATTCATCAGTGATATTGGTCTGTAATTTTCTTTTTTGGTAGCATCTCTGTCTGGCTTAGGTATCAAGGTGTTGTTGGCTTCATAAAAGCTATTTGGAAGTGTTTTCGTTTGTTCAATTTCATGAAAGAGTCTTGCCAAGATTGGTAGTAGTTCCTCTTGGAAAGTTTGAAAGAATTCATTAGTGAATCCATCTGGGCCTGGGCTTTTGTTTTTGGGCAGACATTTGCTTACCGTTTTAATTTCATCAATAGTTATAGGAGTGTTTAGATAAGCTACATCCTCTTCCTTCAACCGTGAAAGATTATAAGAGTCCAAGAATTTATCCATTTCTTCCAGGTTCTCATTTTTAGTGGCATAGGGTTTCTCAAAGTAGTTTCTGATTACTCTTTGAATTTCTGCCATATCAGTAGTGATCTCTCATTTTTCATTCCTAATCGAGCTATCAAGTTTCTCTCTCTTTGTTAGTTTTGCCAGTGGTGTATCAAACTTGTTTATTTTTTCAAAGAACCAACTTCTGCTTTCGTTGATCTTTCGGATTGTTTTTTGGGTTTCCACTTCATTGATTTCTGCTTTCAGCTTTGTTATTTCCTTCTGATTCCCTATTTTTGCGTCCTCTTGTTGAGCACTTTCTAGTTCTATTAGCTGTGTCATTAAGCTACTGAGGTAAGCCCCTTCTTCCTTCCTGATGTGTGCTTGCAAAGCTATAAATTTTCCTCTCAGTACTGCTCTTGCTGTGTCACATAAGTTCTGATTGTTTGTGTCTTTATTGTCATCTGTTTCCAGGAACCTTTTGATTTCATCCTTGGTTTCATCTCGGATCCACTTGTTATTCAGTATGAGGCTATTTAACTTCCAGGTGTTAAAGTTTTTCTTCTGTGTCCCTTTGGAATTCACAAATAATTTCAGAGCCTTGTGGTCAGCGAAGGTAGTCTGCAAAATTTCTATCCTCTTGATATTATGGAGGTATATTTTATGTGCCAGCATGTTGTCTATCTTGGAGAATGTTCCATGTACAATGGAGAAGAATGTGTATCCAGGTTTCTGGGGATGGAGTGTCCTGTATATATCCACTAGGCCTCTTTCTTCCATTTCTCACCTCAGGTCTAGTATATTCTTGTTGGGTTTCAGTCTGGTTGACCTATCCTGTGTTGACAAAGTCGTGTTGAGGTCACCCACAATTATTATGTTGTTATTGATAATAGTTTTCAGATTTGTCAACAGTTGTATTAAATATTTTGCTGGCCCCTCATTTGGTGCATATATGTTTAGGAGAGTTATTTCTTCCTGTTCTACATACCCCTTGATTAATATGAAATGTCCATCTTTGTCCCTTACAATTTCCTGAGTATAAAGTTTGCATTATCTGATATTAGTATGGCCACTCCAGCTTTTCTATGAGTGTTGTTTGCTTGGATAATTTTTATTCAGCCTTTTATTTTGCGTCTATGTTTGTTCTAACTATTCAGGTGCGTTTCCTGTAGGCAGCATAAGATTGGATTAAGTTTTTTGATTCATTTAGCCACTCTATGTCTCTTAACTGGTGCGTTTAGTTCATTGACATTGAGAGAAAGAATTGTCCTGGGATTTAATGTCATCTTTACATCGAAATTTGGTGTGTCTTTTGGTTAGTCTTGTCTTAAATTAGGTCTTTCAGTTTTTCTCTTAACACTGGTTTTGAGTCTGTAAAGTTTCTGAGCTGGTTTTTGTCTGTGAAACCATGTATTCTTCAGTCATACCAGAAAGTGAGTTTTGCTGGGTACAGTATTCTGGGTGAAGCATTCATTTCATTCAGTCTTGTCACAATATCCCACCACTGCTTTCTGGCCTGGAATGTTTCTTGTGACAGGTCTGCTGTAAATCTCAAGGATGCTCCCTTGAATGTAATTTCCCTTTTTGATCTTGCTGTTTTCAGAATTCTGTCTCTATCTGTGGGATTTGTCATTGTGACTAGGATGTGTTTTGGGGTATTTTTCCTGGGGTCTCTTTTGGTTGGTACTCTTTGAGCATGCAGGATTTTATCACATATATACTTTATCTCTGGAAGTTTCTTTTTAATGATGTTCTTGACCATTGATTCATCCTGTAAATTTTCTTCCTGTGTCTCTCGGACTCCAATGATTCTCAAGTTGTTTCTGTTGAGCTTATCATAGACTTCTATTTTCATCTGTTCTCATTCTTTGACTAATTTTTCCACTGTTTGTTCATTTGCTTAAGTTTTTTCCAATCTCTCCCACTGTATGGAATTGCTATTTATCTCATCTTCCACAGCACCAAGTCTATTCTCAGCTTCTGATATCCTGACCCAGAGCTTATCCATTTTGTCATTCACTTCGTTTACTGAGTTTTTCAGGCCTGTTAGTTGACATGTTATTTCACTTTGGAGTTTTGTGATCTCTGTCTTCATTTTTTTGGTTCTTATTAGTGTTCTGTTCAACTCGATCCATGGTTTCTTTGAGTTCTTTGAGCATCTTCCATATTGTTTGTCTAATGTCCTTAATTGAGAGGTTTATTTGTTGGTTTGTCAGTATCTGGTCATCAGAATTGTCATCTTCATTCTCTATGTCTGATGCTGGCCTGCGTTGTTTTCCCATTGTCACACTTGTATTGTGGGTTTTTATACGTGTTGTGGTGGTATTCATTGGCTAAATTATGTAGGCAGCCACACTCCTCTGGCTTTGCCCTTTCTGGATGGGTCGACTTGCCTCCAAGGGAGGGGAGTCCTCCGTGGATGAAGCCTCACACAGGATCAAATCTTAGGTCCAAGCACTCAGCAGAGAAGACAGTCCGGAGAGAAATGCTGGGCTTCAGTGATCCAGCACAGTTCTTAGTGTGATTTTTTTCTTCTTGTTGTGATGGTGTTTTTTCCTTAGAAAGAGCGCATGGCCGCGTAGAAAAGCAGAGTGGCTGTGCTCTGCTGGAGGCTCTTTTCAGCCCACTCCTAAGAGGTTCACGTGACAGGACAGTAGACAGACACACACAGGCAGCACTCACAATTTTTCACAGTCGGGCCCCACTGGGCAGGCGTAGTTTTGTAGATTTTCCCAGCCTGACATCACAAACAGGGGACCTGGCTTCTCCAAATGACTGCTTATAGCTGGTTTTTACGTTTTAGAGCAGTTCCTTGGTGTTCCTGCTGTAGAATGGGCCTCTGGGGAGAGCGAGTTTTCTGGAGTCTCTTTTTGGCCCACTACCAAGATTTTCATGTGATAGGACAGTAGACAGACACACACAGGCAGCACTCACAATTTTTCACAGTCGGGCCCCACTTGGCAGGCGTAGTTTCCTTACCCTCAGTTTTTAACTCGTTAGGCACCAAGACCAACCTCCTTCCCAACAGACCACCATCCAGCTCCTCAATGAATGACACAATCTTGATCCCTCATCTTGTGTCTCAGCAAGAAACCACAACCAATAATCTTCCTGACTCAAGCTTGTGACCCCTCTCACCCCCTTCAAATTGTTGCATGATACCGGATTTAGCTGCAGCAAAACCCCCAGCTCAAGGACAGTATAGGACTCTGAAATGCTGCAAATTATATCTTAAACTCTAGACCAAAGTCTGTGATATGAAAAAGTACCTTGGCTTTTGCTCCCCACAAGAATATCTCAGAAGACCTAATTGGGAGGCCTATATTGTTTACATTAGCTTAATACCTTTATAAATATGTATCTTAAGATATGTATTCCTAAACATACAGATAGCCTCCCCAATCACTTTCTTTTTTCAAATACCTTTTTCCCTTTTTTCTTCTCAATTTCTTTTTTTATATATCTCAATTTTATCTATATATTCTATTTTTATATATACATATTTTCTCTACCCTCACCAGTTTTGGTGCTGCTTGGTCAAATACCAAGAAAACGTCTTGCCTGGGATAAAATCTCAGACCACACCACAAATACTGTATGTGTAGCCTGTCATCCTTACCTGGAATAGCACCAGCAATACAAAAGTACACCATACGTTTTTGTATAGGCACAGTAAATAAGGGGAAAACATGGACTCAGACAGAAAATTTTATCTTCTAGGATAAGAACTCATACTTTTTATACAAGGGTGCCTCCCATCCTGGACATATGTCATGTGGATACAACTCAGTCTCCACGAGATTGGACAGTGTTAGTTCATTCTCAAATCCAAGATCCCAAACCTAGAACTGAAAGAAACCCATGCAACAACACCAGGAACTAAGCTGCATTGGGAGATTTACTTGTGCCAGTGTTAATATGACAATGAGAATAGCGAGGAAATGAAAACTTGACCTAAGACCAGGTCCTATCACATCACCTAACACTAAGTGGAAATCAGAAGATGTATCGTCCTTTGAACTATGAAAAATAAGAGCACTAAATATAGAAAACTGACTTTGACAATTGTGACTGAACAGTTTGTACCTTGAGACCATTAAGAAAAACCCTACCCTAGGCTATAGCCCAGGTCTTTTACAAAAATCAAGACTTCTTAGTACAGAGGCCCAATTCTGATAACAGAGACTGAGCAGAACCATTGGAACCATAATTTCCTAGACTTCAGCTTAGGGAATGAGCAAAAACATGGACAACATGATACAGAAAACTGAACACACCGACAATGGTGGAACAGTACCTTTGGAACCTTAGAGACTATCCTAGGCCCTGTCCTAGGACCTGCGCAAATACCAAGATTGCTTGCTATAGTTGCCTTATTTTCTCATCCACAACAGAGAAGAAAGGTTCCTGTCACCACACACACAAAAAAACCCTGAGATATGGCAATGAGAAGTTATGGAGCCAGTGGTTGTTCCCATGACAATATGTTTCAAGAGTGGAGAAACCCTGAATCTCTTAGGCCACGGGAATTTCCTTCCTTCCCCAATACTTGCTGTGCCTATACATAAGAAAAGGTGGGGTAACACAAACCCTGCCACTGCAGCACTTTTTCTGGTGTTGTTTTGTTTTGTTTTTGTTTGGTATTTTGTTTTTTGATATTATTTTCCTTTTCCTTTTTCTTCCAATTTTTTCTTTCTTTTCCACTTTTGTGGATATTATTCAATGATTTTTTTTAGTAGTTGATACCAAAATTTTTCTCCTCTTTTTCATAACCTTTTTACCTCCAACAGAATAGTATAATTTGAATCATTGAGCCTCATAAATTGAGGGGGAAAAGAATGATACCAGGACCAGTCATATGAACATGTAGTGTAAATAAAAAAATGACCAGACTGGAACACCAAACAGAATAGATACCCAATCTATAAGAAGCTGTAAGGCAGAGACTATTTGCAGTAGGATTCTGGGGGGTAAAGGAGGGAGATGTGGGAAACATGCTGGAAACAAGAGTGGAGGGAGGATAACATTGGTGGTGGTAATGCCCTTCATTCATTGTCACTATGTATTGTAAATAATTCTGTGTAAATGAAATCAGTCGCAATAAAAAAATAATAAAAAAGAAAAAGAAAGCAAATGGAAATGGAAGCTCTGATGACCCAAAAAATGCCAACCACCAGCCTCTCAGACAGGGAGTATAGAGAAGAAATATAAAGGATTCTCATAGGAATCAAAGAAAGCATAGCTCAAATTGAATAGAACACAAATATTAATCAAGAAGACATGAAGATAGAAATAAAAAACTCCAAAATTAATAACAGGTCTGAGAAACTCAGTAGACAAAATGAAAATCATAATGAAAACGTCTTCAACAGAGTAACAGCAGCTGGAAGTTGAGATGCACAAAAACTCCATACAACGGAAGAGATTGGAAAAGAGCTTTAAAGAAAATAATCAAACAATGGGAAAAAAACTTAATGAATTCCAACAGATGAAAATAGAAATCTTTGATAAAATAAATAGAAACAACATAAGAATCATTGGAGACCCAGGAAGAAAATCCCCAGGAAGAATCAATGGTCAAGAACATTGTTGAAGAGAAACTCCCAGAGCTAAAGACTACTTGCAGTCAAATGCTGCATGCCTGAAGAGTACAAACTAAAAGAGATTCGAAGAAGAGCACGTCAAGACACATTTTAGACACAATGATAAATTCCACAGATAGAGATAGAATACTGAAAACAGAAAGATCAAAAAGGGGAATTACATTCAAAGGAGCACTCAAGATTTACAGCAAACCTGTCACAAGAAACTCTCAAGGCCAGAAGGAAGTTGTTCACCCCTTGATATGTCTATCAGGATGAAACCCAACAAGAATATACTATCTCTGAAAAAAGAAATAAAGAAAGTGGAATAAATATATAAATATACACACAGATATATATATATATATATATATATATATATATATATATATATATATATATATATCCCCAGAAAACTGGATACACTTTCTTTTCCAATGCACATGGGTCATCTTCCAGTACAGACCACATGCTGACCCATAAAACGTATCTCCATCAAATAAAAAAAAAAACAGAAATTGTAAATTGTACAGATTACCTTCACAGATCACAAGGCACTGAAATCAGAAGTGAACTACAAAGGGACAAAGAAGTAAAACTCTAAGTCCTGGAAAATAAAAAGCACACTACTCAACAAACATTGGGTCAGAGATTATATCAAAGAACAAATCAAAACATTCGTTGAATACTAAGACAATGAAGACACAAATTATCAGACTTTATGGAACACAGCAAAAGTGGTACTAATAGGATAATTTATAGATTTACAAGCACACATTATGAAAGAAGAAGAAGCCTACATAAATAGCTTAAAGGCACAGCGTATTAAATTACAAATAATCAACAAATGGGACCAAAAATAGGTAGGCAGAATGAAATTACCATGCTTGAAAAAAATCAATGTATTCCATTATTTTATTATGTATTTCAGTGCTTTTATTTAGTTCTTTCTATTCAGTATTTTGTAGTTTTCATCATTCTAATTAGGATTTTTCTTGGAATGTTTTTATATTATTTTATATTTTTAAGAAAATGCATTACATAGTTGACATAACTGTCATTTGTTTTAGTAAGACCAAAAGCAACATGATTTAAAAAAAACAGAAAATTGAAATAAAAACTAAAGAGATGGAAGAGAAAGGAGGGATAGGAATGCCCCCCCCCAAAAAAAAAACTGTCTCCTAAAGACCCCAGTGAGCACTGCCACTCAGTTTCATGGCTGCAAGCTCTTTCTTTTTTTTTTTTCAACATGTTTATTTATCAATTGATCGATTTTTTGACGTCTTTATTTTGGTGTGGAGATTAAGGTTGATGTCTCCAATATTATTTTATTTTATTTTGTCTTGTCTTTCTCTTTCTTTTTGCACTTGAGCATGATTTGATTTCAGAACCGAGCCTATTGTGTGGTGCCTGTCGTTATTGCTGTAGTGCTCACTGGTTATTGAACTTGATATTACTTTCTGTATTGTTGTGGTGTTTCAATTACTTTTTACTTTTTTTGTTTGTTTTTTTTTATTTTATTTTATTTAAACACCTTGATTACATACATGATTGTGTTTGGGTTTCAATCATGTAAAGAACACCACCCATCACCAGTGCAACATTCCCATCACCAATGTCCCAAATCTCCCTCCTCCCCACCCCACCCCCGTCTGTACTCTAAACAGGCTCTCCATTTCCCTCATACATTCTCATTATTAGGACAGTTCAAAGTGTAGTTATTTCTCTAACTAAACTCATCACTCTTTGTGGTGAGCTTCCTGAGATGAACTGGAACTTCAAGCTCTTTTTTCTTTTGTGTCTGAAAATTATTATTGCAAGAATGTCTTTCATTTTTCTTAAAACCTATAGATGAGGGAGACCGTTCTGTGTTTCTCTCTCTCTCTCTCTCTCTCTGACTTATTTCACTCAGCATAATAGATTCCATATACATCCATGTATAGAAAAATTTCATGACTTCATATCTCCTGACAGCTGCATAATATTCCATTGTGTATATGTACCACAGTTTTTTTAGCCATTCGTCTGTTAAAGGGCATCTGGGTTGTTTTCAGAGTCTTGCTATGGTAAATAGTGCTGCAGTGAATATAGGTGTAAGGAAGGGGTTTTTGTATTGTATTTTTTGTGTTCCTAGGGTATATTCCTACGAGTGGTATAGCTGAATCGTATGGGAGCTCGATTTCCAGTTTTTGGAGGAATCTCCATATCGCTTTCCATAAAGGTTGAACTAGATGGCATTCCCACCAGCAGTGGATAAGAGTTCCTTTCTCTCCACATCCCCGCCAACACTGTTTATTCTCATTCTTTGTGAGGTGTGCCATTCTCTGTGGTGTGAGGTGGTATCTCATCGTTGTTTTGATTTGCATCTCCCTGATGATTAGTAATGTGGAGCATTTTTCATGTGTCTTTTGGCTATTTGTATTTCTTTTTTTTTTTTTTTTGGTTTTTTTTTTTTTTTTTTTGGTTTTTGGGTCACACCCGGTGGTGCTCAGGGTTACTCCTGGCTGTCTGCTCAGAAATAGCTCCTGGCAGGCACGAGGGACCATGTGGGACACCGGGATTTGAACCAATCACCTTTGGTCCTGGATCGGCTGCTTGCAAGGCAAACGCCGCTGTACTATCTCTCCGGGCCCTATTTGTATTTCTTCTTTGTCAAAGTGTCTGTTCATTTCTTCTCCCCATTTTTTGATGGGATTAGATGATTTTTTTCTTGTAAAGTTCTGTCAGTGCCTTGTATATTTTGGAGATTAGCCCCTTATGTGATGGGTATTGGGTGAATAGTTTCTCCCACTCAGTGGGTGGCTCTTGTATCCTGGGCGCTATTTCCTTTGAGGTGCAGAAGCTTCTGAGCTTAGTATATTCCCATCTGTTAATCTCTGCTTTCACTTGCTTGGAGAGTGCAGTTTTCTCCTTGAAGATGCCTGTAGTCTCAATGTCCTGGAGTGTTTTGCCTATGTGTTGTTCTATATATCATATGGTTTTGGGTCTGATATCGAGGTCTTTAATCTATTTGGATTTTACCTTCGTACATGATGTTAGCTGGGGGTCTAAGTTCAATTTTTTGCAAGTGACTAGCTAGTTGTGCCAACACCACTTGTCGAAGAGGCTTTCCCTGCTCCATTTAGATTTTTCTGCTCCTTTATCAAAAATTAGGTGATTGTATGTCTGGGGAACATTTTCTGAGTATTCAAGCCTATTCCACTGATCTGAGGGCCAGTCCTTATTCCAATACCATGCTGTTTTGATAACTATTGCTTTGTAGTAAAGTTTAAAGTTGGGGAAAGTAATTCCTCCCATATTCTTTTTCCCAATGATTGCTTTAGCTATTCGAGGGTGTTTATTGCTCCAAACGAATTTCAAAAGTGCCTGATCCACTTCTTTGAAGAATGTCATGGGTATCTTTAGAGGGATCACATTAAATTTGTATAATGCCTTGGGGAGTATTGCCATTTTGATGATGTTAACCCTGCCAATCCATGAGCAGGATATGCGTTTCCATTTACTTGTGTCCTCTCTTATTTCTGGAGCTGAGTTTTATAGTTTTCTTTGTATAGGTCCTTCACATTTTTAGTCAAGTTGATTCCAAGATATTTGAGTTCGTGTGGCACTATTGTGAATGGGGTTGTTTTCCTAATGTCCATTTCTTCCTTATTACTATTGGTGTATAGAAGGGCCATTGATTTTTGTGTATCAATTTTGTAGCCTGCAACCTTGCTATATGAGTCTATTGTTTCTAGAAGCTTTTTGGTAGAGTCTGTAGGGTTTTCTAAGTAGAGTATCATGTCATCTGCAAACAGTGAGAGCTTGACTTCTTCCTTTCCTATCTGGATTCCCTTGATATCTTTTTCTTGCCTAATCACTATAGCAAGTACTTCCAGTAATATGTTGAATAGGGGTGCTGAGAGGGGGCAACCTGTCTTGTACCAGAATTTAGAGGGAAGGCTTTTAGTTTTTCTCCACTGAGGATAATATTTGCCATTGGCTGTGGTAGATGGCCTTGACTAGATTGAGAAAGGTTCCTTTCATTCCCATCTTGCTGAGAGCTTTTTTTTTTATCAAGAATGGGTGTTGCACCTTATCAAATGCTTTCTATCTCCTATTGATATGATCATGTGATTTTTATTTTTCTTTTGCTGATGTTGTGTATTATGTTAATAGATTTATGAATGTTAAACCATCCTTGCAATCATGGGATGAAACCTACTTGATCATAGTAAATGATCTTCTTGATGAGACATTGGATATTATTTGCCAAGATTTTGTTAAGGATCTTTACATCTTTGTTCATCAGGGATAATGGTCTGTAATTTTCTTTTTTGGCAGCATCTCTGTCTGGTTTTGGTATCAAGATGATGTTAGCTTTGTAAAAACTGTTTGGAAATGTTCCCGTTTATTCAGTTTTATTAATTGGTACAATTTCATGATTGGTAGCAGTTCCTCTTGAAAGGTTTGAAAGAATTCATTAGTGAACCCATCTGGGCCTGAGCTTTTGTTTTTGGGCAGACATTTGATTACCATTTTAATTTCCTCAATAGTGATGGGGGTATTTAGATATGCTACACCCATCCTCCTTATTGAACCATCGAAGGTTGAGTGTATCTATTTTTCCAGGTTCTCATTTTTAGTGGCATACAATTTCTCAAAGTAGTCTCTGATTACCCTTCCAATCTCTGCAATATCTGTATTGATCTTCCCTTTTAATTTCTAATATGGGTTATCAAGTTTCTCTCTTTCTTTGTGAGTTTTGCCAATGGTCTATCATTCTTGTTAATTTTTTTCAAATAACCTATTTCTGCTTTTGTTGATCTTTCAGATTCTTTTTTTTTTGTGGGAGGGTTTCAATTTCATTGATTTCTGCTCTAAGCGTTGTTATTTCCTTCTGTCTCCCTATTGATGCTTTTAGTTCAGTTACTGTTGGAGAAGCTTTCCATTGAGGTTCAGTTCAGATCTTATATTTCAGTTGGAGATTCCTGATTTTTGTCTTTGTGTTCTGTTCAGCTAGAGCTATAATTTTCTTTGATTTCCATGAGGATCTTCTATATTTTTATGTCTGCAAAAATGTTCTAATCTCTTTATATATATAAGTAGATGGAAAGGAACTTGGATACTATAGACTCTTATTACAGTGCTAATTATAAGAAATGCATTAGCAAACTTATTTTCAAACTGTAAATATTTCTGCAGAAAGGTTACTATGTTTTTGTTCAAAGAAGTTTGTGAAAAATTGTTGTGAGATGTACAAGACAAAGATATGGAAAAAGCTAACTCTTTTGTGAATGATGTATACAGTTTAAATTTTGATGCTATTACAGCCAACTTTTACAGTGCCTATGCAAAATAACCACCTTTGTAAATTCTGATCTGGGATTCTTGCCTCTAGCAGAGAATAAAATAACATGTCTTATGTACTCCCAATTTTTTAACAAAAAGGGGCACTTGTTGGGTTACACCTTATTTTACCAAATACAAAGATCATTCCTAGTTTCTTTCTATGATTGTTTACAACTTGGATTTAACCCCAAACAGAGGTTGTCTTACTTGTATACCTGGATGGGTTTACTGCCCCACCCAGAGGTGGTCCCTGAACACAATAATAATAGTAGTTCTAGCAGGCAGGAAGAGCTCCATACTACATAAAAGATTGCCACACTACACATGTTTCACCATCAGCCTGATCTGTATTATTTCTTTTGCAGTCCTGATTCACCTGGGCTTGGAGATAAGGCATGTGAGGTGATTTTACAGGCAACAGTACATCGTGAAAGGATGTAGACTATAAGGGGCCACTGAAAGCAAATTAGCGGCAGTGCTGGATGCGTCTTATTCCTGGGGCTGAGGCAGGGGTCAGGCTGGGGTTGGGAGAACCTTTCAGTTCCTGAGGAGTTTAGAACTGAGGGTAAAATGGGTTAACTAGGGAAAAATAACAAATCAGGGGTGAGAGAGCAAAATAAAGCAATAAAAAAGGATTAGTATAGTGGTAAGAATGACAGGGGAGAAAGGATGGGCTGTATACAACAGAAGGAAGGACTGTATACAACATAGACAGACATTGTGTATATATAGATGGACATTAAACAGACCTAGAGGTGTCCACCACACACACACTTGCACACATATAAAGAGACAATTAAGATTTATCCATGGGTTGCTGTTGAAAACTGACCCAGGTAGAATGGGTCAAAGCACTTCAATATATAAAGTCTGCATATCTGTGGAAACTGTTTTCCATTCCTAGGAGAAATTATCATTGATGGTGGACTTTTGCTGGAAAATGCTTCATGGTTTAGAATGTGCATAGATCATTCTTAAAACAATCATAATATTCAAGTCTAAAATACTAAAAAATATGATCTTTACCATATTTACTATGTAAAAATAATCTACAACATGGAGTATATATTACAGGTATCCAGCATCCATATTCCTTTCCTGAAGGCAAACTGAGAACAAAGCATAGGATAGAGTAGAAAAACTAGCATAAATTAAAAATAAATTGCAAAAACATACTCAATAAGTGAGCACTGAACCAAGGGTCTGTGGCATGCAGATTCCTTATTCACTGGTATCTGTGAAGAGTAACATTAGATTATACAATCAGGCATAATTCAATTGAAAATAAATCATTTATAATGTTTAAAACAGCATCATAATCAGCACTGTATTAGGAGCTCAATGGAATATATAACTAGGACACCCAAAATAGTCTCCATGGATTACTGTGAAAAAAACATTAGGTTATTATAAACATATATAATTAAAATTAAGACACTAAAACACTATAATGAACACTTTAGTGGGAGCCCATGGCTTAGAAACACATTAGAACATTATAATAGACATCTATAAAGTGAAGTTAGTTGAACACCAGATTAATCTAAAGATCTGTATCCATTGCTGCAGGTCTCTTTGAAGTATTAAAAAGATTATGAGCTGCTGAAGATTTCACAGATAACTTGGGTATTTATGAAAATTCTTGTTTTAAATAATATACTTAAACACCGTGATTAAAAACATGTTTGTAGTTGGGTTATAGTCACATAAAAACACACTCCTTCACCAGTGCAACATTACAATCACCAATGCCCCCTTTCTCCCTACTCTGCCACCCCCTGCCTGTATTTAAGACAAGCATTCAATTTCTCTCACTCCCTACCATTGTCATGATAGGTGTTGGTGTAGTTATTTCTCTAACTTCACTCACCACTCTTTGTGGTAAGCTTCATATAAAGGTATGGTCCTTCCAGCCTTCATTTCTATTATCTGGGTATTATTACAATACCGGCTTTTTTTTTTCATAAATTTCACATACTAATGAGACAATTTTGTGTCTATCTCTCTCCCTCTGACTTATTTCACTCAACATAATGGTTTTCATGTTCATCCATGTATAGGAAGATTTCATGACTTCATTTTTCCTTTTTTTAATTTATTTTTTAAAATTTTATTGTGGTCGAGGGGCCAGTGAGATAGCATGAAGGTAAGGTGTTTGCCTTTCATGCAGAAGGTCATTGGTTCGAATTCCGGCATCCCATATGGTCTTCCAAGCATGCCAGGAGCGATTTCTGAGCATAGAGCCAGGAGTAACCCCTGAGCAATGCTGGGTGTTGTGACCCAAAAATTAAAAACAAAAAAAATTTATTGTGGTCGAAATTAATTTCAGTGACAATAAGTGAGGGCATTCCCACCACCTGTGTTGTCCTCCCTCCACCCCTGTTCCCAGCATGCATCCCACATCTCCCTCCTTTACCCCTGTAATACTAATGCAACTGTTCCTCCCATATACAGCATGTTGTAGATTGGGTATCGATTCTGTTGTCATTGACTTTAGATTTGGTATTCATGTCTGATCAGTTTTTATTTCCACCAAATGAACATTCAACTCTCTGGCCTTGGTACCATCTGGGGGAAGAAGGAAAAAAGAAAAAAGGAAAGAAAAGGCAAACAAAAATCGAGAAAAACTAGGAGGAGTCTGTCTAGATGTTATAAATATCCATTTAGAATAAGGAAGGGAAGAAAAAGGTAGTCAAACAAGACCAACCAGAAACAAAAGCAATAGGGAGTATCAACAAGATTACAAAAAGAATAAACGCATAATACACCAAAAACCAAAACCATCAGCTATGGAAAAAGAAAAAAGAAAAGGAAAAATGAAGAAAAAAAGAGAAAGGAAACAAACAAAACCAGACTAGCAACTTCTTAAAAAAAAAAAGACTTGGGACATTGGTGGTGGGAATGTTGCACCAATGAAGGGGGTGTTCTTTACATGACTGAAACCCAACTACAATCATATTTAATCAAAGTGTTTAAATAAAGATATTAATATTAAAAAAGAAAAATCAACTCCAACAGAAAAAGGAAGAAATTAATTTCTTGAGTGCTGGAGGCCATGTGCTAAGAAATTTTAAATTTGTATTTTCCTTCTGTATTTTAGATGAAGAAAGTAAGTAGTGACTAAATAAACATCTTAAAGTAGTTAAAACAAAAAAGAAGGAAAACATGAAAAAAGGTTGTATTTCTTTTTTTCTTTTTTCCTTTTTTTGCATAGGCAAGGTAAATATAGGGGAAATTACAGCAGAATTCCCTTGGCCTAAGAAATACAGGATTTCTCTGCACTTGAAGCATACTGCCATGGGAACAACTACTGGCTCCATGCTCACTCACTTGAACACCCCAACGTCTTTTTATGGTGCCAGGAGACTTTCCAGTCAGATGTAAGTGATGATATCCCACCTCTGTAGCTGGATATCTTGTTATTTGTGTAGGTCATAGAGTGAAGGCTTGGAGAGAGATTTTTATTATGGTTCTAGGAGTTCTGTTCCATCTCTGTTGTAATCAGTCTTCTGTAATTGGTGGTCTTGATTTTTGTTTAGAACCTAGAAGAGAGCCTAGGGTATAGTCTTTCAGCATAGTTCTAGATGTTCTGCACTTGTCAAAATTAGACCTCTGAAATTAGAGATCTTGGTTTTTGTACGAATCCTAGGCCAAGGCCAAGGCAAGGAACTTCCTCATTGGCCCCTTGATAGGTTCTGTCCCGTGGATATTTGTCAAATATTTGTCAAATATTTTGGGTTTTTGCTTAGGGCAAAGGACGATATGTCTCCCAGTTGTATCATACCATTAAGTGCTGAGGTGGGTCAACCTTCTCTTAGCTCAAGTTGTTGCAGTTTCTTCATGTCAGGATGTCATGTTAAAACTGGTGCAAGTTGATGCCGGGACAGCATTCCGAGTTTCCCCCAGAAGAGTTTGGTTCCTGATACTGTTGCTAGGACCTCTGTTGGTTCCATGTCTGGGATCTGGGGTTCTGGGTTGGATGGTTGCTCTCCAATCACGTGGAGTCTAAGTTGGGGCTACATGACAAATGCTTATGGTAAGAGATGACCCTGCATTTTTAATAAATATGGGTTCTTATCTCTAATAGACAAGAGCTTGTTTTTGTGCATAATATTTCCCTTTGTTTAGAGTGCCTATGCAAAAGAATATGGTAACATACTATATCGCTGGTGGATTTGGAGATAAGAATTATAGTCTGCACAATCTCTGTGACCTGGTTTTGATCCTAACTTTTATTCCAGGCAAGACTTTTCTTGTAGGTTTTCGTACCAGACAGAATCAAAACAGGTGAGGTTGTAGAAAGAGAGAAAAGAAAAAATATATCTGTATCTATATAGATATATAATAGAAGAAAAATATATTTTAAAAAGGCATTAAAGAGAAATGCTGTTTATGAGGCTGACTTTAATTTGAAAATAAACAGACTAGGAGATATTATTATAGAGATATCCAACACATAAAGGAGATATAAGCTTCCCCATTGAGTATTTTGAGACGTTCTTGTGATGAGTAGAGTCCCAGGCAGTTTTTCATCACACATCGTGTCTTGTTGAGTTTTTTAAATTATTGTACTCATGAGGGAAGTGTCCTTGAACTGGGGTTCTTCTGGGGTTGAGTCAGTGGCATGAAACCGCCTATGATTAGGAAAATGAGGAGGGCCAGGAAGCATGAATCAGCAGGTGTATTGGTTGTAATTGTTTGCCAAAGCATGTGATGTGGGGCTGGGAGAAAGTCCTTTCGATTTGAGAGCTTGGTGGTGGTTTTTTGTAGCAGGAGGTTGGTCCCGGTACCTACTAGGCTAATAACTGTGGAAAAGAGGATTAAATAAGAAAGGATAATGGGTCAAGATTCGGAGATGAGAGGCTAAAGGGATTTCTGAAGGGGGGAAGAAAAGTAATATATAAGAGGGGCTAGATACAATTTGGGCATGGCTTGTTTACAATTTGTTTGGCAATCAGAGAAGAGTCCACTGTCTACCAACTCAGGCCCACATAAAAAAAGACATTAGTGTTCTATTCTTTTTTAAAATGTTTTTAAGTTTATTTAAAACTCCATACTAAAATAGCATTGCTGATAGAAAACAATATCAAGATGTTGAGCACCCCAAATTAATCTACAATTTAATTCAATCCAGAATCAAAAGTATTTTTGTAGAGTGTGAATTTTAAGTAAATTATTTTTTTTTTGTTTTTTTGGATCACACCTGGCAGTGCTCAGGGGTTATTCCTGGCTCCATGCTCAGAAATTGCTCCTGGCAGGCATGGGGGACCATATGGGTTGCCGGGATTTGAACCGATGACCTTCTGTATGAAAGGCAAACGCCTTACCTTCATGCTATCTCTCCGGCCCCAAGTAAATTCTTAAAATAAGTAAGGAGAAAAAATGTAGAATACTCTAAATAAATTTTAAAATGGTCACCTACATAAATTTAATATTTATAAATATTGCCACATTAATGAAACAATTTTCTATGGGCAAAATTATAAGCTAATAAATCAATATACTAGACCAATCCCACACAAGTATGCCTATTATTATTTTTTCTTCTTTTTTTAAGCACCATGATTACGAACATGATTATAGTTGGGTTACAGTCACAAACAGAACATCCCCCTTCACCAGTGTAACATTCCTCCCTCCCAATGCCCCCTCCCCCTTCCCATTCGCTGTCTGTATTCAAGACAGGCATTCTACTACAGTTATTTGTTTTTAAATTCAGTAAACTGTTTTTTTCTTAAAGGATAAATGTTAAAAAATACAGTAGTAAAGGTGTGACAGTAAAAATCACCGTTGTTTGCATAGGAGCAGAAAAATATGGGGACAATGGGGAAAAATCCTTGGCCTGATTACAAGAAGGCCTCCCACCAGAAGTTTATTGGCATAAGACCAACTCTGGGATTCAGGTATACCAGTTTGTCCAATCCGAGTCATTCTCAATGGTCCCGGTGAAACTTTTTCATACTTTAGCTTTTGTTAGTATCAGGTTCATATATTTAAATATTGTAGATTCTATTCATTTCTTTCATCGAAGTCAGGCTGATGTGGAGCATCCTCTAGTTTCAGCACACCATTAGATGCAGAGCAATTTGCCCTGCAAGCAGGTTGTTGCAGAATTATCTGGGTGTTGAGAGCACACTTTGGAGTAAGTCAATGTGAGAGCAGTGGTAGGTCTTCTATGGTAGAGGTTTGCATCCTGGTAACGTTATATTCAATTGTGGTTGTTTCCATAGATGGTATCCATCTGAAGCCTAAGCCAAATCATTATGCCAATGTTCAGTGTTTAAGGCCTAACTGCATTAACATATTTGTGTTCCCATCTCTATTAGATAAGAACTTGTTTGCATATGTATTATGTGCACATTTTAATGTGCCTAAGCAAAAGAGAAACAATGCCACAAGATATTGTTGGTAAATCTGGGGGTCGATGAATCAAGTCCAACATTCCCTTTAACTTGGTTCAAACATGAATTCTATAGAGATACACTTCTACCAGAATTGCTTATAAAACAGATCTCAAAGGGGACAAAGCAAACAATCAAATAAAAAAAACAGTGGGCAAAATTGTCACTATATAAAAGGATATTAAAAAAAGAGTTATAGATGTTAAGGTAAAACATCTGAGATATACAACGGAGATAAATGTGTCCCTTTTATGTTTTAGAAATAGTCGAGGGGGAGGGTGTTGTTTCCGAGACACCACTTTAGTCTGTGATTTGGCCATCTGGAGTCTGTAAACAACTCACAGCACCTCATATCAGGAAATGTCTTTGACTGGGGGCATCTTGGAAACTGATTATGGTAGCAAGCACAGGAACCCAGTGAAGGGAATTGAAAGATGGGAGTCCATTGACAATAGATAGAAAGGAACATAGTTTTTGTTTCTTCTCAGGTGTAGAGTCTATTTTTTCATATTGGGAGCTGGCTGGCAGTTAGCTTGAGAGAGAATAATAAACTGCTTCATAAAGAGTAAAGATTGCATAGAGCCGTGTCATTCCCATGTTGCCAGCTGAAGCTTCCGACTCCCCAAGAGGCATTTGCATCCTTAATTGCTAAAAGACAGAAGTTCACCAGTTCCCTCTCCACCCATTTCAGGAAGGGGGAAGCCTGGGGTCTCCTTTAAACAGCTCCTTACCAGAACCCACTTGCTGGGACATTGAGCAGACGGCCAGGGGTGACCCTGGGGACTGGGAAGAAGGAGAGAGAAGGCTGTAAGGGGGGGGACAACCGAGGCTGCACCTTCCCCTAAGCTTGGCCAAAAAGCCTAACGCATGGATCCATGTGGTCCCCGTGTGGCCTGCTGAAGCTTTCGACCATGACATTTTTCAAAGAAGTAAATCAAACACTTCTGAAATTCATTTGGAACAGTAAACACCCATAAATAGTTAAAGCAATACTTGAAAAAAGGAATTAATATGGGAGGCACTACTTTCCCCAACTCTAAACTGTATTACAAAGCAATTGTTATCAAATCAGCATGGTATTGGAATAAAGACAGACCCTCAGATCATTGGAATAGGCTTGAGTAATTGAGGAATGTTCCCCAGGCATACGATCACCTAATTTTTTTTATAAAGAAGCAGAAAATCGTAAATGGAACAAGGAGAGCCTCTTAAATAAGTGGTAATGGCACAACTGGTTAGCTGCTTGCAAAAAAGCGAACTTAGACACCCAGCTAACACCATGTACAAAGGTAAAATCCAAATGGATTAAAGACCTATATATCAGACCTGAAATCATAAAGTATATAGAACAACATGTAGGTAAAACACTCCATGACATTGAGACTAAAGGCATCTTTAAGGAGGAAACAGCACTCTCCAAACAAGTGAAAGCAGAAATAAACAGATGGGACTATATTAAGCTTAGAAGCTTCTGCACCTCAAGGAAATAGTGCCCAGGATACAAGAGACACCCACTGTGTGGGAGAAACCATTCACCCAATATCCATCAGATAAGGGGCTAATATCCAAAATGTACAAGGCCCTGATAGAACTTTACAAAACAATAATCTAATCCCATCAAAAATGGGGAGAAGAAATGAACAGACACTTTGACAAAAAAGAAATACAAATGACTAGTAGGCACATGAAAAAATGCCCCACATCACTAATCATCAGGGAGATTAAAATCAAAACACCAATGAGGTACCATCTCACGCCACAGAGATTGGTGCACATCACAAAGAATGAGAACAAGCAGTACTTGTGGGGATGTGGAGAGAAAGGAACTCGTATTCACTGCTGGTGGGAATGCCATCTAGTTCAAACTTTATGGAAAGCAATATGAAGATTCCTCCAAAAGCTGAAAGTTTGTCTCCCATATGATCTAGCTATACCACTCCTAGGGATATACCATAGGAACACAAAAATACAATACAAAAATTGCTTCCTCACACTTATATTCATTGCAGCGCTGTTTACAATAGCCAGACTCTGGAAACAGCCCTGATGCCCCTAAATAGATGAATAGCTAAAGAAACTATGTTACATATATACAATGGAATATTATGCAGCCATCAGAAGAGAGGAAGTCATGAAATTTTCCTATACATAGATGTATGTGGAATCTATTATGCTGAGTGAAATAAGACAGGGGGAGAGGATAGACACAAAATGGTCTCATTCGTCTATGTGTTTTGAAAAAACTAAAAGACATTTGTGTAATGATTCTCATAGACAAAAGAGAGGAGGAATGGAAGGTCCAGCTCACAACATGACGCTTTCACAGAGAGTAATGGGTGCAGTCACAGAAATAATTACACTGAGAACCATCATAACAAAATATGACTGAATGAGGAAAATAGAAAGCCTGTCTAAAGCACAGTCTGGTGAGGGGTGGGGAGGAGGGACACTTAGGACTATGGTGATGGGAAAGTTGCACTGGTGAAGGTTTTTATGTAAAATGCTAAACAATAAACTTTGTAAAAATACACATGACTGCAATTTCAACCCTAAATATTTATTATAGTATCCTGACTTAGACTCCATGTGACTGAACAGCAACTGTTCAAATTCTAAACTAAGATCCCAACTTAGAAGCAACACAGTTCCTTGAAACAGCAGTAGGGAGTTCCTAATACTACTATGGCACCAAATTTTGTTGATATAACATCCTGACTACAAGGAAATTGAAACAACTTGATCTAAGAACAGATTGTCCTACCTCATCACCTAATGGTAAGATAAAATTAGAAGACACTCTGTCCTTTGATTTGTGCAAAATACAAGATCGCTAACTACACAGAAGTCTAACTTTGAGAACTTCGACTAAGCAGAACTTTTCCGGAGACCAAAAAACATAAATCGTAGCATAGGCTTCAGCTTAGTATTTGTGCAAAAATCAAGAGCTCTAATTCCAGACTTCTCACTTTGACAACCACGACTGAGCAGAACTCTGGAGTCATAAGGAAAGACTATCCTAGGCTTTGTCCCAGGATCTGTGCAAAAACCAATATCACTAATTACAAAAATCTGAACACAACAACTATGATAGAGCAGAACTCCTGGAATCATAAAGAAAGACTCTATCTTAGACTTTATCCTATGACCTGTACAAAGACCAAGATCTCTAATTACAGAGGACTGATTTTGACAACCACAGCTGAACAGAACGTTTTCTGGCACCATAAAAAGACCCTGGGATTAGATGATAAGCATGTCTGGAGCCTGTAGTTATTCCCATGACAATATTCTTCAAGGGTGGAGAACCCATGTATCTATTAGGCCAAGGGAATTCCCTTTCTAATTCCCCCAGTAATTGCTGTGCCTATGCAGAAAAAAACACACACACACACAAAACCTTGCCACACCAGCCACCATTCCTCTTTTCTTTCTTGTTGTTTTGTCTTGTTTTCTTTTCTTTCTTTCTTTCTTTTTTCTTTATAAAATTATGCAGTCGAGTTTCCCACATTTGGGGAAATCGCAGGCGTCAGCACATCCGGAGTGCAATGTATAAGCTTGCCCTGGGGAAACCACCTTCGTGATCATGGTATCTCCCCTGCCAGGTAAGTATTGTGTCTTGCTTTCTTGTTGTTGCGTTTTCTTGTCATTACTTATTTTGGTTTATTTCTTTTTCCTTCTTCGTTTAAATTTATGTTTATAGCTTTTAGATGAGCTCTTCCCACTTCTTTTTTCCCAATAGAACAACAGAAATTGATTCATCTTGTTCTTCCTCATAAATTGAGGGGGGAAAGTGGATGGTACCATGAGCAATCAGTTGCATGAATATTGGGTGGAAATAAAAAATAATCAAACCTAAATAAAAAACCCAAAGTCAATGATAACATAATCAATATACAAAATCTACAACAAGCTATATTAATAGGGGGCCTGTTACACTAGCAGTCCAGAAAAATAAAGGAGGGGAGGTGTGGGATGCATGCTTGAAACAGAGGTGAAGGGAGAACAACACAGTTGGTAGGAATGGTGCTAATTCACTGTCACTTTGTACCTTAATAATAACTGAGAAAGACTTGTACTTCACTTATGTCACAATAAAATTATTCAAAATAACAATAAAATAACAAAAAGCATTAGCAAAAACTAAACTTATCATAGTCAAAATTAACATTCTAAGAATATCCTATAAGACCTTGCTTAATATTTCCTTTAAGCTTCTCTTTCATTTTATATCCCATCTCTCTCTGTTAAACTGGTTTTCTTTTAGAACTTTTGTGTGTTTGTGGAGTCTGACTTCCCTTAAATTGAACACTTCAGTTTTTTAAGGTTGGCTTTGTGTATGTAAAGCTGTTGTTTATCCCACATACCTGTATATCATTCCTTCATAAATGAAAGTCTAGCTGGGAGAAATAGTCATGGCAAGGTATTCATTTCATTGAGTTTTTTTTACTATATATCTCCACTCTGTTTAACCCTGGAGGGTTATTTGATAAGTCTGCTATGAATTTAAAGATGCTTTTTTGTATATAATTTTCCTTTATGATCATGCTCTTCTCAGTATTCTCTATCAATCTATGGTTTTCATAATAGTGACTAGAATGTAATTGGGGTACTTTACTAGGTGTCTCCTTTAGTGTGTACACATTGGGCGTCCATTATATGGTTGCATTCATTCTTAAAATCTGGGAACTTCTTAGCAATGATTTCATTTGGCTGTTGCTTCTTTTATTTTTTTTTGTCCCCCAATTCACAATACATACCCGGCAAGGGGCCTGTGTTGAGGTGTATATGGGGTGCCTTTACTGTACCTCCTCTTTCTATACAGCCAGTGTAAAGAACACAGCCTGTGGTAAGATTTGGGAGGCCTTATCTTATCTTTTATTTATTTTATTTTTTTTTCTTCAGAGCAAACTAAAATTGTTTTTTTTAAGTAAGAATTCATTTAAAGGACAAAATTGATTAACATAATGAGGTAAACTAATATAACATAATATAGTGACATAACATAACATATAATATAATTGATATAATAATAATACATGTAAGTCAAAGAAAATTTCTGATTAAAAACACAATTTTTTTTCATAATGGCTTACATATCTTTCACTGTAGTATTTTGGGTACATATTCACATTGAATCAGGGGAATACCCATCACCTAATATGTCCTCTTCTCAATCAAAAATCAAATATGCTGAAAATAGGCAGAGTCCTGTCTAGAGGCTTCCAACCTCAGTTTGAGAGAGGATGTGAAAAAAGTAATTAAAATACCACAACAATACACAAAAAAAATATCGAATTAAATAACCGATAAGCACCACAGCAATAAAGACAGGCACCACACAATAATCTCGGTTCTGAAATCAAATCATACTCAAGTGCAAAAAAGAAAGAGAAAGACAAAACAAAATAAAATAAAATAATATTGGAGACATCAACCGTAATCTCCACACCAAAATAAAGACGTCAAAAAAATAGATCATTTATTCTCCTCTTGCTGCTTTCGTGGTATGTGGAAGACTTCTACTTTATCTTGGATGATAAAATCAGACCTGTTTCTAAAGATCTTGGTGGCTGTGCAGATCAGGGAATGGAGTTTATGAAGTCTTTCTTTGTGGTTCTAGCAGTTATGCTTCTTCAATGTCATTTTTTTTTATGTGTTCTAGGTGTTTCAGAATAGTGCTACCATTCTGTGTTTTTCTTTTGTCTTCTGACTTACTTCGTTTAACATAACATGATCTAGGTCCATCCACGTTGCTGCAAAGTCTGTGATTGTATCATTTCTAACTGCCATGTAATATTCCATTGTATATATGTACCACATCTTAATGATCCATTCATCTGTTGTTGGACATCGAGGTTGGTTCCAAGATTTGGCTATTATACTGAGTGCTGCAATAAATAGTGGGGTGCATACGTATTTTGGAATGAATGTCCTTCCATCTTGGGGATATATGCCTAGGAGAGCAATTGCTGGGTCAAATGGCAGCTCAATTCTAAGTTCTTTGAGCACTCTCCAGACTTTTCTCCATAGATGTTGGACCAAGGGGCATTCCCACCAGCAATGAATGAGAGTTCCTTTCATACCACATCCTCTCCAACAAAGGTTGTTTCCATTATTTTTGATGTGAGCCAACCTCACTGGTGTGAGGTGGTATCTCATTGTTGTCTTGATTTGGATCTCCCTGATGATGAGCAAAGGTGAGCATGTTTTCATGTGTTTGTTGGCCATTCTTCTCTCTTCCTCAGAGAAATGTCTATTCATTTCGTCTCCCCATTTTTTTATGGCTTCATTTGGTTTTGAAGGGCTCAGGTTTCTGAGTGCTTTGTATGTTCTAGATATCAGCCCTTTATCTGATATATCAAGTGAAAAGATTTTTTCCCATTCTGTTAGCTGTCTTCTTGCATTAAGTAGGGTTTCTTTTGCCATGCAGAAGCTTTTTAGTTTGATATAGTCCCATTTGTTTATAGTTGATGCTAACGTTTTTGCCATTGGTGCTCCATTCTCAAAGACCCTTTTGATATAAAGGTCTTCGAGTGTTCTGCCTATTTTATTCTCGATAAACTTTATAGATTCAGGTCTGATTTCCAGATCTTTGATCCATTTTGAGTTGACTTTTGTATAAGGAGTGAGATATGGGTCGATTTTCACTTTCGTGCATATGAGTTTCCAGTTGTACCAACACCATTTGTTGAATAGGCTTTCTTTGTTCCATTTCATATTCTTGCCTCTTTTATCAAATATTAGTTGGCTATATATCTGGGGGTTTATGTCTGGGAATTCTGTTCTAATCCACTGGTCTGAGATCCTGTATCTGTTCCAGTACCATGCTGTTTTTATTACTATGGCTTTATAGTATAGTTTCAAGTTAGGTATGGAGATACCTCCCAACTTCTCATTTTTCAGAATGTGTTTAGCTATCCTGGGTCTTTTATGGTTCCAAATGAATTTTATAATTGATTGTTCTATTTCTTTAAAGAATTGTGTCTGGATTTGGATAGGGATTGCATTAAATCTATATAGCAGTTTGGGTAAAATAGTCATTTTGACTATGTTAATTCTACCTATCCATGAGGATGGGATGTTCTTCCATTTCTTTAGATCGTCTTCAATTTCTTTCTGAAGTGTTTTGAAGTTTCCCTGGTATAGATCTTTCACTTCTCTTGTAAGGTTGATTCCTAGGTATTTGGTATTTTTTGATACTATCTTAAATGGAATTGTATTTTTAATCTCTCTCTCCTCAACTTCATTGTATATAAAAATGCTACTGTCTTTTGTGTATTGACTTTGTATCCAGCCACTTTACTGTATTGGTTGATTGTTTCTAGGAGTTTTTCTGTGGATTCTTTAGGATTTTTGATGTATATCATCATATCATCAGCAAATAGAGCTAGCTTGTGTTCCTCTTTCCCTACTTGAATTCCTTTGATTCCCTTCTCTTGTCGGATTGCTATTGCTAGGACTTCTAAGGTTATATTGAATAAGAGTGGAGAGAGTGGACAGCCTTGCCTAGTTCCTGACCTTAGTGGGAATGATTCTAGCTTCTCGCCATTAAGTATAAAGTTGGCTGTAGGCTTTTCATAAATAGCTGTAACTATCTTTTTTTTTTGCATATTTCTTTTTTATTTAAACACCTTGATTACATACATGATTGTGTTTGGGTTTCAGTCATAAAAGGAACACCACCCATCACCAGTGCAACATTCCCATCACCCAAGTCCCAAATCTCCCTCCTCCCCACCCAACCCCTGCCTGTACCCTAAAGAGGCTCTACATTTCCCTCGTACATTCTCAATATTAGGACAGTTCAAAATGTAGTTATTTCTCTAACTAAACTCATCACTCTTTGTGGTG
The DNA here is from genome assembly GCF_024139225.1 of Suncus etruscus. Taxonomy (NCBI): domain Eukaryota; kingdom Metazoa; phylum Chordata; class Mammalia; order Eulipotyphla; family Soricidae; genus Suncus; species Suncus etruscus. Next base: position 60,143,848 of record NC_064868.1, on the reverse strand, counting down.
AGCTTCCTGAGGTGAGCTGGAACGTCCAACACTTTTCTCTTTTGTGTCTGAAAATTATTATTACAAGGGTGTCTTTCATTTTTCTTAAAACCCATAGATGAGTGAGACCATTCTGCGTTTTTCTCTTTCTCTGACTTATTTCACTCAGCATAATAGATTCCATGTACATCCATGTATAGGAAAATTTCATGACTTCATCTCTCCTGACAGCTGCAAAATATTCCATTGTGTATATGTACCACAGTTTCTTTAGCCATTCGTCTGTTGAAGGGCATCTTGGTTGTTTCCAGAGTCTTGCTATGGTAAATAGAGCTGCAATGAATATAGGTGTAAGGAAGGGGTTTTTGTATTGTATTTTTGTGTTCCTAGGGTATATTCCTAGGAGTGGTATAGCTGGATCGTATGGGAGCTCGATTTCCAGTTTTTGGAGGAATCTCCATATCGCTTTCCATAAAGGTTGAACTAGACAGCATTCCCACCAGCAGTGGATAAGAGTTCCTTTCTCTCCACATCCCCGCCAACACTGTTTATTCTCATTCTTTGTGATGTGTGCCATTCTCTGGGGTGTGAGGTGGTATCTCATCGTTGTTTTGATTTGCATCTCCCTGATGATTAGTGATGTGGAACATTTTTTCATGTGTCTTTTGGCCATGTGTATTTCTTCTTTGTCAAAGTGTCTGTTCATTTCTTCTCCCCATTTTTTGATGGGGTTAGATGTTTTTTTCTTGTAGAGTTCTGTCAGTGCCTTGTATATTTTGGAGATTAGCCCCTTATCTGATGGGTATTGGGTGAATAGTTTCTCCCATTCAGTGGGTGGCTCTTGTATCCTGGGCACTATTTCCTTTGAGGTGCAGAAGCTTCTCAGCTTAATATATTCCCATCTGTTAATCTCTGCTTTCACTTGCTTGGAGAGTGCAGTTTCCTCCTTGAAGATGCCTGTAATGTCCTGGAGTGTTTTGCCTATGTGCTGTTCTATATATCTTATGGTTTGGGGGCTGATATCGAGGTCTTTAATCCATTTGGATTTTACCTTTGTACATGATGTTAGCTGGGGGTCTAAGTTTAATTTTTTGCAAGTGGCTATCCAATTGTGCCAACACCACTTGTTGAAGAGGCTTTCCCTGCTCCATTTAGGATTTCCTGCTCCTTTATCAAAAATTAGATGGTTGTATCTCTGGGGAACATTTTCTGAGTATTCAAGCCTATTCCACTGATCTGAGGACCTATCCTTATTCCAATACCATGCTGTTTTGATAACTGTTGCTTTGTAGTACAGTTTAAAGTTGGGAAAAGTAATTCCTCCCATATTCTTTTTCCCAATGATTGCTTTAGCTATTCGAGGGTGTTTATTGTTCCAAATGAATTTCAAAAGTGTCTGATCCACTTCTTTGAAGAATGTCATGGGTATCTTTAGAGGGATGGCATTAAATCTGTATAATGCCTTGGGGAGTATTGCCATTTTGATGATGTTAATCCTGCCAATCCATGAGCAGGGTATGCGTTTCCATTTCCGTGTGTCCTCTCTTATTTCTTGGAGCAGAGTTTTATAGTTTTCTTTGTATAGGTCCTTCACATATTTAGTCAAGTTGATTCCAAGATATTTGAGTTTGTGTGGCACTATTGTGAATGGGGTTGTTTTCTTAATGTCCATTTCATCCTTATTACTATTGGTATATAGAAAGGCCATTGATTTTTGTGTGTTAATTTTGTAGCCTGCCACCTTGCTATATGAGTCTATTGTTTCTAGAAGCTTTTTGATAGAGTCTTTAGGGTTTTCTAAGTAGAGTATCATGTCATCTGCAAACAGTGAGAGCTTGACTTCTTCCTTTCCTATCTGGATTCCCTTGATATCCTTTTCTTGCCTAATCGCTATAGCAAGTACTTCCAGTGCTATGTTGAATAGGAGTGGTGAGAGAGGACAGCCTTGTCTTGTGCCAGAATTTAGAGGGAAGGCTTTCAGTTTTTCTCCATTGAGGATAATATTTGCCACTGGCTTGTGGTAGATGGCCTTCACTATATTGAGAAAGGTTCCCTCCATTCCCATCTTGCTGAGAGTTTTGATCAAGAATGGGTGTTGGACCTTATCAAATGCTTTCTCTGCATCTATTGATATGATCATGTGGTTTTTATTTTTCTTGTTATTGATGTTGTGTATTATGTTGATAGACTTATGGATGTTAAACCAGCCTTGCATTCCTGGGATGAAACCTACTTGATCGTAGTGGATGGTCTTCTTAATGAGGTATTGAATCCTATTTGCCAGGATTTTGTTGAGGATCTTTGCATCTGCATTCATCAGCGATATTGGTCTGTAATTTTCTTTTTTGGTAGCGTCTCTGTCTGGTTTAGGTATCAAGGTGATGTTGGCTTCATAAAAGCTATTTGGGAGTGTTTCTGTTTGTTCAATTTCATGAAAGAGTCTTGCCAAGATTGGCAGTAGTTCCTCTTGGAAAGTTTGATAGAATTCATTAGTGAATCCATCTGGACCTGGGCTTTTGTTTTTCGGCAGACATTTGATTACTGTTTTAATTTCATCAATGGTGATGGGGGTGTTTAGATATGCTACATCCTCTTCCTTCAACCGTGGAAGATTATAAGAGTCCAAGAATTTATCCATTTCTTCCAGGTTCTCATTTTTAGTGGCGTAGAGTTTTTCAAAGTAGTTTCTGATTACCCTTTGAATCTCTGTCATATCAGTAGTGATCTCTCCTTTTTCATTCCTGATACGAGTTATCAAGTTTCTCTCTCTCTCTTTCTTTGTTAGGTTTGCCAGTGGTCTATCAATCTTGTTTATTTTTTCAAAGAACCAACTTCTGCTTTCGTTGATCTTTCGGATTGTTTTTTGAGTTTCCACTTCGTTGATTTCTGCTCTCAGCTTTGTTATTTCCTTCTGTCTTCCTATTCTTGGGTCCTTTTGTTGAGCATTTTCTAGTTCTATTAGCTGTGTCATTAAGCTACTCAGGTAAGCTCCTTCTTCCTTCCTGATGTGTGCTTGCAAAGCTATAAATTTTCCTCTCAGTACTGCTTTTGCTGTGTCCCATAGGTTCTGAGAGTTTGTGTCTTTATTGTCATTTGTTTCCAGGAACCTTTTTATTTCCTCCTTGATTTCATCTCGGACCCACTGGTTATTGAGCATGAGGCTGTTTAACTTCCAGGTGTTAAAGTGTTTCTTCTGAGTCCCTTTGGAGTTCACAAATAATTTCAGAGCCTTGTGGTCAGCGAAGGTAGTCTGCAAAATTTCTATCCTCTTGATCTTATGGAGGTATGTTTTATGTGCCAGCATGTAGTCTATCCTGGAGAATGTCCCATGTACATTGGAGAAGAATGTGTATCCAGGTTTCTGGGGATGGAGTGTCCTATATATATCCACTAGGCCTCTTTCTTCCATTTCTCTCCTCAGGTCTAGAATATTCTTGTTGGGTTTCAGTCTGGTTGACCTGTCCAGTGTTGACAAAGCCCTGTTAAGGTCCCCCACAATTATTGTGTTGTTGTTGATATTATTTTTCAGATTTGTCAACAGTTGTATTAAATATTTTGCTGGCCCCTCATTCGGTGCATATATGTTTAGGAGAGTAAATTCTTCCTGCTCTATGTACCCCTTGATTAATATAAAATGTCCATCTTTGTCCCTTACAACCTTCCTGAGTATAAAGTTTGCATTATCTGATATTAGTATGGCCACTCCAGCTTTTTTATGGTTGTTGTTTGCTTGGATAATTTTTCTCCAGCCTTTTATTTTGAGTCTATGTTTGTTCTGACTATTCAGGTGCGTTTCTTGTAGGCAGCAGAAGGTTGGATTGAGTTTTTTGATCCATTTAGCCACTCTGTGTCTCTTAACTGGTGCATTTAGTCCATTGACGTTGAGAGAAAGAATTGTCCTGGGATTTAACGCCATCTTTATTTCAAAATTTGGTGTGTCTTTTGGGTAGTCTTGTCTTAGATTAGGTCTTTCAGTTTTTCTCTTAAGACTGGTTTTGTGTCTGTGAAGTTTCTGAGCTGTTTTTTGTCTGTGAAACCATGTATTCTTCCATCAAACCGGAAAGTGAGTTTTGCTGGGTATAGTATTCTGGGTGAACCATTCATTTCATTCAGTCTTGTCACAATATCCCACCACTGCTTTCTGGCATTGAGTGTTTCTGGTGACAGGTCTGCTGTAAATCTCAGGGAAGCTTGCTTGAACATGATTTCCCCTTTTGATCTTGCTTTTTTCAGAATTCTGTCTCTATCTGTGGGATTTGTCATTGTGACTAGGATGTGTCTTGGGGTGGTTTTTCTGGGGTCTCTTTTGGTTGGTACTCTTCGGGCATGCAGGATTTGATCACATATATTCTTTAGCTCTGGAAGTTTCTCTTTAATGATGTTCTTGACCATTGATTCTTCCTGGAAATTTTCTTCCTGGGTCTCTGGGACTCCAATGATTCTTAAGTTGTTTCTGTTGATCTTATCATAGACTTCTATTTTCGTCTGTTCCCATTCTTTGACTAATTTTTCCATTGTCTGCTCATTTGCTTTAAGTTTTTTGTCCAATCTCTCCTGCTGTATGGAATTGTTATGTATCTCATCTTCCACAGCACCAAGTCTATTCTCAGCTTCTGATACCCTGTCCCAGAGCTTATCCATTTTGTCATTCACTTCGTTTACTGACTTTTTCAGTCCTGTTAGTTGACATGTTATTTCAGTTTGGAGTTTTGTCATTTCTGCCTTCATATTTTCTTGGTTCTTATTAGTGTTCTGTTCAACTCGATCCATGGTTTCTTGGAGTCTGTTGAGCACCTTCCATATTGCTAGTCTAAAGTCCTTATCTGAGAGGTTGATTAGTTGTTCAGTCATTATCTGGTCCTCAGAATTGTCATCTTCATTCTCTATGTCTGATGCTGGCCTGCGTTGTTTCCCCATTGTCACACTTGTATTGTGGGTTTTTCTACGTGTTGTGGTGGTATTCATTGTCTATATGATGTAGGCAGCACACTCCTCTGGCTCCTCCCTTTCTGGATGGGCTGACTTGCCTCTAAGGGAGGGGAGTCCTCCGTGGATGAAGCCTCACACTGGGTCAAATCTTAGGCCCGAGCATGCAACAGAGAAGACAGTCCAGAGAGAAATGTTTGCTTCTGTGATATAGCGCCGTTCTTAGTGTGATTTTTCCTTCTTGTTGCAATGGAATTCTTTCCTTAGAAAGAGTGCACGGCCGCGTAGCGAAGTGAAGCGGCCGTGCTCCTCTGAGCCTCTTTTTGCCCCACTCGCAAGAGTTTCACGCAAGAGGACAGTAGACAGACATAGACAGATCACACTCACAGTCTTTCATAGTTGAGCCCCACTGGGCCGGTGTACTTTCGCGGATTTTCCCTGCCTGGTGTCACACACAGGGAGCCGGCTTTTGCCCAGATAGCATTGTTATCTCTTCCCGAATGTAGTTTCTTTGGAGTTAGCTTCCCAGGGCTCTGAGGAGAGCTTCCAGAGTTCAGGAAAGACAGAGAAGGGTAGGACAGGGCTCCCTTCCGGTGCTCAGTTCCTCAGAAGAAGCACAGGCCGGTGGAGATTCTGCAGGTAGAGCAGTCAGCACTCTGCCTGGAAACCCCCACCTGCAGCCATTTCTCACTCACTCACTGGCTCGCTGGGTAGCTTCTGAATGTAGTTTCTTTGGGGTTCGCTTCCCAGGGCTCTGAGGAGAGCTTCCAGAGTTCAGGAAAGACAGAGAAGAGTAGGACAGGGCTCCCTTCCGGTGCTCAGTTCCTCAGAAGAAGCACAGCCCGGTGGAGATTCTGCAGGTAGAGCAGTCAGCACTCTGCCTGGAAACCCCCACCTGCAGCCATTTCTCACTCACTCACTGGCTCGCTGGGTAGCTTCTGAATGTAGTTTCTTTGGGGTTCGCTTCCCAGGGCTCTGAGGAGAGCTTCCAGAGTTCAGGAAAGACAGAGAAGGGTAGGACAGGGCTCCCTTCTGGTGCTCAGTTCCTCAGAAGAAGCACAGGCCGGTGGAGATTCTGCAGGTAGAGCAGTCAGCACTCTGCCTGGAAACCCCCACCTGCAGCCATTTCTCCACCATTTAAAAAATATCAGCTGTAACTATCTTAAGGAAGGTGCCTTCTAACCCTATTTTGCTGAGTGTCTTTAACATGAACGGATGTTGGATTTTGTCAAACGCCTTCTCTGCATCGATTGATATGATCATGTGGTTTTTGTCCTTCATGTTGTTGATGTGGTGTATAATGTTGATTGATTTGCGTATGTTGAACCAACCTTGCATTCCTGGGATGAATCCCACTTGATCGTGATGTATGATCTTTTTGATGAGGTGTTGGATTCGGTTTGCTAAGATTTTGTTAAGTATCTTTGCATCAATGTTCATTAGTGAGATTGGTCTGTAGTTTTCTTTTTTGGTGGTGTCTTAGCCTTCTTTAGGAATGAGTGTGATATTAGCCTCATAAAAGGAGTTGGGGAGGATTCCTGTTTTTTCTATGCTTTTGAAAAGCCTATGGAACAGTGGTAATAAGTCTTCTTGAAATGTTTGATAGAATTCACCTGTAAATCCATCTGGGCCTGGACATTTGTTCTTAGGGAGTCTTTTAATTACGTCTTCAATTTCCTCGGAGGTGATTGGACTGTTTAGAGTTTCTAGGTCTTCCTTTTCCAGTCTTGGAAGAGGGTGTTTGTCCAAGAATCTGTCGATTTCTGGTGGGTTCTCTAGCCTAGTTGAATATAGTTGTTCATAATATGATCTCATGATATGTTGTATTTCTTGGGGTTCTGTTGTAATCTCTCCCCTTTCATTCGTGATCCTAGTGATTTGGGTGTTTTCCCTCCTTTTTTGGTAAGTTTTGCCAATGGTTTGTCTATCTTATTTATTTTTTCGAAAAACCAACTCCTGGTCTCATTGATTTTTTTGTATTGTTTTCTTAGTCTCTATGTTGTTTATTTCTGCTCTGGTTTTTATGATTTCTTGCCTTCTGGTTGTGGTTGGATTTCTCTGTTGCTGTTGTTCCAATTCTTTGAGGTGATCTTTTAAACTGTTGGTTTTGTTATTTTCCTGTTTCTTAACATAGGCCCTTAATGCTATGAGTTTCCCCCTAAGTACTGCTTTTGCTGTATCCCATAAATTCTGACATGTTGTCTCTTCATTGTCATTCGTCTCAAGGAATCATTTTATTTCCTCCTTGAGTTGTTCTTTGATCCAGCTGTTGTTAAGTAGTATGTTATTCAATCTCCAGGTATTAGTTTTCCTCCATTGCTTCTTCTTGACATCAATTATAAGCTCTGTTGCATAGTGATCTGAAAGGGTACTTCTAATGATCCTTACCTTTGTGGTCTTATATAGATTGGCTTTGTATCCTAAGACATGATCTATTCTGGAGAAGGTTCCATGTGGGTTTGAGAAGAATGTGTATTCTACTTTCTGGGGATGGAGGGCTCTATATAAGTCTATTAGCCCTAATTCTTCTAATTTTTCATTTAGAGCTCTTATTTCTTTACTATTTTTCTGTTTGGAGGATCTGTCCAGTGGTGATAGTGGAGTATTGAGGTCCCCTACTATTATCACAATTCCCTTCATGTGTTTCTCCAGGTTTGTCAGTAGTTGCCTCACATATTTTGGTGATTTTACATTAGGTGCATAGATATTGACCAGGGTTAGCACTTCTTGATCTAATGTTCCCCTGATCAGTAAGTAGTGCCCCTCTTTGTCTCTGATCACTTTCTTGAGGTTGAATACAATTTGGTCTGATATAAGAATGGCTGTCCCTGCTCTTTTTTGTTTTCCATTGGCCTGAATAATTACTTTCCATCCTTTAATTCTAAGCCTGTGCTTATCCTGTAACTGTAGGTTTGTTTCTTGCAGACAGCAGAAGTCCGGTTTATTTTTCCTAACCCAGTTCTCTACTATGTGTCTTTTAATTGGAGAGTTTAGTCCATTAACATTTAGGGAAATTATTGATAAAGTGGACTGTTGTGCAGTTGTATTGTGTGGCGTGGTTGTTGTTACAATCGGGGGTTTGGATTGTGTAATTCGTCTCTGAGTAAGTCGCTTAGGATCGGCTTAATTTGCACAAATAGTTCAAGTTCGTTCATATTTGTGAATGTTTTTAGTCTGCCCTCCCATATGAATGATAGTTTTGCTGGGTATTGGACCCTGGGTTGGAGTTTAAATACATCATTCCACTGTCTTCTTGCTTGAATTATTTCAAATGGGAGATCTGGTTTGATTCTTATGTCCTTTCTTTTGTACTTGAGGTTTTTTTTCTCCCTTATTGCTTTCAGGAGTTCCTCTTTCTCTTTTTTTTGCCATTTGGATTATTTTGTGTCTTGGTGTGGGTTTATTAGGGTCTATTTTATTAGGGACTCTCTTGACTTCTTGAATTTGTCCTAAATTATCTTTCCAGAGGGTGGGAAAGTTCTCTGTTATTATCTCCCTGACTACTTGTTCTTCCCCCTTCCCTATTTCTTCCCCTTCTGGTATACCCACAATTCTTAGATTGTTTCTTTTGTCCTTGTTCATTAGATATTGGATTTTTCCTTCCAGTGCTTTGCCTTTTATTTCTTTGTTGGTTTCTTGATCATTTTTATATTGCAGTTTTCCTTCGAGTTCATCGATGTGCTTCTCCAACTCTGTGGTTTTACTCGTAAGGCTTGTTATTTTGTCTTTTAAATCCTTCACTTCTTTTTGTATGGAATCTCTCATGTTCTTTAACATTTCTTCTTTAATTTGGCTGAGTCGTTCGTCCATGAATTTCTTATACTCGGTTGCTAGGGTTTCTTTCATTCCGTTTAATAATTCTTGCATTTCCTTCCTCATGGCCGCTTTTAGGTCTTCTTCCCATGGATCTGTGCGTTTTGGTGGACTTGGAAACTTGATAGGGCTTGTCATGTTGTCTCCAGTTATAAGGGATCTCCTTGATTTACGCATAATTCTTTGTATTTAATGGTATGTTTTGGAGTACTATGGCTTCTAATTTCGGCCTGCTTTGGTCTCCTTCCTGAAGGTTTTTCTAGAGGAGCCTGTTGGGTGAGTTTTTGAACCTTGCCCTTTCTCCTCCCCTTTGCTCCCTAGAGTTCAACCTTCCTGCAGTGGGTTTTGTCCCCTTTCTGCTCCTTATTTCTGTCAGCGGTGCAATTCCACTCCTGGCCACAATGGGTACTGGCGCAGTTGAGCCTAGCACTCAATCCACCCTCCTTTCTCTGGGATTCAATGGAGCTCCGCCCCCTCCAATCCTCCCTTGAAGGAGTTCCCTCAGTTCGACTCTGCAGGCTCTGTCTACGCCCTTGGGAAGTCCCTGGTCCGCTCCAGGGTCCAGGGGGGTGGACTGCTCTAGGTCACCTGCGAGTCTAGATGGTTGGCCCTATCTCCTCGTCTATTCGGGTCGCTCAACTTGTCTTTCTAGGCGCCACCCTGGGGGGAGGGGCCGGCCCAAACGCCAAGCAGAAGGACAGAAACTCACTCACGCCTCCCCAGCCGGCACTCAGGAGTCTCTAAGGGGAGGGGCTGGCCCAAACGCCGAGCAAAAAGTCAGAAACTCACTCACGCCTCCCCAGCTGGCACTCAGGAGTCTCTGGGGGGAGGGGCAGGCCCAAACGCCAAGCAAAAGGAGAGAAACTCACTCACGCCTCCCCAGCCAGCACTCAGGAGTCTCTGGGGGGAGGGGCAGGCCCAAACGCCAAGCAAAAGGAGAGAAACTCACTCACGCCTCCCCAGCCAGCACTCAGGAGTCTCTGGGGGGAGTGGCAGGCCCAAACGCCAAGCAAAAGGAGAGGAACTCACTCACGCCTCCCCAGCCGGCACTCAGGAGTCTCTGAGGGGAGTGGCAGGCCCAAACGCCAAGCAAAAGGAGAGGAACTCACTCACGCCTCCCCAGCCGGCACTCAGGAGTCTCTGAGGGGAGTGGCAGGGCAGGCCCAAACGCCAAGCAAAAGGAGAGGAACTCACTCACGCCTCCCCAGCAGGCACTCAGGAGTCTCTGGGGGGAGGGGCAGGCCCAAACACCGAGCAAAAGGAGAGAAACTCACTCACGCCTCCCCAGCCGGCACTCAGGAGTCTCTGAGGGGAGTGGCAGGCCCAAACGCCAAGCAAAAGGAGAGGAACTCACTCACGCCTCTCCAGCCGGCACTCAGGAGTATCTGGGGGGAGGGGCAGGCCCAAACGCGGAGCAAAAAGTCAGAAAGTCACTCACGCCTCTCCAGCCGGCACTCAGGAGTCTCTGGGGGGAGGGGCAGGCCCAAACGCCAAGCAAAAGGAGAGAAACTCACTCACGCCTCCCCAGCCGGCACTCAGGAGTCTCTGGCTGTTGCTTCTTTATAGATGTTTTTCTCTTGTCTCTCTGTGACTATAATTTCTGCTGCTCCTATTGAATTTATCCCAAAGGAATATTTTGATCTCTTTGCTTGTTTTTTATGATTTTTCCCATATTCTGTTCATGTATTTTAAGACTATTTTACAACTTCTATTATATGGAGTTTTATACAACTAATCTTCTAGTTCACTAATTCTATACTCAGCAGCTGTTACTCTTCTGGTGAGATTTTCCATCGGGATTTTCCCTTTGCCTACCAATTTTTTTTTTATTTCTGTCATATATATTTGACGTTTTCTCATCATCTCATATGCTCTGGAATCTTATTGGCACTCTGTTCCATGATTTCTTTGAATAGCCTCCATATTTCCTCTTTAACATCTTTATAAGAGAGGCTATAAAAGTGGCTGACATTAGTTGTGTCCCCAGAACTAACAGCTATATTCATTAGGTTTGGTGGTATTCTGTGTTGCCTTCTCATTGTTCACTTTGCAGTGTGGTGGTGTTTTTACGTGTTGTGATTCAGCTCCTTGGATAAAAGAAATGTGAGACTACTAAGTGAGGCAGGGCACCAAGTGCATTAGGTAAATTAAGGGCAGTTTTATTTCAAAGTTAATGCTTGACCCGAGGCCCTGCCAGAATTGATAGGGAAGTGGGACTGTGCTGGGTAAAAAGAAGCCTACAAGAAAAGGGGATCTCATTCCTATCTATTAAGGTTAGGTGGCTGTTTATATGTAGCCAGCCTCATAGCAGGGCTGCCTCTACTAGATCATCAGGCCCTGGCTAGTTTAGCTGCACTCATTCAATACCTCAACTGCAGTCTCTAATGTCTATATACTGCGAGAATATCCTGGTGATGAACCTGTGCTGCTTCTCAGAGCTCCAGCCTGGCAGGACACCTCTCACTGCATCACTGCTGCTTCCTCCAGCAATATCTCTAGGAGCTTGATTTTTGATCCATTTGTTACTGGTGTTTCCTCTCCAGGAGTCATTAACCCTGTCACCAGGCTTGGAGAAGTTGTGGTGTTCAATCTCAAGGGCTCAAGAAAGTGAGCTGTTCTCAGTGTCCCTAGTCACCCCCTTTGCTGATGCTGTCACAGCATCACTATAGTATCTATCATGCCATGTTTCCATCATTTTTTAAAGCCTTTACTTATCTTTAGCCATATTGGCCTTCTTATTTTATCTACAGCACACCAAAATCTACACTGCCATACAAATTGAGGTACAAGGGTTTACAACACTGTTTTACTCTTTTCAGTCATACATCATTCCAAGAATAGAACCATCATCAGAGAACCCACTTCTGTTCATCACTATCCCAAATAATCCTCCTAAGTCCTTTCCCATGTATGCTAAGTTTGATATACTAAATTCTAAATTCTGATGATAATTTTTTCTCTTACTATGTTTCATTTGTATCCTACATAAAAAGTAATGTATCTGTGTGTGGTGATGCTGAAACCTACACAAATATATACTAATAGGGTTGATTTCATAACATACCTTTGCTATATTGAAAGTGTCTAAGGATCAATGGTAACTCTGAATATGTGTTAAAATTGAAGGTAAACTCGACTGATCCTGGACTTTTATACTTGGGAAATTTCTTAATTACACTTTCAATTTTCTCAATTGTGATTGGCATGCTTAGGCTAATCTACGCCCACCTCATTCATTTTGTGGAGAATATAAGGCTCAAAATCTGTCCTCTTTTTCAGGTTATATACCTTAACTTAGTACAATTGTTCATAATAAGCTCTCAAGATGTCTTGGTTTTGGGGAGGTTCCATATTAATCTCACCCCTTTTGTTTCTGATCTGATTTATTTGAGTAATTTCTCTTTTTTATTTAACCATATTTTTTAAAAATCAAATTTCTTTTTTTTTTTATTTTTAAGACCCTTCACCAGTGCAACATTCCCATCACCGATGTCCCAAGTGTCCCTCCTCCCCACTCCACACCAGACTGTACTCTAAACAGACTTTCTACTTCCCTGATACAGTCACATTTTTTATGATGGTTTTCAGTGTAATTATTTCTGTGACTGCACCCATCACTCTCTGTGGTGAGTTTCATGTTGTGAGCTGGACCTTCCAGTCCTCTCTTTTGTCTATGAGAATCATTACACAAATATCTTTTATTTTTCTCAAAGCCCATAGACTAGTGAGACCATTCCTTGTTTATCTCTCTCCCTCTGACATATTCACTCAGCATAACAGATTCCACATACATCCACACATAGAAAAATTTCTTGACCATCTTTTCTGACGGCTGCATAACATTCCGTTGTATATATGTACCACAGTTTCTTTAGCCATTCATCTATTGAGGGACATCTAGGCTGTTTCCAGAGTCTGGCTATTGTAAACAGCACTGTAATAAATGTAGGTGTGAGGAAGGGGTTTTTGTATTGTATTTTTGTGTTCCTAGAGTATATCCCTAGGAGTGGTATAGGTAGATCATATGGGAGACAAACTTTTAGCTTTTGGAGGAATCTCCATATTGCTTTCCATAAAGTTTGGACTAGACGGCATTCCCACCAGCAGTGAATAAGAGTTCCATTCTCTCCACATCTCCGCCAGCACTGCATGTTCACATTCTTTATAATGTGCACCAATTTTTGTGGCGTGAGATGGTATCTCCTAGATGTTTTGATTTGCATCTTCTTGATGATTAGTGATGAGGAGCATTTTTTTTCATGTGCTTTTAGACATTTGTATTTCTTTTTTGTCAAAGTGTGTGTTCATTTTTTCTCCCCATTTTTTGATGGAGTTAGATGATTTTTTCTGGTAAAGTTCTGTTAGTGCCTTGTATATTTTGTATATAAGCCAATTATCTGATGGGTATTGAGTGAATACTTTCTCCCCTCAGTGGGTGGCTTTTGTGTTCTGAGCACTATTTCCTTTGAGGTGCAGAAGCTTCTCAGCTTAATATAGTCCCATCTGTTTATTTCTGCTTTCACTTGTTTGGAGAGGATGCCTTTAGTCTCAATGTCATGGAGCATTTTACATACGTGTTGTTCTATATACTTTATAATTTCAGGTCTGATATTTAATCTATTTGGATTTTGCCTTTGTACATGGTGTTAGCTGGGTGTCTAAGTTCGCTTTTTTACGAGTGGCTAACCAGTTATGCCAACACCACTTATTGAAGAGGCTTTCCCTGTTCCATTTAGATTTCTTGCTCCTTTATAAAAATTCAGAGACAGTATGTCTGGGGAACATTCTCCGGGTACTCAAGCCTATTCCAGTGATCTGAGGGTCTGTCTTTATTTTAATACCATGCTGTTTTGATAGCTATTGCTTTGTAATAAGCTTAAAGTTGGGGAAAGTAATACCTCTCATATTCTTTTCCCAAGTATTGCTTTAGCTATTCATGGGCATTTATTGTTCCAAATGAATTTCAGGAGTGTTTGATCCACTTCTTTGAAAAACATCATGGGTATCTTTAGAGAAATCGCATTAAATCTCTACAGTGCTTTGGGGATTATTGCCATTTTAATGATGTTAATCTTGCCAATCCAAGAGCAGGGTATGGATCCATTTCTGCATGTCTTCTCTTATTTCTTGTAGCAGGGTTTTATAGTTTTCTTTGTACAGGTCCTTCACATCTTTAGTCAAGTTGACTCCAAGGTATTTGAGTTTGTATGCCACTAATGTGAATGCCAATATCACCTTGATACCAAAACCAGACAGAGATACTGCCAAATAAGAAAATTACAAACAATATCCCTGATGATTACAGATTCAAAGATTTTCAATTAAATTCTAAAAAATAGAATTCAATGCTTTATCAAGAAGATCATTCACTGTGATCAAGTAGGTTTCATCCAAGGAATGCAAGAATAGTTTAACATTCATAAATCCTTCAACATAATACATAACATCAATAAGAAAAATAATATCACATGATTATATCAATAGACGCAGAGAAAGCATTTGATAAGGTACAATACCCATTCTTAATAAAAAAAACTCTCAGCAACATGGGCATGAAAGGAACTTTACTCAATATAGTCAAGGTTATCTACCACAACCAATGGCAAACATTATTCTCAATGGAGAAGAACTAAAAGCCTTTCCTCTAAATTCCAGTACAAGACAAGGTTGCCCCCTCTCACTACTCCTATTCAACATAGTACTAGAAATACTTGCTATAGAGATTAGGCAAGAAAAAGATATCAAGGGAATCCAGATAGGAAAGGAAGAAGTCAAGCTCTCAGTGTTCGCAGATGACATGATATTATATTAGAATACCCTAAAGACTCTATCAAAAAGGTTTTAGAAACAATAGATTCATATAGCAATGTAGCAGTTTATAAAATTAACAGACAGAAATCAATGGTCTTTTTATATGCCTGTAATGATAGGGAAGAAATGGACATTAAGAAAAGCACTTTCTCTGTTTTCCTTTTAGAGTTGTCAGTGGTTTGTTTATCCTTTCAAAAATGCTCCAGATTACATAATTCTTTGTATTGTTTCCTTATTTCTATACTGTAATTTTTATAATAATATTTATTTTGACCAAAGTGGATGACAAATTTTCCACAGTATTATTTTAGCTACACCGTGACATTAAATCAGAGGCATTCTCACCACCAATATTGTCCTCCATCCTCCCCTGTTCTCACCATGCATCTCATATCTCCCAACTTTACTCCATGGGCTGATGATATATGTGTTCCCCTCTGTGCCTAGCTTCTTGTAGATTGGGTATTGGTTGTGTTTTCATTGGCTTTGGATTTACTTTTTAAGTCTGATCTTTTTTTAATCTCTACTTAATGCTCATATGACTGTTTGGTCTTGGTGCTCTCCATTATCCCCCCCCCAATTTGTGAGGCAGAACAAGATGGTTCAATTTATGTGTTTCTGTTTGAAGAAAAGAAAAAAGTAAAATGGGGTAAAAATAAAACAAGCAGAAAATGAGGGTAATTCTTCTAAAGACCATAAATATTCATTTAAGAGAAGAACGGGAAAAAGGAATAATAACATAACAATACAAAAGAATAAAAAACTCAAAAAGCAACGGAGCAATAAAGACAACAACCATACAATAACCACGGTCCTGAAATAAAAATTAAAATAATGAAAAAAGGAAAAAACTAAAAAAAAACAAACAACAATAACAAAACCAGAAAAATTAATTTGGCTTTTTTTTTGCATAGGCACAGTATATATTGGGGAGATTAAAAGGGGAATTCCCTTGGCCTAGGAGATACAGGGTTTCTCTGCCCTTGAAGTATACTGTCATGGGTATAACTACAGGCTCCTTGTATGTTCTTTTGTTCTCCCCTAGGTTATTTTGTAGTGTCTAGAAACTCTGCTCCGTTGTGAATAATAAAATTAGGCCTCTCTAGCTAGAGGTCTTCATTTTGTCACAGGTCAAAGAGTGGAGCCTAGGATGGAGTCTTTCTTTACAGTTCTAGAAGTTCTGTTTCTTTTTATTTTATTTAAACAACTTTATTACATACATGATTCTGTTTGGGTTTTAGTCATGTAAAGAACACCACCCATCACCAGTGCAACATCACTAATGTCCCAAATCTCCCTCCTCCCAACCCAACCCCCGCCTGTACTCTAGACAGGCTTTCTATTTCCCTCATACATTCTCATTATTAGGACAGTTCAAAGTGTAGTTATTTCTCTACCTAAACTCATCCCTGTTTGTGGTGAGCTTCATGAGGTGAGCTGTAACTTCCAGCTCTTTTCTCTTTTGTGTCAGAAATTTATTATTGCAAGAATGGTTTTCACTTTTCTTAAAACCATAGATGTGACCATTCTGCGTCTTTCTCTCTCTCTGACTTATTTCACTCAGCATAATAGATTCCATGTACATCTATATATAGGAAAATTTCATGACTTCATCTCTCCTGACAGCTGCATCATATTCCATTGTGTATATATACCACAGTTTCTTTAGCCATTCATCTGTTGAAGGGTATCTTGGCTTTTTCCAGAGTCCTGCTATGGTAAATAGTGCTGCAATGAATATCGGTGTAAGGAAGGGGTTTTTGTATTGTATTTTTGTGTTCCTAGGGTATATTCCTACGAGTGGTATAGCTGGGTTGTATGGGTGCTCGATTTTTAGTTTTTGGAGGAATCTCCATATTGCTTTCCATAAAGGTTGAACTAGACGGCATTCCCACCAGCAGTGGATAAGTTCCTTTCTCTCCACATCCCCGCCAACACTGCTTGTTCTCATTCTTTGTGATGTGTGCCAATCTCTGGGGTGTGAGATGGTACCTCATAGTTGTTTTGATTTGCATCTCCCTGATGATTAGTGATGTGGAACATTTTTCATGTGTCTTTTGGTCATTTGTATTTCTTCTTTGTCAAAGTGACTGTCCATTTCTTCTCCCCATTTTTGATGGGATTAGATGTTTTGTTCTTCTAAATTTCTGTCTGTGCCTTGTATATTTTGGAGATTAGCCCTTTGTCTGATGGGTATTGGGTGAATAGTTTCTCCCATTCAGTGGGAGGCTCTTGTATCTTGGGCGCTATTTCTTTTGAGGCACAGAAGCTTCTTAGTTTAATAAAACTCTGCTCCAAGAAATAAGAGAGGACAAGCGGAAATGGAAGCACATACCCTGCTCATGGATTGGCAGGATTAACGTCATTAAAATGGCAATACTCTCCAAAGCATTGTACAGATTTAATGCGATCCCTCTAAAGCAGTGGTCCTCAAACTATGGCCCACGGGCCACATATTGTATTTGTATCTGTTTTGTTTCTTCATTGCAAAATAAAATATATGCAGTGTGCATAATAATTCGTTTGTAAGTTTTGTTTTTACTATAGTCAGACCCTCCAATGGTCTGAGGGACAATGAACTGGCCCCCTGTTTAAAAAGTTTGAGGACCCTTGATCTAAAGATACCTATGACATTCTTCAAAGAAGTGGATCATGCACTTTTGAAATTCATTTGGAACAATAAACACACTAGAATAGCTAAAGCAATCATTGGTAAAAAGAATATGGGAGGAATTACTTTTCCCAACTTTAAACTGTACTACAAAGCAATAGTTATCAAAACAGCATGTTATTGGAATAAAGACAGGCCCTCAGATCAGTAGAATAGGCTTGAATACTCAGAAAATGTTCCCCAGACAATCACCTAATTTTTGATAAAGGAGCAAGAAATTATAAATGGAGCAAAGAAAGCCTCTTCAACAAGTGGGGTTGGCACAACTGGATAGCCACTTGCAAAAAATTGAACTTAGACCCCCGGCTAACATCATGCATGAAGGTTAAATCCAAATGGATGAAAGACCTCGATATCAGACCCAAAACCATAAGAATACTAGAACAACATGTAGGTAAAACACTCCAGGACATTGAGACTAAAGGCATCTTCAAAGAGGAAACTGCTCTCTCCAAGCAAATGAAAGCAGAGATTAACAGATGGGAATATATTAAACTGAGAAGTTCTGTTTCATCACTATTGTTTTAATCAGTCTCCTGTGGTTTTGGTTTTTGCACCGATCCTAGGGTGAAGCCTAAGTTAGTCTTTCATTATGTTTTCAGAAGATCTGTTCAGTTGCAGTTGTCTCAGTCAGACCTCTGGAATTAGAGATCTTGGTTATTATACAGGTCGTAGGCCAAAGCCTAGACTAGGGTCTTTTTTTTGGTCCCAGGATAAATTCTGCCAAGTCATGGTTGTCACAGTCAGTCTTCTATAGATAGAAATCTTGGTTTTTGCACACATCAAAGGATTACATGTCTTCTGATTTTATCTTATCATTAGATAAGAGGTGAAGTTAATGAAGAGAAGAAAACAGAAACAAAACAAAAAATTTAAATATATATACTCACATATATAAAGAAAAATTTTGAAAAATGGGTTTAAAAAAGTAATTAAGGGAACAGCTTAAGAGGTAGTATTATATAGCTCTTATACTTATAAAGGAAATATAGGCTTCCCATTGTCTTTTTTTTTCAGGGGAGAGTGTGAACGCATTCCCCTACTACCACAAATTGTGCAGTCGAGTTTCCCACATTTGGGGAAATCGCAGGGGTCAGCATACATGAAGTGCAATGGGTGATTCTCGCCCTGGAGAAACCACCTTCATGATCATGGTATCTCCCCTGCTAGGTAAGTATCCCCATTGTCTTTTGAGATATTCTTGTGGAGGGATGGAATTCAGGGCACATTTTTATCAAACACTCTGGTCTTCTTGAGTTTTAGAAATGATTTGTGGCTGAAAGGGCTCAGGTAAAGTTCTTGCGCTGGGGATCCTTCTGGAGCTGAGTCTGATATCAAGCAACAGTCCACATTTGGGGGGGTGAGAAGGAGGGCCACAGAGCATGAGTCAGTAGGGATCTTGGTTGTAGTTTCTTGCCGGGAGAATGAAATATTGGGCTGAGTGCGTGTCCCTTCACTTGGGAGCTGGGTGATGGCTTATTGGGGCAGGAAGGAAGTCAGTCTTGATACCTAATGTGTTAAGAACTGAGGGTAAAGAGGGACAATAAGGTGGGATATCGGATAGGAAATGGGGGGTGAAACAGATAGTAGGATTTCTGAAGTTGGGAGGAGGCATAGTATATAGGATGGGCTATGTACACTATAGGCATGAATTGTTTAAAGTTTAGGTTCGGCTCTCATAGTGGAGTCCACTCTCTATGTACTCATGCCCACATAAAGACATACATTAGTGATCTATTCTTAAGATATTGTTAGAGCTCTGACCCTTATAGGGTGAATTTGAGCTCTTAAGGACTGGTTGAATATAGATAAATGATTAGCTTAGGTATAGCTTAAGAAAGAGAGGAAGGGAGAGCAAAAGATAAGAGATGAGAGCAGAAAATAGGTAAATATAATAAAAATAATGTAAAAAATTAATAAATCAAATAAAAGAGATTGGGTTAATGTGTCAGAGTTTGGAGGTTTTCCCAGTTTCTGGGCATTTCATCAGTGATGGTGTGCACCTTGCTAAATGAAGGTTTCAGGGTTAGATAATGGTTGGAGCACTTTAGGACACACATGTTTCACATCTTGAGTACTAAACAATTTGTTAATGAGGCCTACCTATGTAGACGTCTACCCTATGTAGTATGTGTTCTGCATCTTATGTGTCAAATTTCCTTTCCTAAAGAGAACCTAACAGTGTGGGTTTTATTTGACATACATTCAGTTGATGAGAAGGAGGAAGAAGAGGAAGAAGAAAGGGGATAAGGAAAGAAATAGGGACAAGAGAGAAGAAAAGAGAGATAAAGGAAATGATAATTTGCCTACGTGTGTTCTATGAGTAGGTCCTGTAATATAAGTCTGTGGTTTGCAGTTAACTGTTTCAGGGGTCTGAATGGTCATATACTTCAGGTCCTAATAGAGGACATAAACCAGAGAAAAAGAGCATTTTATCAAGATATTATCTTAGTGCAAATTGAATATGGTAGCTAGTATGACTGAGCACCGAGGTTGAATAGGGTGTCCACACTTTGTATTCAGGTATCCCTGTGGACAGAGAAGCTGAGAGGTTATTTTATACCTAGTAAGATTAAGGCATTAAAACACATTGTTAGAAAATGCTGCCACGGGAGTCTCTGACTTCTAATCATATTCTTTACCTGTGTCTGTGTATAAGCTCCCTATGACATTATTATAGGCCTTTGGGGTGAAAGGTTGATGACCTACATGTTCACTATAAACTGTTGTTTCCATTATTATTGCTGGTTTCTTTATGGTATAATGGATAGTGGAGGCTTTGTGTTGTTCTTCTTCCACTTGTTTTGAACACTACTCCCCCATAAATGCTGACAACTACAGTGCTTGGAATTTCTATCCTATTAGACCATTGTATTTGTTCTTGGAGTATTAGATGTATGTATAGTGTATATTCCAAGTGCCTCAGAAGAGTGCTACCATTCTGTATTGATCCTTCACCTTCTGGCTTACTTCATTTAACACAATATTTTGTAGATCCATCCATGTTGCTGCAAAATCCATCATTGTATCATTTCTACCTGCTATGTAATATTCCATTTAATCACCTAATTTTTGATAAAGGAGCAAGAAACCCTAAATGGAGCAAGGAAAGCCTTTTAAACAAGTGGAGTTGGCACAACTGGAAAGCCACTTACAAAAAAGTGAACTGAGACCCCCAGCTAATACCAGTTACAAAGGTAAAATCCAAATGGATTATATACCTTGATATCAGATCTGAAACTATAAGGTATATAGACAACATGTAGGTAAAACACTCCATGACACTGAGACTAAAGTCATCTTCAAGGAGGAAACAGCACTCTCTAAACGAGTGGAAGCAAAGATAAACAGATTGGACTATATTAAGCTGAGAAGCTTCTGCACCTCAAAGAAAATAATTCCTAGGATACAAGAGCCACCCACTGAGTGGGAGAAACTATTCACTTAATAACCATTAGATAAGGGGCTAATATTCAAAATATACAAATCACTGACGGAATTTTACAAAAAAATACATCTAAACCCTCAAAAAATGGGGAGAATAAATGAACACTTTGTCAAAGAAGAAATACAAAAGATAAAAAGGCAGAAGACAAAATGCTCCACATCACTAATCAGGGAGATGTGAATCAAAACAGCCATGAGGTACCATCTCATGCCATAGTGATTGGCGCACATCACAAAGAACAAAAACAAGCAGTGCTGGTGGGGATGTAGAAAGAAAAGAACTCTTATTCACTGCTGGTGAGAATGTAGTCTAGTCCAACCTTTTTCTTTAATGATTTTCATTTTGACCAAAGTAGATTACATATCTTTCACAGTAATATTTTAGATACATATTGACATTGAATCTGGGAATTCCCACCACCAAAGTTGTCCTCCCTCTACCCCCGTTCCCAGCATGCATCCTATATATCCCTCTCTAACCCCCCAGGCTGATAGTATAAGTGGTCCTCTCTGTATCTAGCTTGTTGTAGATTGGGTATCGATTCTGTTATCGTTGGCTTTGGTTTCGGTGTTAAGTCCGATTATTTCATTAAGACAGTGATCATACAACTCTTTGGTCTTGGTACCCTCCATTATTTCCCCCTCAATTTGAGATGAGGAACAAGATGGTTCAAGTTATGTGTTTATGTTTGAAGAAAAGAAAAAAATTAAATGGGGGAAAAATCAAACAATCAAAAAATGGACAGAGTCCTTCTAGAGGCTATAAATATTAATTTGAGAGAAGAATGGGAAAAAGGGAGAGAAACATATAACAATACAAAAAGAAAAATCAAACAAAATATCCAAAAAACACTACAGCAATAAAGACAACCACCACACAATAACCACAGTCCTGAAATAAAAAATAAAAAAAAAACCACAAAATGAAAACAACAACACCAATAACAAAACCAAGAAAGTATTTTGTGCTGCTGCTTCTTTTTCTGCATAGGCACAGTAAATATGGGGAAGCCTATATTTCCTTTATAAGTTTAAAACCTATATAATACTGCCTCTTAACCTGTATCCCCAAATGTAAGGTAGTCTTCTGCATCACTTTGTTTCCTCAATTACTTTTTAAACTCATTTAAAAATTTATATATATATATATATATATATATGTATATATACACTTATTTTTGTCTTGTTTCTATTTTCTTCTCTTCCTTAACTTCACCTCTTTTGGTTTTGCTTGGTACAAAAACCTTCAATAAAAAGTCTTGCCTGGAATAATAGCTCAGGTCAAAACCAGGGCCTGACACTTTCATCCTCAAATGCACCAACAATATAATATAGCACCATTTCTTCCTCAAAGTCATACTAAAAAAGGGGAAATTTTATGTATAGAATCTAGCACTTATGTACTAGGGATAAAAACTCTTACTTTTTACAATACATGGGCACCTTTCCCCTTAAACATATATCATGTGGACCCAAATAAGACTCTTGGTGATTAGACAATGACAGTCCAACCCCAAACCCTAGATCCAGACATGGAACTGACACAGTTCTATGCAACAGCTCCAGGAACCAAACTACCTCTGGGACATTTTTGATACTGCTCTGACACCAACATGCACCAGTTTCGATATGATATCCTGACAATGAGGAAATGGCAACAACTTGATATGAGTAGGTTGTCTTACCTCACCATCTAACAATTAGATGAAATCAGAGGACTTGCCATCCTTTGATCTGTGTAAAAGCCAAGATCGCTATCTACAGAAGACTGGCTGTGACAACCATGACTGGGCAGAACTTATCATGGGAACAATAAAAAAGACTTAGTCTAGTATTCGGCCTACGATCTGTACAAAACCTAAGATATGTAATTCCAGAGGTCTGACTGAGACAACTGCAACTGAGCAAGTCTTCTGGAATCATAATGAAAGACTCTTCCAAGCCTTCATCCTAGGATCAGTGCAAAGACCAAGACCACCAACTTCAGAAGACTTTTAAAACGACAGTGATGGAACAGAACTTCTAGAACCGTAAAGAAAGACTTCATCATAGGCTCCACTCTTTGACCTGCACAGATACCACTATCTCTAGATACAGAGGTCTGATTTAATCATCCATGACAGAGAAGAATTTACCCATATACCACAAAAAACCTAAGGGAGAATAAATTAACAAGAATGGAGTCTATAGATATTCCCATGACAGTATACTGCAAGGGTGGAGAAACCTGTATCTCTTAGGCCAAGGGAATTCCCTTTCTAATTTCCCCAATATTTACTGGACCTATGCAAAAAAGTAGGAGTCCAAACTTTATTGAAAGTGATATGGAGATTCCTCCAAAATCTGGAAATTGAGCTCCCATAAGATCCAGGTATACCACTCACAGGGATATACCCTAGGAATACAAAAATGCAATACAAAAAATCCCTTCTTCACACATGGAAACAAACAAGATGCCCTTTAACAGATGAATGGCTAAAGAAACTGTGGTATATATACACAATGGAATATTACACAGCAGTTAGATGAGATAAAGTCATGAAATTATCCTATGCATAGATGTACATGGAATCTATTATGCTGAGTGAACTAAACCAGAGGGAGAAAGATAGACACAAATAGTCTCACTCACCTATGGGTTTTAAGAAAAATAAAGACATTTTTGCAATAATTCTTAGAGACAGAGGAGGGCTGGAAAGTCCAGCTCATAACATGAAGATCACCACAAAGAGTGATGAGTAGAGTTAGAGAAATAACTACATTTATAAATATCATAACAATGTAAATGAATGAGAAAAGTAGAAAGACTGTCTAGAGTACAGGCAGGGGTGGGGTGGAAAGGAGGGAATTTTGAGATATTGGTGATGTGAATTTTGCACTGGTGAAGGGGGGTGTTCTTTACATGACTGAAACCCAACTATAATTATATTTGTATTCAAAGTGTTTAAATAAATATATTAATAAAATGATAGAGATAAAAATAATTAGTGAATGAACAGTTGAAATTGGGAAATATTGAAAGGTCCTTTTCACAGTGGAATTCACTCATATTTATTATACAGAAAAAATATGGGAAATAGAGACATTTGATAAGGCCCAACAACCATTCTTAATCAAAAATCTCAGCAAGATGGGAATGAAAGGAACCTTTCTCAATATAGTTAAGGCCATCTACCACAAGCCAATGGCAAATATTATCCTCAATGGAGAAAAACTAAAAGCCTTTCCTTTAAATTCTGGCAAAAGACAAGGCTGTCCTCTCTCAACACTCCTATTCAACATAGAACTGGAAGTACTTGCTAAAGTGATTAGGCAAGAAAAAGATTTCAAGGGAATCCAGACTGAAAAGGAAGAATTCAAGCTCTCACCGTTTGCACATGACATGATACTCTACTTAGAAAACCCTAAAGACTACCAAAAAGCTTCTATAAACAATAGATTCATTTAGCAAGTTGGCAGGCAACAAAATTAAGACACAAAAATAAATGGCCTTTTTACACACCAATAATGATAGGGAAGAAATGGACATTAAGAAAACAACCCCATTTACATTAGTGTCACACAAAGTCAAATATTTGGAGTCAACTTGACCGAAGACGTGAAGAAACTATACAAAGAAACTAGAAAACTCTGCTCCAAGAAATAAGAGGGGACACATAGAAATAGAGACTCCTACACTGCTCATGGATTGGCAAAATTAACATAATTAAAATGACAACAGTCAACAAATCAGTATACAGATTTAATGCAATCCCTCTAAAGATATCCATGATGTTCTTCAAAGAAGTGGATCAAACACTGCTGGAATTCATTTGGAACAATAAACACAATCAAATAGTTAAAGCACTCCTTGGGGAAAGGAATATGGGAGACATTACTTTCCACAATTATAAACTGTATGACAAAGCAATAGTTATCAAAACCGTATGGTATTGGAAAAAAGACAGACCCTCATCAGTGGATTAGGCCTGAGTACTCAGAGAATGTCCCCCAGACATACAATCACCTAATTTTTGATAAAGAAGCAAGAAATTTTAAATGGATCAGGGAAAGACTCTTCAACAAGTGGTGTTGCACAAATGGTTAGCCACTTGCAAAAAAGAAAACTCATACCCCCAGCTAACATTGTGTACTAAGGTAAAATCCAAATGGATTAAAGACCAGGATATCAGACCTGATACCATATAGTATGTAGAACTACACGTAGATAAATCTCTCGATGACATTGAGACTAAAGGAAACTTCAAGGAGGAACCTGCACTCTCCAAACAAGTGTAAGCAGAGATAAACCAATGGGAATACATTAAGTTGAGAAGCTTCTGTACCTCAAAGTAATAAGTTCCCAGGATTCAAGGGCCAACCACTTAGTGGGAGAAACTATTTACCCAATACTCATCAGATAATTGGCTAATATCCAAAATATACAAGGCACTGACAGAAATTT
This sequence comes from Suncus etruscus, assembly GCF_024139225.1. NCBI lineage: Eukaryota > Metazoa > Chordata > Mammalia > Eulipotyphla > Soricidae > Suncus > Suncus etruscus. The sequence goes on along the minus strand of NC_064868.1, from coordinate 60,118,757 downwards.
ACATGAAAGAAACATCTAATCCCATCAAAAATGGGGAGAAGAAATAGAAAGATACTTTGACAAAAAAGAAATACAAATGGCCAAAAGGCACATGAAAAAATTCTCCACATCACTAATCCTCAGGGAGTTGCAATTCAAAACAACTATGAGCTACCATCTCACACCATAGATATTGGTGCACATCACAAAGACAGAACAAATAATGCTAGCAGGGATGTGGAGAGAAAGGAACTCTTATCCACTGCTAATGGGAATGCCATCTAGTCCAACCTTTATGGAAAGTGATATGAAGATTTCTCCAAAAGCTGGAAATTGAGCTCCAATTCAATCCAGCTATACCACTCCTAGGGATATAGCCTAAGAACATAAAAATACAATACAAAAATCCCTTACTCACACCTATGTTCATTGCTGCGCTATTTACAATAGCCAGATTCTGGAAACAACCAAGATGCCCTTCAACAGATGAATGGTTAAAGAAACTGGTACATATACACAATTGAATATTATGCAGCCATCAGGAGAGATGAATTCATGAAAATTTTCTACACATGGATGTACATAAAATCTAGTATGCTGAGTGAAATAATCAGAGGGAGAGAGATATAAGCAGAATAGTCTCACTCATCTATGGGTTTTAGGAAAAATAATGACATTCTTGCAATAATCCTTAGAGACAAAAGAGGAGGGATGGAAGTTCCAGCTTATGACATGGAGCTTACCAGAAAGAGTGATGAGTGCAATTAGAGAAATAACTACATTGAGAACTATTATAACAATGTGAATGAATGAGGGAAATAGAAAGCCTATCTAAAGTACAGGCAGGGGCTCTTTGGGGAGGAGGGAGATTTGTGATGTTGGTGATGGGAATGTTGCATTGGTGAAGGAGGGTGTTATTTACATGGCTGAAACCCAACCACAATCATGTTTGTAATCAGGATATATATGAAGTTATTAAAAACAAGTGAATTTTTATTGTACACACATGTTGTCATACATCTATAGAATCACTTTAATTTGTCCTTTCTTCTTTTTGAATTAATTATAACAAGTACTCTTAGTTATATCAACCCTGGCTCTCAGGTGATTTACTGTTATATATGAAAATATTTCTATAAGATTATTTTTTGCCTGTTGTCCCACCTGTGGAGAGCTGTGGAAAGCCGAATAAATAGTTTGGGAGCAAGGTGTTCAAGGTCTTTTGCCAGAGTTGGCTGGCTGGCTCTAGGTGTGTTTTGGAACTAGCAGCAGGCGGACAAAGGACTCTTTTCGCCTTAACTCTTTACCCCTTAACCCTCCTGTCTCTGTGGATTATTTGCTGCGGATAAATATTACCAAGATCTCCCCCCAAAAGGGGACAAGAGGATGGGAATCGATTTCTCATTCTGGGAGCTCTTTGCGGATACTCAAACAATCAACAAAGGAGTAAACGGAACCCAACAAATGGGGGCAACAATGTATGTTAAATTCTGACTAATAAAAGTGCTAGGAAAAGCAGCAGAAAGAAATAAAGCTTCTCTGGCTTTATTTATTTATTTAAGATCTAAGGCAGGGGTTTCAAACATGCGGCCCACGGGCCGCAAATGGCCCTCCATACAGCATTTTGTGGCCCTGCCCTAGAGGAATCTTTCTTTGTTTTGTTTTGTTTTGTTTTATTCTTTGGGTCACAGCCCCCAATGTTCAAGGCTTACTACTGACTTTTCACTGAAGGATCACCCCGACTTTGCCTCCTGCGGCCCGCAGGTAAATTGAGTTTGAGACACCTGAAGGGAGATGCTTAATACCAGCTGACTGAAATGAATTTTCCCCTTGAATCTGTCTGATGTATTGTTTAAAACTGGAAGTAGATACTCACAACTTGGCAGCCAGACAGGGACATAAAAACTTCAAAGTAGTGAGTGGAGTAACGATTTTCTTGGGGTACTGAATAGCAAAACTGGTACAGTCATGTTGGTCCCTTTTTGATGTACTGAATGCTATACCCTCTATTGAACTATTACCTTATGTAGCCCCCTTCAGTTTTGCCTCACACTGTTCTGGAATATTTATGAACATCTTTCAAGAAAAACTGAATATAAAATACTCACTAAAAATTCTCCCATGCACATACCCCAAGAATGGAAGAATGTTTTTACAGTAGTAAAGAGTCCTTACTCAAAAGAATTTCTTAAATCTGGTATTGGATCCAGTGGTATAAAGAAAATTATGTTAATGATGTCTAAGAAGTGTGTGCAGAATAACAGAATACAATTAAAAAAATATCCAGGGTCGTTATAGGATCCAGTGGAATGAGCAATGAGGAGACATATAAACCAGTGTTGGCAATTCAAATGGTTCAATATTCAAAATGGCTATGGATTCAGTAACAGAACTGACACTATAGAGGATGCTTTTGTTCACTAGTGATTTATTAATAGAAACAACCATAAAAAGTCTGCAAACCATGAAGTTGAGGAGATTGTGGTGTTTGATACCATGAAAGGACAGAATGGAGTAGAAGCTATAAGCATAACTGGACCAGGAGAAATTTCAGTACAAGACAGCTACTATGCTCCCAGTTGACTTAGGTTTCACAGAGTCAACATTTGACCTTGCCCAGCAGCGCTCCCCTTATGTAGGACAAAATCAAGCAGTGAAGGGAAGCCAGCTGAAGACTCAAAACTGTCTTCCAGGTGCAGCTACATACTATCTTCTGCAGAATGCACTTTGTTAGAGGCATAAGGCTTTTTTAAAAGCTGGAGCCTATCAAGGACACTGATCAGTTATGTATTAGTATATGTGTGTCCGTGTTGTAAGCATAACCTTTTCTCCCCTTCTTTTTGATTTCAGAGTATCCACCTCCTGAGTCTTTTCCGATTTGTTCTAAGAGAGAGAGTCACCACTTACAACCAAGCTGACTACATGAATCGGCTTCTTTGAGTGGATATTTCACTGGTGATTTTTATCAGCAGATGAAGGACATCATCATCACCATGACTGCTCTTTACTGAGAGATCGTTTCATCATCCAGTCACTATCTGATATTTATCCCATCTATGTTTTGTTTAACGAGTAGAAGAGCTGGAACTGTCATATAGCTGTAAATCACTTTGCTTTTTCCTTTCCCATTTTTGAGTTAATTAGAACAATTACCTTTAATTATGTCAACCATGACTCTCAGGTGCTTTATGTTAAACACTAAGAAAAGTGTCAGGAAAGTAGAAGAAAGAAACAAAATCTTGGCTGGTTCATTGAGATCCAAGAAACTTATCAATACTCTCTGGCCAAGTAATCTTCTTCCAGTGACTCTGTCAGATTTCTTGTGAGAAACTGCAAGCTGAGACCCCACCGAAGTACCCTACCACATTTAACCACCTTTGTTTAAACTTTACTAAATTTTACAACTACTGATATCAAGAATGAGATAAGAACTTTCACTATTTGTTTTATATTCTTATATAATATAAGTGGAAATATGAATAATTTAGAAATATGTAGATTTAGCAATTTAGACAAAGAAAGACCAGTAACTTAGATATAATGTATTTATATATACTCCGGGTGAATAAAATAATCTGAATATTCTGTTAATGACTTGAAAAACTAAGAATTTGCAGAAGCTCCAAACAAGACATCTTTGGGTGCAGAATATTTCATGGAAATTTCTGTAGTACTTTAAGGGAAGAATCACACTTTTGGCATAAAAATAATTTGTTGAAACATTCTGAGCCATTTTAGGTGCCACTTTCACTCTAATATCAAGACTGAAATGGACAGGCCAGAAGAAACTCAAAACTAAGTGTTAAGAAAAATGGCATGGTGAAAAAGGTATTTGTAGGTCTAGTTCAGCAGTATGAAAAAAGAATTCAATGAAAAAAGAATAAATTCATCATGCAGCAACTATTTAGTTTGATATAGTCTCATTTATTTTGGTTTGATGCTAAATGTCTTGTCAGTGGCATTCTATCAACGAAGACTTTTTTTTTTTGGTTTTTCGGGCCACACCCGTTAGATGCTCAGGGGTTACTCCTGGCTACGCGCTCAGAAATTGCCCCTGGCTTGGGAGGACCATATGGGACACTGGGGGATCGAACCGTGGTCCATTCCTTGGCTAGCGCTTGTAAGGCAGACACCTTACCTCTAGCGCCACCTCGCCGGCCCCCAACGAAGACTTTTTGACATATAAATCTTGAAGTGTTCTGAATATTTTTCCTCAATGAACGTTATAGTTTCAGGTCTGATTTCAAGGTCTTAAATCCATTTTGAACTGACTTGTTTTAGTTGTGAGGTATGAATAAATCTTTAATTTCTTACAGGTGGTTATCACCACTTGTGAAGAGACTGTCTTTGTTCCATTTCAAGTTCTTGGCTCCTTTGTCAAATATTAGTTGAGCATATATTTGGGGGTATATCCCTGGATATTCCATTTTAACCTACTGGTCTGAGACTCTGTCTTTGTTCCAGTAACATGCTGTTTTGATCACTATGGCTTTATAGTAAAGCTTCAGATTATGTAAAGAGATGCCACCCAGATCCTTGTTTTCACCATGAATTTGGATAACTTGGGTCTTTTGTGGTTTCATATGAATTTTTTTTGATCATAGTGGTTTACATATTGTTGACAATAATATTTTAGGTACATATTTACATAAAATCAGGGGGGATTTCCATCACCAATTTGTCCTCCCTACACCTCCGTTTTTGTCCTGTCTCCCATATACTCTTCCCTCACCCTTAGGGCTGCCAGAATATGTTGTTCCCTCTGTATCTAGCCTAATACTTAGTAGTCTTGCACCTGTTTGGTCCTGGTGCCTCCCTTATTTCGCCCTCTAACTGGGAGGCAGGAGTAGCTAGTTCAATTTACGTGGTTTTGTTTGAAGAAGGGAATAGTAGTAAACTGGGGTAAAGGTCTACTATGCAGAAAATAAGCGGAATTCTTCTAGAGGGTCTCCTCCTCAGAGAGACGAAGGAGAAAAAGGTGAAACAATCCACCAGTACAAAAAGAAGTGTCAAATATCCAGTGAGGACTCCGACAATAACGCTAAGAACCACAAAAAAAAAAAAAACACCACGGTCTTGAGATAAGAAACATGGCAGAGCATATAATGAAAGAAAAGAAAAGAAAAGAAAAGAAAAGAAAAGAAAAGAAAAGAAAAGAAAAGAAAAGAAAAGAAAAGAAAAAAGTGTAAATGGGGGCAACAGTTTCAATAACCACACCAGAGGAAAGAAGTCAACCAAAAATAGGTAGGTAAATATAATAATAATGATAATAAATGAGGATAAAAAATAATATATATAAAGAGATAAATATTTTGTGTTTTGTTTCTTTCCCTCCTGCCTTGGCACAGTAAGTATTGGGGTCATTCCAAAAGGAATTTACTTGGCCTAAGAGATATGGGGTTTCTCCGCCCTTGGATTATATTGTCACGGGATCAACTACAGCCTCTGTTCAGGATCCTTTACTCTCCCGGTGGTGTTTTTGTGTTGTTTGGAAGACTTCTGTTCCATCCTAGGTGATACATTCAGACCTCTGTATCTATCGATCTCAGTATCCGCATAGTTCCAGGGATGGGACTTATGATGAAGTCAGTCTTTGTGGTTCTAGAAGTTTCATTCCCTCAGTGTCATTTTAATCCATCTTCTGTGGTTGGTGGTTTTGGTCTTGGCACCTAGGATAACGCCTTTCCTTGTATTTCCAGAAGCCCCATTCCGTTGCAGTTGTATCTGCCAAACCTTTGGAACTGGGGATCATGGTTGTTGTGCAAGTCGTAGTTAAAACCCTAGACTAGGGCTTTTTTATTGGTCCCAAGATATATACAATCTGGTCGTGGTTCTAGTAGCCAGTCATCTGTAAATTGCGTTCTTGGTTTTTGGACCTACCAACAGGTGACAAGACTTCTGATTTTGACTTATCGATGGTTGGAAAAGTAGGATAACCTGTTCTTAGGTCATGTTGTTCCCATCTTCCTCGTCGTCAGGATATCATATTAGTATTGGCACTCGTTGGCGTTCTAGTAGTATTAAGGTTGTCCTGGCTGGGGTTTGTTTCCTGCAGTTGTTGTGAAGAACTGTGCCATTTCTGTGTCTGGGATCCAGGGTTCAAGGCTGACCAGATGGGATCTAATCTCCTGAGGACTAAGTTGATTCCATATGACATATTTTCAAGGTAGGAGTTATCCCTGTATTGTAAACAACTATGAGTTCCTATCTCTAATAGATAAGAGCTCTTTTTTATGTGTAAGATTTCCCCTTTTTTTAGTGTGCCTTTGCAGAGAGAAATGGTGCTATGTTATATTGTTGGTGCATTTGGGGGTGGACTGAAAGGAAAACAGAAGCAAGTCACATACCCAAAAAATATTAAAAAAAGTAGGATTAAAAATGTATGTGTTCACATATGTATATGTAGAACAGACAATTGAAAAATGAATTAACGAAGTATTTAAAGGACCAAAGTGATGCAGAAGACTACTTTACATTTGGGGAAAGGCAGGTAAAGAGGAGGTGTAATACAGGTCTTATGTTTATGTTGGGAGTACATGTTTTCACATTGACTTTTGGGTATTTCTTGTAGTGTGTGGGTTCCCAGGCACCTTTCCATCACCCGCCCTGACCTTCTTCAGATTGGCAAAAGATTTGCGGTGAGGTCTTGGAAGAATACTTGTATTGGGACTACTTTTGAAACTAAGTCCGGTTTCAAGTAACAGTCCACATTAGGGGGAGATGGTAGGGAGGGCCGCGCATCATGTGTCCACCGGGGAGTTAGCTGCCTTTTCTTGCAGGAGACAAAGTGTGGGCTTGACTGGGTGTCTCTTAGTTTGGTTACTGGGTACTGGTTCATTGGGGTAGGAGGTCAATCTTGATGCCTAATAGATTAAGGACTGAGTGTGAAGAGTTTTAATACAGTGGGAAGTCTGGATGGGAATGAGGGGTGAGGGGGTAGTTGGATTTCCCGAGGGGGGAAAGGGGGAGGTATATGGAAGGGGTAGAAAGGGAGAAAAGAGAAAATACATTAGAAAGAAAGGGAAAAGAGAAAAGAAAAAAAGTAGAGAGAAGAGTAGAAAAGAAATGGTAAAAAAGAAAATAGTGAAAAGAGAGTAGAGAATAGTAAGGGAATGTTAGTTTGCTTGAATGTGTTCAATGAGTAGAGTCTATAGTTTAGGTCTGTATGTCACAGTTACTGCTTCGGTGGTCTGACTGGCCACGTGCTTCGATTTCTAAAAGAAGGTATAACCTTGAAATAAAGAGTATGTTAAAGAGTTTTCTCGGGACCATCTCATAGTGCCAGCTAGGTATGGTATCTTGTGTGGTATCCCAAGCTGCCATCTTGGTTTGTCCACCCTTTGTATCCAAGAGTGCCTGTGGACAGAAAAGCTGAGAGGTTATTTTAAATGTAGTAAGATAAGGCATTAAAACATGATGTTATGGGATGTTTCCATTGGAGTCAGTGATTTCCCGTGGTATTCTTTACCTTTGATCCTGTATACAATCTCCAAGGGATTAATGTGGGCCTTTGTCATAAAAGGCTGATTACATACCTTTTCTCTCTATGCTGCTGTTTCGGGTGTTGCTGATTTCTTTGTGGTATAATGCGGTCAAAAGTTTGCGTTGTTCCTTTTTCATGTATGTTGGGCACTGCTCTCGAGTATATGTTGACTATTACAGTGTTTAGAGTTTCTACCCTGTTAAACCCTATTATTTGATTGTTGAGTGTTAGTTGTGTATAAAATGTATGTTCTAGGTGCTTCAGAATAGTGCTATTATTTTGTGTTTATCTTTTGTCTTCTGACATACTTCGTTTAACATAACATATTCTAGATCCATCCACGTTGCTGTAAAGTCTGTGATTGTATCATTTCTGACTGCCATGTAATATTCCATTGTGTATATGTACCACATCTTAATGATCCATTCATCTGTTGTTGGACATCGAGGTTGGTTCCAAGACTTGGATATTATACTAAGTGCTGCAATAAATAGTGGTGTGCTCACGTATTTTGGAATGAATGTCCTTCCAACTTGGGGGTGTATACCCAGGAGAGCAATTGCTGGGTCAAATGGCGGCTCAATTCTGAGTTCTTTGAGCACTCTCCAGACTGTTCTCCATAGATGTTGGACTAGGGGGCATTTCAACCAGCAGTGGATAAGATTTCCTTTCATACCGCATCCCCGCCAACAGAGATTGTTCCCATTATTTTTTATGTGAGCCATCCTTACTGGTGTAAGGTGGTATCTCATTGTTGTCTTGATTTGGATGTCTCTGATGCTGAGTGAAGGAGAGCATGTTTTCATGTGTTTGTTGGCCATCCTTCTGTCTTCCTCAGAGAAGTGTCTATTCATTCCATCTCCCCATTTTTTATGGCTTTATTTGGTTTTGGGGGCTCAGCTTTCTGAGTGCTTTGTATGTTCTAGATATCAGCCCTTTACCTGATATGTCAAGTGAAAAGATTTTTTCCCATTCTGTTAATTGTCTTCTTGCTTTAAGTAAGTTTTCCTTCGCCATGCAGAAGCTTTTTAGTTTGATGTAGTCCCATTTGTTTATGTTTGATGCTAAAGTTCTTGTCATTGGTGCTCCATTCTCGAAGACCTTTTTGATATATATGTCTTCGAGTGTTCTGCCTATTTTGTTCTTGATAAACTTTATAGATTCGGGTCTGATTTCAAGGTCTTTGATCCATTTTGAGTTGACTTTTGTATAAGGAGTGAGGTATGGGTAAATTTTCACTTTCAAACATGTGGTTTTCCAGTTGTACAAACACCATTTGTTGAATAGGCTTTGTTCCATTTCAGGTTCCTGCCTCTTTTATCAAATATTAGTTGGCTGTATATCTGGGGGTTTATGTCTGGGAATTCTGTTATGACCCACTGGTCTGAGGTCCTGTCTCTGTTCCAGTACCATGCTGTTTTGATTACTATGGCTTTATAGTATAGTTTCAAGTTAGGTAAGGAGATGCCACCCAGCTTCTTGTTTTTCAATATGTGTTTGGCTATCCTGAGTGTTTTGTTATTCCAGATGAATTTTATGATTGATTGTTCTATTTCTTTAAAGAATGGTGTTTGAATTTGGATAGGGATTGCATTAAATCTATATAGTAGTTTGGGTAGGATAGTCATTTTGAGTCATTTAATTCTACCTATCCATGAGCATGGGATATTCTTCCATTTCTTTAGATACTATTCAATTTCTTTCTGAAGTGTTTTGAAGTTTCCCTGGTATAGGTCTTTCACTTCCCTTGTAACGTTGATTCCTATGTACCTGATATTTCTTGATACTATTTTAAATGGAATTGTATTTTTAATCTCTCTCTCCTCAATTTCGTTGTTTGTATATAGAAATGCTACTGTCTTTTGTGTATTGACTTTGTTTCCAGCCACTTTGCTGTTTGGCTAATTATTTCTAGCAGTTTTACTGTGGACTCTTTAGGGTTTTCATTGAATATCATCGTATCGTCCGCAAATAGAGATAGTTTGTGTTCCTCTTTCCCAATTTGGATTCCTTTGATTCCTTTCTCTTGTCAGATTGCTATTGCTAGTACTTCTAAGGTTATATTGAATAAGAGTGGAGAGAGTGGACAGCCTTGCCTAGTTCCTGATCTTAGTGGGAATGCTTCTAATTTCTGGCTGTTAAGTATAATGCTGGCTGTCTGTTTTTCATAGATAGCTGTAACTATCTTGAGGAAGGTTCCTTCTATCCCTATTTTGCTGAGTGTCTTTAACATGAAGGGGTATTGGATTTTGTCAAATGCCTTCTCTGCATCGATTCATATGATCATGTGGTTTTTGTCTTTCTTGTTGTTGATGTGATGTATAATGTTGATTGATTTGTGCATGTTGAACCAACCTTGCATTCCTGGTATAATTCCCACTTGGTCATGATGTATAATCTTTTTGATGAAGTGCTGGATTCGGTTTGCTAAGATTTTGTTGAGTATCTTTGCATCTATATTCATTAGTGAGATTGGTCTGTAGTTTTCTTTTTTGGTGATGTTTTTGCCATCTTTGCGAATGAGTGTGATATTGGCCTCATAAAAGTAATTGGGGACCCACATCATCCCTCCACTATAAAAATTCGCCACCATTGCAAATCTGAGAAAGAGGTATTTGGATTTGCTGAGTGTGTGGAAGATTTTTGGAGCTCCGGATGAAATCAAGAGACAGTGCAAGTTTTTCTGCCGAGCTTTATAGATGAAAGAAAACTGGCCGGTGTGAAACTCTTGGGAGTGGGGCAAAAGAGGCTCCAGAAACTTGCTCTCCTGGAGGCCATTTCCAGGGCGGGACTCCAGAACATAAAAATTGGCAAGGCTTTGCAGAAGCCGGGTCCCCTGTTTGGGACATCAGGCAGGGAAAAGCCACGAATTTAGGCCTGCCCAGTGGGGCCCAACTGTGAGTGCTACCTGTAAATGTCTGTCTTCTATCCTCTTGCGTGAAACTCTTGGGAGTGGGACAAAAGAGGCTCCAGAAACTGGCTCTCCCAGAGGCCATTTTCAGGGCGGGACTCCAGAACATAAAAACCGGCTACCTGTTGCAGAAGCCGGGTCCCCTGTTTGGGACATCAGGCGGGGAAAAGCCACGAATCTACGCCTGCCCAGTGGGGCCCAACGCTGAGTGCTACCTGTAAATGTCTGTCTACTGTCCTCTTCCGTGAAACTCTTGGGAGTGGGGCAAAAGAGGCTCCAGCAGAACATGGCCGCTCCACTTCGCTATGCAGCCATGCGCTCTTTCTAAGAAAAGAACACCATTGCAACAAGAAGAAAAAATCACACTAAGAACTGTGCTATATCACAGAAACAAGTATTTCTCTCCGGACTGTCTTCTCTGTTGCATGCTCGGGCCTAAGATTTGATCCAGTGTGAGGCTTCATCCGCGTAGGACTCCCATCCCTTAGAGGCAAGTCAGCCCATCCAGAAAGGGCGGAGCCAGAGGAGTGTGCTGTATACATTATATAGCCAATGAATATCACAACAACACTTAGAAAAAGGCACAATAAAAGTGTGACAATGGCAAAACAACGCAGGCCAGCATCAAACATAGAGAATGAAGATGACAATTCTGATGACCAGATAATGACCAACCAACTAATCAACCTCTCAGATAAGGACTTTAGACTAGCAATATGGAAAACGCTCAAAGAACTCAAAGAAACCATGGATCGAGTTGAACAGAACACTAATAAGAACAAAGAAAATATGAAGACAGAAATCACAAAACTCCAAACTGAAATAACATGTCAACTAACAGGCCTGACAAAAACTCAGTAAATGAAGTGAATGACAAAATGGATAAGCTCTGGGACAGGGTATCAGAAGCTGAGAATAGACTTCGTGCTGTGGAAGATGAGATACATAACAGTTCCATACAGCAGGAGAGATTGGAAAAAAAACTTAAAGCAAATGAACAGACAATGGAAAAATTAGTCAAAGAATGGGAACAGATGAAAATAGAAGTCTATGATAAGATAAACAGAAACAATTTAAGAATCATTGGAGTCCCAGAGACCCAGGAAGAAAATTCCCAGCAAGAATCAATGTTCAAGAACATCATTAAAGAGAAACTTCCAGAGCTAAAGAATATAGGTGATCAAATCCTCCATTCTCGAAGAGTACCAACCAAAAGAGACCCCAGAAAAACCACCCCAAGACATCCTAGTCACAATGACAAATCCCACAGATAGAGACAGAATTCTGAAAACAGCAAGATCAAAAGGTGAAATTACGTTCAAGCAAGCATCCTTGAGATTTACAGCAGACCTGTCACCAGAAACACTCAAGGCCAGAAAGCAGTGGTGGGATATTGTGACAAGACTGAATTAAATGTATGCTTCACCCAGAATAATATACCCAGCAAAACTCACTTTCCAGTTTGACGGAAGAATACATGGTTTCACAGACAAAAAGCAGCTCAGAAACTTTACAGACACAAAACCAGTCTTAAGAAAAAAACTGAGGGGCTGGGCGGTGGCGCTAGAGGTAAGGTGTCTGCCTTGCAAGCACTAGCTTAGGACGGACTGCGGTTCGATCCCCCGGTGTCCGATATGGTCCTCCAAGCCAGGAGCGACTTCTGAGCGCATAGCGAGGAGTAACCCCTAAGCGTCAAATGGGTGTGACCCAAAAAAACAAAAACAAAAACAAACAAAAAAACTGAAAGACCTCATTTAAGACAAGACTAACCAAAAGACACACCAAATTTTGATATATAGATGGCATTAAATCCCAGGACAATTCTTTCTCTCAACGTCAATGGACTAAATGCACCAGTCAAGAGACACAGAGTGGCTAAATGGATCAAAAAACTCAATCCAATTTTCTGCTGCCTACAAGAAACACACATGAATAGTCAGAACAAATATAGACTCAAAATAAAAGGCTGGAGAAAAATTATCCAAGCAAACAACACTCATAAAAAAAGCTGGAGTGTCCATACTAATATCAGATAATGAAAATTTTATACTCAGGAAGGTTGTAAGGGACAAAGATGGACATTTTATATTAATCAAGGGGTATGTAGAGCAGGAAGAAATAAATCTCCTAAACATATATGCACCGAATGAGGGGCCAGCAAAATATTTAATACAACTGTTGACAAATCTGAAAAATAATATCAATAACAACACAATAATTGTGGGGAACCTTAACACGGATTTGTCAACACTGGATAGGTGAACCAGGCTGAAACCCAACAAGAATATACTAGACCTGAGGAGAGAAATGGAAGAAAGAGGCCTAGTGGATATATATAGGACACTCCATCCCCAGAAATCTGGATACACATTCTTCTCCAATGTACATAGGACATTCTCCAGGATAGACTACATGCTGGCACATAAAACATACTTCCATAAGATCAAGTGGATAGAAATATTGTAGACTACCTTCGCTGACCACAGGCTCTGAAATTATTTGTGAATTCCAAAGGGACTCAGAAGAAAAACCTTAACACCTGGAAGTTAAACAGCCTCATACTGAATAACCAGTGGATCCGAGATGAAATCAAGGAGGAAATCAAAAGGTTCCTGGAGACAAATGACAATAAAGACACAAACTATCAGAACTTATGGGACACAGCAAAAGAATTACTGAGAGAAAAATTTATAGCTTTGCAAGCACATATCAGGAAGGAAGAAGGAGCTTACCTCAGTAGCTTAATGACACAGCTAAATAGAACTTGAAAGTGCTGAACAAAAGGACCCAAAAAGTAGGAAGACAGAAGGAAATATCAAAGCTGAGAGCAGATATCAATGAAGTGGAAACCCAAAAAACAATCCGAAAGATCAACGAAAGCAGAAGTTGGTTCTTTGAAAAAATAAACAAGATTGATAGACCACTGGCAAACCTAACAAAGGAAGAGAGAGAGAAATTTGATAACTCGTATTAGGAATGAAAAAGGAGAGATCACTACTGATATGACAGAGATTCAAAGGGTAATCAGAAACTACTTTGAGAAACTCTACGCCACTAAAAATGAGAACCTGGAAGAAATGGATAAATTCTTGGACTCATAATCTTCCACGGTTGAAGGAAGAGGATGTAGCATATCTAAACACCCCCATCACCATTGATGAAATTAAACCGGTAAAGGTCTGCCGAAAAACAAAAGCCCAGGGCCAGATGGATTCACTAATGAATTCTTTCAAACTTTCCAAGAGGAACTACTACCAATACTGGCAAGAATCTTTCATGAAATTGAACAAACGGAAACACTTCCAAATAGCTTTTATGAAGCCAACATCACCTTGATACCTAAACCAGAAAGAGATGCTACAAAAAAAGAAAATTACAGACCAATATCGCTGATGAATGCAGATGCAAAGATCCTCAACAAAATCCTGGCAAATAGGATTCAATGCCTCATTAAGAAGATCATCCACTACGATCAAGTAGGTTTCATCCCAGGAATGCAAGGATGGTTTAACATCCGTAAATCTATCAACATCATACAAAACATCAATAACAAGAAAAATAAAAACCACATGATCATATCAATAGATGCAGAGAAAGCATTTGATAAGGTGCAACACCCATTCTTGATAAAAAAAATCTCAGCAAGATGGGAATGGAAGGAACCTTTCTCAATCTACTTGAAGCCATCTACCACAAGCCACTGGCAAATATTATACTCAACGGAAAAAACTAAAAGACTTTCCTCTAAATTCTGGTACAAGACAAGGCTGTCCTCTCTCACCACTCCTATTCAATATAGCACTGGAAGTACTTGCCATAGCGATTAGGCAAGAAAAATATATCAAGGGAATCCAGATAGGAAAGGAAGAAGTCTAGCTCTCCCTGTTTGCAGATGACATGATACTCTACAAAAAACCCTAAAGACTCTACCAAAAAGCTTCCAGAAACAACAGACTCATATAGCAATGTGGCAAGCTACAAAATTAACACACAAAAATCAATGGCCTTTCTATACACAAATAGTAATAAGGAAGAAATGGACATTAAAAAAACAACCCCATTCACAATAGTGCCACACAAACTCAAATATCTTGGAATCAACTTGACTAAAAATGTGAAGGACCTATACAAAGAAAACTATAAAACTCTGCTCCAAGAAATAAGAGAAGACACGTGGAAATGGAAACGCATACCCTGCTCGTGGATTGGCAGGAATAACATCATCAAAATGGAAATACTCCCCAAGGCATTATACAGATTTAATGCTATCCCTCTAAATATACCCATGACATTCTTCAAAGAAGTGGATCAGGCACTTTTGAAATTCATTTGGAACAATAAACACCCTCGAATAGCTAAAGCAATCATTGGGAAAAAGAATATGGGAGGAATTACTATCACCAACTTTAAACTGTACTACAAAGCAATAGTTATCAAAACAGCATGGTATTGGAATAAGGAGAGGCCCTCAGATCAGTGGAATAGGCGTGAATACTCAGAAAATGTTCCCCAGACATACAATCAACTAATTTTTGATAAAGGAGCAGGAAACCCTAAATGGAGCAGGGAAAGCCTCTTCAACAAGTGGTGTTGGCACAATTGGATAGCCGCTTGCAAAACATTGAACTTAGACCCCCAGCTATCATCATATACGAAGGTAAAATCCAAATGGATTAAAGACCTCGACATCAGCCCCAAAACCATAAGATATATAGAACAGTAAATAGGCAAGACATTCCAGGATATTACAGGCATCTTCAAGGAGGAATCTGCACTCTCCAAGCAAGTGAAAGCAGAGATTAACAGATGGGAATATATTAAGCTGAGAAGCTTCTGCACCTCAAAGGAAATAGCTCCCACGATACAAGAGCCACCCACTGAGTGGGAGAAACTATTCACCCAATACCCATCACATAAGGGGCTAATCTCCAAAATATACAAGGCACTGACAGAACTTTACAAGAAAAAAACATCTAATCCCATCAAAAAATGGGGAGAAGAAATGAACAGACACTTTGACAAAGAAGAAATACAAATGGCCAAAAGACACATAAAAAAGTGCTCCACATCACTAGTCCTCAGGGAGATGCAAATCAAAACAATGATGACATAACACCTCACACCACAGAGAATGGCACACATCGCAAAGGATGAGAATAAACAGTGTTGGTGGGGATGTGGAGGGAAAGGAACTCTTATCCACTGCTGGTGGGAATGCCATCTAGTTCAACCTTTATGGAAAGCGATATGGAGATTCCTCCAAAAAATTGAATTCGAGCTCCCATATGATCCAGCTATACCACTCCTAGGAATATACCCTAGGAACACAAAAATACAGTACAAAAACCCCTTCCTTACACCTATATTCATTGCAGCACTATTTACCATAGCAAGACTCTGGAAACAACCAAGATGCCCTTCAACAGATGAATGGATAAAGAAACTGTGGTACATATACATAATGGAATATTATGCAGCTGTCAGGAGAGATGAAGTCATGAAATTTTCCTATACATGGATGTACGGAATCTATTGTACTGAGTGAAATAAGTCAGAGAGAGAGAAAAACTCAGAATGGTCTCACTCATCTATGGGTTTTAAGAAAAATGAAAGACATTCTTGCAATAATAATTTTCAGACACAAAAGAGAAAAGAGCTGGAAGTTCTAGCTCACCACAAAGAGTGATAGTTTATTTAGAGAAATAACTACATTTTGAACTTTCCTAATAATGAAAATGTATGAGGGAAATGGAGAGCCTGTTTAGAGTACAGGCGGGGGTCGAGTGTGGAGGAGGGAGACTTGGGACATTGGTGATGGGAATGTTGCACTGGTAATGGGTGGTGTTCTTTTCATGACTGAAACCCAAACACAATCATGTATGTAATCAAGGTGTTTAAATAAAAAAACTGAAAACTGGCCACGGGGCATTGAAGTAGAGAAGCAATTAGGAGAGGGGTGGATGGGAGATCTATGAGTATCTCATAAGCAAGATTAAGAGTAGGTGAGGAGGAAGCCTCCCCATTAGCAATATTGTATTCAGCCTTCAGCTTTGCATACAATAAGCTTCCTCTCCCTACCCCATGCCACCCTGCTCCTTCTTGTCCTCCTGCCATCACAGATGAGCAACTGATGCCTGCAGCTCCTTTTCTTTGAACCTTTATGAAGCTTTGCTTTGTGAGACCATCCCACTGTGTTCATCGTCTGTTTACCTCTGTGGTGTTGAATCCACGGACGTTTGTAAAGGGGGATAAAAGGAAATGAAAGTGTGTCCTTAGCTTGAGTGCCGTATCAGGAACTGAAATTAGATCCCACCTACTGGGCTGGGAAAGAGTCCGTGTTATCCAGCAAAGCTCAGCCCCCTTGGTACATCCAAAGCCTCTGTCCCTACCCCCCTGGGCTTTGGCACCAGGGGTTCTACAGCAGTACCCAGGATGAAAGTGCTGTCCCCAGCTTGCTCACGGGCAAAGACAGTCTGCTTTTAATTAGGAGCCAGAGCCCTTGTGAGATTGTGTTTTTCTTTCCCTCCTCCCCCCCATGCTTGATGGCATGATGTGTGTTACATATTTAATTAAAGAGGATCTATTGAGAAAAAAAAAGTAATTGGGGAGAATTCCTGTTTTCTCTATGGTTTGGAAGAGCCTATGGAAATGTGGTAGTAGGTCTTCTCAAAATGTTTGGTAGAATTCACTGTAAATCCATCTGGGCCTGGACTTTTGTTCTTAGGGAGTTTTTTAATTACGTCTTCCATTTCTTCTGAGGTGATTGGTCTATTTAGGCTTTCTAGTTCTTCCTTTTCCAGTCTTGGAAGATGGTACTTTTCTAGGAATCTGTCGTTTTCTGCTGGGTTATCTAGCCTAATTGAGTATAGTTGTTCATAATATGATCTCTTAATATTTTGTATTTCTTGGGGTTCTGTTGTAATCTCTCCCCTTTCATTTGTGATCCTACTGATTTGGGTGTTTTCCCTATTTTTTTGGTGAGTTTTTCTATCTTGTTTATTTTTTCGAAAAACCAGCTCTTGGTCTCATTGATTTTTTGTATTGTTTTCTTAGTTTCTATGTTGTTTATTTCTGCTCTGGTTTTTATTATTTCTTGCCTTCTGGTCGTGGTTGGATTTCTCTGCTGCTGCTGTTCCAATTCTTTGAGGTGATCGTTTAAACTGTTGATTTTGTTGTTTTCCTGTTTCTTGACATAGGCCTGTATTGCTATGAGTTTCCCCCAATTTACTGCTTTTGCTGTGTCCCACAAATTTTGCCAAGTTGTCCCCTCATTATCATTTGTCCCAAGGAATCTTTTTATTTCTTCCTTGAGTTGTTCTTTGATCCACCTGTTGTTGAGTAGCATGTTGTTTAATCTCCAGGTATTAGTTTTTTTCCATTGTTTCTTCTTGAAGTCAATTTTGACCTCTATTGCATAGTGATCTGATAGAGTACTTCTAATGATCCTTACATTTGTGGTCTTATATAGGTTGGCTTTGTATCCTATGACATGGTCTATTCTGGAGAAGGATCCATGTGGGCTTGAGAAGAATGTGTATTCTGCTTTCTGGGGGTGGAGGGCTCTGTATAAGTCTATTAGTCCTAGATCTTCTAATTTTTCATTTAGGGCTCTTATTGCTTTGCTATTTTTCTGTTTGGTGGGTCTGTCCAGTGGTGATAGTGGAGTATTGAGGTCCCCTACTATTATCACATTTCCCTCCATGTGTTTCTGCAGGTTTGCGAGCATTGGCTCACATATTTTGCTGGCTCTACATTAGGTGCATAGATATTGACCAGGGTTAGTACTTCTTGATCTAATGTTCCTCTGATCAGTAGGTAGTGACCCTCTTTGTCTTTGATCACTTTCTTGAGATTGAATGCAACTTGGTCTGATACTAAAATGGCTGTCCCTGCTCTTTTTTTCATTGGCCTGTATGATTACTTTTCATCCTTTTATTCTAAGCCAGTGCTTATCCTGTAGTTGTAGATGAGTTTCTTGTAGACAGAAGAAGTCCGGTCTATTTTTCCTAACCCAGTTCTCTACTATGTGTCTTTTAATTGGAGAGTTTAGTCCGTTAACATTTAGGGAAATTATTGAGAGAGGGGACTGTTGTGCAGTTGTATTGTGTGGAGTGGTTGTTGTTACAATCAGGGGTTTGGATTGTGTAATTCGTCTCTGAGTAGGTCGCTTAGGATCGGCTTAGTTTGCACAAATATTTCAATTTCATTCATGTTTGAGAATGTTTTTAGTCTGCCCTCCCATATGAATGATAGTTTTGCTGGGTATTGGACCCTGGGTTGGAAATTTCTTTCATTCAGTCGTTTAAATATGTGATTCCACTGTCTTCTAGCTTGAATTATTTCAAATGGGAGATCTGGTTTGATTCTTATGTTCTTTCCTTTGTACTTGAGGATTTTTTCTTCCTTATTGCTTTCAGGAGTTCCTCTTTCTCTTTGTTTTTTGCCATTTGGATTATTATATGTATTGGTGTTGGTTTATTAGGGTCTACTTTATTAGGGACTCTCTTGACTTCCTGTATTTGCCCTGAAGTTTCTTTCCAGAGGGTGGGGAAGTTCTCTGTTATTATCTCCCTGACTACCTGTTTCTCCCCTTTCCCTATTTCCTCTCCTTCTGGTATACCCCCAATTCTTAGATTGTTTCTTTTGTCCTTGTTCATTAGATATTGAATTTTTCCTTCCAGTGCTTTGCCTTTTATTTCTTTGTTGGTTTCTTGATCATTTTTTGTTTGCAATTTTCCTTCGAGTTCTTCAATGTGCTTCTCCAACTCTGTGCTTCTGCTCGTAAGGCTTGTTACTTTGTCTTTTAATTCCTTCACTTCTTTTTGTATGGAATCTCTCATGTTCTTTGACATTTCTTCTTTAATTTGGCGGATTCATTCATCCATGGATTTCTTATACTTGGTAGCTAGGGTTTCTTTCATTTCTTATATTAATTCTTGCATTTCATTCCTCATGGCTGCTTTTAGGTCTTCTTCCCATGGATCTGTGCGTTTTGGTGGACTTGGAAACTTGCTAGGGTTTGCCACGGTGTCTCCAGATATTAGGGATCTCCTTGATTTATGCATATTTCTTTGTATTTAATGGTGTGATTTGGAGTATTGTGGTTTCTAATTTCGGCCTGCATTGGTCCCCTGTGGCGTGGAGATGGGTCCCTTTCCTGAAGGTGGTTCTAGAGGGTGCTGTTGGGTGAGCTTGTTGAACCTAGCTCTTTCTCTTCTCCTTTGCTACCTAGAGGTCATCCTTCCTGCAGTGGGTATTTTCGCTTTTCTGCTCCTTATTTCTGTCAGCAGTGCAGTTCTGCTCCTGGCCACAATGGTTGCTGGTGCTGTTGACTCTCTGAGTCAATGGAGCTCCGCCCCCTCCAAGCCTCAGTTGAAAGAGTTCCCTCAGCCAAACCCTGCCGGCTCTGCCCTCAGCCCTTGGGGAGTCCCTGGTCCGCTCCAGGGCCCAAGGGGGTGGACTGCTCTAGGTCACCCGAGGGTCCAGGTGGCTGGCCCTATCTCCCCCGTCTATTGGCCCTAGTCTGCCCCAGCGTCGCAGGGTTCTCCTCGCCCCTCCCACCCTTCACTCAGGCTTCGGGTCCCGAGTGGAGCGGGTTGCTCAACTTGCTGGTCCAGGAGCCCACCCAGGGGAAGGGACTCACCCAAACCGCTCTCGCCGGCGCTTGTGGTCCCTGGGGGGTGGTGGCGGACTAGGCGCCCGTGTGAGGGAAAGGGGACTCACCCAATCCGCTCTCGCCGGCGCTCGGGGTCCCAGGGGGGTGGTGCCAGACTAGGCGCCCCCGTGAGGGAAAGGGGACTCACTCAGGCCGCTCTCTTTGGCGCTCAGGGTCCCAGGGGTGTGGTGGTGGACTAGGTGCCCGCGTGAGGGAAAGGGGACTCACTCAGGCTGCTCTTCTCATACGAATTTTATAATTGATTTTCTAAGTACTTAAAAATGATTTCTGAATTTGGATAGGGATTGCATTGTTTCTATATAGAATCTTAGGTAAAAGAGAATGTTGATTCTACCTGTCCATGAGCATCAGATGTTCTTCCATTTCCTTAGTTCCTGTTCAATTTCTTTCTGAAGTGTTTTGAAGTTTTCATGGTATAGGTCTTTCACTTCTCTTGTAAGGTTGATTCCTGTGTACTTGATGATTTTTGGATACTATTTTAAATGGGATTTACTCCTTAATCTCTTTTTCTCTGCTTCTTTTTTTTTTGTTTTGTTTTTTTGGGCCACACCCGGTGACACTCAGGGGTAAGTCCTGGCTATGAGCTCAGAAATCACACCTGGCTTGGGGGACCATATGGGACGCCAGGGGATCGAACCTAGGTCCGTTGTAGGCTAGCGCCACCATGCCAGCTCCTCCTCTGCTTCTTTATTTGTATAGAACAGTGGTCGACAACCTTTTTTTTCAACTGAGCCAAATCTTGCCAAAACCACAATTGAAATTTATTTGGAGAGCCACACAGGGCGCGCACTGACAGAGGCTAGGAGCAGAGTCCCGACTCCTGGAGCGGCTGCCTGGCACACAGAAGAGCCAAATTAAAAGTGTAAAGAGCCATATATGGCTCATGAGCCGCAGGTTGCCAACCACTGGTATAGAAGAACGCTTCTGTCTTTTGTGTTGACTTTGTAACTGTCCACTTTGTTGTATTGGTTAATTGTTTCTAGGAGTTTTACTGTGGACTCTTTAGGGTTTTTGATGTATATCATCATGTCATCTTCAAAAAGCGATAGTTTTACTTCCACTTTACCTATTTGAATTATTTTCATTCCCTTTTCTTGGGGGGACCATATGGGACACCAGGAGATCAAACTGCGGTCCTTCCTTAGCTAAGCGCTTGCAAGGCAGACACCTTACCTCTAGTGCCACCTCACTGCCCCCCTTTGTTTATCTTTAATTTTACGAGCTTGGACAATGCTCTTTCTTCCTTAAAAATGCCTTTAGTGTTTTGAATATGATTTATTTTGCCTATGACTTCTATGTCAATTAGAGTTGCACGTCTGTTAACAATATATTTAATCCATTTTGATTTGACCTGTGTGCATGATATTGAAGAGAAGTTTGAGTTTCCTTCTTTCGCATGTGGCTCATTAGTTTTCAAAAAACTATTTGTTGAAGAGGCTTTCATTGCTCCAATTTATTTTGCCATTCTATCAAAATTGTGTGTCTAAGCAGTTATACTTAAAATATGCCTGTCTTTTCTATTGATATGAAGGTCTATATTTACTCAAATACCATCAGGTTTTAATGATTATTGTTTTGTGTATGAATTAAAATTGAGGAATGTAATTGATGCCTTCGTCTTATTTTTCCTAAGGATTGATCTAACTGCTCTTGGACAATCATTTTTCTAAGTAAATTTCAGGAGGGTTTGATTCACTTTGTTGAAGAATTCATGGGTACCTATAGAAGGTTTGCATTGAATCCATACAATACTTTCTGTATTAGATCCAAACTATTTATATTAAGCCCCCAATACATGAAAAGGTACTTGAGTTTCTGTGACATTATTGTGAATAAATTCTTAATGTCTATTTTTCTATATCATTCTGATTATATAAGAAACCAAGGGGTACAAAACTACGCCTGCCCAGTGGGGCCCAACTGTGAAAACCTGTGAGTGCTGCCTCTGTGTGTCTGTCTACTGTCCTCTTGCATGAACCTCTTGGGAGTGGGCCGAAAAGAGGCTCCAGAAAATGCGCTCTCCCAGAGGCAATTTCCGGGCAGGACTCCAAATCATGAAAACCAGGTAGGCTTTGCAGAAGCCGGGTCCCCTTTTTGTGACATCAGGCTGGGAAAATCCACGAAACTACGCCTGCCCAGTGGGGCCCGACTGTGAAAACTGTGAGTGCTGCCTCTGTGTGTCTGTCTACTGTCCTCTTGCATGAACCTCTTGGGAGTGGGCCGAAAAGAGGCTCCAGAAAACTCGCTCGCCCAGAGGCCATTTCCAGGGCGGGACTCCAGAACAT